>NC_050068.2:216935275-217535275 GCF_009764565.3 Dermochelys coriacea
ACTTAGTTATAACCTTCTCTGTTTATGCAAATGGTTAACATAAATTCACTGGTCAGAGCTTATTTTACCATTTGTTGAGTGTCTTTCTGTATTCTCCCTAATTTCCCAGCATCTGGGTGTCTCTATTTTACAACCTGGGAGGTTATAACTCTTGTTAGGGACATTCCTGAGGTTGGGGTGCTTTACCAGTAGCAAAATATTTTTTTTTCTTTTTCTCCCCCAATTTTAGTGGCGAACTCCCTGAGTTTCACCCATGGTTGGTTTACTATGTGGTGGGGGGTTGATCAGGTCTCAGCCCTACAGAGATGTCCTGAGTTTTAGGGGTATATTGATAATTGAATAAAACCTTTTTTAGTGAAACAGTTTTGTAACTGTATGTAACTTCTTTGTTAGTTGTTATGCTTTAGGACAGGCAAGTTTTTGTCATTCAGAAATACTTTCCCACTATGAGGTATTATCTCCTTCATCCAACGGACTATCCAAAATAATAAAACAGATTAACAAAAACATTGTGGGGTTACATACTTGGAGATACAGTGTAGCAGTGCCTGCAAAGTAAGAAATACAATTTTGTTTATTATTACCATATCTAGAGACCCTAAAGAATTCTTTTTGTTTTATATAACACTTTTATGCAAACTGAATCCTAGATGCTTTACAGCATTAAATAATATGAACCAGTAGATGAGACACCTGAGACATTGCTGAAAACAGAGGTGTCAATGATCACTAAAGTCCTAATGCAGAGGGCCTAGAAGAAAATTAAAAGGCACAGCTGAAGTGGAAGATGGTATGATTTAAGAGGGTTTCTGGGGCTACTTTGAAATGCCCAAATGCCCCAACAGCCTATAAACCTCATGCATAAGCACCTGCGGGCCCTTGTTTAGTTGGTAAAAATCTGATAATAGAAATCTGATAATAGAATATACCACCGATTTGGGGCATCTACCCTGATTTTGACAGTCTGCCCTGAGGTAGGCCCTTATTGCTGTGAGCCACTCCAGGCAGTGTGACAGATGGGTTAGTGGTAAGTTGATGTGGAGTTGGCAGAGACTGACATTGAATTGCGTGTCCTTTCTGGACAATTTTAGCACCCAACCTGTAAATGGGAATTGCAGCCCATGCAGCCACAAAAAAAGGAAAGGGCAAGTGTCACGAGACAGAGTAAAGATCCTCCATAACTGGTCCAGGACTCTCAACATCAGCATCAAACCTGAAACCTCCAGCCTGAAGAAAAATGCATGTTGTTATTATATAGAAAAAAGGGCCTCTCTTCTTGTGAGCATAATCAGAGCCTGCCTGCTCTTAACATGGCTTTATCTGTACTGCAGTGTAGTATCTAATAAGCTGGCTGTTTGGTTAGTGAAGGTGTTTACTAGAAACCACCATCCTTTCTCTCTCTTCCTTCTTCTGCCCATGATTATATTTTCACTTCTACATCCAGGAAGCTGATTCGTGGGGAAGACTAAAATATCAGCTGGTTCCTGAGCTGTGATTGCTTTTCAACACATGACAACTGGAAACCCCCAAGCACCCTGCCAACCACAGGGCACCGACTCCATGGGAAAAATGAGTGGGTGCTCAGCACCCACCGGCAATAGTGGTGCTGTGGCCCCAGCCACGGATCGGCAGTTCCCAGGAAGCCCTGCCCACACTGATCAGCCCGGTAGGTGGCTGTGCTTATCAGCTGTTTGGTGGGCTCCCCTGAATGCAGCCCTGCCCCCCCCATCAGATGTTTTGTGGCCCCTGGGCTGGCTGCAGCAGGGGCTGACCCAGCCCTGCTTCAGCCCTGAGTGGGGCCTCTCCTCCAGCCACCTCAGGGAGCTGCTCCAGCAAGCGGTAGGGGTAGGCGAGCAGGGAGCGCAGGACTCCCTCTGCTCTTCAGAAGCCTGGCCTGATCAGCAGCAGTGAAATGCTGCTCACCTGGGTCACCCCACCTTCTACGCAAATCTCCTGGGCAGTCTCCAGCTCCCAGCCTGTTCCAACTGCAGGCAGCACTAGATGAGTCTCCTTCCAGGCAGAGGGAGCCTGGCTGGGAGTGGGTGGGACCCACTGCAGTGTCAGGAGAGTCTACCCATGGGTGCAGTTTGGGGGGCTCCCAAACAGAGGCAAGGTGTGGGAGGGGGGGTACATGCAGAGTCACTGCCACTGCCTTTCTCCATTTCTGTGAGTGCTGAGCTGCTCTGCCTGAGTGGGGAGGTGTCTGTCCTCAGGGATGCCACTTAGGGAGAGAAAGGAGGACTGTCCTGGTCCCCCAGGATAGTAAAAATTTGGGGGCAAATTTGTCTCTCTCATTCCTTCCTTGCACCCGTGCATCCTTTATCCAAAATACTCATTTGGCACTGAAGTTAAATAGGTGTTAACAAAATCAGACAAAACACAGAGTTTTTTCAAAGTGTGATTTAAAATCCCTTACCTTCTCCATTGCTCAATTTTCTGTCTCTGGACTCTTTTGTTGTTATCATCTCACTAGTTCTCCTGTTATCATAGGCTTTGTCTGGACTAGGGTTTGTTTCCTGTTGTAATTAATTGCCAATTGCTTGTTAAATGATTGTAAATGCTAATCTAGAGCCAAACATTTGCAGAGTATCATGGGAGTTTAGCTCGGACAAACCACAAAACTTGGTGGTCCAGAAACAACATTTGTGGAGAGCCTCAGTTATTAACATAATTAGCATTTACAATCAATTAGCTAAAATTATAACAAGACCACCAATTCTAGTCTAGACAAAGACAAAGCATGAGTCCTCCAGGCTAGACGGGACCTGGATTTTTAATATAAAAGGAGACAACATAAATGTATCTTCCCTCCCCGCAAAAACCCAAACAAACATACAAACAAACAAAAACCCACCTAGGCCCCCAAATCATCATGCCTTCTTTACACATCAGAAGAAAATCAAACAATGGCACAGTCTTAGTTATTGCCCCTTTATAAATCACCTTTAAAAATGAAATTATCCTTTACATTCCTAATTCCTCAAAATCAGGGTAACTGCCGACTTTGTATGGCTGAAAGACTGGAGCTGGATTTGAAAATGTGTCCCTTTCCACCATTGCATGTACATATAGAATAGAGTGCTGGGAGCACAACAGAATAGGTTAGGGTAAGAGAAAGTTGATCGGGAAAAGGCCCTCAAAAAACCCTTGTCTTGAAAATAGCCACAGGGTTGGTTTAGTAGTCAAGATTTTTTATGTTGTTTAAGTGAGATACAGTCTGTCATAAATATAGAGGGAAGGGTAGCAACCTTTTATGTATCTAGTAGCATAAAATCCCTCCTTGGCATCTATACTGGATTGCTTTACCTGTAAGGGGTTAAGCAGTTCAAATAACCTAGTTGGCACCTGACCAGAAGGACCAATGACAAAAGAAGATACTTTCAAATCTGGGGTGGGGGGGAGGATTTGTTGTTGTTCTCTTTTGTTGTTCCCTCTCTGGACAGAGGGAGAAGCCAAGCAGGCACAATATCTCCTGAAAATATACCTGGAATTAACGTTCCCTCTAATTTTTGACAAGCCGTGTATGCAAAAAATTTCTTTTGTGCAAATTTTTGACAGGCTGACTGCACAAAAAATTTCTTCTGTGCAAATTGTGCTTCTGTGCAAATTTTTGTGCATCTGGTGTTTTCCCGTGTGCATGGGGTTTAGGATCTGTGTGCACGCACACACAGCTTAGAGGGAACAATGCCTGGAATAATCCATCTAAAAGCACAGAAATTGTAAGTAGAGCAAGGAAATGCATTAGGTTACCTTTTGTTTTGGCTTGTGAATTTTTCTATGCTACAGAGGTAGTTTTGTTCCTGTTTTTGTTAACTGTGAAGCTGAGCCCAGAGGGGAATCCTCTGTGTTTTAAATCTTTTTATTATTTGTAAAGTTACCTTCCATTCTGATTTTCCAGGTGTGATTCTTTTACTTTTTTCTTTATAAATAAAGTTTTTATTTTTAGAACCTGATTGATTTTTAGTGTCCTGAAGACAAAGGGTATGGTCTGTGCTCACATTGCTAAGGCAATTGATTGGAATATTATTCTCAAGCCTCCTCAGAAAAGGGGGTGAAGCAGCTTGGGGGGATATTTTGGGGGGATAGGGATTCCAAGTGATCCTTCCCTGCATTTTTGTGTAAATCACTTGGTGGTGGCAGCAGTTCCTCCAAGGACAAGGAAAGGAATTTGTGCCTTGGGGAAGTTTTAACCTAAGGTGGTAGAATATAAGCTTAGGGGGTCTGTCATGCGGGTCCCCACCTCTGTACCCCAGAGTTCAGAGTCAGGGAGAATCCTGACACAGTCCCACTAAAAAAATTATGTAACATCCAAATTTTATACTACTTATAACTTTTTTTTACACATACTTGGGGCCCAAACTGTAGGTCTGATCCTGATAATACTCTTTTGGGATCAATCGTGGATAATTTCCACTATCCACTTCCCTTTTGGGAAAGCAATAATTAAAAAGTTATTTGGGGGCCAGAGTAGAATTTATGGTGCAAATTTAGGTCATTTGATCAAGCAAATATATGTCCTCCCTGCTATGACCTTCTTTTAATTTTCAAAGTACTCTAAAATCCATATGCATAATGAGATTATCTATGATATTTGTATGCCACAACAGGGGCAATGCAAGTTTGGAGTAATTTAGTTCAGGGATTCCTCAGATACTGTCCTCCCCCCCCACACACACACAATAAAAAGATTTTAATATTCCAAAACTGATATGCATAGTGAGATTACCTTGAACAATGGTATTCTGAAACTGAAACGGAGGTAGAGGGGAACTCCATTTGCAAGGAATGAGTCATTTCACACCACCCACAGCTATTGTGTTAGACTATTCATCTCTTTAGCGTGTCCTAATTCATCTGAGCACACTCCACTGAGATGAATGGGCCATTCCACACATCAACAGTTCTCCTGTACTGCAGAGGGCTATGCAGAGCCCCTTCCTTTACACTAGCTCCCTGCTATTCCTCTTGCTGCCTCCAGTTGGTAGATGTGCTCCTAAAAGCCTAGCAGTTACCATCCTCCTTTCTTCCCATGGCCGGTCCAGCCCTACCATGGGCATGGTGAGACCAGGAGGAGGGGAGAGCTGGTAGTTAATGTGACAGATCATCTTTCCCCTCCCACAGGTGCCCTCCAATCATGCCCCCTCACTAATACCTCTTCCTTCAGAAACAAGGGAAATTAACTGCCGAAAAACGTGGTTAATGCAGGCCTTATTTACACTACAGCATCTTTGCCAGTATAGCTATGCCAGCATAGCTATCCTGGCAGAGCCCCCTCAAGGAGACATAGGGTAAGCTGACAGAAGTTCTGTTAACATAGCTGCATCACCTTGCCAGACAACATTAGCTAAGCTGACAAAGAGCCATTCTTCTCATAGCATAATTGTGTCTACAGCAGGGTTTTTGCTAACATAGCTATGTCAGCCAGGGGTGTGAATTTTTTTTTCATGCTTCTAGAGGACATAGCTATGCTGGCAAACTTTGTAGTATAGATTAAGGCCTGCAAAATTAGGTCAATGTAAATCACCTTGCGTCAACCTAGTTGTGCATGTGTCTACACTCAGATTTGTCTCCTGCTGATGTAGGTGCCCCGTTACAGTGACAAAGTAACACCACCTGTCAGGGTTCCCTCCCCACTCTGAACTCTGGGGTATAGATGTGGGGACCCGCATGAACAACCCCCTAAATTTATTCCTACCAGCTTAGCTTAAACATTCCCCAAGGCACAAATCCCTTTTGTCCTTGGATGGTATGCTGCAACCACCAAGTGATTTAAACAAACATTCAGGGAGGGTCACTTGGAGCCCTATCTCCCCCAGAATATCCCCCCAAGCCCTTACACCTCCTTTCCTGGGGAGGCTTGAGAATAATATCCTAACCAATTGGTTACAAAGTGAGCACAGATCAACCCCCCCTGGGTCTTAGGATACTGAAAATCAATCAGGCGCTTAAAAGAAGAATTTTATTTAAAGAAAAGGTAAAAGAACCACCTCTGTAAAATCAGGATGGAAGATAACTTTACAGGGTAACAAAAGAGTCACAAACACAGAGGAACTCCCTCTAGGCTTCTTTCAAAGTTACAAAAAACAGGAATAAACCTCCCTCTAGCAAAGGGAAAATTCACAAGCTAAAACAAAAGATAACCTAACATGCCTTGTGTCATAAATATAAAGGGAAGGCTAACCACCTTTAAATCCCTCCTGGCCAGAGGAAAACATCCTTTCACCTGTAAAGGGTTAAGAAGCTAAAGATAACCTCGCTGGCACCTGATCAAAATGACCAATGCGGAGACAAGATACTTTCAAAGCTGGTGGGGGGAAACAAAGGGTTCTCTCGGTCTGTGTGTTGCTTTTGTTGGGACCAGAACAGGAATGCAGGTCAGATCTCCTGTAAAGGGCTAATAAGCAATCTAGTTAGATATGCGTTAGATTCTGTTTTCTTTGAATGGCTGATAAAATAAGTTGTGCTGAATGGAATGGATATTCCTGTTTTTGTGTCTTTTTGTAATTTAAGGTTTTGCCTAGAGAGATTCTCTATGTTTTGAATCTGATTACCCTGTAAGGTAGTTACCATCCTGATTTTACAGAGGTGATTCTTTTACTTTTTCTTCAATTAAAATTCTTCTTTTAAGAACCTGATTGCTTTTTCATTGTTCTTAAGATCCAAGGGTTTGGGTCTGTGTTCACCTATGTAAATTGGTGAGGATTTTTATCAAGCCTTCCCCAGGAAAGGGGGTGTAGGGCTTGGGGGGATTTTGGGGGGAAAGACATTTCCAAGTGGGCTCTTTCCTGGTTATATTTTGTTAGACGCTTGGTGGTGGCAGCAATAAAGTCCAGGGACAAAAGTTAAAATAGTTTGTACCTTGGGGAAGTTTTAACCTAAGCTGATAAGTATAAGCTTAGGGGGGTTTTCATGCTGGTCCCCACATCTGTACCCTAGAGTTCAGAGTGGGGTAGGAACCTTGACACCTTGCCTGGCTTTACTTACTATTTTTGTAATATTAGAGACTGCTTCAGGATTGGTGGAGGAGACGGATTTTGGCCTGGCCTCTTTCAGTCCTGGGAGAGAGAACAACCAACAAAAAGCACAAACAAAGCCTCCCCCTCCCCAGATTTGAAAGTATCTTCTTTCCCCATTGGTCCTCTTGATCAGGTGCCAACCAGGTTATTTGAGCTTCTTAACCCCTTACAGGTAAGGAGAAATTCTAGGCTACCCTTAGCTGTACGTTTATGACCTCCCCCGGATGGTGTTGAACCATGGTTGACCCTACTGTGGTTGACGCAGTGCGAGTATAGACATTGCATGACCTATGTCAAGCTTACCAGTCCTCCAGCAGCTGTCCCACAATGCCCAACACATCACAATTGTAAATACCAGTTCCCAGGGGTCACATACACCAGAAGCCAATTCCCCCCCCCCTTTAAAAATTCCACATATAGTAATTGCAGCCAGAGGGAACAGGGGAGAGACTGGAGAATAGCACTGTCACCAGGAAAAGGCAGGTCTGTGGGATCGGGGACTCTTTATTGAGAATAATAGATAGGCCTGTAACTAGAGCTGATCCAGAGAATAGAAGGGTGTGCTGTCTTCCGGGTGCTAAGATACGGGATGTAGATCTGAGGTTGAAAAGGATCCTAAAGGGAGCAGGAAAGAATCCCCTAATTATCCTTCATGTGGGAACAAATGATACGGCTAGATTCTCGCTGGAAAGTATTAAGGGAGACTATGCTAGGCTGGGGAAGACCCTTAAGGAAATTGAGGCTCAGGTGATCTTTAGTGGGATCCTTCCTGTTTCTAGAGAAGGGCAACAAAGGTGTGACAAGATTATGACTGTCAACAGATGGCTTAGGCAGTGGTGCTATAAGGAGGGATGTATGGCCACTGGGAGGCGTTCACAGACAGAGGACAGGTTTCAGAGTAGCAGCCGTGTTAGTCTATATTCGCAAAAAGAAAAGGAGTACTTGTGGCACCTTAGAGACTAACAAATTTATTAGAGCATAAGCTTTCGTGAGCTACAGCTCACTTCATCGGATGCATCCGATGAAGTGAGCTGTAGCTCACGAAAGCTTATGCTCTAATAAATTTGTTAGACAGAGGACAGTTCTCTCGGGATGGACTTCATCTGAGTAGGGAAGGAAATAACCTTGATCCTAGAAGTCTGGCACAACTGATGAATAGAGCTTTAAACTAGGAATTAGGGGGAAATGGTTGGGAGATGTCCAGGTAATCTCCACGCCAGATTTTAGCATTGAGAGGGAAGAAGACGAAGTAAGAAAGGATACAGCCGTGGGTAGGAGAATGTATATAAGGAGCGAGGGCGGTGTGGATACTAGTCTAATAGGTTATACTGGCTGTAGAATGACTGTGCCTAATAGGGTACAAAATGTGAGCGAGGCCAAACAGCAAAAATTAAGATGTTTGTATACCAATGCGAGGAGCCTAGGTAACAAAATGGAGGAACTAGAGCTACTGGTGCAGGAAGTGAAACCAGATATTATAGGGATAACAGAAACATGGTGGAATAGTAGTCATGACTGGACTACAGGTATTGAAGGATATGTGCTGTTTAGGAAAGACAGAAACAAAGGTAAAGGTGGTGGAGTAGCATTGTATATCGATGAGGTAGAATGTAAAGAAATAAGAAGCGATGCAATGGATAAGACAGAGTCCGTCTGGGCAAAAATTACATTGGGGAAGATAACTAGTAAAGCCTCTCCTACGATAGTGCCTGGGGTGTGCTATAGACCTCTGGGATCTAATTTGGATATGGATAGAGCCCTTTTTAATGTTTTTAATAAAGTAAATACTAATGGAAACTGCGTGATCATGGGAGACTTTAATTTCCCAGATATAGACTGGAGGACCAGTGCTAGTAATAATAATAGGGCTCAGATTTTCCTAGATGCGATAGCTGATGGATTCCTTCATCAAGTAGTTGCTGAACCGACTAGAGGGGATGCCATTTTAGATTTAATTTTGGTGAGTAGCGAGGACCTCATAGAAGAAATGGTTGTAGGGGACAATCTTGGCTCAAGTGATCATGAGCTAATTCAGTTCAAACTAAATGGAAGGATTAACAAAAATAAATCTGCAACTAGAGTTTTGGATTTCAAAAGGGCTGACTTTCAAAAATTAAGGAAATTAGTTAGGGAAGTGGATTGGACTGAAGAACTTATAGATCTAAAGGTAGAGGAGGCCTGGGATTACTTTAAATCAAAGCTGCTGAAGCTATTGGAAGCCTGTATCCCAAGAAAGGGGAAAAAATTCATAGGAAGGAGTTGTAGACCAAGCTGGATGAGCAAGCATCTTAGAGAGGTGATTAAGAAGAAGCAGAAAGCATACAGGGAGTGGAAGATGGGAGGGATCAGCAAGGAAAGCTACCTAATTGAGGTCAGAACATGTAGGGATCAAGTGAGACAGGCTAAAAGTCGAGTAGAGTTGGACCTTGCAAAGGGAATTAAAACCAATAGTAAAAGGTTCTATAGCCATATAAATAAGAAGAAAACTAAGAAAGAAGAAGTGGGGGCACTAAATACTGAGGATGGAGTGGAGGTTAAAGATAATCTAGGCATGGCCCAATATCTAAACAAATACTTTGCCTCAGTCTTTACTAAGGCTAAAGAGGATCTTAGGGATAATGGTAGCATGACAAATGGGAATGAGGATATGGAGGTAGATATTACCATATCTGAGGTAGAAACAAAACTCAAACAGCTTAATGGGACTAAATCGGGGGGCCCAGATAATCTTCATCCAAGAATATTAAAGGAATTGGCACCTGAAATTGCAAGCCCATTAGCAAGAATTTTTAATGAATCTGTAAACTCAGGAGTAGTACCGAATGATTGGAGAATTGCTAATATAGTTCCTATTTTTAAGAAAGGGAAAAAAAAGTGATCCGGGTAACTACAGGCCAGTTAGTTTGACATCTGTAGTATGCAAGGTCCTGGAAAAATTTTTGAAGGAGAAATTAGTTAAGGACTTGAAGTCAATGGTAAATGGGACAAAATACATGGTTTTACAAAAGGTAGATTGTGCCAAACCAACCTAATCTCCTTTTTTGAAAAAGTAACAGATTTTTTAGATAAAGGAAATGCAGTGGATCTAATTTACCTAGATTTCAGTAAGGCATTTGATACCGTGCCACATGGGGAATTATTAGTTCAATTGGAGAAGATGGGGATCATATGAACATCAAAAGGTGGATAAGGAATTGGTTAAAGGGGAGACTGCAACGGGTCCTACTGAAAGGCGAACTGTCAGGTTGGAGGGAGGTTACCAGTGGAGTTCCTCAGGGATCGGTTTTGGGACCAATCTTATTTAATCTTTTTATTACTGACCTTAGCACAAAAAGTGGGAGTGTGCTTAAAAAGTTTGCAGATGATAAAAAGCTGGGAGGTATTGCCAATTCAGAGAAGGATCGGGATATTATACAGGAGGATCTGGATGACCTTGTAAACTGGAGTAATAGTAATAGGATGAAATTTAATAGTGAGAAGTGTAAAGTTACGAATTTAGGGATTAATAACAAGAATTTTAGTTATAAATTGGGGACGCATCAATTAGAAGTAACGGAAGAGGAGAAGGACCTTGGAGTATTGGTTGATCATAGGATGACTATGAGCTGCCAATGTGATATGGCTGTGAAAAAAGCTAATGCGGTTTTGGGATGCATCAGGAGAGGCATTTCCAGTAGGGATAAGGAGGTTTTAGTACCATTATACAAGGCATTGGTGAGACCTCACCTAGAATACTGTGTGCAGTTCTGGTCTCCCATGTTTAAAAAGGATGAATTCAAACCTGAGCAGGTACAGAGAAGGGCTACTAGGATGATCCGAGGAATGGAAAACTTGTCTTATGAAAGGAGACTTAAGGAGCTTGGCTTGTTTAGCCTAACTAAAAGAAGGTTGAGGGGAGATATGATTGCCCTCTATAAATATATCAGAGGGATAAATACAGGAGAGGGAGAGGAATTATTTAAGCTCAGCACCAATGTGGACACAAGAACAAATGGGTATAAACTGGCCACCAGGAAGTTTAGACTTGAAATCAGATGAAGGTTTTTAACCATCAGAGGAGTGAAGTTTTGGAATAGCCTTCCAAGGGAAGCAGTGGGGGCAAAAGATCTATCTGGTTTTAAGATTCTACTCGATAAGTTTATGGATGAGATGGTATGATGGGATAATGGGATTTTGGTAAGTAATTTGATCTTTAAATATTCAGGGTAAACAGGCCTAATCCCCTGAAATGGGATATTAGATGGATGGGATCTTAGTTCCCAGGAAAGAATTTTCTGTAGTATCTGGCTGGTGAATCTTGCCCATATGTTCAGGGTTTAGCTGATTGCCATATTTGGGGTTGGGAAGGAATTTTCCTCCAGGGCAGATTGGAGAGGCCCTGGAGGTTTTTCGCCTTCCTCTGTAGCATGGGGCATGGGTGACTTGAGGGAGGATTCTCTGCTCCTTGAAGTTTTTAAACCATGATTTAAGGACTTCAATAGCTCAGACATAAGTGAGGTTTTTCGTAGGAGTGGGTGGGTGAGATTCTGTGGCCTGCGCTGTGCAGGAGGTCGGACTAGATGATCAGAATGGTCCCTTCTGACCTTAGTATCTATGAATCTATGAATCTATATATTTGGAATGATTGTCCAGCTTGGTTAGCACACCTAGCAGCTCTCCATGGCTATGTTCAACTGCCCAACTGATTGTGCTGGCTACAGATGCGCCTCACATAGGTAACAGACAGGTTAGGAAAACCTTGTTCACCAGACCTTAACACCCCACAAGGAATTCCCCTCTATTTGAAATAGATAAAGATACACGATAAACAACACATTCAACTCACTAGAACGCCAAACCTTCACTTCTGGCCTCAGCAACACTAACATATTTATGGCTGATGCATGTAAACTGGCCATAAACTGGTATATGGGACCATGGGGAATATATGAGATTCACCCCTGCTTGCTTCGTACCCTCTTCAACGCAAGAACTGTGTTTCAGATTCCTGCTGGCAATGCCAGTCTAACCTGCCTTCTCTGGCTTGTCAAATTGGATTTCAGAGTAGCAGCCGCGTTGTCTACATCTGCAAAAAGGAGTACTTGTGGTACCTAAGGTGCCACAAGTACTCCTTTTCTTTTTGCAAATTGGGTTTATAACTGCTGTGAATCACAATGCTATGCATTAGACTGCTTCCCAGGGTGGTGAACCACCTGTGGTTGATTAATTTTATACCAGTGTAACTCCACTGATTTCACTGGGGTCGCTCCAGATTTACAAGCTACAAGTGAGGAGAGAGTTGGGCATAAGCGCTGAGTCTATGGGTGCTCCGGGGCTCAAGCACCCATGGGAAAAAAAACAGTGGGGGTGGTCAGCACCCACCAGCCACAGCTTTTCAGCTGGGCTGCCGTTCAGCTGTTTGGCAGCTGGTGTGGAGCCTTGGGGGAGAGGGCAAAGCCGGGGCAGCAAGAGGCAGAGTGAGGGCGGGGCCCTGGTGGAGGGGGCGGAGTAGGGCAGGGCCTTGGGGTGGAACACCCACTGGGAAAAATAAAAGTCAGTGCCTATGCTGCCAGCTCAACAATACTTAGGGCTACAATGTAGAGGTGGATGGGCACGTTTTGTGCATGTATGCATGCATGTGTGTGCACATACCCCATCTCAATGCTCCCTCTGCTGAAATCCTCACCTCTGCTTCCCTTTCCTCTTGGCTACACTATTCCAACTCCCTTCTCCATGGCCAGCTCATGTTCTCATTCTCAAGACTGCTGAGACCCACACACACACCATATTCATTTTATGAGTAAAAGGATGTTTTTCCTCACTGCCAGTGCCACAATCTTCCCCAAACTTCCTCTGAGAGCCAAGATGGGCTCTTTCCTTCATCACCTGCAAGGGAGACCCAGCAGGAGAAATTCTGCCCCCAGCATCTTCACATATCCCCTCAGTTACACCTGGCACCATGCCACTGACTTCAAATGTCATTGCGGGAAGAGTTTGGCCCTGCAACTGGAGCTTAGTCCACAATCATCCCCAGTGCAGGAAATGGGATAGGAAACCTCAGAACTTCCTCAGGATCGTGCCATCGGGGAAGGGTCTGTTTCCTGCCTGCACAACTAAATAGGCCCACATGATGCACAGATCTTCACAGATCAAAGGCACCAGGGCTGTTCCCAGAGAGACCCTCTGTCTTCAGTCATTTCTGATGTCCTGTCAACCCCTCCTTGGCACTGATGGCTGGGGACGGCTCTCAATCTGTTTTAAGGTTGAGACTATCCTGCAATCTGATTCCAACAGGGGAGAAGGGATAAGCCTTAGTAACCAGGAAAGAGGCCGCAAGCATGTGATCATAATCATGACAATTTATTTATAACATTAATTATATGGTGCTGAGGGGTTTTCCTCAGCACTATATCAAACCACTTTGCCTGGGGGAATTGCTGCATGAAGAGATGAGCAGAGAGGATCCAGCAGGGCCCAGAATACAGCTCCGTCACTCACGCATTTTCCTGCTCAACATTAACTATGATGGGGAAAAGAGAGTGTGAGAGAGTTACAGAGGAATCAATGACAGGTTTCAGAGTAGCAGCCGTGTTAGTCTGTATTCGCAAAAAGAAAAGGAGTACTTGTGGCACCTTAGAGACTAACAAATTTATTAGAGCATAAGCTTTCGTGAGCTACAGCTCAGCTGTAGCTCACGAAAGCTTATGCTCTAATAAATTTGTTAGTCTCTAAGGTGCCACAAATACTCCTTTTCTTTTAGAGGAATCAATGACTCACAGAGGGGCAGCTTTTCCTCTTGTAGGTCACCTCATTCTGAGCATAGGAGCTGCAGAGACACTGCCCTGCCCAAGCTAGGGCTTCTCTGCCACAGTGATCGGACGTATTCCTAGAACATTCAGGGCTTCAGCCCTGATCCCTTTCCCAGCAGTGCTGAGTCACCCCAACCCTGGAAGATGGTTTTTCATTAATCTGTTTTGCTTTGCAGCCTGTTTAAAATCAGCCTTGATGAGAAGAGGGTTCCCAAGCGTGGGAGGACTTGCTCTTACTCTGTCCCAGAGACAGGTACAGAAAGCAGAGACTTGTTTTGACTGAGTGGGAGGACGCAGTCTTGGTACTAACCAAGCCTGCTGCCTCAGACTCAAGGCCTGAATCTGGAACTTGACAATGCGGGGGAGTTGGTGTTCCCCTCTCCCCTGAGCACTGAGGGGAGCTGGCAGACTACCCCAGGACATGGGGCAAAAGAGAACAGCAACTTTTACAACCCTCCAGACAGGCTGAGACTCAGGCTTGGGTTTCAGCTCTGTTCTACCTGAGCAGCACTGGGAAGTCTGAAAACCTCACAGTCATCTCTTCATACACTACCTTTGCTGCAGGGGGCACTGTACTCGGTGATGGCAAATTCATCTGGAAGACACAAGGGAAGGGAGATGTGATGAGGGCCGTGTGAGACCCAACCAGGACTCCTCACACTTCCACCAGGCCCTGCGGCAAAGAGCTGACACCGCACCAGAGATCTCAGGGAGGAGGGGAGGGAGCCCTCTCTCCGGGGCACTGGGGGAATCTTGCTGGGCCCCATGGAAGGAAGGCAAAGGTTACCCCAAGGCTACAGTGCAACAGGCATCTCCAGCGGGTCTGTGCCAGGTGCCCTATGTCCGTTTGCACCTCGTCTGACACACGACCACTGGTGTTGCTGCTGGGCTCTGGTTTTGTCGCCTCAATTTCCTAGCTGGGAACAGATGCATGAATGTGCCTCCTCTGGGTCACCCTCAGAGCTGGGATCTCAGGGCAGGATCTGCACCCAGGACCCTCCCAGATCCCTTTGGCTCTAACCTACCTGGATTAGCATCTTCCCTTTACAGTGTGCAAGGAGTCTGGGGCCTCAGAGACTCCCATGGTGCGAGCATGATGTCAGTGCAGGATGACCCCTAACATGTAAACTCTGTGTGCCCCACATTCTTATCCTGGAGCAGGGAAATGCTCAATCCCATATCCCAGCAGGTTCACTGTGACTCTGAATGCACCTTCTCCCCCCTGTGACAGGCCCACAGCCTCCACTGCTGCCAGCCCCACACGCACCCGTCTCGTAGTAATCATAGACTTTCACCAGCGCCGGCTTCAGGCTCTGCACGGGGAAGTCCTGCTCCACCGCGAAGGAGAAACTCTGAGTCACATTGCTCACCTGAGAGAGAAACAGACAAGGCACAGGAGGCTCTGAGCCACTTCACCCCCTCCTTCCACATCTCTTCCCCTCATTAGTGCCGCCCATGATCCTTCAGGTCCAGCATCTGCCCCCCCCCCGCCCCCTTGGCTGCAGGGGCTGGCAGGAATTCAGGCCCTGAGAGAGGTGGGATAAGCCCTGCCCGACCCCCTGGTACTCATAGGTGGGGGGAGATCAGGGCCCTGGCTCTGTGTTGGGGGAGCAGGAAGTGCTGAAGGGAAACGCTGGGGAACAGCAGCTGCTGGGGGGGGAATACATAGATTTGTCTTTCCCAGCTAAGGCTTGGGAGATCCTCTCCCTCCCCCGGGCACTTCCATTGCAGTAAATGGGGGTGATTCTTCCTGGCCCATCCCAGCCCCATGTGGCCGCTCACCTGCTCCATGTAGAGCAGCACATGGTTGGTGCTCAGTTCTGTGCGGTGGATGTGGTGACGGCCTTCTAGCTGCCAGCAGCCAAGGGAGAGAAGCAGGATGTTACTGAGCTCCCCTTCAAACTACCCCAGAGCCCTAAGGAATGGGATGCTTTCACAAATTCATAGAGTCCAAGGCCAGAAGGGACCATTGTGATCATCTATCTGACCTCCTATATAACCATGGGTGTAGTTTGGGTACATTGGGGAGTATTGCCCCCCCAAACTGCAATCCTTAGGCAGATATGGAATTTGCCCCCTGCAACATGCGCAACCCCGTTGCCCTACTGGAGCTGCCCCTCCCCACCAAATACAGAAGTCAAACTACGCCTATGTGTGTAACACAGGCCAGAGAACTTCCCCAAAAGAATTCCTAGAGCAGATCTTTTAGACAAACATTCAATCTCGATTTTAAAATGGTCAGTGATGGAGAACCATCGGGATCTCTTTCCCCTGGTGCTGTAAAGGTGAAGTATGTGTCCCCACCCAGCTGGTGGACTGAGGTGTAAAGTGCACCTGAGGGGCTGGACCCCAATCAAAGGCAGCACCAAGTCCAGTATACTCAACCTCAGTCAAACAGACCTAATAGTTCTTCCTCATTCTCTAGGTCTTAGACTGGCTAACGCTTTTTTCAATGCCAGGGGTCACTGCACAAGGTCTCCATAAGCCCCAGGCTGGAGTCACGGAACGAGCTGCTGTCTACATTGCAGCTCCTGCAGCTGGGAAATCTGCAAGTGAAAGGCTGATCTGAACTGGCCCCTGTGATAGAAGTGGGGTGGGGCTCTCAGATCCTTCAAGATTCCAGTGGAAAAGAGGAGATGGGCTCAGAGAGACAGGAGACATGGGGGCCCGACTGCTGGAGATGAGACCAGGCTGCACCATAATATGAGGGGTCAGGAACTGGAGCCTACTGGGGGCCAGATACGCCTCACGTGGGGCTGAAGGCAAGGGGCTCGCGGGGGGAGGGCTATTGCCCATACACAGAATGGACTATTACCTTCCTCACTGATAACTTCACAGGGATGAATCCTGACAGCATCTTAACATCAACAATGACCATGTTGGAGACAGGGCGTTTCCCTGTGTAACTGGGAGACCAAGCGGGAAATGAAATAAGGTTTAATACATCTCAGAACAGAGCTGATGCACCTCAACTCTGATTGGCACAGATGGATGCTCCCCCAACCTATAGCATCTCCCACCCCATCTGCTTGTCCACCTGCAGTCTCCTGAAGTGACTCATCCCCAGCCCTAGGGCTCAAAGGCACTGACTCCATGGGATCTCCAGGGCTGGAGCACCCACAGAAAAAAAGTGATGGGTACTTAGCATCCACCAGCAGCCCCACATCAGCGTCTCTCCCTCCCCTAGCACCTCCTGCCCGCTGCAATTAGCTGTTCTGAAACGTGCAGGAGGAGCTTGAGGGAGCGGGTGGAGCAAGGGTGGGGCGCGCTTGGGGGAGGGGGTGGAATGGGGTGGGAAAAGGTGGGGCGGGGGTGTGATGGGGTGGGAAGAGGCCAGGTGGTGGAATGGGGGCAGAGCCTGGCGGGGAGCACCCCCTGGCACATTCGAAAGTTGGCACCTAAGCTAGGGCTGCTCCGGAAGGCCTGGGCCTTTGAGGGGAGTTACCTGATGTTTATGGCGATGCTAAAAGTCCTGTGGACCTGGGGGCTGTCACACATCTCGGGGACCACGTGCACCTCCAGCGCGAATGGTGCCTCTTCCGGCTCGGGGAGCACGTTGTACCTCAGGCTGGTCTGGAATAGAATACACCGTTCTATGTGGGCCTGTGCGTATCTCCTCTCTGATTATCTCCTCTGCCTCCTTCCCCCTGGTCCATCTCATTCCCTTCTTTGTCTTCTCTCTCTCTCCTTCCTCCTCTCACTAGCTCCCTGTCATAAATATAAAGGGAAAGGTAACCACCTTTCTGTATACAGTACTATAAAATCCCTCCTGGCCAGAGGCATAGTCCTTTTACCTGTAAAGGGTTAAGAAGCTCAGGTAACCTAACTGGCACCTGACCAAAATGACCAATGAGGAGACAAGATACTTTCAAATCTGGAGGGGTGGGAACAAAGGATTGGTCTGTCTGTGTGATGCTTTTGCCGGGAACAGATCAGGAATGCAGCCTCACAACTCCTGTTAAATTAATAAGTAATCTAACTAGAAATGCGTTAGATTTCCTTTTGTTTAATGACTGGTAAAATAAGCTGAGCTAGATGGAATGTATATTCCTGTTTTTGTGTCTTTTTGTAACTTAAGGTTTTGCCTAGAGGGATTCTCTGTGTTTTGAATCTGATTACCCTGTAAGGTAGTTACCATCCTGATTTTACAGAGGTGATTCTTTTACCTTTTCTTTAATTAAAATTCTTCTTTTAGGAACCTGATTGATTTTTCATTGTTCTTAAGATCCAAGGGTTTGGGTCTGTGTTCACCTGTACAAATTGGTGAGGATTCTTGTCAAGCCTTCCCCAGAAAAGGGGGTGTAGGGCTTGGGGGAATATTTTGGGAAAAGATGTCTCCAAGTGAGCTCTTTCCCTGGTCTTTGTGTAAGACGCTTGGTGGTGGCAGCATACAGTTCAAGGACAAGGCAAAGTTTGTACCTTGGGGAAGTTTTTAACCTAAGCTGGTAAGAATAATCTTAGGGGGTCTTTCATGCAGGTCCCCACATCTGTACCCTAGAGTTCAGAGTGGGGAAGGAACCTTGACACTCCCCATTCCCTAACTCTGGCCATTCTCTCTCCTCACACCTTTTCCTATTTTCTCATCCTCATCCCTATCTCTTTCTCCCTTCTCTCCCCTACCCATCCCACCTCACCCTGTTATCTCCAGTGGGAATGAGACGGGCTCCCCTCAGCAGCAGCCTCTCCCTCTCCACCTGCCCCAGAGCCCCATACCTGCATGTAGACACATCCTTCTCCTGTCACCCGCATGCTGTAGTCCCCTGGCACCTCTGGCAGTGCCATAAGCTGGAGAAGCAGACGGCTCATGTGATCCACCTGGAACTGGGCCTGGAAGTTCCCTGTGGACTGCAGGGTCACTGTGGATGCTCCTCCACTCTTGGTGTAAGTAGAGGCTCCGTATCGGGACAGGGCCTGGAGTGCCACTACTGTATCCTGACAGACAAGAGATGGGCCCAGGCGCCCAAGGGAATGAATGAGCCATTTCTATGGGCCTGGAGCCCCTACCACACCGGCTCCTCCCACACAGCACTGCCCTGCTCAGAAAGGTCGGCTTTTCCCATTTCCACCCATCACTTCCACAAGCCATTCACCTATTCCCTGGGCCCAGATCCTCAAAGGTATTGAAGCACCTTTCTCCCACTGAAAGCAGCCAAGTGTCTAAGTACCTTTGGGAATGTAGGCCTTGGGATTTCTGACACCACCACAGGGAACTGAGGCCACCCACCCTCCTGTGAAGGACCAACCTGAAGAGACAACTGAGGACAGACAGATAACAGAGGCAGATGCACCCATGTACCTCAGCAGCAGGAAACCAGAATTACAACCCTACTGTGTTAACCAAATCCCTCCATGAAGTAGTCTTCCAGAGGGCAACATTTCATGCACTGTCTTCAAGAGGGATATGTTTTGGGCTGCCTTTAATTAGGTGGCACTTTCTGGTTCTACATCACTCGGGATGGTGCCCCCGCCCGACCAAGGTGTGTCTGGCAGTGACTGGCTGCTGCTGCTTTTCTGGGAAGGCCTCAGCTCCCGAGCTGGATTGGCCGAGCTGGATGGCGTCAGTGCTGGGGGGAGCTGGGGAAAGCGTCATGCTCATGGATGCTCAGGGTGACAAGTCTGCCCTCTGTACACAAGAGCATCACTTGTCCAGTCTCCTGCCTCATTAGCCCTCTAAGGCCTGTGGGGATCTGATGTAGCCATACTCCATGCTGTGACTATCCCATGATCTAAACCCCTCAGAAACAGAGGTTCTCTAAACCCTGCAGTGAGGGCACTGTCACCCCATCCCCCTCCCCAGGAGGAGTCTGTCTGCTTTCCAGTGCTGAGTTATTCATCCTTCTCTGGCAACCTGATATTTCCTGCCTCCCCCTCCTGCCCTGGGTGTCTGAGGCTGGGGAGAGGAACCTCTCACCTGGGTGGAGGAGAAGCCCCCGTTGGGATTCTGCTGCTTGCTGATCCACTTTGCAATTTGAGCTGCTAATGACAGGTCACCTTGGGATGGTGCCGGCTGCATGGTGAGGTAAGCAAGGAGCACGTAGGACGTCATCTCCACCTCAGCGGAGGGAGCACGGGGGTGATAGAAGGGGAGATCAGCCTCTGGCTGTTTCCCGGGCCTCTGCCAGTGAACGGAGCCATCTGCAGTGGGAGAAGGGAGAGGGAGGAGGAAAGGAAGTGTTTATTACCAAATATCTGGCTGTTGCCAAGAGGGTTACTGACATACCGTCACTGAGGATGGAGAATGGAGTCCCAACCCTTGCTGGGCATGTCAATACAAAGCATGAAGATATTAATAATCCTTCTAGTGGTTGATACATTCCTGGTGTGGAAACTCTCAGTGACTAATTAGATTGCTGCTCCTGTGCCTGTGTCTCCCACATTTTATGAAGTCAGATCCCAAGAATGCCGGGGTTTTTAAGGCTCATTGATCTAAAATGTGTGAAGAGGCTAAATAAACCCGACCTGCCACAGTACAGACTGAAGGTTATAACAATAACAATCTAACCCTTCTCCTGCCAGGCTGCATAAGGCCATTGGGCCAGGATGCAGAAGAAGGGCCCATAAACAGCTCTCACCCTCTTTCACAGCTTCCTTGTCAAGTGAGTCCAACAGTGCCCTGCGCTTCTCCTCCTTCCTTGCCAGGGTGAAGGCATAGGCCATCAGTGCCTTCGTGTACACATGGTTTCCTCCCTGGTCCGTGGCTGTCTCCAGGCAGAATAAAGCACTACGGACCATAGAGTGCTGAAAGGAGCATAGAGGGGAAACAATCAGTGTTTGCAATGTGACGATATGAGCTAGGCTTTGGACACTGCCTGTGCAGGCTGTCATCTCATGGTCACAGAGCACAGCTGGATTTAAATAAGAGGTGCAATGGATCTAATATAACACAGATTCTGGCCATGGGATGAGTGACTGTTTGACACCTGTCACTTGCATGGTCCCAGTGAACTCAGACTCTTGCAGTAATTTGGTCACCCCACCACTGCGGGCCACCGAGCACAGAAATGTGGCTTTAATGTATCTAACTGAGACTGCCTCAGCAGTTATAAAAATCACATTCCTGCCTTCCATGGGGTAGCCATGTTAGATACGAGGCCTTCACAACTTGGAGAAATTAAGGTCATCTGAGGTGTCTAGGGCTATTTAATGAATTTTAACCAAGAAAAAATGTGGAAGGCAAATGAAACAGACTCTGCCATGGATAGCAATGGGCCAACAGCTGTCAACTAGTCTACAATCCCTCCTAGTCATTCATCCAGTGGAAAGCATGACTAGACCCCTAGTATGTTTACAGACACTATATAAAACGAACAGGAATAATGAAGAAGGGAGTAGCCACGCTGCCAGTCTGGAAAGCTTCCATCAGTCAGACCCATCTGAGCTGCAGCCAGACACACAGGAGACAGCGACCTAGCGCTACAGCTCTTTTGACATGACTTCTGGATTCTTTATTTTTTTTAATACGTACAATAGAAAAAAAGAAATAAAGAGCCAATCAAAGAAGCAGAGCCCGGCCAGAACAAGTACCGCACACCCAGATGCTTCTGAGGCCTGGGGATCGTCTCATTCTAGAGCCAGAGCCAAAGCCTTTCTGTGGGAACATGGTGTGTTTGTGAGATAGTTAAGAATGTTTATGAGCTAGTGAAGGTCGCGGTGAACCTTTGATGACCCTTTAATGAACCTTGAGAAAGAGTTACAGGCTGGAACGTGACCCAGACAGATTGGCGACACCAGATCCTGTTGACAACAGATAGCGGACAGCTGTGCTCCAATCAAGAGGAAGAATGCATGTGTACAGCCCGTGCTAAGGCTGCTCGACCAACAAAATGTCTCCGTGACCGGATGATGGACTTGGGAGGGGGTTGAAAATGTTATGTAAGAGGAGTGTATAAAAGCAATGAGGAAATAATAAATAAACGGCTTTGCTACCAACCATATTGGCTGATGTGCTTTGTCCGGCTCGCATGAGAACCCCAACAAATGGTGACCCTGACGTGGTCCCTTCTGAAAAGGCGAGGGTTCTAGCTGTGGCAGGAGGTACCGGCTTTTCAGCTCCTGGGCGTCCAAGAGTGACGCAAGTGCGCACAGGTGAGCGGCTTTAAGTAGCAATGGGTACCGCTGTATCAGCTGAAGAGAAAACCGTGCATGAATTTTTACTTCGTATCATAGAGAGACAGGGCGAGAAAGTAACTGCAGAATCCTTGTCTCATCTGCTGAAATGGGGACAGAGGAGAGGGTTTCTGAAGAGGCCAAACCATGCTTTTGATGGACAAGTGTGGGAGCCATTGGGACAGGATCTTTGGGACTCCGTTGCCCATGGGAATAAGGAGGCTGTGTCCCTTAGCCAGACCTGGCACAAGGTTAAGAAAGCTATAGCGGCCCTTGCAGCTGAGGCGGAGGTGCAAGCGACAATTACTGAGACGTTCCGCCCCAAACCTAAGGATGATCCCCCACAGGTTCTTCCTGTGGGAGCCCGAGATTTCTTCGGCGCCTCCGAGACTGTAATTCCCGTGGCTCCTTCCGCGCCCAATCCGGCACTGGACCCAAGTACTGTTCCGCTCCCACCAGATGATGTGCCTATGGATGCCACCGAGCATGTCGACCGTTCTTGGGTTAGAGACATGCCTACATATGACCCCCACCCTGTCGTTTCGGATACGCTTTAGTGGGATCCGGGGCAGTCAGTGCCCTTTGCAAAATACGTGTTCCGCCGATGTTACCTTATATAGTCACTCGGAATATTTGGCTTTGATGAATGCCGTTGCAGGCATTCCTGGCTTTGCAACTTATTACACGGTGCAAACTTTGAATGCATTAGCTTGTTTTGCTGTTAAAGCGCTTAATGCTACATCACAGGCAATTGCTCTTTTAAGTATGGAACAACAGGAATTAAGAGATGCCATTTTAGATAATCGAGCTGATTGATTGATTTTCTATTGCTTAAGCATCATATGGGATGTGAATCTTTTAAACATATGTGTTGTTTTAATCTTACGGATAATAGCCGATCCATTGAGGAGCGCCTGGATGAATTGACTTCTCTCACTGAGCACATCCGTCAAGATACCGGGTTTGCGGGATTTTGGGACTGGTTTACAGGGTGGTTGCCTTCTTTGGAGTGGCTTCGGCAATTATTTGGAATTATAGTTTTTGTATGTATTGATCTTATTTGCCTTTGTTGCTGCCTGCAATGTCTCCCCTCCTTGTTTGATACATTCCATAAGATGCATTGCTCTGGCCCTGTTAGGTCACCCCTGCTGATGAATGAAAATTGGATGGAACTACGCAAGTAGCCGATGGTTCGTGTGTCATGTGATAAAAAGGGGGGAGATGTGGGAACATGGTGTGTTTGTGAGATAGTTAAGAATGTTTATGAGCTAGTGAAGGTCGCGGTGAACCTTTGATGACCCTTTAATGAACCTTGAGAAAGAGTTACAGGCTGGAACGTGACCCAGACAGACTGGCGACACCAGATCCTGTTGACAACAGATAGCGGACAGCTGTGCTCCAATCAAGAGGAAGAATGCACGTGTACAGCCCGTGCTAAGGCTGCTCGACCAACAAAATGTCTCCATGACCGGATGATGGACTTGGGAGGGGGTTGAAAATGTTATGTAAGAGGAGTGTATAAAAGCAATGAGGAAATAATAGATAAACGGCTTTGCTACCAACCATATTGGCTGATGTGCTTTGTCCGGCTCGCATGAGAACCCCAACACCTTTCCAAACTGTTTTTTTCCCTCCTTTCCTTAGAGGTCCCTTTATCAGGGCAGCGGGCTGCCACTATCAGGACTTGGCTGGATATAGGGAGTGTGGGAGAGGGGAGGCCGCTGACCCAGAGGAACTCATGAAGGGGACTTTGTGTGTGTGGGTACGTACAGTGATGGGCAGAGGAATCTCCAGCAGTGCGATGGTGATGTAGGCAGAGAGCGTGACCTCATCGTCCACCCCGCCCTGCAGGGAACCAGAGAGAGAGACATTAACCCCACGCAGCACCCAAAGCCTTTCCCCCTCTGGGCCCTGCCCCACAGGAGCTCTCTCATACTACATCCTCATCCCCTTTATCTACCCACTCTTGTCATGCCCCATGATAGCTCTCACAAATGGGTATGTCTACACTGCAGCTGAGAACATGCTTCCTAGCAAGGCAAACATGCACACACTAGCCCCGCCTGAGCTGATACACTAACAAAAGCAGTGTGGCCACGGGTGGCAGCTCTGGCTAGCTGCCCAAATACAGTCATGCTCAAGCTTGGAGTATGTACTTGGGCAACTAGCCTGAGCTGCCATGGTCACACATGGCCACACTGCTATTTTAGTGTCTGTCTACCTGTGGTGGGAAGTACACTCCCAGCTGCCGTGTAGACACACTCTGTGTTTCTGTCCCCATTTACCTCCCATGGTAGTTATCATGTATCTGCCCCCTCCTTTCTCCTCCCCATAGTAGGTCCCACGTGCAGTACAGTATCTGCCCATCCGTATCTCCATGGTAGTTCCCAGGCCCATATCATCCCCTGCTCCTCCCACCCTGGTCCCATGTGCTGAAGTGTCTGAGCTGTTCCCATGCGAAGTTGCAGCTCTCTCCATGGCACTGGAATCCTGTATGAGGCCCATGGGAAGCCGGCTGGGTGGATACATCACCTTTATGGCATTGTTCAGGAGCATCCCAGAGCTGCGGAAGCAGCCATTGTCCTTCTGCTTGCCAGCGAGCCAGGCCAGGGCATCCTGGATGTGCTTCTCCTCGATGAAGACATGAGAGCGGGCCTGCGCGAAGGACTTGAGGACGAAGGCCGTCAGCCTGTGACAGAGAGTGGGCAGCAGTGAGAGCTCCCTCCCATGCCCTGTGCTCGCTGGAGGAGATGGAGTCCTGGGGCATCACCAGCCTGAGGGGAAACAGCAGGACCCAGAGAGCTGGTGGCCATGGGACAGAGAGCATGAATACATGGCCTCCACCTTCATACACCTCCACAGTCTCCTTCACACTGATTTCAAGCTCCAGTTCAAGCTCTCTCTTCCTGTTTATAAAACCCTCCCTGGACACAGCCAGTCTCTCAAATTTATGGGCCCTCTTCATGCTAAATACAGCTCTTATAGTAGAGGGTCGCAGGGTTGCAAATGTTGTATCTATATTTAAACAGGGCTCCATGAGAGATCCAAGGAATTATACACCAGTTTGCCTGTACTTGGTAAACTACTCAAAATGACAATTAAAAATAGCATAATAAAAGACTCAGAAGCTCACAATCTGATGGGATCTAACCAGCATGGCTTCTGCAAAGGAAAATTGTGCCTTACTAATCTCTTAGAATTCCCTGAACATGTCAATAAAGCACTGAATGAAAGAGAACTGATTGACATAATTTCTTTAGTAGTCTCTTATGACAGACCTTCTCAGATGCTTTTTGGAAAGTCTAAATGAATTGAATAATCATGGGAGGAGTGTCAAAGTGTTGTCATGGATCAGAAATTCGTTCAGGGATAGAAAACAAAGATTAGGATTAAATGATCAATTTCATCACAGCACAAAGCTAACAGTGGGGTGCTGCAAGGTTCAGAACTAGGACTGGTGTTGTTTAATATACCTATTAATGATCTTCATAATGGGCAATCGATGGCATAGCAATTCCTATGGTTCTCTCTAGCACCAGGATGTTCTCTACCTCTAACCCAGTTCCACCACTATGGGTACGAGAGTCTGCTCCTCTGCAGCTCCCTCTCTGGAACAGCCTCCCCTGGATCTCTCCATCTTTTTTCAAAAATGATCTGAAACCATCCCATCCCCTTTGCCTCTTCAGTTCTCTCTCTCCTCAGGCGCAGTGGGAACAGGTGCTTTTTATACACAGCAGGCTGATGAAGCCTGTTCCCTTTGGTGTGAGACATGCCAAGGGACTGTGAAAGATCCAGTGAGCCCTCAGGCCTTTAACAGCATCACCAGTTGACTAACATTTAACATTTCCTTTATAACTATATACCCAGAGGAGATTTAGGGGAGGCGTGACGGGCAAGACATCTCACCAGGTATTCCCCGGCTGCCTGAAATGCTCCCCAAATGTGCTGTAAGAGCCATCCAGGTGCTTGTAATTCAGCTGCCTCTGATAACCTGAAATGGAGAGTTAAAGCAGGATTTATACATCAAAAAAAACACAGTAGGGGTTGAGAGAGCAGCTCACCAGCTCAGCCAGCAAAGGGGCTCCTAGGTACAGGAGCAGGTCTGATGTGTACCAGCCAGCACCTGTACACAAACATACACCTCTCCATCCCACAAGCTAGTCAGCAGAGGGAACTGACATACAACACATGGGCAGCACCATCGCACTCCAATAGGGGGAGTACCCCACATTCTGGTTAGCTAGAGCATCCAGGCTGAGAAGCCATTTCACCCGGCTATTGTGTGCAGCATTTCCACACTATAGGGGTGACTCAGGATGGACACAGCAGCCAGTAGCTCTCGTGGGGCAATGGGTGCGCATAACCACAGTGCTCAGACAACTGACAATAGTGAGCCAAGAGTGTGTCGAATGGGGACCCCACTCCACAGATACACAACCCAGTCCATCTGTCTTCAGCTGAGGGAAGCTCTCTCTGCCGGTCAGGCAGAAACAGAAAGCTCCCTGCACAACCTTGGAAGGGAGCAAGTGAAGAAACAAAAGCCCCGTCCCTCCTCACCACTGACTAAGTATCCGATGGCCTTGGATTTGGTCTCCTCACTCAGCTGCCCCGTCTTATTCAGATAGTCCAGGACGTAGATGTTGGGGGCAAACAGGACCATGTTCTGCTCCCCGCAGCCGAAGGGCATTTGGAGAAGCTGCTGCAGGTTCTGCATGGCTGTGCCCAGGATATCGCCTGGGGGTGGAGACACAGGGAGTGAGTGTTGCACAGAGGTGGCCTGCGGAGGCAGAGTGCACCACAGAGCACAGACAGTAACAAGTGAGAGAGAAGGACAGAGGGAAAAACAGGGCAGAGCCATATCCTGAAAGAGGAAACACTGAGTGAGAGAATGGGGAGAAGGAAGGGTAGGAAGATGGCAGGGATAGGAATAGGGATACTTGGACAGAAAGGCTAACACACAGGGAGACTGATAAAGGGAGGTCATGGAAAGGAGAACAGGAACAGGAAAAGAGACCAGAAGAGATGAATGGAGAGATGATGGGGACACGATGAAGGGAGTGAGTAGCTGACCAGGTGGAAAGGCTGGCATGGCAGGCAGACAAGGAGCAATGGCCACAGCTGCCAGGGGAGGTCCTTTCTGAGTTGCTGCGCTCACCCAGCACTGTCACATAGGCTCTGGCTGAGTCCTGCACCACGTTCGGTGGAAGCTTCAGGGAAATCTTCCCTGCTTCTGAATTTCCTGAGGGAAAAAATCAGACAGATAGGATAAAATAAAATGCCCCCATGCTCAGCAGTGAATGGGTCCCAGAGCAGAACCTGGAACGCTGCCTTCCACCCGCCCCCTGCATGGGGAATCCCTGCTTTCAACAGCTCCATTCCTCCTAGCTGGACAGTGAGACCCCCAACTGTCCCCTCTGGCTTGGAGTCCTCTGACCCATGGGGAAAACTCAGCTCTTTCTATGGAGTGAGGTGCCACCACATGGCCAGATGGGAAACTGCAGTCTCCAGTTCTTTGGCCTTTCCAGTTTGCTGGCAAATAGCAGATGGTAGAATCCAGTTTGTAATTTCACTCCATAGAATAAGAGATTAGAGATGGAAAAGTCCCATTAAAACCCCTTTAAGCCCATCCCCCAGGGACTTGGGCCAGGATTACTCATGCAGTCTATTCTCTTGGGCTTTGTCAAGCCCTAGATCTCAATATTTCAAGCAATATCCTCATGATTAGGAAATGTGTCTTGACTCTCCACACAGAAACATCCCCACCATTGCTTAGTCTCTATCCTGACACCCCAAGTTCTCACCTCGCCCTCAGAATCTCCCAAACAATCCCACTCCCTCCTTGGGGCTGTCACTCTTCATCCACTAACAAAGGGCATAGATGAAGAAGGAGCAGAGAGGTCCTTACCATTTGCACAGAGCAGAGAGTTGAAGGTTGCTTCCATCTCAATCCCTTCGGGCTTGGGAAGGGAAGGAAAATGAGAATGGTGAGAAGCTGCAGACAGACTGAGCATCTGGCATCAGGAACAAAGTTTGTGTGGGGGCAGGGCGGGGAAACTTCAGAAAGGGACAGAGAGACAGCAGGAGAGGTGGGGAGAAGAGAGAGTTCGACAAAAATGGAGAGACTATGAATGAAGACAGAGAGAAATGTAAAGGGCCATGTGGGTGAATCAGAGAAAGAGGGAGATTTGCAAATTTCCATGGACTGATGCTTGTAGACTCATAAAATAATAATCTGTTATAATAAAATAAAAACCAGCTACAAATAAGTTATTGTCTTTTCATACCCAGGGGAAGAATAGTGCAGCTCTATTGCATGGTTACTCGTTACCTGTAGCACACTGTGCAAGATGGTACCTTAATGCCCCTATAACAGAGACGACATGCACTATGTGTCATTGCTAACATCAGGTGATGCAATAAGTTAAAGACAACTTACTACATAGTGGAATATCAGCAATTCTACATACTGTAATGCTGAAGATTTTCTCTTTTCATTAAAGAACAGCAATAGGGTACATGGATAATAGGAAGGGACGATATTACACATTATTATAACTGGTGTTACTGTTGGTATCATGAAATGTCACTAGTTATCGTTGCTTTTTTATGACACACGGAGAGGCTATGCAGCTTTATGTATCATTTCTTACTGATTATAGATGCTGTATAATGAGCTATTGCTTTCCTGCAAAGGTGAGGGTATGCAGCATTACCCTGTGCTATTTCATTTCACCGTGTAATAATGTCAGCAACCATTGCTGCCCTAAAAAGCGAGAGGTTATGCAATGTTACCATGTTATGCTTATTTGGCACACTATGCAATGTTTTTTCTGTAAGGGAATATACAGTATTATATCTTATAGTGGGTGGGATTTTCCAAAGCACACCTAATTCCCCTAGGTGCTTTGAATCTCCCACCCATGTGCTTCTGTTAGGCTATGTAGCTACCCGATGCCGACAGGGAGAGCACGTTAAACAGTGAGTCTGAGGGCTCCTCCATCTCCTCTGCCTGGAGATGGATGCTTGCTGCCACCCTCTTTAAGAGTTCTTGATGGGCCCTGAAGTCCTATAACAGAGGAGGCATGGACAGTTATAGTGTCACAACTCTATCTAAGTTTTTACTGTTTTCCTATTCTACACAGAGCATTATAGCGCAGCTTATTGCCTACATCACACTGTGTGAAAATTTACCACTTTTCTATACCGCAGGGAGTAAGCAGCCCACATACCTCCACTAACAGCTGTTTGATCACTGTATCCTTCCGTCCTGTCTCAGGGAGCACTGCTACCTCGTTCCCACAGGACAGCTCAGTCTTCAAGGCCTCTGCACTCACCGAGAAATTCACATTACCTGAAATAAAGAGGGATAAGGGTTCTGCCAGGCACTGCAGCTACAGTGGTGTCAATGTCATTTTCATGGTGCTCGACTCTTCAGCATCATTGATTACATGGAAATCTCTCTGTAGAGGGAGAGCTCATGTCGTATCTCATGTAGGCCTGGTCTACACTACAAACTTAGGTTGACGTAAGGCAACTGATGTCAACCTAGCTGTGCATGTGTCTACATTTCAGTTTGGTTCCTACTGACGTAAGTGCCCGGTTACACCGACCTAATAACATTGCCACCCTGAGAGACATAGAGCCAAGTTTGATGTCCTTAGGTCAAAGCAGCGATAGTGCAAACACTCCATTACTTATGTTGACAGTTACTGTCCTCCAGCAGCTGTCCCACAATGCCCCAGCTGTCCCACAGAGCTGACTGCTCTGGTCACCATTGTGAACTCTGCTGGCCAGGGGTCACAGAAAACAGAAGCCCTTCCCCACCCCCCCACACACACACTCTTTGAAGCCCTGCAAATTTTTGAAATTCCTTTTCCTGGGTGCCTGGCTTGGTGGGCACACCTAGCAACTCTCCCTTGTCGAATGCAACTGCCCAGCTGACCATGCCAGCTATGCACTTCAGACATGCTCCCGCCTGGAACAGACAGGAAATATTGGCTCTCCTTGGCCTGTGGGGAGAAGAGGCTGTGCAGGCACAGCTACGGACCAGGCATAGAGACATGGGTATCTATGAGCAGATATTATGCAAGACAAGCATTGGGCTATTTTCCTCACTGAGGTCCCATCTGTGAGTGAACAATGCCAGCACCCCTTCCAATGACCAAACGGACATTCAACTGTCATTCTGCACCTGCTGAGCCTCTAGTTGAAATATTCCTTGGTGCTGTCAAGGTGGCCGGTGTATGGCTTCATGAGACAAGGGAGCAAGGGTTAGGTTGTGTCGCCCAGGATCACAACTGGCATTTCAACATTGCCATTTGTAATCCGCCGGTCGGGAAAGAAAGTCCCTGCTTGCAGCTTTCTGAACAGTAATGTGTCCTTAAAGATGTGAATGTCATGCACCTTCCCTGACTAGTCAACACTGATGTCAGTGATCCACCAACGCTTGAATAACCACAGAAAAGTAGCCTCTTTTGTTGATGTACTCTGAGGCAAGGTGGTCTGGTGCCAAAAGCGGGATATGTGTGCCATATGTCACCTCACTGCAGTTTGGGAACCCCATTGCTGCAAATCCATCCACTATGTCCTGCACTTTGCTGAGAATCACAGTCCTGCATAGCAGGGGGCGATCAATGGCCTTTCATACTTGCATGACAACAGCCCCTGCAGTGAATTTTTTGACTCCAAAGTGATTCTCAACTGACTGATAGCATTTGGCATAGCTCGTTTCTATAGTGTGATCATCACTTGCTTCTCCATTGTTAATGTAACTCTCATTTTGACGAGTGGCAGTGGAATACCTATCCATGGTGCACCACACTCTGCATCGATACAAGCACTCCTGGGAAGTACACGCATCACTGACACCAGGAGCCAAGTATGTATGCATAAAAGTAATGTGCTAACTGTGGCAGCTGTATGCCGATGTAACTGAGTCAACATAAGTTTGTAGTGTAGACATGGTAGTAGTATCTTAGACCATGCCTCCACTGGGTTTTTTACACAGATACAGCTGCACCAAAGTAAAAAGTGACTCACCCCAGTGAAGAAGGACTGTTCTAAGGGTTTGCTTTGGTGCAGTTAATCTGTTTGAAAAACACCAGTACAGGCGTGGTCTGACAGGGATTCTCACAACAAATTTTTGGTGGCCTCAGAGTGCAGCCACCAACTCTTGCTGGTGGCTACTCTGACACTCTAATTTCAAACCAGGGCATGTGGCACTAGAGCAAGTCACAGGTTACATCAGTTAGTGAGTCTACACTAAGAGTTTGTTCTGGTGCTGCTACATCAATGAAGCTACAATAGTGAAAAAAAACAAAAACCAGTGCAGAAAAGACATGAGGATCACTCTGCAGCAGCCTTCCCAGTCCTGGCAGGAATTGGGCAAGACAGATAGGAGTGCACGGAGTAATGGATCTGATTTCTGGCTGAGGACAATGGCCTCTGTTACACAGGACTAAAGGGTCATTATAGCCCCTTCAGGCCTTAGAATCTATGAATCTATGATTTATCCATAGAGCCCTGGCTGAGTCAAGCAAACAGTTAATGCTCCCATTTAGTCCATCAGGGCCATGAGGGGAAGAAATAATTAAATTCTCCATCAGATCCACAAATTATTTAACAGGGTCAGCACACTTATTCCAGATGTGCTCACCTGAGATGTTTCCCAGGAAATGGTTTTAGCCTAATAACAGTGAATGGCAATGACAGCTGCTGAATCACGATAGTATTTGAAAAAATTCTGCTCTTTGGGGATGCAACTGGCTAGTACCAAGGAGTTAAGTGAAGACTAGTCAGGAGTTTATTAAGGGCATGTCTACACTACAAAATTAAGTAGACCTAAATTAGATCAGCATGCAGCCACGGCAGTAATTAAATCATTTTTGAATGTTCACACTATGCTCCTTGGATCGGCAGTATGCATCCTCACTAACAGTGCCTGAATTGATGCAGCAAGCAGTGCACCCTGAGTAAGTATTCTACTGTGCAACTCACCACCATCTAGCACAGGATATTTTGAGAAGGGTTTGCAATGCATCATGGGGGCAAAAAAGTCATGCGGGGTGATTAGAAACATGGTTTCAACATCCCATGATGCAGTTTTCTCCATCCCATAATAATATCTGCATCCCATAATGTTTTGCACCTCTTTTCAAAAACACCGCAAACCTGCGCATCCGCCATCTCTATGAGAAGCATGGATCCTGCAGAGCTCTGCACTATTGTGATGAGCATTGTGAACACAACACGCCTGATCCTGTAGCATTTTTGGAACCTCAAGAGGAGCATTGGGGAATATGACAATTCCTTGCAGGCTAACTTGTTGTGCACCATGGAAAGAAACAATTCAAGGTTGTTGTTGGTAGTCAAGGAGCAGCTGCAGATAGTGGAGCACTGGTTCTGGGCCTGAGAAACAAGCACTGACTGGTGGGAACACAACATTCTGTAGGTATGGCATGATGAGCAATGGCTGCAGAACTTGTGGATGTGCAAGGCCATTTTCCTGGAACTGTGTGCAGAGCTCGCCCCAGCTCTCCAGCACATTGACACCAAAATGAGAGCTGCACAGAGTGGTGATCACTGTGTGGAAGCTTGCAACACCAGATTGCTACCTATCAGTAGGGAATAAATTTGGAGTTGGGAAATTCACCATGGGAAGTTGCTGTCATGCAAGTGTGCAGGGCCATTAATCGTTTTCTGCTACACAAGACTATGACTCTCAGCAGTGTGCCAGACACAGTGGATGGTTTTGCAGCAATGGGGTTCCTGATCTGCAGTGAGACTACAGATGGTACACATATCCCTATTTTGGCACCAGACCACCTTGCCAGAGTACACCAAAAGAAAGGGTTACTTTTCTATGGTAATACAAGTTATGGTGGATCACTAGGAACGTTTTACTAACATCAACATGGGATGGTCAGGAAAGGTGCATGACACATGCAGAAAGCTGCAGGCAGGGACTTTCTTTCCAGAGCAGAGGATTACCAATGGGGATTTTGAAATGTCAATAGTGATCCTGGGAAATCCAGCCTACACTTTACTCCCCTGGCTCACAAAGCCATACACTGGCTACCCCAACAGCAGCAAGGAGTGCTTCAACCACAGGGTCAGCAGGTGCAGAATGATACTTCAATGTGCCTTTGGCCACTTGAAAGGTCGCTGGCGCTGTCTACTCACGAGTTTAGACCTCAGTGAAAAAAATAACCCCCTAGTTATAGGTGATCGCTGTGCACTTCATATCTGTGAAGCAAAGAGGGAGACATTTCCACTGGGATGGAGGGCGAAGGTGGAATGGCTGTCTGCTGATTTTGAGCAGCCAGATACTAGGGCTATAATAAGAGCTCAGCAGGGAGCTAGACACCTCAGGAAAAAGAAAAGGAGTACTTGTGGCACCTTAGAGACTAACACGGCTGCTACTCTGAAACCTGTCATTATGCAAGGCACTGAATTTAGCCGTATAGAGTTGAAATCTATCAACTTCATGAATGCTCAAATAAATTTGTTAGTCTCTAAGGTGCCACAAGTACTCCTTTTCTTTTTGTGAAAACAGACTAACACGGCTGCTACTCAGACACCTCAGGGAGGCTTTGAGAAATGCAAAGCTCTGATTCATTACTAACAAAGCTGCCAAATGAAGAATGAAAGAAGAAACAAAGATCAAATAAAGGAGAAAGGTACTGAATCTCATTGTCACACTTGTATTTGTATTCAGTGGAGAGATGAGCTCAAACCACAAAACCGTATCCAGATCTGAACTGGATTTCAGATACCTCAGAGTTCAAAGCTCTTTTGGATCAGTAGATTGTCTTCATGCCCTTCTCTAAATCAGCACAGGATTTTAGAACAATTTAATTCCTTTCAGATGGGCTCTTCTCTTAGTAAGGATGGACATTTAACCAGGACTTTAAGTTTTCTATGGGGTGTCTCAACTAAGTGGTTTCTCCACTATGTGATATGGGCAGGGATGAAGCAGAGGGGTGATAACTGTATCTCAAGCTTCCAGTCTCATCACAAATCACCCTCATTCTGGATGACTGTCCTAGCCCATGTGAGAACCAAGGACTATAACCTGCTTTTCTTGCTGAAAGAAGAGACCCAGCCAGCTCTCGTCTTTCATTGGTGTGTTAGAGAGGAGTATGTTGGTGGAGGTCCTCACTGAACAGACAGTGTCTTTTGAATGGGGGGTCCAACAGCTGAAAACCATCTAGGGTTCTCTGTCTTGCCTGAGGAGGAGCTTATCACTCCCCAACCAAGGACGAAAGTAAAATCCCCCAAAGGAGTGTCTTGGGTAAGTTGAATCCCCTACCAAGAGATTTTTGAGCTACCTGGTCCCTGCCCCCTGAGATTTCTGTGCCACTCCATCCAGCCCCCAAAGATATCAGTGCTTCTTACCCAGAGATTTTGGGGTCACAGCCCAGGCCACTGTTTTTCTTCCATTCACACAGAGACAATAAGAGTCCTCTTCTTTCTCCACAGGGGTAGCTTGGAAGTCAGCAGATGGAGCCAATGAGATGTTGACCTGTCAATTGTCCAGAGATGTGTCATCAGGGAGGGAGCCAGGGAAATTGGAAGTAACTAGAGATGCAGACAGTACAGCAGAGGGGATGTGCAGAGAACTGGGCAGAACAGGGTTTGTGGTACTATATGGGACAGAAGGGGTTGAGGGAACACATGGGTTTAGAAGTGTAGATGGTTACAGGGGTGTAGAGATTTGGAGTTACAGGGGTTTGGGGTGGCTTGGGAATTACAGGAGCATTGAGGCACAGGTGTTTGGGGAGGACAGGGACTGCAGAGAGACCAAGGGCTAAAGAGAGCTACAGACACAGGAGTTTGTGAAGCAGAGAGGTGTGGCCTGTGGGTTTGGTTGCATGGGGATGGTGTGAATGTCCTTTACCCTGATGCAGCGGGTCAGATAGTTGAAGACAGTGGCCTTTAGCACGAAGGCCTCGCCACGCACCACAGAGTAGGGCAGGTTGAGCTCCACAAAGAAGGGCTGGAAGGCTCTGAGGGACACGGTTGGGGACAGGCCAAAGCCAGTGTCACTCGAGGTGCAAAACATGTTGGCTTTCCATTCTGTGATGGTATCGGGGATTGTCAAGGGCAATTCAGCACTTCCGTTGGAGCTGGTGACAAAAAGAGAGATAGGATCATGATCATAGCCTGGTCAGAAGGAAGGAAAACCCAAGTATTCCAGGGAGTGATGTGGGGAACTCAGTAGGGAGTCCTCTCCCCTCTGAATCAGCACTGACCCCAATGCTCCAGTGTGGTGCTACAGAGTGCTGTGATGCGGGGAGTGGTGTGGAGAACTCAGTAGGTAATGCTCTCCCCTCTGAGTCCACACTGAGCACAATGCTCCAGTATGACGCAGTGCTGCAGGGAGTGATGTGGGGACTCAGTAGGAGTGCTCTCCCCTCTGAGTTAGCACTGAGCCCATTGTGCTGGGAGGTCATGTGCCAGAGGAGGTTCTGTCTTTCAGAAAACACAGCTGATATCTTGACAACTTGTGATCATTAAAGACCCCACAACCCTTTTAACAAGAAGAGGGGGGGCTCACCCCAGTAATCCCTGGGTCATTACAATCCAAATGCTTAGATTCCCCCTGCAATTTCAATTGGAAATGGGGCTCTTCTTCACTTTCCTTTCTAGAAGCTTGTGCAGTGTTGTTCTGCACTGTAAACACCTGCCATTGGGGAACAGCCTGCAGGTGGCTGAATGATTCCTGCATACACAGAGTTTGAAAAGCATGTTGGGATGATTAAAGAGGCTCAGTAACCTTCAGAAATTCAGATTATCATCACAAAAAATAATGGAATGTTAGAACAACAACAGCCAGCTACTCACTTCACAGACACTAAATCCCAAATCCATGTCTCCGGGAAATACTTTCGAACTGTCTCCACCTCTGTTGGAAGGGTCTTAGCCATGGCAGGGTAACCTGAGAAAATTGGCTTTGAATGTCCTGCGTGGTGTGAGTACAACTGATTAACACAGATATAATGCATCAAAACCAGCCTGATGCTTCCATCGCTGAGGGTAGATCAATATTGCAGCTGGAGGTGTAATTTCCAGCTTGGGTAGATGTACATACACTACACTACCTGTGATCAAGCTAGTGTGTTAAAAATAGAAGTGTAGCAGTGAGGGCATGACAGGCTAGTCTCCCAAGTACATACGTAGGGTCCCAAGAGGGATCGCGCTGGGGGTGATTAACCCAACCAGCCGTCTATGCTGCAACAGCCACACTTCTTTTTTTAGTGCACTAGCTCTTGATCAAAGCTAGCACGTGTATGTCTGTCAGGCCTGGAAATCACAGGCAGCGAGTTATATGGGCCCATGGTGCCTGTACTCCACCAATATTCAGGAATGTGGGCCCAGCGCCACCAATGTTTGGGCTTATATTCTCAGAGCCGTCTCATCCATAGGACAGATCGGGTCAACTGCCCTCGGGCCCTGCGCTTTGGAGGGGCCTCATGCTTCAGGGGGATGTGGGGTCCAGGGCGGCCTGGGGGGTTAGCGGGGGGCCTGGCGCCGGCACCAGCGAGGGACCTTGCCCCAGCCCACCCTGTTTCACCCCCACTCCACCCCCTTCCCCCAACCCCTGTCCCACCTCTTCCTACCCCTTCTCCACCCCACCCCCATTCCACCCCTTCCCCCAAGCCCCCACCCCTGCATCTTTCCGGCTTCCACCCTCTCCACTGAGTGATGCTGGGAGCCGGCGGGGCGGGCTGGGGCTGAACTGCTTGCTGCTGCTGGCACCAGGCCCCCCGCTAACCTCCCAGGTTGCCCTGGACCTTGCATCCTCCTGAAGTGTGGAGCCCCGCAAAGCATGTGGCCTGGGGCGGTTGCCCCTGGTTCATCTCATGGAAGGGACAGCTCTGCTTGGACCCGTTCTGGGCACCACCAAAAATTATACAAACCTGGCTCCCATGCTGGAAATTACACCTCCCACTGCAATTTAGACACACCCTGGGACACTTTCCCCTCCAGCTACACTGATGCAATCAGACACCCAAATCTGTTGTGGTGGGCAGGGTGGCAATGGAAAGTTCCATGTCTGAAGCATGTTTGAGGGGTCATTAGGACTCCAGCATGTCATTTTCTGTTCCACCATCACTGCAAAGCCCCCAGCCTTTCAAAGGATCGGCCTTAGAACTACTCACGACAATTTTCTCAAAGATTTTATTTTGGAAAAAACGCAGCTTTTTGACTCAATGAAAATTCTCATACAAAAATTTCTGTTTTCATCAACAGTTTCTGGGGGGTGGGGTTGTTGAAAAACTGGGGTGGGGGGAACTTTTATTTTGGATGAAAATTTAAAAAAAAAACAAAAATATGTTTTAAAAAATGATTTCCCCATTTTTCCTTATTTTTGTGTGTGGGAAAATAACAGCCATTTTTTGCTCACCTGTGTATTACTATTGTTAAACTAGGCATTAGAGTTATAAAAATGTGTTTAGTGTTTAGACTTTTTGGAATCCTTGTGAGTGGCTGCAGGCATTAATCTCACTTATAATATCTGTATCCCATGTTCTGAGGCAGTGGTTCTTAACCTGGGGTGCACACACCACCCTGGGATTGCAAGATGCCCTTTCTGGCGGTGCGAGACATGCCAGAATTTTTTAGAAGGTAAATCATTGAAAACACAAATTAAGCACAGGCACATAAGTATAACTACTTTGTTTCATCAAACCTATGTTTATATGTATATAATTCTCTCTTTTTCATTCTATAGTTATGATATATCTAGGTTTAAAGAACTGACCTACTTCAACGATTTTTGATAAGGGGTGCAAGAACATATTTTGAGACCCAAAAGGGTGCAGGCTGCAGTAAAGGTTAAGAACCACTGTTCTAAGGTAATATTTAGTGTTTGCTCTGTAACTGTGAATCACCACACGGAAAAGAAGCATTAACAAGTGTGTAATACCAGTCTGCCACAAAAGAGGGCCCATCAACACCAGATAAACCATTGTGGAACAACAGCTGATTGTTCTCCCTCCACCAAGAAGAGGAGACAGCCCACTGAATTCCTTCCAATGGCTTAATTTGCAACTCAAAGCAGAAGGGGCAAAGGGATAAAAAGGAGGAACTGTATTTTTTACGCTGCTTGGATTCTGAGGGGCAAGGATCACATAAGCAAAACATCCCCAATGCTTGGCCTGGGTTAGCCCTAAAGGTCATATAGATATTGCTTATCATAGAAGCTACTATTACCATTTGAACAGGACTGGACTAGCAAGGGGCTGCAGGGCAGGACTGAGGGGCATTGGCAGAGCTGTGTGGGGCACCCAGGACTGGAATAGCAGAGGCATCAGAGTTTCCGCCTACAATATGTTTAACTAGCCAGATCTATTGGCACCTCACCGCTATTTATTTATTGGGATTTATAATACATACAAAACCCCACCAATCCAGTGCTCTAGACCCTTTGCCATAAATTGAAAATGGACTTCTGAAAATCAGATATACACCAATTAACAATCTCTCCTGCTAGTGAGAAATGTTCAAATCAGTCACCAAGCAACAAGAGCCCAGATGTTTCTGGACTACCCTCCACTCCAAAAAAAAAACACTGACTCCATGGTAGTGGCAAACAATCTCTTTTTTGCCCCCGTACAGCTATGGCATAAGAGTTAAGAAAAACTTTATATTGGAATTGGTCAGCTTAACCCTCTAATGTCTGGTGGCGGACTCAATCCAGAGCAGTGGTCAAATGTGGGCAGATGATGGGGCAGTTGGGAGGTTGATCTGTATCAGAGGCAGTCCAGGGCAGTGGTCAGAGTTCTCTCAGGGGTCAGTAGCTGAAAGGTCCAATCCAAGGGGTCAGGTCAGTGCATCAGGGATGCCAGACCAGGCAAGGCAGCAAGGCAGGGTCAGGCAAGGCTGTCTAGGCAGCAATCAGCAGGCAATGATCTGTTGCTCAGACAGCTTCCTCTACCTGTTGGGGCCTTTAATAGCCCAGGTACTCACTGAGAGTGCTGCCTGTCCATCCTATCAGAGGACCAGGGCATGGCTGCTGTGGGTCTATAGGTCTTTAGCACTAGAGCTGTTGGTCAGAGGCAGCAGCTAAGGACACCACCTAAAGGAACCACCTGGGTTCACTATCAGGGTCTTACAACTTGAGGGCTATTGGTGCCATAAAGTGACAGTGGCAGAAGCCCCAAGCTGAAGCTGACTAATTCCATCATCAAGATTTTCCCCTCCCACTTCAATTGTCCCTGATCGTCCATAAACCATGGTTGTGACCCTGACAGACCAGGTGCCAGTTCATGCCAGAGCCCCCAGCCAATTCACTTGTGTGTTCGTATAGAACAAAGCGATTTTTAAATGTATCAGAGTGTATGTCGTGTTTCAACTTCATGAAAATGAGTGGGATGTTACTTGCTTTGTTTTCACTTATCTGTATCCCGTTATAATGCCATAATGCCATTTACATTGTGTATATCCTGTAACTAAATAACCAATCAAACAAGAAAGAAGCCTTGTGCAATGCAAATGAAGAACTTTAACAGAAAAGTGCAGGTTTCAAAGCAAGTGGGCATTGTGTGTGATGATCAGAGGCAAACACTCTAAATGCATTCCTCACTCTGTCATCAAAGGAAAACCCCACGTGAGTAGTGACCCTGTCAGCTTGTTTTTGGTGAGAAGAAGCTGTAAGTATGGATTCAGGGAAAGATCCTGCATCTCTGGACTGTTTGGACTCTTACAGGGAAGTGTACCAGATGCAAAGCGAAGATCCGCAGAGACAATCTGGGGATCCTGAAAAAACTTGGGAAAATGGCAGTTTATTACATCACTGCCACCATTTGGAATTACAGACTGTGACTCACCTATGCATATATTTTATCTGCTTCAACCTCTCAGTAACTCTCATTTCCTTTTCTTTGCTAATAAACCTTCAGTTAGCATACTGTAGAATTGGCTACCAGCATTATCTTTGGTGCAAAATCTAGGGATAAGTGACTGGTCTCTTAGGACTGAAAGCCACCTAAAATGTGAGGTGATTTTTGGTATAAGTGACTTTTTATCACAAAGTTCAGTTTGTCTGGGTGGCAAGATAAACTGGAGACTCTAAGGGGACTGTCTGTGACTCCATGGTAAGATTGGTACAGTGATCCACGAGTTCACATTTGTCACTGGCTTGATGAGATCTAATTATAGAACACACTAACAGTTTGGCGTGTTGCTCTGTTTTCTGACAATCTGCCTTAAGGTAGACAGTGATGCTTGTGAGCCACTCCAGACAGCGTGACAATGGTGACTCTGTAGAGGGCTGTGCTGGGGGAACTCTCTACTGATGCCTGAGGATGGAAGATCATTGTCTGCGAGCTACTCACAGATTTGCCTGCCAGCAGCATAATATTCTCCCTCAGAGCCCCCAGAAACAATTTGGCTCCATTAATCTCCCAGGTGAGGGTATCAAAGCAGGCCCCGCACTCTATCAGGAGAAGTGTGCCCCAACCTCAAACTTCAGAAGGGAATGGTCATCTCACGATGTGGGAAAAACTTCCAAATGCTCAATCCACAACCCCAGTCCCAACACTAGAGCTAGCATGCGGCCAGCGATGAGCAACAGCGTTCACCCCAAAACACAGATGCTCTCTCTGCTCTGAACAGAATGCTTGCGTGGCCTTTGCCCTTTACCAGTTCTCCTGAGTCCTTGTGCTGGTGTCCTGATTTCACTGCTAATTCCTTCAGCACTTCTGTAACCCCAAGCAACTTGAGGGAAATGGAGGCAATAATGTGGTTTTCTCACCTCGGAGTTTGTGAAGACCTTTAAACCCATTTCCTGTAGGGAAAAACCCAACACACATTTTATTATTTATTTCTGTTGAGGTTGAAATTCCAGAACTGACACCAGTATTAGGGAGACCAGGTGAGTGAAGTAATATCTTTTATTGGACCAACTTCTGATGGTGAGAGAGACAAGCTTTTGAGCTTACACCAATTGGCCCAATAAAAGATATTACCTCACTCACCTGGTCTGGAACCGACATGGCTACAACACCACTGCATACATCAGTACTAGGGGTTTAATGAGCAAGGGGGAAACTTTGACACTTTTCCTTGATGGGATATGGAGCCTATCACCCATAGATAAGGCTACAATTTAGTCACAGAGGCCACAGCAGTCACGGGTTCCATGACTTCACCGGACCTCCATGATTTCTACACTTCAGGAGGTGGAGGCGGGACTGTGCGACCCTGCCCTGCAAATGGGGCTGGCTGAAACCAGGACCCTGCAGCCCCAGCCCTGCAGCAGCCAGGGCTTGGTGGGAGATGCAGTAGGGGCTGCGCACCCCTGTCCCTCAGCTGTGGCCAGCTCCGGACTGGGGGCTGTGTGCCCCCCATGGCTGCACCCCCGCTGCAGCCACTGGGACTCCATTCCCCCTTCTACCTATCCCTGCCTCCCCACCAGTTATTTTTAGTAAAGTCACAGACAGGTCATGGGCTCTGTGTATTTTTCTTTATTGCCCGTGACCTGTCCGTGTCTTTTACTAAAAATAACTATTACGGAATCTTATCCTTACCCATAGAGCACAGGATGACAGTCTCAGGTCTGAGGGACTGGATGGCTCAAAAAGATAAGGGAATAGGATACAGGGTCCTTTTATCTCTAGGGCACTGGTTCCAATTTCCAATCCAACTCCAGGTCTGAGGCCTGGGTGAATCAGGGAATGGAATACAGAGTCTTATCTCTAGATGTGTGGTTCCAATCTAGCTCCAGCTCAGAGGGCATTCGTTAGTCTTGGGGGATGGTAAGGGCACATGGATTATTTTACTTCTAGTTCACCAGTTCCAGTCTAGTCTCAAATCAGCCCTGAATGCAAGACGTTCCTATATACTGGTCATTTGTTGGGTTATGTGAAATGAGCTGGTGAGTATTAGGCCAGTTCTTAGTGGCGCAGGTACCCACATCACAAAGAACACCTTCACCATAAGCACTAATATGCCCCGTTAGCAGCTTCAGAAGAGTGGTAAAGGATTAAAATGCCCATGATGACAGCATTTGCCTCACCCTAGAGGTGCTCATACCTGATCTTTCCAGGTCAGAGCTGAAGCACATTGATGAGGGACAGTGCATGGTGGAAGCTTGCACCACCATTGTACTTGCTCCAGATATAGATCAGTGATCAGCACTCCAGAGCAGCTAGCCCTGCCCCACATGCCACTCACAGCAGGTTTAAATGTCCTCATCTCCCCACAGCAGCAAGGATAGGATGAGGAGACTTTACCTTCAAGATGCTATAAGTGTCCTCTTCATCTGGCTCTGACACTGGAACATAGGTGACTCCATTCACAATTATCTTCTCTGTGGCAATGCACTCCTCCTGGGGATCCATTGGCAGCACATCTGTGCCATGATGATATCCCTGAAGTTCCTTCACTGGCAGCAGGTTATACACCTGGGCAAACAGAACTGTGTCACTTGGCCTCATCAGTGCCGAGTGCCATGAAACACTGCTGGGAGAGACAGACAGGCAGAGGCAGACAGACCAATATATAGAGAGAAGGTGGAAGTGATAGAAAATAAACCAAGAGCGGTAAATACACTACAGAGCGGGGAGCAGGAAAGAGGGATGTGGAAAGCTGCTTCTTTGGCTGAGGGCAGTTTGTTGCCCTGGCTATTATGATCAACTATATCAAAGTATCTGCTAACGGCGCTAGTGCTCATATCAATGGCCCTTCTTTCTTAGCCAGGGACTGTTACTTACTATATGTTGGTAAAGTGCCTGAGACAATGGGGAACCAACCTGGTCTAGGCCTGTAAGCGCTACACTGCTATAAATAAATAAATAAATAAATGCATGAATAATAGGTCCTCAACAGGAGAAAATCTGCAGCCCCATTGACCAGGGCTCTTTCCAGACATAATAGCATCCCAAAGGAGTTGAAAAAGTTCCTGGGATCTAAATGGTGTCCAGTTCTCTGCTTCTCACCCAAGTGAAAGAAGGTAAGATAAGGGCAGGACAGCATTAAGATATCTGCACTGATAGAAGGGATTTTTTTTTCCAGTAGATGCCACTCCTCAGCACTGAGTTGGTCTTGCTTGGACCAGGCTGCATCATTTTCTTCTACCATGGCCCCTAAGAGAAGACTAGCTCTTGCACCTGCTGATCACTGGGCCAGGCTGGCACTTACAGAGCTGGGCAAGAGCTCGGCTTCAGGCTTCATGAGGAGGACGCTCTTGTCCACAGCATGGACGGCGCACAGGGAGCCTGGGGAGGCTCTGACCCGCAGGTGAGTGTCGGAGGTGGGGAGGCCCTCGGCCGGTGAGAAATGCAAGTCAACCTGCAACCCCAGAAAAGGTGTTAGAGGAGATACTTCTCCAGATACCTTCACATGCTGCCCCGCAGCACAGCTCAGTCCTGGAACCATCTCACCCAGCTCTGCCAATGCCCCTCAACTCTGCCCTGCAGCCCCCCCTGCTATTCCAGTCCTGGGCTCCCAAAACAGATATACATTATTATCTACTGACATTCAGTTACGCTGTAAAGTGGCAATGGAGCAATCGGTGCTTGGTAAATTCTGTTCCCACTGATGACTCAGTTCATGATTTTATGGCTACCGTGAACACCATGACACTACCCCAAGTAATTGCTGGCTCAGCTTGTACAGTGGATACACCTGTGCTTTGGGCCCAGAGCCTATGCTGCATCCTGGATATACCAGGAGGGATTGTGGGCCATCAGGGAGCTGATTTTACAGCAGCCCTGGTAAAATGAAGAACAGCCTAGGACCTGAACGCTGCAAATGGGAAATGGCTCCCAAGAAGCCATCCACTAGCTGGAGAGTGCCAGAGCACAGAGCACTCCAACAAGACCCACTCCTCATTCTATCATATGACAAACACTAAGCCCTGCTCTTGCTGAGTTTAGGCCAGTGACCCTCACTGAAATTCTAGAGGTATTGTGAATACACTGAGCCACATAGGTAGTGCTTTGGACTCACGTCTTCATTGGCTGATGAAGGCCAGAGGGGAAGGACTGGGGCCACAGCTGGGGCCTGGTGGAAACTGTCAACCGTTCCCAGGCTGTCAGCTTCTCTTAAGGAAGCTACTGTGTGGCTTTCACTTGTCACTAGATGCTGACAATCTGGCTGACTGGAGGCCAGTACCTATTCTTCCATTTTTGGTTAAGATTATTGAGAAGGTTGTGGTGAAACAGCTCTCACAGTATCCAGATGCCTTGGCTCCCCTTGACCCTGGCCAACCTGGGTACAGACTTAGATCTGGTATAGTGACTGCACTAACTGCTTAGGTAGATGATCTCCAGATGATGAATAAAGATCAGGGCCCAGATCCACAAAGGTATTTAGACCCCTAACTTCTATTGAAATTAATGGAAGTTAGGCACCTGAATACCTTTGATCTGGGTACAGGTGTCCAAGCGGATATTATCAACCACCTTTGATACCACTAATCTCAAAGAGGCATTAATTTTCCTGTGAACCCTAGGAGAGGAAGGGGCTGCCCTTCAGTGGCTTGGTGCCTGTCTCCCAAGGGTAGTTTTGGGCAATTGCTCTTCTGCTCTGAAGGCTCTCTCATGTGGGGTTGCACAGGGCACATCTTGTCCTCTCTCTTCTTCAAAGAGTATATGGGGTCATTAGGAGGACATGGGCTATGGTCTTTTAATGGGCTGAGGACACCAAGCTCTCCTCTGTCTCATCCGATCTAGTCAGTGCTACTGAATGCTTTACTGATTGCTTGATATAGCGTGTGGCCTGGATAAGGGTAGGCTGGCTGGAGCTCATTACAGAGGAGATGAAAGTGATGCTGGTAGGATGGAGGGAAGCAGCCATCAGACACAGCAAGAATCAGAGCTGTCCCCTGAATGGAGGCTGTATGGCTGTTACCTGTCCTTCATGATCTGCACTGGTTCCCTATCAGTTACTGGGCTGCGTTTAAGGTGATGGTAGTAAGGTAACTAGATTATGATCTGGTTACCTGACAAACCCACCTACTCCACCATCTCACAGTGCCACAGTGGAGATCAGTGGAGGTGCTAGAGCTGGAGCCCGGTCTGTTTTGCAAGGAGGGGCTCTTGGTAGTGTGTTGTCTGGGAGGACTCTTTGGCTATGAAATCTATTCTATTTCCTCACCTTGTCCGAAATACCACAAATCATTTAATCTTAGGGCTATTTTTAATATATGGTAAAATCAATCAAGAGCATTTGATGATAAGTGACTGTTTTAATGTTCGTAAATCTAAATAAAAAAATACAAACTGCTGCTGCTCTCTAATCAATGACTTCAAGAAGTGAATTGGGGTTTCTCAATCAAGACACCCACCTTATTGGCAAAGCAATTTTCGACCTGGAATTTGACTGAATCAGCAATCGGCTCCTTACTGGGTGAAGTAGTGTATATAAGCATCTGTGCAAGGGGAGCAATATCAGACTCCACGGGGAGCATCAGTGAGAAAGTCCCATTAACTGGCAAATAAAACAAGAGAGAAAGGCTAAGTTACAGGAAGTTGGCTCCAGGCCAGGGCCACACACCTCTCTAGAGTCTCTAGGCTTCCCTTCATGCCAAACTTGTTACAGCTGGGATTCCAACCCATGGAAACACAGGGAATGGATCTTGATTTACTGATGAGAACATCAGCTCTTACTGCCAAAATATGGATTCAAATCCTGCTTTGGCACATACTGGAGACATGAGTTTGGTGAGACTCAAACTAGTTTCTAGACCCTCATCATTAACTGTGTCCCTTAGGAACCCAGAAGCCCCACATGCCCCAGAAAATAAAAGGGCAGATTTTGTAAGAGCCTGGTGGCTGAGGGAGGGATGCAGAGTGGGTGGGATTTCTACTCAAGGGTTAAAGCAAACCCAGCCTGAATTACTCAAGATGAGAGTCTCCTGAGACTGACATGAGTGACAAAGAATATATCAGTCAGGAAATATGAGGAGCTGGGGGGATTAGAGCTTGGCCAGAGCTGCAGAGCTAGAATGGATATAGAGGAAAGAAATTCGTTCTCCCCCCCTTTTTTCCCCCATCTCAGGGGATGGCACATGATGATCCTCTCACTGAATATGGAAGCAGCCTGTGTTTCAGCCACAGTGGCCTAGCCTCCTGGGACAAAGCTAAGGGAAGGGGTGGTGAGAGCTCACCATCACCATGCTCCACAGTCAGAGCCTGGGTCCCTGCTCGCACAATGCCTCCTTTGGCCATTACCTGCATGGAAGAAGAAGCCTTCCTGTTATGGGTATTATGAGTAGGAGAGGCCTTAGAAGGGGGAAACCTGTGAGAGGAATGTCAGGAATTTTGGGCCTCAGGCGACTGGAGCCAGCAGAGCTGCTCTGTTGATCTCTGCTAGCAGAAATCTTTGTGTTTAATCAGGGGCAATAGATCCAGTTCCTCCTTTTCTCCTCATAAAATGTTGGTACCCAGTATTGGGGCTGAGCAAAGAGCATCAGCCAAAGGAAAAGAGTGTGAAGGGTTATGGGTAACATAGGTACAAGTTCTTGCCCCAGGCCCCACCTTGAATTATTGTCCAGAGACTGATAGTCTGGCAGGCCTTAAGCCTATCTGTTGGTGTCACCTATATGTAGACAAAGATTAGTATGTCCAGGTTTACCAAGTAGTAAAAGACGATTTCCTTCTGCTCCCCCACGGCCTCTGGCTTCAGGATATAGTGCACCCGGACTTCCTGAGTATGGCCACAGCTTAGCGTCTCTGACACAAGCTCTATTTTGAGAAAGCTGTTACTCGAAGAGTAAAACCGCTTTGCTCTGAAATAGCCCAATTCGTATGAAGGACTGGTCCAGGAACGGTCGTAACAGTAGGTGCCTGTTTTATGAGTTGCCTGGTAAGAGAGAAAATATTTATATAAATCATTAAAAAATGGAATTGAAATTCACAGCCTGTGTTTAAAGGAGCAAGATAATAATGGCCTGCTTCTGGAAGTTGCTGGGTGCTTTGTTCAGCAGGGAGTCAATAGGAAATCAGGGTGCTCAGCATTTCGTAGGATCAAACTCACAGAGGATATGTGTTCCTTGCCATGTATAAAACAAGACACATTATTTATTTATTTAGTAGTAGAACAAATTCAAAAAGCCTTACTCAGCCAGAGCTCCCATTGACATCAATGGAAAAGCTAGTCCATTATTTTTATGACATATTATTTGTATAGCACCAAAAGTGTGCTAAGAACTTTACAGACAACTACGAAAGATTTACCTTGTACCCACAGAGTTTAAAATCTGAACTGAACAGCAGTTTTGGAGATGAGAGAATTTTGGTCCGAGAGTGGAGAGAACTACTTTGTATTTGCAGGAGGAAGTTATTTAATGCCTTGAGCTTGACCCATATACTTGCCTTTCTTTATTTTTTCCTGTCTGATATGAAATTCTTGAAATTTTTCCCTATAATCCCTGAAAATTTCAAAAATGTCCCTGGTACATTGTGGACATTTTCAATGTTTTTAATCTGGGACAAGAGAATTACAATGAAAAAATCAAGCATCATAGAATGTGCCCTCTTTGAGGGTGAGATAGTGGAGAACTAGTCTATTTTCCACCTGTTATGTGTTTGGGCAATAAGATAGGCCACATATTAACCCTTATTTATTCTGATGTTGCATCTCAAGCTAATGCAATCTTAGCAGGAAACTCTACTTTTGGGGCAAAGAAGCCATTTGTGTGGCAGGTTGATTTTTTTTTATGGCAGCTCAGAGGTTTTGAATGTTGGAATCAGTCCTGCGGGGATGGGGACTGACAGGCAGAGTGAGATAGTCAAAAGTATAAGATAAACACAATTATCACATTTGGCTACACAACTGATGGCAGGGCTATTGCCACCTCACGGATATAAAGGAGATATAGATATATATACACACACTCCCTGGGTGAGGGGATATCTGTTTTCAGCAGAAAAGCTATATAAACAGATATCCTAACAGATACACCCTTTGGAGCCCCATCAGTAACTCCCGCCCTCCCCCAGCCACTCACTCTGAGCCCAATGGAGGCAAACTTGAACTTAGATGTGTCCAGGGCAAACCGTGCTCGCCCCTGATCATCCGTCGTGTAGTTGACTTGATAGTCGCTCTCTTCCACAGAAATCTGGACTGTTTCATTGGTGATTGGCGCATCGGTCCCATCCACCAGCTTCACCTAAAGGAGATACACCAATGCTCCATATTTACACTAAGCAAGGAAGGTGGTGCCCACAATCTTACTGGCCCTTTACTCCATCACCATGAAAGGTGCTTGCTGTGAAACACATTGTGGTTGGGGAATCTGCTGAGGGACTCTCGGAAGCAGGTGGCAGTGAATATGCCAGAGGATACTGAAGTGTCTGCGGTGAGGACAATATCCTGTGCCCAGAGTGGGAAATGCAATCTCAGAATCCAGTTTCACTGTATCTTTCTCAACCCTGTGGGTCAGATGAGGGCGCAGTGGGCTCAGAGGTCACACATCCCAGAGCTGCGAGTCTCCCAAACAGTTGGAGAGTTAGAAAAGCAGCACCTTGACTCGACCCAGCAGGAGGCATCCTCAGAACAGAAAGGGGTAGGCGAATGGCCAGAGGGAAAATTCCACCACAAGCGTTTCCTCTGGGCCCTCAGGACAGTCAAGGAGCGTGGCTGGGGTCTCACAGAGATAGGTAAACTCTAGTTCAGTTTGAGCATAACCAGCTTTGCACAACCCAAGGTCCTATGCTGCAGAGACGCTGGTGCCAGAACTTGTGATGAAGAAGCAAAGCCACTGGGTGTTAAAAATACTCTGATCCAGCAGCTCCCAGAGAAGGAGAGGAGATATCACCACCCTGTGACTGCAGATTCTGTGGCACACTCATTTGATGCTCACATGTCATTTAGCTGCTTGTGGTTTCAGAGGTTCCCTACCTGCCCAAAGAAGGGGACCCCAGGTTTGTAATGGGAGTCCACCTTCTCAAAGGTGACTTTGCTAATGATGGATGTGAGTTTGCAGGAGCCCGTCCCAGTTAACTCCACCCCTGCAGGAGAAGAGAACAAAGATGGGGCATGAACTAACACATCTTAATCATGCCTTGCAGCCCACTGCTATTCCAGCCCTGGACTCCCCACATTTCTCTGCCAATGCCCCTCAGTCCTGCCCTGCAGCCCCCCTGCTATTCCAGCCCTGGACTCCCCACATTTCTCTGCCAATGCCCCTCAGTCCTGCCCTGCAGCCCCCCTGCTATTCCAGCCCTGGACTCCCCACATTTCTCTGCCAATGCCCCTCAGTCCTGCCTTGCAGCCCCCCTGCTATGCCAGCCCTGGACTCCCCACATTTCTCTGCCAATGCCCCTCAGTCCTGCCCTGCAGCCCCCTGCTATTCCAGCCCTGGGCTCCCCACACAGCCCTGGCAAGTCCATACAATTCATACCGGTCTCCTCCTCTTTAATGTTGGCTTCCACATGGATTTTATCCTCGTACCCAGTTCGCCTGAGCTGGAATATCTTGGTCTTTACCACTTCAGAAATGCAGCCGTGGCTGTCTGCCTGATGGACAAAGAACAAACAAATTCTTCAGGACTTTGTCTCTCATTCTCCTGTTTGTAATGTTTACCATACTCAGAAAATCCATCCCTGCCCACTGAACTGAGAAAAAAAGAAATTGGCAAACACCACATTTTCACTGTTCAGGGTTTTTTCCCCAGATTTGGAAATAAATAAATAAACTGCCAATGAACATTCTGAAATATACAGCAACATTGCTGCCAACACCACCCAGTACCTGCATGCTCATCCAACAACCAAAATTAGGAGACTAGACTATTATGTGCCACAGGCAGAGAATAAGAGGGACTGGGGTGCACCAGTGCCTCAGGCCACTGAAATGGCAAGGAGTCCAGAGCCGTTATTACTGGTACATCTAGTCTGGTATCCCACAGTGTTTTCATGGAAAAAACCCCATTAACCTATCCAGTCCAGCTCCCTGTCAGTGCAGGTTTGTACCCATAGCATATATAGTTTTATTATCCATGCCCCCGCACACCACCCCACGCACCAGAGCAGCAATGACCCACCTGTCCAGAGAATTCCTCACACACAGCCTTTGCATCCTCGCCATAACAGGAGGTGCCTGGGTGGTTATATTTCCGGCACACACGGAAGTTCACAAGGCCAGGGACTGGCTTTCCAAAGGTGTATCTATAACCAGGGAGGGGTGAAAGAAAACCAAGGCCATTAGTGACATGGAAGAGATGGAGAGATGATTAGTCCATCTCCACAAGGACCAGGGCAGGGCTGTTTATTCTCCAGGATGCAGCCTAGTGATTAAGTGGGAAGTCCTTGGTGGCCACAGCTTTGTTAAAATATTTAGTCTCAAATTCAACTATGGGGTAAACCCTACCTACATCAGGCTGACTTAGCCTGTTAGCTCTTTTGTCCTTCCTCATGAGTCAATCCTTTCAGCCCCTCCATTATTTGTGTTACTCTTCTCTAAGTCCCCTCCATTTTAACTTGGATAGTGAGTGCCCAGGAAATAAAAGTACTGTTCTGGGAGTGGCCTCAAAGCCAGATAAGGTGTGCATCTATATGAGGGGCAAAACAATGCTGTCAGCTGTTCCTCTGCAAATCCCATCCAATGTCACTGAAGTAATTTGCCATGTTTCTTGTATAGCCGAGAGCAGAACTCAGTCTTGAAGAACCCATTGCAAGAAAGCCGACTGCTGGAAATGCTTGGCTGAATCATTTGTCTGCATGTTGCATAGTATCCATTTTTGACTAAACTACTACACATCAAACGTCTTGCAACTCAATGTCGCAGTGCATTCTGCTGTGCATTTCAGAGTGCCCACCATGAACTCTGGACATTGCCAAACATGAGACACTGCACTGAGGGGCAGCACTAGGTGAACTAGCTGAACCAGGGTTGCCTTGTAGTTTCCCCATCAACAATGATGGAGCAACCTTTGTTAAAAGCACCAGTCCTACTGGACCTGAGCCAAACACCTCACCACAGTCACTGCAATCAACAACTGCCGAACACCTGGGATAGTTCTTGTGTTATGGATCAAGATGCTCCAAGCAGCAGATGATGAAAAGCTTGTGAGCCTATTATAAACAGGGCCTTACAGGAAGCATTTCACTTCTCGGTCCTGGGCCATGAGGCCTTTGTGTATAGGTCCCAAAAACTGTATTAGGAAATATTTTAAAGCACATTGATCTCAGCTCCCAGCTGGGGCTTCATTAGTAACTGGGCTGAGAGACACACCAAAAAAATGGAGTGAATGAAAGAATGATACTCACAGACCACAGACTGTCACCTTCAACTTCTCCTCCAGGATGCTGATCATCTTGGGCAGCTTCACCAGCACTTCAAATTTGGGCAGCACTACAGAAAAGAGACCAAAAGGAACCACAAACTCAGTGGAAAGCGGGTAACATGATAACGACATCTGGTTATTGCACCAAGGCCTCTTTCTCAAGCAGACCCAAAGCATTTCATAACCTTTCTCATTGGCCTGATTTTCTGAGGTGCTGATCACCTGCAACTCCCACTGAAGTCAATGGAGCTACGGTTGCTCAGCACCATTTAAACTAATGCCATATTAGTATGGAGATTACTTCACCTGCCACCAAAATACAGCTGCCTCAGAGCTGGAACATGGCAGCCAGTCTGTCCCACAATGGTGACTGACAATAGACATATTTATTAAGTAAATCACATACATGCATACATGCGCAGAGGGAGCTAAGACTAAACCCGGGTTCCTTCAGTTCCAGAATTATTCGCCTCTAGCCAAAGGAGATCTCCCCTAGCTGCTGGCAGGGGAAAAGCCTTTTTTCTTTTCTGTGAGCCAGCCATTAGAGGGCAGCATCACACACACACCAAGCCAGCCACACTACACAGCAGTGTCCTAGGAGGAGCAGTGAACAGTTTCTGTGGTGGAACCGCCAGAAGGCGTTTCAGGAAGGTGGAATGGTAATGGAACTGGAATGTGGTCAGGGTACTGAGGTTCACACCCCTGCTCTCGCAGAAAGTTCCTCAGAACTTTTATTAACCAGGAGGAGTCAGGGCCTTGGCCTTATAGCGCATCTGAAACCTCAGGACTCCAGCAGCACAGTGCCACTAGCACCAGGTGTCAGCACTGACTTAAGGGGGAGCATATCCCTGTCTGATTGGAGCCTTTCTAAGGTGGGTGTGTGACACATGGCTAGAAAGGGTTAAACATCCAGCAAAATAAATAAACATCAAAAGACATATGGGGAGATAATATTTGTGGTTTTGTGAATTTACATATGTAATGTAATCAACAGTCCCTGTCTATGCTGTAATCTGATCATTCATAGGTCAAAAGAACATCCTAGCATTTAAATGAATTGTAAACATGGGATATCTCAGTATTCATCTCTCTTTGAAACGTACTGTGAATGATGAAGAAACAAGCAAATTGCCCTATGTTAATTCTATGGCTAAGTACTGGTAATGGACCTCCTTCAAAGTCATCCTATTTACCTTTTGTTTCCAAAGGAACTCCAAACTTGCCAAAGAGGACATGAAATTGTATAAAAAATTCTTGGGTCTTGATTCTGTCATCTCAGATCTGCTTGAGCTTCATTGTGGGAAGTTTGAGTCGCAAGACTGAGGTCTCAGTTATACTGGTATGCCCTGAATATGATATTTGGACATTGGACTATAACCTATGAACTATTTCTGAAAGAACTCTTTGCAACTACAAAGCTCACCATCTCTGCTATGAATCTGAACCTCAATGAATTGAACTCATGTCTGTATGTATTTTGATCTTTTAACCTATACTCTCTCTCTTTTGTTTTTTAATACATTTTAGTTTAGTTAAGAATTGGCTGTAGCGTGTATTTGGGTAAGATGTGAAACATTCATTAACCTGGAAGGTAATGTATCTGATCCTTTGGTATTGATAGAACCTTTTCTTTTATATGATGAAATAAGATTTTCAGAAATCATCATATTTGGCTTAGGTACTTGGATGGAGGCGTGAGGCTGGATCACTTTAAGGAAACTGTGTTGTTTGGACTTCTGAGTAACCAGTAAAGTAATAAAGAAGCTGTTTTATACTGGCTTGGTAAATCTAAGTATTGGAATATCCACCAGCTTTTGGGGGATTGTCTGCCCCATTCTTTGCCGTTCACCCTAATTAAGTAACCACAGCTGGCCCCCACTGGGACCCTGATCACAGGGTGTCTACCACTCCAGCAGTGAAGATCTTGTACTGATGGTGCTGGGTTTCATACCCTGAAATCCAGGGCTGGGGTGGAGGATTCACTGAGTTCTCTGGTACTCGACCCTCAAGATAGGCAGTAAAGGACAACTCTGAAGAAGGCACTACCCCAACCTGTGGGAGTACAGACTCCTCCCTGCCCCATTCCAGCTGCACAGAAAATGCTGATCAGATCAACTGACCCATTCAATCCAGCCTTCATTCTCCATTGTCAACTCCTTGGATCAGCTACTAGCAACTGGCTTGACACTATGAAAGCAACCATCCTTACCATATTCCTCCACAGTAAAGGGGTGTTGCACCTTGTCCCCAGAACCCTTTTGCACCACCACTTTGTAGGTCCCTTGGATGGGCTCGGAAGTGAGGGGGAAGGAGAGCTGGGTGAAGCCCCCTTTTAACTCAACTTCTTGCCACTGATACAGGCGGTTCCTCTGGGGGTCCTAGAGGTGTCAAGACCACAAGATTTTACTTGGACAGCAAAGGGTGATGCCGGTGAGAAATGAGAAGCATTGGCAGAGTTGTGTGGGGAGCCCAGGATTGGAACATCAGGAAGGTTGCATGGCAGTATTTGGATGCATTATTGGCGCTATGGGGGGTAAAGCATATCCCTCTTCCAGTTAGCACTATGGGTCTAAATAAAATCAGCAAGAAGCAGCCAGGGGCTGATTACTTCATGTTCAGAACCATCACATCTCACCATGGGCAGCAAATTCCTCTACTTACCTCGATATAGGCCAGTGGAACCTGGAAAAAAGTGCAAAAGGGAGAATGAGTTTAGAATTCATACCCCAAATGGAAATGTTAGCAAGTGTTGAAAAGGATCAGAGACATTAATGTACATAAGAACAGCATCTTGAGTGACACCAGCTAGGCTACAAATTACCTGGGCTATGGATCATCGTACTTTAGGCATAAACCAATCACCAGATAAACCCTGGAAAAAACATCCCTCCATGGGACAGCACTTCATAATGAGATGCATTATGAGAGTTTTAAAGCTTCCTGTGAGGCATGTGACACTGGCCCCAGTCAGAGAGAGGACAAGGTTGAAGTAGATAGACCATTGGTCTGTTCAGCTCTAGCAGGGAGGCAAGATAGCAGCATGGTAGACTCAAGGTTGTGAACTGGTATAGCAGGGAGGAGGAATACCAGGATATATGGTTCAATTGCAGTGATCTGGTAAGGGCAGCTCCTACGACCCTAGTAACAAGGGAGTTTTGCTTAGTGCTGAGGTGGCTAATGGGATGTTGTCTGTGTGTCACATCATTCCCAAATCTTTCCAAGATTGTAATGAGAATACTTTATGAAGTAGCCTAAAGGAGGAGTCCTGGAGTGTTAGAAAGCATTGGGATATCCCTGGCACTAGAGCCCCACCTTAATCTGGGTAACACCTCCTCTCGAAGGGATTCAGAGTAGCAGCCGTGTTAGTCTGTATTTGCAAAAAAGAAAAGGAGTACTTGTGGCACCTTAGAGACTAACAAATTTATTTGAGCATAAGCTTTCGTGAGCTACAGCTCACTTCATCGGATGCATTCGGTGGATGTTTCTCTCATCCCTTTCCCCACACTGATGACTTAATGCCTAGTATACTTACCAACCTATTCAGAGGATGGAAGTTTTCATCCAGATAGACAACTCGAAACAGGACTGAGAGAGAGAGACAGACAGACAGACAGACAGAGAGATTTCCATGATGAGACATTCAGCCACCAAATCAGGAAATGTCCATTATATAGCATGATGGGAAATGGGATATGGAGTCTTTCATCTCTATGGACTTGGGTTCACTAGAAAATTAGGTCATGTTAGAACAAGATCTTGAGGAATCATGTTAATTAACACAATGTGAAAAGCAGCTTTGCAGTCAGTGTAGACATGGACAAGTCATATGTCACATGGTGGCTACTGGTCATGGGTAAATGCTACTGGAACCGTAGGATTCACCAGGACCAGCTGACACAATGTTAAACACAGCTTGTTTATGTCTACACTGATTGTATGTAACATCATGTTAATTAACACAGTCCCTCAAGGTCGTGTTCTATATAACAAGGTCATGTTAGAAAAGACAATCCCTAGGAAATCAGCTCCGTTCCAGCACCAGATTGATCGTCCTGAGTCATTACTCTTAGGCTGAGAATACTGGCTAAGGATGATCAAGGAAAATAGTACAGAGTTTTCCACCTTCAGGGTACCAGTTCCAATTCAGCTCCAAGTCATGGGGATGGATGGCACAATCAACATGACTTATGGAATTCTTTCACCTCTATGGCACTTACTCCACGTCTATAGTGAGCAGTCAGTTTCCATCCAGAAGGCTGTTTGATTGCCTGTATGAAATGAGTTGATTGGGCCTTGGTCTAGTTCATAGTGGGACAAGTATCCAGGTCATAAAAATACATCATTGCAGTGAGTGACGTCTCCTCTTTGGTGGTCTCAGTAAAGAGGATGAAAACTGCATAGGCCACAGAGTTTGAGCTCCCTCTAGGTATGCAGGCAGCATGTGTGCTTGTGTGTGTGGCTTACATTGGTGCTCCCCAAGCTATACCTATGCAGGGGATAAAAAACATTCTTCATTCTCCGGGGACTATTGATCTGGCACCTTCAGTGCACTGCAGATGTCAGGTCAACATGGATCCAAGGCTTATAAGGGCTGTGAAGGATTTCCTGAATGCAATTTCCCACCTGATTCCCTGTACCTGTTTGTCCCGGTTTGTAGATGGGTTTGTCCGTCTGGACAAAGACCAGGCTCTTTGAGTTCTTGACTAGCACCGATTTCCAGCTTCTGAACTCCAGCGTCGGCCCCTTCACCCGCACCGTGAGAAACGCTGCTGCCGAGCTGTTAGATTTGGGAAGCTAGAGAACAGTAAAAGAGCCGCTGCCTTAGAGACTCCCCTGAACAGCCTCTTTAATTGAACCTGCCTTTGAGAGATGAGGGCTTTGTGGGAAGCCATCACAGGCCCAACCACAGCAGTGACAAGGATTAGAGCAGGGGGCAGGGGCACCCACGGTGACCTCCCCTATCTCCACACTTCCACTAACATCCCCTCTAACCTGCTGCTCTGGGTGCTTTGCAGCAACAGGGCCTCCACCAGCTTCCTCCACCCCAGTCGCTCTGACTCTGACAAATTTCCCCTTCATGTCTTAGCCCAAAATGTATTTTCCTTTTTTCTTGCCATCCACAGAGATTGGGAATAAATTCCCTCCTCCTCTTATACTGTTTCCCTAAATGAATTCATCCACAGCAATCCTGACTCTGTGGAAGTGTCTTTTCTAGATTAAACATATTCACTCCCCGCTCACGTTAAATCTCAATCTCCAGTCCATGTGTGACAAATCCTGGCTCTGTACACTGTATTCATCAGCTGGGATTTAACATCAGACCCAAAGGCCATGTCCCTGTACTCGTTAGCTCTTGGTTAGTAGCAGGGTGTTAGTCCCCAAAGTAGCCAGTCAGAGTCATGATCACACACAATACACCCATTTATTACACCCACAAGACAAGCTATTCCCAAGCATCTGAGGTCCGATCTGAAGGGCCATTTGTACTTAACTGCGGCAGCTGGAAGTCCAGTGAGATGAACCTGCTGAATGGGTGCCTGCTACCACCGAAGGGTGAGATAGATCAGCAGGAGGGATAGAGCAAACCCAGTCCCCTCTCCTGGCCAATAGTATGAGGGGATTGGAAGGCAGCTTGCTTTCTGAGGATGCAGCAACAGTCACTGCCAGCTGAGAGAGGCTCAGAAGCATTCAGCAGAGAGCAGACTGCTGATGGCAGCAGGATACATGTGTGGACAAACCCAGTGAAGAAGAAATAGATACTTGAAGCAGGCAGCCCTGCAGCCAGAGAACCAAACAGAGGTTGGCATGGGGCTCTGGGGACAAGGGAGGCAGCAGCCCTCCAAGACTTAAAGGTGCAGTAACTGGAAATAAACTATTGCAAAACCCTTGCTCCAGACCGGCAGTTCCCAAACTGTGGGTCACGACCCCAAATAGGGTTACGCCATCAGCCAATGGGATCGCAGCAATCCCTACCGTGCAGAGGATGCCAGTTTGCTCCACACAGCATGGCCTCACAGGTATGGGGCATGCAAGGTCATGATGCATGGAAAACACCATTTTGCTCTACAAAATGGCATCCTCTGCACAGTGTGACCTCGCACGCACCATATGTCACATTGCATAGAGGATCGCACCTTGTTCTTCAAAATGGCATCCTCCATGCTCTCTGGGGTCCCAGGAGGAAATAATTCATTAAAATTTGGGAACTCCTGTTCTAGATACCAGGGATTTGCCTGGGGAAAGCGTCAACATGATTTGATCAGATGGTAGACCCAGGGAACAGGGAAGGTGCTGCAGGGCCCATAAAGGGGAATTGCATAATGAGAAGTTTAGGGTGGGCCTTGCAGCCTAAATGTTGCCTATAGTGGAAACAACATGCAGGCAGATGTGAATCAACTGCTACATTTGATGACAGCACAGGACAACACAGAGGGAGCCCAGTGATACATCAGACTAGGGGACTGGCCCTTTCTAGTGGGACCTGCACGCTAATTGCCCTTCTAAAAGCAAGATGGTCTAGAAAGGACATCCCAGCTACTAGGCCTGAAGAGCCTCATTGGACAAATTTAGCCTTGTGCCCTCTATTGGACCACCCCGAGAGGACAAGTTTGGCAATTACTGCATTCATCTTTGGTTGTAACTGACTACACTGACGCCATTTGCATCCTTTCTGCCAACCTTACTAAATAATCCTTTCATTTGAGTTGGCATTACAGTATTGCCCACCTCAAGAGATCAACCATCAGCGTCAGACCCCAAAAAATCACAAGATGGTTCCAAAATCATGAGACCAAAAAAACCCAAACAGCAAATCATGGGTTTTTATTGTTTTTTCACTGTTCAAAACTCCCCTCTACTCCTCTGGCTATGTGTGTAGTGATCATTTCATGTAGAAAAGTCCACCTTTCATGCACCCAAAACTGAACACCTCTCCCACAACACCCCCTACTCCAGCAGCCCCGACTCCCTCCTGTACCCTGATTCCCACCCCCGCACCCTCAGAAAGTCCTTCTGACTCCCTCACATGCCTGCTGCCACTGATTAGTGGGACCCTGAAGAGGAAAGGTCAGTGATTCTTTCTCACCATTGAGGACTATCACATGAGGAGCCACAGAGAGCCTGGCCACTGTTTATGAGACACTGCACTGTGGGGTGCAACTCACACAGTCATCTGGCCCAGGGCCACTAAAACCCTTGTAGCTTCCTGTCCACACTGGCTAGAAACCATTGCAGTAGCCATCTGGATAGCATCTGTCTTGGACGGTTTAGACACAACAAATCCTGCCTCTTAGATAGATGATCCTTGCAGTCCCTTCTAACCCTATCGTTCTGTAATTCTAAGGTTAGCAGCAGCTGGCGTTGAGCGAGAAATCTCATCCCAGGTGTTCCAAAGGATTGAAGAGAATTTCTAAGAATAAGAAGGGGAGTGACTTTGCAGGGAGGACTGAGAAAGTTTCTAGCAGCAGAGAGGTGGATCTTGGGGGCTGGGTTTCCAGCAGTGGGGAAAGGAGTTGCATATGGAGTGGGAATTGGGCAGGTCAAGCATACAGCAGGACAGGCCCCAGTCCAGGCAAGCTCCTCTATTCTCAGACTAGCTCCACTTAGTTAACCTTGCTAAACAACCAGAGTTCCAAGAGTTAATTGCTCTGGTTACTATCCTTATTGCTTTACCATTGATACAGATAATAATCGTTATGGGGGGTCAGAGACTCACCGTGAATGGGACGCACTTGAACACATCCTTCTCTGACACCACATCTGCGATCAGGCTCCTGTTCTCCCCTGCGTATTCCAGCGTGGTGCTCAGTGTCACAGACTCGTTCAGGTGGGTCAGCTGGATACAGACCTTTTCAGGAACATTGGTGTGGATCAGAAAGGGCACTAGCACCATGTACTGCCTGGGAAGGGGAAGGGCACAGGTCAAACAAACTAGTTTGATGGTCTCAGCCTTTGCCTTCCAACGGGAGCTGTATATTTTATCCAAATGACGAGGACTTTTCCCTTGTGTCTCTAACGTATTACCCAAGGGAGGTGCTGCTGAGTGAGGAAGGGCCAAGGTGAAAAGTGGAACAAGATTGACAGCTGTTAATGCTAGTGTCTGACATTGATCCACTGCCTGTACCCTGGTACAGCAACAGTGGCATTGGCAACTCCACGCCACACCCTGACTGCAGGGTGGGTATTAGAGAGGAGTGGCAAGTGCCAGAAATGACCACAGCTGTCCCATTTGCTAGATAATGTAATCTGGATTTACAAACGCTCTTTCCAATTGGTAAAAAATAACAGAGTGTTAACTCCAGAGCTCTTTTGTACAGTCTGAGATGTGACCTTCAAGGCAATAGATATTAGAGACACAATGTGGCAGGGATTATGTAGTAAATAGTACACTTTATTTAGCACAGTTACTGCAAATAGCCACAAGGTGGTGATAGATCTCAAGAAAGGACCAGAGCAAATGCACTTTACATGGTCTCCCTGGGACAAAATTTCTTCCTTCTCCCCGACCTCTTTGCATCTCAGCCAGAGCTCTGGCACTCTGCCAGGGTCAAACACTGAGCCCTTGTCTACACTACAAATTTATGTCAGTATAACTGTGTCACTCAGGGAATGGGGTGGTGGGAAATCCACACTCCTGAGCAACACAGTTATAACAACCTAACTCCTGGTGTAGACAGCGCTATGTCAACGGGATGGTTTCTCCCATCAATATAGCTACGTCTTCTTGGGGAGATGGAGTACTTACGCCAGTGAGAGAAGTTCTCCCGTCGGCATAGGTAGCGTCTTCACTAAGTCCTACAGTGGTGCAGCTGCAGCTCGGTGACTGTAGACAAGCCCTGAATCCAGGTCTTCCATGTGGCAGAGCAGCATGTTAACAGGTAGGTGCCACAATGCTCAACCCCTTGAGAGCTCAGGTGCCAGACTGAATCACAATGTCCACACTGCTAGTTTTCGTGAACTAGCAGGGCTCACGCTAACAACACAAGTCTGTAGACCCAGCCTGGGAGGCTCCTTCCCAGGTGTAATGTAGACATACATCAGAGAGAGCCTGGGAATCAAACCTGCCTCTCCCACGTGGCAATGGAGAGCACTAATCTCTAGGGGGCAGTAATAGGCCTAGCCTTCCCACTACTCCCAGTGACTGCCAGCCCAAGAGCAGTGACAAGGACAAGGAATGGAGCCCTTGCGTATCAGCACAGAGCATTAGCCCTCAGAGATCTTTCTGCTGGCTGGTATGTCGGGGGGCTTGTATGTATCTGAGAAGGGCCTGGGGTCTGTGCTAGCAGCACTGTTATCTCCTTCAATCTGTTTGCACAGAGGAAGCACTGACCACATAGCTGCCCGTCTTTATCCGTGTTTGTTAAAACCTGACAGCCACTTTGCAGTTGCCCCCAGTGAGTTTCTCGCACCAGGGGAGGGAGCAGTATTGCCAAAGCCCCAGGTGAGAGTCTCCCTTGTGTCAGAACCACTCTCTTTTATCTATTAACAAGTGGGAGGGAATGCATGGGCAATGAGAGAGAGAGAGAGAGAGAGAGAGAGAGAACACAATATAATGCACTGACCTGCTGTCAGCCATCCAGGGATCTCAAAGCACCTTACAGATATTAACGAATTCAGCCCCCCCCTCCATCCTCACACATACATTCCCATGTTAGTGATGGGAGGACAGAAGCACAGAACGGTGCAGTGACTTCCCCAAGGTGACAGAGTCAGTCAGTGACAGAGCCAGGAATAAAACCCAGGATTCCTGATTCCCCAAAACCAGCACGAGCCCCCTCTGCATGTGCAGCTTACGGTTCAGTGGTGGGCGAGGTGTCTCCAGGGAGGAGGAAGAGGAGCAAGAGGAAGATGTTCGGGCCACCAGGCAGCCTGTCCTTCCCCATGGTGCAAAGCGAGGGTGGTGAGTGAGGCAGACACACAGCCTTGTCCTCTGGCTCCCTGCACCTTGGCTGTCCATTGGGTCCGCCCATTTAAACCTCTCTCTGCAAACAGCCCCAGGAGGGCAAGATAAGGGTAGGGGGCCAGGAGCATCTGGCAAATGAGAAGAGGAACGTGAGGAGGAGCCAGAGCCAACAGCTCTGAATCAAGGCACAGAGAAGGATCTAACCAGTCCCTGACAAACTAGGAGAAGGGGGTCAAGTAGGCTCTGTCTGATGGGGGAGAGGGACAGAAAGGAAGGTGGGGGGAAATGCGGAGATGGCAAAGCAGGCAGTGGCAATGAGAACCTCCTTTCTGATGGAGCTCAGCATGTGGGGCTGGCCACTTACCCTGAACCAATGCTAGATGAGATGCTGTGGGAAGAGGAAGATGCTCCTTCAAACTGGGGGGGCAGCGGTCGAGATATTTTATGGTAAGCAATGGGGAATGGGCCTGAGCCCTATTTGTATAAGGAGGGTGAGAACAGTCCCAGCTTGGTTTGAGAATGGGGCTCTCTGTTGAGCCCCCTTCCTTCCTCTGAGATCCCTCCCACCCGCCCACCCCCACACATCTGCTTGCTCTCTCCCACGCACAGACCTATTCAGGCCTAATGCAGGCAAATGGGGCCAGAGAGAGGTTAGGCAATCACCTCTCAGAGATAACCCGGCCTTCGCCTCCCTGCCCAGGTACAGAGGGAGGGTAACTGGGTGGGATAGGGACAGGAAGCTGCCAACAATTTCACATATTAACAGTCTGTAACACATTAACCAATTCCCCAGGACAACAGCTTAGCTATCCCCACACAGCACATGGGTCATTGACCTAGAGCAATGGTCCATCTAGTGTAATCTCCCACTTGCTTACACACTGGATCAGCCTTTGGTCTATTTAGTAGAGTATCTTATGCTTGACAGTAGCCAGTGCTGGATGCTTCAGAGGGGGAGAGAAAGCCCCATAATGCACCCTGATCCCTCGCTAGCAATCTGCTCCTGCCTTGAGCACGAACATCCATAGCTCTGGTAATGATTACCCTAGTAGCTATTGGCACCATGAATGCTCCTCTGAGTCATAGTCTCAAACAAAAGCTATGCTAACAGATTTCAGAGTAGGAGCCGTGTTAGTCTGTATTCGCAAAAAGAAAAGGAGGACTTGTGGCACCTTAGAGACTAACAAATTTATTTGAGCATGCTGTAGCTCACGAAAGCTTATGCTCAAATAAATTTGTTAGTCTCTAAGGTGCCACAAGTCCTCCTTTTCTTTATGCTAACAAAGTTAGTTATGCTAAAGCGACGTGTGTATGCATAATTTAAAGGGGAAAGCTTCACAATGATAGAGTGATTATCTGAAAAACAAGCATTATAAAGCCAAGCAATTCTGAGTTAAGGTTGCATTTAAAAGAAAACCAAACATATTCAGCTCAGAAGGGCACAGCTAGGGTCCCCAAATAATCTTCATTCTATCCTGTAGTTACACAAGGTGGGAAAGAAAAAGGAACCTTGAATCATTTTTAAAAATCAGTTTAATCTGCTTTGGGACTGCAAACCCTGAAATGCTCTGGGGTTGTGCCCCCACACTTTCAGCAGGCACAGGTCATCTGTGCCCATAGCACTTGTCAGGGGAGTGTGCCTCCCACTTTCCCCTTCTTCCTGCCCCCTGTAGCTTTTAGAGGCTAAAACATCGGGGAAGGAGAGGACAGGGAGAGGGGGAAACTGGCAGGCAAACTTGCCTGACAAGTAGAGCTCTGAGCTCCATTACTGAGCCAGCTGCTGGGCTGACAACTGTGCAAGTTTAGGCTAGAGGCGGCTACCACCAGTTATCAAGAGCAAACGGGACATATGACCAGTTTTGCCAAAAAGGAGCTTGGGGGAGGAGAGGGAACGAGAGAAGGGGCTCAGAGCTGCTCCATGCCGGGGAGGGAAGTTGGAAAGAGAGGGGCTCAGGTGAGCTCTGTACTGCACGGGCTGGGGGTGGGAAGAGGGGCTCCCTCCAGCCCCACATGGGGAGCCCCTCGGTCCAGTGCTGCACCATGGTGAGCAGGGGGAGACCTTGGTCTGGCACAGGGGGCACTCAGGCCACTCAGGCTTGAGCTAGCAGTGCTCAGCCAGCTGTACCTGTGGGTGGGGGGAATTGCTCACCACCCTTCCACAGGCTTCCCGCTGGGCTGGAGGTAGGGCCTCAGGGGGAAGAGGAGGAGCGGGGAGGGGGAGAGAGGAGGAGCAGAGGGTGGGGCCAGAGTTCCAGCCACTCCTGCGGGGCCCCTGAATTGGCTAGGGCCTCTGGGCACGGTCCCCATTGGCCCATACAGTAATCTGCCACTGATTTAGCCACAAGGGAGAGCTATTCTGTGATAAACCATGGGAAGCTCATCAGCCCATGGGTGTCACAGATCATCATGGTGAGGGTGGGCAGAGAGGCGGAGTTGTGGTGAGGACAGTGTGGGAGAGCCATACAAGCGGTGTTACCAAACACATGCCTTCCAAAGTCGTGAATTGCACTCCCCTCCAAAATCATCAGGTTGGCGTAAAATTGTGAGTTTGAAAAAAGAAATAAACACATCACTGCTTATTTGGTCTTCCCTTCTGATTTTGGAGCCTTTCAGGTACCTTTGCACTGCTCTGCTGGCACAAAGGAGCTGCAAGCCTGGAGGATCTGCTCTGTTGGACATCCCCCATCACAGGGGAATCCTTGTGTAGAGCAGAGCTGACACAATAGCACTGACACTCCACCTTGCAGCCTCTTGGGTAGGGGGAATGGCTGGGTTTGGAAATGGGAGTGGCCAGAGCATCTCTGTGCTCCAGCTCTTGGATGGCTCCTTGGCCCCTAAATCAGTGGGATTTAGGTGCTTAAGTGACATTTGAAAATAGGATTTAGAGTAACATTTTCAAAAGTGGCTCAACACCAGGTATTTAAAGATATTGTTATGAGCTGGGAGAGATCTTGTTATGGGTTGAGGTAAAACCCCAGGGAGATTGGTAGGTGTGAACTCACCCTTCAGATAATATAACTGTAAACGTAAGCCCCATCTAGGCCAAAGGGTATGTGTGACCCCACCTAGTAGTTTTGGCTGTGTTGTTTTGAGTAAGCTTATGTGTCTGTGGCCATGTCTACACTACAAGCTTTGGCCGACGCAAGGTACATCGGCATAAAGCCACCACAGTTAGTATAAGGCTATGTCTACACTACTGCCTGTGTTGGCAAAATTTATGTTGCTCAGAGGGGTGAATATTCCACCTCCCTGCATGACATAAGTTACACGACATAAGCACTAGTGTGCACAGCACTATGTTGGTGGCAGAGCTTCTCCTGCCAACATAGCTTATGCCGTTCACAGGGGTGGGTTTTTTATGCCGACGGGAGAGCTCTCTCCTGTCAGCATAAAGCATACTCACCACACTTGCTGCAGCAGCGCTGCTGTATTGGAACAGCTGCGCCGCTGCAGCGCTGTATGTGTAGAGATGCCCTAAAGCTGGTGCCCGAGTATACTTGGCTCCTTGCAGCGGTGCTGCACACACTCACCAGAAGTGCTTGTGTAAGGGCACAGTGTGCTGCACACTGTCTTCTGGGAAGTTTTGGCAATGTGTGGTAGCGCAGCAATGAGTTGCACAGAGGTGACTAGGAGCAAGGGGTCAACTTTCCAGCATGCAACTTTCTCCACCCCATACTGTCATCCACAGCCCAGAATTTTTGTGCCTTTTTAAAAAAATCCCATGTAGTCGTGCGGCCCTCCTCACTGTCCATCTCTGATGGAAGCATGGAACCCACACAGCTCTGCACTGTTGTCATGAGCATAGCAAGCAGAGGGCACACAATCCTCTGGTATTTGAAGAGCCATAAGAAAAAACGAATCAGCAGGGAACATGATGATTTCTTGGAGGACAAATTGCTGTAGGATACAGAGAAAACCAGTTCAAGATTGGTGGTGGTGTTCATGGAGCAGCTGCCATTTCTGGACCCAAGAAACAAGCACTGACTGATGGGATCACCTCATAATGTAGGTTTGAGATGAAAAGCAGTGGCTGCAGAACTTTCAGATGCAAAAGGTCACGTTCCTGGATCTATGTGCCAAGCTTACCCCAGCCTTTCAGCACAGGGACACCAGAATGAGAGCTGCCCTGACAGTGAAGAAGCAAGTGCTGATCAGACTGTGGAAACTTGCAATGCCAGCTTGCCACCATCAGTGGGAAATCATTTCAAAGTTGGAAAATCCTCAGTCGTGCAAGTGTGTAGAGCAATTAATTGTTTCCTGCTACACAGGACTGTGACTCTCAGTCATGTACAGGAAACAGTAAATGTATTTGCAGCAAAGGGGTTCCTGAACTGTGGTGGGTTGACAGATGGCACACATATCCCTATTTTGGCACCTGACCCCCTTGCATCAGAGTACCTCAACAGAAGGGGCTACTTTTCTATGGTTATGCAAATATTGGTTGATACTGGGGATACTTCACCAATATCAATGTTGGTTGATCTGGGAAGGTGTGTGATGCTCGCATCTTTAAGAACACAGGACTGTTCAGAAAGCTGCAAGCGGGAACTTTCTCTCTCTCAGCTGGTGGATTATCAATGGCGATGTCAAAATGCCAGTAGTGATCCTGGGGGACTCAGCCTACCCCTTTCCCCTGAAGCTGTACACAGGCCCCCTTGAGAGCAGCAAGGAAAGAGTCAACTATCAGCTCAGCAGATGCAGAATGACAGTTGAACATGCTTTTGGTAGATTAAAGGGACGATGGTGTTGTTTACTCACAAGATTGGATCTCTGGGAGAAAAATATTCCAGTGGTTATAGATGCCTGCTGTGTCATGCACAATATCTGTGAGGCAAAGAGGGAAAAGTTTCTGCTGGGGTGGAGATGGAGCAGCTGTCTGCTGAGTTTGAACAGCTAGACACAAGGGCTATTAAAAGAGCTCAACATGGAGTTATATGGGTGAGGGAGGCCTTAAGAGCACTTTAATAGTGAGCCACAGTAATGTTGTGGTGTACTTTGCTCTGCCTGGCCCTACTGTTTTGGGGCCTGTTAGGAACTGTGTGGTGCTTGTTGTACATTTATGTTTATTAAACTGTTTGTCACTGATCCTTTGAATTGTTTCACACTGCACAATAAAAAGTAAGTGGGTGCTTTCAATACCACTAGGAACTCTGCACACTTTTTTTTTTTTTTGCTCTGGTTTTGTTAATCAATAACGTTCTATTTTCTGCAACATAATTCATCTTTACTAGTTCACAACATATGCTGCAATATAAAAGCAAATCCATTAATTTGTTAAGTTTTAATGTACGAGAACTTAACAAGGGGAAAGATTATTCATGTCCATTTTTGCTACACATACAGCAACCATGGCTCTGACAGGTCAATGTGTGTGAAGCTGTGGTTATCCTCATAGTTCCCCATGGTGTGGATTGGCAGGGATAGGGATGCAGCTCCTGATGCCACATGGAATGTTGAGGGGGGGGGGGGAAGGGAGGTACTACAGTGCAGTTCTCCATGGACTGCAGTGGGAGGCAAGCCCAGTATCATTGAACCTGTAGGTCAACAAGAGCCTTCAGCATCTGTGTTTGCTGCCGGAGAAGCCCCATTATGTCCTTGTGCATCTCCATCTCTTTTCCTTGCTGGGACTCCTAGGCCTTGCTCCAGTATGCTCTTTCCTTCTCCAGGCTGTGTTCAATGTTCACCCTACAGGCCCTCTGCTCACAGTCTGATGCAGCACTGGCTTGCACAATCTCATAGAACATGTCATGCCAAATTCTCTTCTTTCTCCTCCTTATCTGGCTCAGCTATTCCATGGGTGTGGAGGCGGAACCCCTCAAGATCACAATGGCAGCACGTACAGAAAAAACACACAGAGGTACCATTGTCACTATAGTCACAAAGGAAAGCAGAAGTTAAAGTTCAGAACTCCCTTCCCTTGCTCCCCTAAAGTTTTGCATGAGCCATGCTAATTGACAGTTCTGCTTTGGAGTATTGTGCATGATGCCAGTCACAGCACCAGCCATGCTGAGCATGGCCCACCAGGGGTGAGGGAAATGAGAAGGAATTGTTCATTTGCATGAAACTATGGCACATAGGTCAATGGCACTGAATACTGGAACCATTTTCCACAGACAGTGGTGATTTTAGCGGAGGGTAACTGACACTGTGATAAATGAAGTGGTGGGGTAGCTCCCTTTGATGGACACCCAGACAGCCATTTAGCTGTAAAATCCCTCTTGGTAGCTGTTCTTTACTTGCTTTACCTGTAAAGGGTTAAAAAGTCCCCCAGATAAATAAAAAAAGTGGATACCTGACCAAAAGAACCAGTGGGAAGGCTAGAACATTTTAAAATGGGGAAAGAAACTTTCCCTGTGTCTGTTGTTCTCTAGGCTGCAGGGACAAGGAACAGCAATGTTATAAGCAGGAATGTTGTGTAAAGTTTGAACCAGGTATGAAAAAGTATCTTCCATATCTAGAAGAAATAATTTGGATAGGGAATGTTTAGTTAGACGCTATCAGGTTTATTTCTTATTTTGGCTTGTGGATCTCCTCTATGCTAACCCCTGATGCTTTTGTTTGCTTGTAACCTTTAAGCTGAACCTCCAAGAAAGCTATTTTGGGTGCTTAATTTTTTGTAATTGTTTCTTTTAAGATCTAGCAAAAAGCCTAAGTTCCAGATGTATTTTTTTCCTTTTTGTTTTTAATAAAATGTATCTTTTTTTTAAGAACAGGATTGTATTTTTGGTGTCCTAAGAGATTTGTGCACGTTGTTTGATTAGCTGGTAGCCACAGTTAATTTCCTTTGTTTTTTTTCTCAGCTCTTCCCTGGGGTCCCCACAGGGCTTGAGGGTACCCCACAGGGAGGAATTCCCAAGTGCTCCTTCCTGGGCCCAAAGGTTTGTTTGTTTGTTTTCTTTCTTTACCCGAGGGATTTTTTTTATCCCTTTACAGGTAAAGCAAGTAAAGAACAGCTACAAAGAGGGATTTTACAGCTAATTGGCTGCTGGGTGTCTATCAAAGGGAGCTACCCCACCACTTTATTTATCACAGTAACAAAGGCAGAGAGAGCAAAGCTGCTGCTGGCATCTCAAAGCTGCCTGGGCCCATATTCTACTAGCCTGTGTGCTGCAATGGCTCTTACCTGAGTTATCGCTAACTGGTGTGGGAAAGTGTCCTACTGTAGAGGAAGAAATAAGGCTGCCATCCCTAGAAACCTTCAAGACAGGATTGCAGATCACTGAGATCTCTCAGGAGGATTCAAGGGACGTGTACATGTACATAAACAAACTGCTCTGCATGGTCCTCCTCTACCTAACTCTACAGGGAAATGCAAACCAGATAGCAACTCCACCTCTCTTAGGGCATGTCTACACTTACCTCCGGAAGGATCAATCCAGCGGGGGTCGATTTATCACATCTAGTGAAGATGCGATACATCGACCGCTGAGCGCTCTGCCATCAACTCCAGTACTCCCCTGGAGCGAGAAGCATAGGCGGAGTCGACGGGGGAGCGCCAGCAGTCGACCTACCAAAGTGAAGACACCGCGGTAAGTACATCGACTTCCTGAAGTTGCGTAACTTAGATCGATCCCACCCCCAGTGTAGACCAGGCCTCAGTTGTACCGCTACCTCTTCCTGTGTGAGTAAATTAATGCAAAGTCGACAGCTGTGCCCTGTTAACTTGGGGGCTCCATCACTGTAATGGGAAATAAATTTACATACTTACTCAAAGTTCCTTCCCCTGCATAGGGCTTGTCTATGCTCAACTCTTAGGACTGACTGGACTGTGATGGAGTCAAAAATGGGTCCTGGCTTGCAGCATAGATGGATCTTACATTGGCATGCCCTCCCTCCTCCTCCATCTTCTCAGTTCACCCCAGGGGCCTGTGACTCAGACTCCTCAGTGGTATCCATGGTGGCGTGCAGGGGAATGGTGGAGTCTCTGCTGAGGATGGCATGCAGCTTATTGTAAAAATGACAGGTCTGCAGCTCAGCATTGGATCAACTGGTAGCATGCCTGGCCCACTAGTATGCCGGATGTAGTTCCTTTGCTTTCAAGTGGCACTACTGCTGGTCCCAGTCTTCCCCCTTCTCTTGCCTCCCGTGTGCAAACTGCTCATAGATGTCCACATTTCTACGGCTGGTCCATAGCTGTCTGTGCTTGCACAGCCTCTTCTCCCCCCAGGCCTAGAAGAGCCAATATCTCCTGTCTGCTCCAGGCTAGAGTGCACCTTGAGCCTGTAGGCAGCCTGGTTAGCTGGGTAGTTGCACAAAACAATGGAGACCTGCTAGGTGAGGTCACTTTGCTGGGCAATCAAGGAAAGGCATTTCAAAAATCTCCTGGGTTTTCAAGGGGAGGTGGTTCCAGTCTTCATGACCACTGGGCAGTGGAATTCACAACTGTGAAAAGATCAGCCAGTGCTGGGCATTGTGAGACAGCTGCTTAACACAAGGTCTACACTCAGACTGTGTCAACCTCAGTACATCAACTATGGCTCAGTGCCATTCAAGGAAGTGGTGTTACTGCATCACTGTAACAGGGCGCTTGCATCAATGGGAGACAAATGTAAGTGTAGATACATGCACAACTAGGCTGACGCTAGGCAGGTTAATTAGACCTAACTTTGTAGTGTATACCAGGCCTCTGTGGGGTAGGAGGGAGTGAGGGAACCAGAGGACAAGACCAGAGGGGGAAGAGACAGAGAGCCGGGAGGAGCAGCTGAAAGCACAGTGGCTGAGCCTGAAAGAAACCCCGGGAGAGATTTTTTTTGAGTGAAAGGTGCAGATGGAAAGAGGGCTCTCAGGGCTTTGGGCAAAAGAGGCTGTTTCCTGCTATTTCATTTCCTCTGCGTTCAGAGACACAGGACTTTGCACTTACTTGTGAGCGAACAAAACTGCATCAAAGAAATCCCTGACTGGCACCGGTTTGTATTACCCCAATCTTTGATTTAGCACTCGGGTCAAAAAGGGACAACAGTATTTAGGCAATTAAAGATGCAGACAGATGCCTAGTGGGATTTTCAAAAGTACCTAGGATGCCTAACTCCCACTGGGAGTCATTGGTCTCCCAGATGGTTGCCCAAACCACCAGGCTGCAGTGTCATTCTTGCTCACTGTCTTTGGCCTAGTGCCCATTTATATATTCATCAAGAGTGGAACAGCTTCAACAGAAGAGATAGAGGAAGCCTCACATCAGACCATCCCCCAGCCCACTCATTAGTTCGCTCGCCTGAGCTGTGGGAGACCCATGTTCAAATCCTTTCTTCAAGCTGGATGGGGGAAATTGAACCTTGGTCTCCCACATCCCAGCAGAGTGCTCCAACCATTGGGCTAAAAGTTATAAGGGCAGCAGTTGTGGCAGCACCATCATCTTCATTTTGAACATGGCCCGATCTGGTAGATTGCTTCTGAGCTTGGCTACTGGATCAGGCCCCGCTTGCAAGCTAGGCAAGCAAACACCTATATTCCCCTGGTGCGAAGATCACAGAGGGGCAGGAGCAAGAGATAGGTGTCTGGACAGCTGCATAGCCAGATGGAGAGAACAGGGGGAGAGATCCAAAAAAAAAAAAAAAAAAAAAAGCGCCACCCACTGTGGCACTTTTACTCACCCAGCGGCACTCCGGAGGCTGGCCCTCACTCGCTCTGGGTGTCTTCGGCTGCACTGAAGTTCCTGCCGCCGAGGTGCCGCCGGAGACCTGGAGCGAGTGAAGGTCCCGCCGCCGAAGACCTGGAGCGTCGCTGGGTGAGTCAGATGGATCGCTCCCCCTGTTCCCTCAACAGGGGAAAACTGACGCCAAGACATTCACAAGGCACCACTTGTGCTCAGCAGGGGAGCAGCTGCTGCCCCGCTCCCCCCCTAGCTACGCCACCATGCCTGGACACCTAGAGGGAAGCAGCAGTGCACAGGCCCAGATGCAGGAGCATAGGATACAGTACTAGGGAACTTTGATAGTGAATTCAGTTGAATTCTCCTCACTGCTGCTTCAGTTATAGTACAACAAAGAGAAATACTGAGTATTGTCCAGTGATTTGCCAACAGTGGGCTTCTGAAAAGCATTTGATTTTCATTTCCAATATCAATCCCAAAGCAGGAATACAAAGATCATCAAAACCATGAGGAACAACAAGGAACGTAGCTTCTGGCACATCAAACCGGCTCAACTCTCACTGAGGTCCTGGCTAGAGTTACATGTACAAAATCTTTATGAATGCAAAGAATTTAAGCACACACCAGCCAGGTAAGTCAAAAGTTAGGGTTCCTGCAAAAACCCTGAGGCCTGGTCTACAATACACATTTTTGTCAGTAAAAGCCGCCTTTTGCTGACAAAACAGGGGAGGCGTACACACTACAAAGCTATGTTTGGCAGCAAAACTCTGCTGTTTTGCCAGCAAAATAAAACCACCGCAATGAGAGGCATAAAGCCTTTTTGTGGCAGACTTAAAGCAACAAAGCATCAGTGTAGACACTGCCATTTGTTATGCCGACAGTATTCCACAATGCCACCATGACCGCCTGTTCACAGTTTTGATCTCAGCGCAGGGAAGTTCCGACAGCTGAGCATGCTGCTCTGCTCCAGCAGCAAAGAGCAAATCATTAACGTGGAACCCTCCTGTTCTCCTCTGCACTAGGAAAGAGCGGCAGGCACGGTGCTGCTGCGGAGGGGCAAGGGAAGGGGGGGACGGGCAGCAGACAGCTTCTGCTGCACTGCTTTGACATTCCTCTGCCTGGAGAGCTCATAGAGCTGAGGTTGAGGCGGCTGTGGGGGAACTTGCAAGGAAACACAGAACCATAGACTGGCAGGCAGGCAGGCAGAGCGGGCAGAAAGATGCTGTGCTGTGCAGAGCCGGGGGGTGATGTGTGGGGTGAAAAATAACCCATTTAAAATAAAAGTAGCACTCGGTAATATGACCAAACTGACATTGCTGAACAGTAACACAAGAACCCCACAGAGGTGGTGTATGTGAGAGAGAGACAGACAGAGACCGTGTGCGTTGGGGGACTGTGAGAGTGTTGGGGGTGTATCTGAGAGAGTATGTGTTCTGGGAGTCAGTGTGTCGACACGCTGTCTCTAAGTTCAGACCTAAGTTCCCTCTAAGCAGGTGGGAAGAGGAGCCTCTCCCCTGGCCCCAGGCTGCTGTAGAGAGAGAGGGGGCTGGGGAGAGTCCTCTCTCCCCACTGCAGCCCCAGGGCAGCCTGCACCCCAAACCCCTCATCTCCAGCCCCACCCCAGAGCCCACACCCCCAGTTGGAGCCATCACGCCCCGTATTCCAACTCTCTGCCCCAGCCCCGAGCCTCTCATCTCTGGGCCCACCCCAGAGCCTGCACCCCCAGCCAAAGCCCTCACCTCAATCCTCTGCCCACCCCTGCCCTGAGCCCTCTCCCCACACGGAACCCCTTGACCCACCCCTGCCACACATCACCTCCGTATTGATGCACATAAAATTCATTCTGCACATGCATGTAAAAAATTAGAGGGAACATTGCTCAGACAGCAGCAGGAAGCAATCCTGAGGCAAAAACTGGCGCACAGACAGCTAGCGTCCCCCTGTCCTCCACCCCAGCTCAGCAAAGACTGGTACAACGGTAGGGGGAGGGGGGGATACCAGACATCTGCCCCAACCTCCCTCCCTGGCTCTGCGCAGCACCTCATAAGTCTCTTTTCCACTCCCTGCCCTCCAGCAGCAGCCCATCCAGCCTGCCTGCCACTGTGGTCCAAGTGCTGGAGAGAGCATGATTCTGCATTAATGATTTGACTCCATGATTCCCTCCGAGTCTCCCACAGCCTCCTCTCTCCATAGACCAAGGAGAGCCACTCCCCTGTAGTCCAGGCAGGAGTAGTTTCCGTAGCCAGCACACTCAGCTGAGCGGTACTTATGTGAGCTCTCCACACGGAGCAGTTTCAAAACTTCCTGGGGCTTTGAAAGGTAGGAGGAGTGCATGCCTTTGAAGCTGGATGCAGGGCAGTGGAGTTCAAAACAATGAGCAGAGAGGCCACAGTGGGCATTGTGGGATATCTCCTGGAGGCCAGTTAGAGTGATGTAACGAATGCAGCGTCTACACTGATGCATTGTCAATCTAACTGTGCCGCAGAAAGCTCCACGCCTCTCGCCGAGGTGGTTTTGTCAGCAAAGCAGGAGAGCTTGGTCGATGGGAGGAGCATTGTAGTGTGTACACCTCCACCGTTTTGTTGACAAAAACTGCCTTTTGCTGACAAAACTGTGTAGTGTAGACAAGGCCTAAGGGTTCCTCTTAAGAATACAAAACAGAACTGGCACAAGGCCCCACCTAGTAATTTGGGAAAACTAAACTCCACTACTGGGCACCTCTGGGTAGCAATATTTCCCTCTCGCAAACACAGACTGTGTAGAACAAAAGAAAACTTTGGTTAAAAGGGAGAGGGAACCCCACATTAATCTGGAAAAACACTGCAACAATGATTCAAAAGCTCTACACAGGCCATTAGTAAACACCCGCCCCACAATATGTTGGGCAGTATCCTTTGCCTCAGTTTCCCACCAATGCAGAAATGTCCCTTTAAAATACTACTCCCCCTTTCCCTCTGCTGCATCCCACTCACAGATGGTTGTCCAAAGGCAGTAATATCCCAAAATTCTGGGGTGAGTTCATCTCCCACCCCTAAAGGGGAGGTTGAGCAATGTCTCTGCCGTTGCTTGCCACTCGCTGCCACAACTGCCTTTGACACTGCTCACCACTGCCACTGCTCTGTCTGCCACTGCATGCAGTTCAATGCCACCTTTGCTGCATTCCAAGGTTCCACCACTTAGCCCCATTCTGAGTGATTTCAGCATGTAGTGGGAAACCTCACTGCCATTGCAGCTTCTCAGTTAAAGCTCAGCCCCTAGATCTGCTCATCAGCCATTTAAACTGTAGCAATCATTGAATAAAACAAAAGACTCAACTGAGTCTGATCAACTTTGGCTTTAACAATGGAGAGTGGGAAATCAAGTGATATCTAGGACTCTTTAAACAGAGTACCATTCCTTCTGACTTTGGCATGGAGTTAGAATCACTACCCCGCTTAGTGAGTCAGGTTAAAGTCAGGGTGACCCCCTCCATCAGGACCTGCTAGGCATAGTTCCGCTGTACTTTACTCATAGAATAAGGATAACAACATTTCATTACTCCTGCATTCAAATTTTTTTTTTTATTAAAGCTAATGTTCATATTATCTAATACAGTGGTCTCCAAACTGGGGTGCGCAAGATGATCCCAGGGGGCGTGCGACAGTAGTAGTGCCACCGGACGGCACTCTGCGTTTTTTTTTCTTTGGCAGCAGCTCTGCACGTCCACAGCTAATGTTCCCCTCCATCGGCATGCCTGCGGCAGGTCTTCCGGTCTTCTTCCGTCGGCGGCGCATCTGCGGCAGGTCACCCTGTGGGTGCGTGAGCCAAAAAGTTTGGAGACCGCTGATCTAATATACAGGTTAAGGAAAGCGTGTCTATACATCTGGGTATAATGCTTAAATTATCCCAAAGTACAAAGTTTGGGTTAAAAGTCATAAAATACATATAGTATATAATCCACAATATCCCAAATTAAGGTTAAACTTAACAATACAGTTAAAATATTAGCATCCAAATATTCTGGTACATCACTGATAAAAAGTTATACTAGATGTAGCTTGTGGAAAGCAAATATAGCAATTAATGTAGATTGTCCCTCAGGAATTGAGAATTTAAGATGGATTGTATTTACTGAGAGACAACTATCTGAGAAGTATTTCAGTTACCTTCCCGACTTCATTAAAGTGAATTGTGAACCAAAACAGCCAAAATTGATCACTTTAGCAAAGCAGTTATGTCTGCTGATCACCTAGGCGGAGTAGGAGTGTCTATGCACATATGGTCTGCTCGTGAAGTCCCCAGTTCATCATTAGAGGTCAGGGGAGAACTCATTCAGACCCGTGTTTACAAGAAGGCGGCTCATTAGCCCTACTAACACACATAAACCCATAGTTGCAATCAGATAGCTGTGAAATGTATCCTTGTAAAACAGAAAAGGGATAAGCATCAGTTCCCTGAATCAGTGTCCAAGCACATCTCCTGTAACGTCGAACCCACAAAGAATAAAATCCACGATTTGTTTGTCTGTTGCAATTTGTGCATAGAAATTTATGCTACCCCAGGTGATCAGGATTGTCCATGTCATAGCCCAGTTTCATTTATTCACAGTTTTACAAACTACAACCCCACTGGATGTGTTAACATTTCTATCTACTGTATCCATGTACGACATAGCAGTAACTTTTCCCATTTTGGTCTCTAACAGGGTATTTCAAGACGTCCCACCAATCTAGGATTTTTGGACCAAATCTGCAGATGGTTTAGAATATCGTGGTTGCCATTTTGCTGCACCTCCAGGCCACTAGGAACTTAACAGTGGGGATAGAACTGGGCTCTCTCTATTCTGTGCTGATTAGCTTTTTGCACCAACCCTCTCCCCCTGCCTCCCTCACAGTCTCTTCACTTCAGCTTCACTCCAGTCCACACTTGCCCTTCTTACCCTGCCCGGTCCCAGTGCTAGAGTCCAAAAAGACGTGTCGGAGCTCACTTCACTGGAGCCCTGGTGACTCCAATGCAGGTCGACTTATCTCACAGAAGCAAAAGAAGAGGTGGGGAGAGTCCCTACATTCCTGCCAGGACCCTTCAACCTGTGCAGCAGTAAAGAGCTCCTGGAATGGAAGGCTAAATTGCATTATATTGCTCAGACACTGTGTGTAAAAAAAGAAAAGGACCTTTTTGTGGCACCTTAGAGACTAACAAATTTATTTGAGCATAAGCTTTCGTGAGCTACAGCTCACTTCATCGGATGCATTCGGTGGAAAAAAAATACAGTGGGGAGATTTATATACACATACAGAGAACATGGAACAATGGGTTTTATCATACACACTGTAAGGAGAGTGATCACTTAAGATGAGCTATTACCAGCAGGAAGGAGGGGGGGAAGGAGGAAAACCTTTTGTGGTGATAATCAAGGTGGGCCATTTCCAGCAGTTAACAAGAACGTCTGAGAAACAATGGGGGGTGGGGTGGGGGGAGAAATAACATGGGGAAATAGTTTTACTTTATGTAATGACTCATCCACTCCCAGTCTCTATTCAAGCCTAAGTTAATTGTATCCAGTTTGCAAATTAATTCCAATTCAGCAGTCTCTCGTTGGAGTCTGTTTCTGAAGTTTTTTTGTTGAAGGATAGCCACTCTCAGGTCTGTAATCGTGTCGCCGGAGAGACTGAAGTGTTCTCCGACTGGTTTTTGAATGTTATAATTCTTGACGTCTGATTTGTGTCCATTTATTCTTTTACATACAGACTGTCCAGTGTGACCAATGTACATGGCAGAGGGGCATTGCTGGCACATGATGGCATATATCACATTGGCAGATGCGCAGGTGAACGAGCCTCTGATAGTGTGGCTGATGTGATTGGGCCCTATGATGGTGTCCACTGAATAGATATGTCGACAGAGTTGGCAATGGGCTTTGTTGCAAGGATAGGTTGCTCGGTTAGTGGTTCTGTTTTGTGGTGTGTGGTTGCTGGTGAGTATATGCTTCAGGTTGGGGGGCTCTCTGTAAGCAAGGACTGGCCTGTCTCCCAAGATCTGTGAGAGTGATGGGTCGTCCTTCAGGATAGGTTGTAGATCCTTGATGATGGGTTGGAGAGGTTTTAGTTGGGGATTGAAAGTGATGGCTAGTGGTGTTCTGTTATTTTCTTTGTTGGGCCTGTCCTGTAGTAGGTGACTTCTGGCTCTGTCAATCTGTTTCTTCACTTCAGCAGATGGGTGGGTACTGTAGTTGTAAGAATGCATGATAGAGATCTTGTAGGTGTTTGTCTCTGTCTGAGGGGTTGGAGCAAATGCAGTTATATGGTAGAGCTTGGCTGTAGACAATGGATCGTGTGGTGTGATCTGGATGAAAGCTAGAGGCATGTAGCTAGGAATAGCGGTCAGTAGGTTTCCGATATAGGGTGGTGTTTATGTGACCATTGCTTATTAGCACTGTAGTGTTCAGGAAATAGATCTCTTGTGTGGACTGGTCCAGGCTGAGGTTGATGGTGGGATGAAAATTGTTGAAATCATGGTGGAATTCCTCAAGGGCTTCTTTTCCATGGGTCCAGATGATGAAGATGTCATCAATGTAGTGCAAGTAGAGTAGGGGCATTAGGGGACAAGAGCTGAGGAAGCGTTGTTCTAAGTCAGCCCATAAAAATGTTGGCATACTGTGGGGCCATGCGGGTACCCATCGCAGTGCTGCTGATTTGAAGGTATACATTGTCCCCAAATGTAAAATAGTTATGGGTGAGGACAAAGTCACAAAGTTCAGCCACCAGGTTAGCCGTGACATTATCGGGGATACTGTTCCTGACGGCTTGTAGTCCATCTTTGTGTGGAATGTTGGTGTAGAGGGCTTCTACATCCATAGTGGCTAGGATGGTGTTTTTAGGAAGATCATCTTCGAGACACCACTGACTTCCTGAGGAAACTACAATCCATCGATGCATAAAAATAAGCAAAAATTTCCCATGCAAACCCTGTAACCGGTGTCTATTGGCCGCAGCTAAACCAGAGGAGGCTTAGCCTGCCCTGGCCTATTATACCTGCTGCTTATGGTCAGAAATAGAAGCAGAAGGCATGAATATGAGCCCCAGAAAAACAACTGCAAAGCTTCAGCTGGGCAGGTTGGACAAACAAGAAAGAGACAAAGAATGTGAACACCAAAGGTGGCACACAGAGTTAAGAGCCAGAGAAAGGCAAGCAGAAGAACAGCAGCAGTAAGCTGTCCACCTATAAGCCATGGAGCTGAAAGAGAAAGAGACCCTGGTAAAGGAGGAGAAGAGGAAGTATAATCTGGACATGATGGTAAAAAATAGATCTCATCATCACCAGCCTCTCCCTCCACCCAAGGAACCCTCAGCTCGGACAAGTTGTGCCCTGAATACAAGGAAACAGACTGCACTGAAGACTATTACCACTGAAAACCTTGCCACTTTTGAAAGTCTATGTAAGGTTCTGAGGACGTCACGGCACTGGTTGCAAAACTCTCTGGTAAAGCTTTGAATGTGTTTAATGAAATGCAGATGGAGGAAGCTTTGAGATATTCTGAATTTTAAAAAGCTGTTTTGAAAAGGTTTCAAATTACTCTTGAACTGTACATGTTAAAGTTTAGAGCTTGTCTTCACCACAGGGGTAAATCGACCTAGATTATGCTACTCCAGCTACATGAATAATATAGCTGGAGTTGACATAGCCTAGGTCGACTTATCCTGGTGTCTTCACTGTACTGCATCGACGGGAGATGCTCTCCGGTTGCCTTCCCTTACTCTTCTCAGAGAGCTGAAATATGGGGGTTGACCGGAAAGCGCTCTGCCGTTGATTTAGCAGGCCTTCACTAGACCCGCTAAATCAATCCCTACTGCATCGATTGCAGCAGTGTGGATCTCCCCAGGGTGGAGACTTAGGAATCTCAAGGAAAGTGCTGGCATGAATCATAGTGAATATGCTTATGTGTGAACCTAATGAGAAAATGGGTAACGGGGTTTGATGGTGGTTAGGAATATATTATAGGATAAATCTTTAGATTCTGTGCAAATTATGGCTGTTCTGGCTGATACCTTTGTGCAAGCCCAGATGTTCAATAAGTGCAAGCCACACAAGGAGGGGTACAAACCCAGTGTAAAGGGGGGGATCCTGTTTTACTCTTGGGAAGGAGGGTGGTTGGGAGCCTGGGCACCCACCACTCCAAATACTTTCTCTCCTGGAAATCGCCATCACAAACTTCCTGTAAAGGAGACGGGTCCAAGAAGGTGTTTCCAATGTAACTTCACTGACTACTTGAAAAATCAGTGTCTAAGCTAAAAGAAAGTAAGCCCCCTCCAACCCATATTAATACAACTGTCCTTAAACACACAAACTCCAGCAGTACCTACAGTTCACTTGACAAGTTTTGTGAGGACTGACCCTGTGGGAGAAGATATGGAATTTATTAAAATGGCAAGAGTAAATAATCTTTGCACAGATCTCTCTGGTCAAGGGAAGAGTGGTCCAAAAGAGTAACATGTTACTTGACTAAGAAGTGAAGCTTCTGGCAGTGGGAGGACATAAGATTCCTGTACTTTTAGCCAAGGTGCATGAAGTCGGGAGAGGTTTCCTAAATTGCTTGGCTGCTCAAACTGCGGCGATAGGAGCATGGGGAATTTTGCTGCCTGTCTTGATCAATCACCTCCTCTTTCTCTATACTCCCTATCCCTCCATATATATTATATAATCATCTGCCTCCCTCTCCTCAAAAGATGGCATTATTGCCTGATCAGGTCAGTTGGAGAGGGTGGAGCTGCTTCTACAAAGACAGTCAGAAAGCCATAGCTTCAGCCAGCTGCTTCCTCGCCTTCGGGATCCTACTTCCAGAGAAGGTGGAAGTACAAATCTCTCATTATGCGATGCTCGCTGTATCTCAACATAGCTCTGCAACTGGGAACATACAACCTAGAAACCCATTTCATGCAGCAACCACACCACTTCTGCGTAAGGGAAATGAGAATGAGACAGCTTTGTACCATATATACTGCTCCCTAACCCCCACGGTATAATGCATTTTATGCAATTCACTTGCATGATGCACTGTGCACCATGCACCCTGTATGGCCATTTGCACCTTGTGTTACGTACCATGCACCCCATTTATTCAGATTCAGCTAATACTGGTGAAAGTTTGGGTTTTTTTTTTTTTTTTAATTGTGGTGTCAGTTCATCAGCACAAATTCAAATAATCATTGCGTCACTACTCTGCACTGCCTTGCCAGTTGCCCTCAGAAAAGATTCCAAACTCTGTATTTGAAGAGACAAAAGAGAAAAATTCAAAAGAAACTAAGTGCTGGTGCATACAGTGTGAAGGGAAAGGAGAAAGGCAAATCACCCATTTGGAATACATTCAGATTTCCTATGAATGAAAACGGAGATACTGTGGCTGGATATGTTTCATCTGTTGCATGCAAAAAAGTCTGTGCTTTTACTAGCCATAAAACTGGTGCTTCAAACTTATTTAAACAAAAATGTAGATCGGAGTCAGGATTCAGCTTTCTGAAGATATTCACCAAGAAATCTGTCACTGTCACACAAGACCTGAGGACAACTGTGACTCAGGAATTAATTACGTTTATAGAAACAGACTAGTGTATGTTCATAATACAAAGCTGTAGATGGCCACTTTAAATTAAAGTCAAATGATGTTTTACAATGAGAAGTCCATCTCCTTGTTGGGTGACTTCTGAGCACACAGCACCAGGATGGTTCCTTGAGTGGGAGGAAGCAAACCTGCCTCCCACCGAAACAAGCAGTAATAGTCTCAAGGTGCAGTGGGGGAGATTTAGGTTGGATATTAGGAAAAACTTTTTCACTAAGAGCGTGGTGAAGCACTGGAATGCGTTACCTAGGGAGGTGGTGGAATCTTCTTCCTTTGAGGTTTTTAAGGTCAGGCTTGACAAAGTCCTGGCTGGGATGATTTAGTTGGGGATTGGTTCTGCTTTGAGCAGGGGGTTGGACTAGATGACCTCCTTAGGTCCCTTCTAACCCTGATATTCTATGATTCTATAAGACCTTTCAAGATAGTCAACAGCGAAGGATTCCTTGCATAGTCTCAATGTTCACTAACATGGGTGTCAAATGTGGTCAAATGGATATGTGTGCTAATACCACATTTCACAACATTAGCCTGGCATGCTGCACTTGTGGCAGAAGAAAAAAAGAAAACAAATCTCCACAGAGCTGAAAAACATTCTTGGCAGAGTGGGTGAGGGAGTTACCCTCAATCTGTGGAGGGATGACTACAGAAAGTATTTGGGAATAACTGTTGATTACATAGAGCCACAACATTTCAGAATGGCGGAGCAGGTGCTTTGTGTGACTCAATTTGAGAGCAGGAAACCAAAAACTGCAGAGAACATTCCTTCAGTTGTTACTCAAGCACTCAGAAGATTTGCTTTACATAGCATTACCAACCAGATGGTTTTTGTTATGCACTGGAGAGCAAATGTGGTTGCAGCCCTCAAGTCCAGTGTATGAAAAGTTACTTACTGTACATTATAAACACCATACTTGAGAACACCACCACACCAGAAAACCAGAAAGAGGAAGCAGTAAAAAAACGTTTCTCACCTTTTGTAACTGTTGTTCTTCGAGATGTTGCTCATACCTATTCTGGTTAGGTGTGTGTGTCTGACAGTCATGCATGCAGCATGCAAACTTTTCCCCAGCAGCTACCCGTCGGGCCGGCTGTGGAGCCCCCTGGAGTGGCGCTGGCCAGCCTGACCCCCCTTCAGTTCCTTCTTGCTGGCTACTCCGACAGAGGAGGAAGTGTGGGGGGGGAGAAATGGGATAGATATGAGCAACACATCTCGAAGAACAGTTACAAAAGGTGGGTAACCAATTTTTTCTTCTTCGAGTGCTTGCTCATATCAGTTCCAGTAGGTGACTTGCAAGCCTTACCTAGAAGGCGGGGTCGGAGTCAAGGTATTGCCGACCAAAGTACCGCTCTGCCAAAGGCCAAATCGTTCCTAGACTGGTGCATGATGGCATAGTGTGACGTGAAAGTATGCACAGAAGACCATGTCACTGCCCTGCAGATTTTCTGGAGACATACTTGGGCTAGAAAGGCTGCCAATGAGGCCTGTGCCCTCGTGGAGTGAACTGTGATGGCAGGCAGAGGAACCTTCACCAAATCCTAACAAGTGTGGATACAAGCTGTTATCCAGGAGGAGATACACTGGGAAGAGACTGGCAATCCCTTCATCCGCTCTGCTATAGTGATGAACGACTGGGTTGTCTTTCAGAATGGTTTTGTACACTCGATATAGAAGAAAAGGAGTGTGGTGTGTGGTTGCTGGTGAGTATTTGCTTCAGATTGGGGGGCTGTCTGTAAGCCATCGCTCTCTCAGATCTTGGGAGACAGACCAGTCCTTGCTTACAGACAGCCCCCCAATCTGAAGCAAATACTCACCAGCAACCACACACCACACAACAGAACCACTAACCCAGGAACCTATCCTTGCAACAAAGCCCGTTGCCAACTCTGTCCACATATCTATTCAGGGGATACCATTATAGGGCCTAATCACATCAGCCACATTATCAGAGGCTCGTTCACCTGCGCATCTACCAATGTGATATATGCCATCATGTGCCAGCAATGCCCCTCTGCCATGTACATTGGCCAAACTGGACAGTCTCTACGTAAAAGAATGAATGGACACAAATCAGACGTCAAGAATTATAACATTCAAAAACCAGTTGGAGAACACTTCAATCTCTCTGGTCACTCGATCACAGACCTAAGAGTGGCTATACTTCAACAAAAAAGCTTCAAAAACAGACTCCAACGAGAGACTGCTGAATTGGAATTAATTTGCAAACCGGATACAATTAACTTAGGCTTGAATAGAGACTGGGAATGGATGAGTCATTACACAAAGTAAAACTATTTCCCCATGGTATTTCTCCCTCCCACCCCACCCCCCACTGTTCCTCTGATATTCTTGTTAACTGCTGGAATTAGCCTACCTGCTTGTCACCATGAAAGGTTTTCCTCCTTCCCCCCCCTGCTGTTGGTGATGGCTTATCTTAAGTGATCACTCTCCTTACAGTGTGTATGATAAACCCATTGTTTCATGTTCTCTCTCTGTGTGTGTGTGTGTGTGTGTGTGTGTGTGTGTGTGTGTGTGTGTGTGTGTGTGTGTGTGTGTGTGTGTGTGTGTGTGTGTATATAAAAATCTCTCCTCTGTTTTTTCCACCAAATGCATCCGATGAAGTGAGCTGTAGCTCACGAAAGCTTATGCTCTAATAAATTTGTTAGTCTCTAAGGTGCCACAAGTACTCCTTTTCTTTTTGCGAATACAGACTAACACGGCTGCTACTCTGAAATCGATATAGAAGGCGAGTGCTCTCCTAACATCCAGCGAGTGCAGCTGTGGTTCTTGAGGGCTGTTGTGAGGTTTTGGATAAAAAAAGACTGGCAGGAAGATGTCCTGGTTAATATGGAAGAGGGACACCACCTTGGGAAGGAAAGCTGGGTGAGGTCTAAGTTGTACCTTGTCTTTATGAAAGATCATGTACGGCGACTCAGAAGTGAGAGCCTGCAGCTCAGACACGCGTCGTGCTGAGATGATAGTCACCAAAAAAGCTACTTTCCAAGACAGGTTGAGGAGTGAGCAAGAAGCTAAAGGCTCAAAGAGAGAGCCCATGAAGCTGAGGGAATTGGCGGCTGTGATTGCAGAGCCCTTGGCCATTATCTTTGAAAACTCGTGGCGAACGGGGGAAGTCCCGGATGACTGGAAAAAGGCTAATGTAGTGCCCATCTTTAAAAAAGGGAAGAAGGAGGATCCTGGGAACTACAGGCCGGTCAGCCTCACCTCAGTCCCTGGAAAAATCATGGAGCAGGTCCTCAAAGAATCAATCCTGAAGCACTTAGAGGAGAGGAAAGTGATCAGGAACAGTCAGCATGGATTCACCAAGGGAAGGTCATGCCTGACTAATCTAATCGCCTTTTATGATGAGATTACTGGTTCTGTGGATGAAGGGAAAGCAGTGGATGTATTGTTTCTTGACTTTAGCAAAGCTTTTGACACGGTCTCCCACAGCATTCTTGTCAGCAAGTTAAGGAAGTATGGGCTGGATGAATGCACTATAAGGTGGGTAGAAAGCTGGCTAGATTGTCGGGCTCAACGGGTAGTGATCAATGGCTCCATGTCTAGTTGGCAGCCGGTGTCAAGTGGAGTGCCCCAGGGGTCGGTCCTGGGGCCCGTTTTGTTCAATATCTTCATAAATGATCTGGAGGATGGTGTGGATTGCACTCTCAGCAAATTTGCGGATGATACTAAACTGGGAGGAGTGGTAGATACGCTGGAGGGGAGGGATAGGATACAGAAGGACCTAGACAAATTGGAAGATTGGGCCAAAAGAAATCTAATGAGGTTCAATAAGGATAAGTGCAGGGTCCTGCACTTAGGATGGAAGAATCCAATGCACCGCTACAGACTAGGGACCGAATGGCTCGGCAGCAGTTCTGCGGAAAAGGACCTAGGGGTGACAGTGGACGAGAAGCTGGATATGAGTCAGCAGTGTGCCCTTGTTGCCAAGAAGGCCAATGGCATTTTGGGATGTATAAGTAGGGGCATAGCGAGCAGATCGAGGGACGTGATCGTTCCCCTCTATTCGACACTGGTGAGGCCTCATCTGGAGTACTGTGTCCAGTTTTGGGCCCCACACTACAAGAAGGATGTGGATAAATTGGAAAGAGTACAGCGAAGGGCAACAAAAATGATTAGGGGTCTAGAGCACATGACTTATGAGGAGAGGCTGAGGGAGCTGGGATTGTTTAGTCTGCAGAAGAGAAGAATGAGGGGGGATTTGATAGCTGCTTTCAACTACCTGAAAGGGGGTTTCAAAGAGGATGGCTCTAGACTGTTCTCAATGGTAGCAGATGACAGAACGAGGAGTAATGGTCTCAAGTTGCAATGGGGGAGGTTTAGATTGGATATTAGGAAAAACTTTTTCACTAAGAGGGTGGTGAAACACTGGAATGCGTTACCTAGGGAGGTGGTAGAATCTCCATCCTTAGAGGTTTTTAAGGTCAGGCTTGACAAAGCCCTGGCTAGGATGATTTAACTGGGACTTGGTCCTGCTTTGAGCAGGAGGTTGGACTAGATGACCTTCTGGGGTCCCTTCCAACCCTGATATTCTATGATTCTATGATTCTAAGCGGGAGAGGAGTAGGTTAAAGTCCCAGACCGGGATGGGGGGGTGCTTCAATGGGGGATGTATCTTCTCCAGGACTTTCAGGTAACGTCCCCAATGGGGTGAGCGAACACGAAACGCCCAGAATCGCCTGGGTGAAAGGCCAAGATGTCCACGAGGTGGACCTTGAGGGAACCAAATGACAGATGCTGGTCCTTTATGCACCAGCTGGAGAACCTCTTCCATTTCACCCTGTTTGTGGCCCTAGTAGACGGTTTGCAGCTTTCCAGAAGTACCTGCCTCACCAGATCTGAACAGGAGAGCTCTGCCTGATTCAGCCACGGATTCTCCAGCCCGTAAGGTGGAGAGACTGAAGGTCTGGGTGAAGAAGGCGACCGTGGTCCTGTGTAATGAGGTCGGGAGCGAGAGGTAGCCATATCTGTGACTGGACCGACAAAGGCTGGGGCCACCAAAATGACATCCGCCTTGTCCCTGCGGACTTTGAGAAGCACTTTGTGGATCAGCAGGAATGGTGGGAAGGCATATAGCAGCTGCCTGCACCATGGACTCATGAATGCATCTGCGACCGAGCCTGGGCTGTGACTGCTGAAGGAGCAAAAAGTTGGGCACTTCCTGTTGGTCCGCATGGCGAACAGGTCGATATGGGGAAAGCCCCAACTGCAGAAGACTGAGTGGATGATGTCCGGGCGAATCGACCACTCGTGTGTGAGGAAGTGTCTGCTCAGACTGTCTGCCAGCACGTTCTGAACGCCCGGCAGGTGTGAAGCCTGGAAAAGGATGGAGTGGGCTAAGCAAAAGTCCCACAGGAGGAGGGCTTCCTCACAGAGAGGAGACAAGCGGGCTCCGCCTTGCTTGTTTATATAAAATATAGCCATGGTGTTGTCCGTCAACACTGCTATGTAGTGGCCCTGCAAGTGAGTCAGAAAAGCTTGGCAGGTGAGGCGGATCGCCCTGAGTTCTTTGACGTGGATATGTAGAGCCAGTTCCTCTACTTGCCACTGGCCCTGAGTTGTCAGGCTTCCCAGATGCACTCCCCAGCCCAGTGCAGATACGTCTGTGATGAAGGTCAAGGTGGGTTGGGGTGGGCAAAAAGGAACCCCGGTGCCTATCACGCAGGGATTCAGCCACCACCATAGTGCCTTTGAGTTCCTGAGGGACTTCTCCACTGCTCCTAAGACAAGGAAAGCCTGGACCTCCTGGATGAGGTGTTGCTCATAAAAGAGGTCCCTAAAGAGGGACGGGCAAGGAGGAAGGGAGGGTGGGGAAGAGCAGAATTGGATAGAATATCCCACCTCTACCAGGCCAAGCACCCATCGGTCCGACGTAACAAGGGACCATGCATGGTAGAAGCGGGATAGACAGTTCAAGAAAGGAGGGGAGGCAACCAGGTTATGAACTGGTATTCCGTCCTCGTGCGCACCTTCAAAAGGGGCGCTTAGGGCCCGAAGGGGGTTTGGATTGCCCTTGGCCCTGCCCAGATGGAGAACACAATGGCTTGCATCCATTGTATCTACTTCTCCTACGAGAGAAGTCCTGTCTGGGCCTAGGAGGAAAAGCCCGCTGCTGGGTGGCCTGCGGTTTGAAGGGCTTCCTTTGGGTCGCTGGAGCATGCATGCCAAGGGACTCTATTGTGTTCCAGGAGTCCTTTAGGCTACGCAGCCTGGAATTCGTTTGCTCGGCAAATAAGCCTGGCCATAAAAGGGAAGGTCCTGTAAGGTCTGCTGGATCTCAAGGGGAAGACCAGAGGACCGGAGCCAAGCATTGCACCTCATCGCAATCCCGGACGCCAGAGTATGCACCACAGAGTCTGCAGCATCGAGGGAGCCTTGGAGGGAAGTCCAGGCGACAGCTTTACCCTCTTCCGCGATGGCCCCCAACTCCGCTTGCGACTCAGAGGGGAGGAGATCCTTGAATTTTAGGATAGAGGACCATGAGTTGAAGTTGTATCTACTCAGGACCACGAGCTGGTTTGTGATTCTGACAGAGAGACCCGCTATGGAATAAATTTCCCTTCCAAACAAATCAAGCCGTTTAGCCTCCCTTGATTTGGGTGCAGGGGCCTGCTGACCTTGCCTCTCTTTTTCATTCACCACCTTCGCCATTAGAGAGCATGGGGGAGGATGGGTGGAGACAGACTCATATCCCTTAGTGGGAACTAAGTATTTACATTGGGCCCCCTTGGCCATAGGGGGGATGGAGGCAGGCATTTGCCAAATGGTTTTGGCATTGGATTGGATAGTTTTTATAATGGGTAAGGCTACCCTAGAGGGCCCCCCTCGTGCCAGGATGTCCACCATTGGGTCCTCCTCTTCTACCACTACTTATACCTGAAGATTCGTATTCAGGGCTACTCTTTGGAGGAGTTCCTGCAGGGCCCTGTAATCCATGGGAGACGGCCCAGATGTTGAGGTGCCTGCCACCGCTTCATCAGGGGACAATGAGGAGGAAGCCACTGGTAGGACCGATTCCATGGTGGCCCCTTCATCTGTAGGGACCAGGTCCTCACGGGCACCAGGTGTAGCCTCGGCAGGCGAACATGGTGCTGGGTCTGGGTTTTGCAGAGAGTCCTCGGGTGGGCGGCTGAAAGTTGCCTCTGGGAGCAAGATCCCGAAGGGATGGGAGGGGGTGGAATACCAGGAGAGGCACCCTGGGCCTGATGATGCACCCAAGGGGTCCAGAACTGCCATTGGGGCGCTCATTGGGGTGCCGAAGCATCCTGCCTTAGGCTCCGCTGCCCTGATCTGGGCACCTCAGATGCCCCCGATGCCCTGCCCGAGTGGAGGGAGAGTGACGGCCAAGGGGGAGGAGAGTGAGACTGCACTGGAGAAATGTCTTCCCCCAGTGGGTGGGATGTGTGCCGTTAAGTGTAATGGTGCTGCGATGTCAATCAGTGTCGTTATGCAGAGCAGTGCCACTGCGGGGAGCGATGGTGAGGTGTGAAGCGATGCTGTGAAGTAGAGCGGTGCCACGACGTAGAGTGGCGCCGAGGCGGGTAACGGTGCCACGATGTAGAGCAGTGCCGCAATCGAGGATGGTGCCAAAGCGGGGAGCGCCACCGCAATAAGGAGCAATGCCGCGATAAGGAACGGTGCCGGTCTGTCAAGTGACACCTGGAAGGTGAACGGTATGCAGGCTGAGGCCGGTGCTGAGACCAGTGCCACGAGGTCACAGAACGGGACCTGGACCTCTAGCGGGACCACGACTTATCCACCGACGACCACCTCTAACGGGAGTGGCTCCAAGGGTCGAGGCTATGGGACCAGTGCCGTGAATCAGACCGGTGCAGGGCATAGGCGCAGTGCCGGGACTCTGAGTGGCATTGGGACTCAGAGCGGTGTGAAAATCCAGGTCGGGGGGCAGATAGACCCAACATGGCAGGCTTGCCTCCTCTAGACAGTGCCATGCTCTGAGGGAGTGGAGGCTTATCCCTCATACTGGGAGACTTAGGTACCATCATCTCAATGAGTCCCCTAGCTGCTTCAGAGGTGTCCGGGGTGGAAGGCATCATAACTTCCCCCACATGCAGCCGCAATGAGTCCAGGAGAGTAGGGCTTCCTGGAGAGACAGGGGCCTGCGATAGGCCATAGGCCCATCTCCTGCACTGTCCTCTTCCAGGGGTGCAGTAACCGTAGCAACCCACTGGGAGGATTTCCCTTTGGCCTGTTTCTTGCGGACAGCCAGAAAATGAGAGCCGTGCTGGGGAAAACACTTCTGGGACTCAGGGGACTTGCAGCTCCTGGATTGGTCTGCCAAGTCCTTTCTCGGCACCACAGACAGTACCGCAGGAGGAGTGCTCCGCACCGATGCGCTCAGGGCCGGGTCCTGCTGCAGACAGAGGGCTGACTCCATGAGTCCCTCTCCTTCCTGGTGTAAGGCTTGAAAGCCTTCCAGATCTTGCACTTTTCCGATTGATGGGCTTCTCCCAGGCACCGGAGGCAGGAATCGTGAGGGTTGCCCATGGGCATAGGTTTAGCCCATGAACTACATGGTTTGAAGCCCTGAGACAAAATGCCCTGAGGCCCTGCAGGGCACGTGTTCAAGGGGGAGCCCCCTGACCCCACTAAGTAGCGAGACTACAATTAACAACTAAGAACTATTAACTAACAATGGGTAATTATATACAGAGATTAACAGAAGAGCTAGGGATTAATGGGACACTGGCAAGCAAGAGACCACTGTTCCAACAACTGTCACTGGCAGTAAGAAGGAACTGAAGAGGGATCAGGCAGGGTTGTGTATAGAGTGCCATACTGGTGCTACTCCAGGGGGCTCCACAGCCGGCCCCATGGGTAGCTGCTAGGGAAAAGTTTCCGACAGCGGTGCATGCACGCACGCACACACCTAACTGGAATTGATATGCGCAAGCACTCAAAGAGCCACCAAACTGATCAATGCAAGCCAAACTCTCATTACTTATTTAAGGAGATCTGGACTTCAAAGCAGACTGCAAAAGCCTCTGAAAGGTGATGGAGAAACATGATGGAACAGCCACCCAGCCATGTTTAAGACAATTGAGGAGCAGTAGGACAGAATATATGAAATTTTGACAGAAAAGGGATATACTCAGCTCATTGATAGCATTGACCACAGCACCTTGAGCATCTTAATAGGGTTCCTGCAACCCTTCATGGAAGCGTCAGATGTGCTAGAGCAGTCATACAGTCCACTCTCCACTTGGTATCCATTTGGTACGAAAGGCTGAGAAAGCATCTCCATTCTTCTACCACTGATGTAGTCTAAGTCAACTCAAATCCAAAGTCTTGCAATGTCTCACTGAAAAGTTTGAAATCAAGCCTATGCACAGAGTAGCGGTTTTCCTGCACCCATGAATGAAGGAGATGAAAGTTTTCACTGAAGAGGAGAGACAGGAAGTTTATAAAGAGGCCAAGAAGCCTGTCTCTTTGCAGGAGAAAAATATTCCTGTAAAGAATCTTACGCTTCTTTCATCAGCTACACAGACATCATCAAAGGAGGCAAAATGGTCACATACAGAGTTTGAGGATTCGGATAGCAAGTGTGGAATGATGGAGACGACAAAGAATGAAGATGTCTCCACCACTCTAGCAGTTGCACAACACAAGCACAACTTTCCCCTTCTCAATCGAGTTGCACGGTTGCACATTCCATCATTGCATTTAGTGCACTGTCCAAGACAAGCTTCTGAGTCTCTGATCACACAATGAGAATCATACTTCACTTAAACCAAAAACAGAGGATGGTTTAATGTTTTTACACAGTAACATGTCAAAGAAAATCAGCTATCCCTAGGAAGACATTTAAGACTAAGTCCTGCAATTCAAGGCTGGTAGATAGCCCTGCAGTGCTTAATTTGTATTGGACGAGGTGCCGGGGCTCAGCCCCACACAAATTAAGCACTGGCTGGGTGGCCGGAGAGCACCTTCATCCCTCTCCTGTGCCCCTCACTCCTGCACTCTGCCACTTTTGCCCCTAATCCTTGATCCCCTCCTGTACCACCCCCCCTTCCCCCATGCCCATGTGGGGAAACTGACCTGGAGTCACGGAGCACCTGTCATTGCTCTTTGCGCCCCCTCCCACCCCAGCACTCTAGAAAGGTGCAGAGGATGACCTGCCAAGTCAAGAGGTGCCAGGGCTCAGTTCCAGCACAAATTAAGCACTGTAGCCTTGTGACAGTATTCCCCTTGCATGCCTCCACAGGGAGAATGGACTCCCTGTCCCTTGCCCTATGGACTATTTAGACTACAGTATCATCACCTTCAGTTACCTCTTTATTAGCAACTCACACTGGGTGATGCAGATAATCCCCTCACTTAACCACAAAGTGCGGGGGGGGGGGGGGAGGCTTTGTGATCAATTAAAAAACCCAAGCAGCCTGCCAGAGGAACTAGTACTCAGGACATTTTTTTTCCCCTCAACATCCCCAGCAACACATTGCACCACATGCAGGAAACAGCTTTACTGATTGAGACCTCAGTGGGGCTTTAAATCAATGGAATATTGCAGACCACAGCAAGAAGTGCTGAGCAGGAAGCCTGGAGACTGACAGCTGCACGACAAGGAGGCAAAGGCTCCCTTCTCAGCCCCAGCTATTGGGAGAAGACTGCAAACCCTCAGTGAGAAGGGCAGGAATTTGGATGGAAACACACTGCTAATTTCCTGAACACATGAACCGCTCCAGGGAGAAAACCAACCTTAAGCCAAAGAGCTGGTGACTGGTACAAAAAAACCTGGCATTGCTGAGCTCTAAAGCTAAATAGGCTGCTGCCTTTATTTTACAGTTTAGTTTGTGCTTTTGAGAATTATTGACTTGAGACATTTATTACTTTTTATGTAAAAGGCTATTTGTTCCGATACCTGTTGTATAATCAGATTGATGTTTAAAATACTAAATAAGTGTGCTTATTTATTAAACCATATAGTTCTCTTATACAGAACATATGCACGCACACAGATGCTCCTCCTGAGAGAGACACAGAGAGAGAGAGAGGGAGTGTGTGGGTGCGATGCAGATGCAAATATAGAAAAAAGAGGGAGTGTGGATCACAGGTCAGATATAAGTTTATTCTCTTGGATGGGGGTCAGATGCAGATCCAAATTTTTGTATCCGTGCAGTCCATGAAGGGTTCTAGAAATATTGTGCTGGGATCCCAGAGGGAAGTGAAAGTCTCGGAAACTGGAAGGGGGAAGGAGAAGTTACTCTAACTCCTCTACAACCGAAGGAAACAGTGTGTTGCCATGTATGGGAGGGGCTAAGGCTGGCTCCTGCAATACAGAGAAAAGCAGCATGCCCATGGGGCTAAGGGTGGATAGCTGTGTTGTCAGTTACTAGTGTTTTGCAGTTGAACAAGGGGCACATCCCACTCTAGACAGCATAAGAGAGTGTGTCCTAAAGGAAGTCCCAGGAAAGGAAAAGGGGGGGGGGAAGGTTTTTGAAGAAGATGGGGGATTGTACAGGGAGGCTCCTATGGGAAAAAACAAAAGCCCTGGGCATCCCTATAAGCAGTTGGTTGTGCCTGCCCAGCACCATAGGGAATTAATGTTGCTAGCACATGACTGTCCTTTTACTGGGCACCTGGGGCACAGAGAACCCAGGAAGGTAAAAGAAAAATTTCTACTGGCCAGGAATACAGAATGTGAGGAACTATTGCAGGAGACCTGCAGGACTCCAGAAAATCCGCTACACCCCTTGCCTGTAATACAAGAGACATTTCTGAGGGTAGCAATGGACATTGTGGGCCCTATGCCACATCCTACTCAAAGAGGGAAGAAATCTAGTTTGGTGATGGTGAATTTTGCCACTAAATATCCTGAAGCATTAGCTCTGACTAATACTGAGGCACAGGGAGAACCAGTGACTGAGCACAGTATGTACAAAGGTTATGAAAAGAGTTAAGACATGAGGGATGTCGTTCAAGCTAACCTGAAAGTCAGTCCAAACGAAAGGTGTGGTCTGATAAACATACTTGTAAGCATTCTACTGAAATAGGAGACTTGGTGTTGGTATTAAGACCTGTGAAAAAATACACAATGCAAAATTCTTGGGAAGGACCTTTTGAGGTGATAGAGGTAAATGAAGATACGCATCATGTTAAAAAGCTTCATGGTAATGTTGTCCCACAGCTACTACATGTAAACAGACAACTACATGTATCACAGCAGGAAAGCCACGGTAAACACGATCTGCTGTGTAGAAGGGAAAACTGAGGTACAACACCTCATTGATTTGATGGCTGAAGGCCAAAAACTGACTTCTCTGAAAAGCATTAATACCTGCAGTGCATTAAACACCACTTGAAAGGGCAGAGGTGTTATTTGTACTGGAAGAACACACAGAAGTGTTTTCTAACAAGTCAGGGAAGACACACTTGCTGACTCATTATAGAAAGGATCACAGCCACCTCCCAGCAGACCCTACAGGGACATTGGCAAGGTGCAGGAACAAATTCAGACAGCTATACAAAACATGTAAGATCTGGGAGTAATTAAAGAATCTGACAGCTTGTGGGTGTCATCTGTGGCCTTGGTCTCTAAGACAGACAACGCTGTAATGTTGTGTGTTAATTACAAAAAAATTAATGCTGTCACAGTGTCAGATGTGTATCCCATGCCTAGAATTGATGATATGCTGGACATTTTAATCAGAGCTAAATATCTCAGTTCTTTTGATTTAACTACAGGTTATTGGCAAATTCCTTTAGATAAGGTACACAGAAAAAAATCTGCTTTCAGCACTGAGAGGGGACGGTATGAGTTCACAATATTATTATTTGGGTTAATTAATGCAGGAGCCGTGTTTCAGGAGCTGGTCAGCCAAGTGTTAAATGGTTTGCAGAGCTTTGCAAGGGCGTATGTCGACGACATCGCAGTGTTTAGCAATGCTTGGGCTAATCACAAAAAAAAACACTTAAAAATTGTGCTGTCAAAGCTCAAAGAGGCAGGCCTAACTATAAGAGTTCAAAACTGAAGCAGCCAGAGTTCCTTATCTGGGACATTGGGCAGGGGGAGGTCAAATATCCCCTGATCCCTTGAAAGTTGAAACCATTTTGTAAAGGGACCTGTATCCCAAATCAAAAAACAGGTCCAATTTTTCATAGATGTGGTAAACAGTTACAGAAGGTTTGTGTATGGGTTCAGTGACATTGCATCTGCAAGCACAGATCTATTTAAAACACACACACAGCCTAACAACGTTGTATGGACAAAAGGCACGTCAAGAGGATTTTGATAAATAAAATCTTCTCTGAAAAGCCTGTTCTAGCTAGTCCAGATTCTGACAAAATGTTGGAAATGTATACAGATGCATCAGACATTGGTCTAGGCATTGTACTGATGCCGAGAGGGGAAAACAACAAAAAAAACCCACTCCACTGCTTTCTTAAGAAAAATTTTGGTACCTACTGAACAAAATTATTTTGTCAGAGAAAGAATGTTATGAAATAGTTTGGGCAGTAAAGCAATTAAAGCCCTATCTTTTTAATAGAAAGTTCAAGGTTTGACGGATCATTCTCCATTAATCTGGTTAAACAAAACTAAAAGCTCAAATTCCAGGCTTCTACATTGGAGTTTCATACTCCAACAATTTGATATGGATATTGTACATATAAAGAGAAAAGAAAACATGGTGGCAGATGCCCTAGTCAGGAAAGAGAGTCCTGACCTGCAGCCTCCAGGGCAGTCAATGGCTAACCCTACTACAGCTTTGTAAGGGAGGAAATGTGACAGAATATACCCCCGTGTTCACACACTATTGCAAAAATGTCTGTACAAGGTATGCCTTGTGAGATATCATTTAAAGACTCAACTTGCTGATCAGTAATATCATGGCAAAATACACATAGCAACATTATATGTAGTTATGAACATACCCTGAAATCATGATTGAACTATGTCTCAGGATTGTGCCCTGGTATGTCTCAAGACATCATTACCTGGTTGCCAGGTATATAGAAATAATGTACTTGAAAGATATTACATGTCATTATGTTATCGAGAAACTGAAGTACACCTTTTCTTACACTGATATTCCATAGCAACTAGTGACAGACAATGGGCCACAATTCATTGCAGTAGAATTTTAGTCATTCCAAACTAATTATGATAGATTCTAATCATACTACTAGCAGACCAGATTACCCATAAGCGACTGGAGAGGCTGAGAGAGCTGTACAGACAGCCAAGAAAATCCTACAGCAGAAAGATCCATTTCTTGCTCTTCTGAGTTACACCATTACAACTACTGGATATAGTCCAGCATAACTCCTGATGGGAAGACGAGTCAGAACTACTGGTTCAGCTTTGGTAAAGAATCTATTTCCAAAGTGGCCAGACATGAAGAGAGTAGGTAAGTTACAAAAGACATCACTCAGAGAACTGCCAGGTCTAGAACCTAGTGACCACGTTCATGTCAAATTGGATTGAGAAAAAGGATGGACAACTCCAGCTGTTATAAAGAAAAAGAATCCAGCACCCAGATCACATGCGATCGAGACCAACAGTAGAGAATTCAACAGCAACCACTGACATCTAAAGTTTGTTCCTCAGAAAGAACGATCAACAGAACAAATGGTATAGATGGCAGATGCAGACGACGATGACGACTCAAGGATTCCAAACTGACCACAGCTAGTTGTTGCAACTAATGGATAGCCAGATGATCAAGTTGTTACACATATGGGTCATGTAACTAAAAAACCTGTACAATTCAGAGACACTTAACAGACTTACCTGTACTGAACCTCAAAGAGGTTAGTGTAATGATAGTGTAAATACTGTAAATGGTAGGAATGTAGAACTTAAAGGGGGAGATGTAATGGAAGGCCAAACTGTTCATCCACTAGCTGGCATGGTGTGCAATACACCATAGTTAGACGAACCTCAGACCTGGTCTCCAGTACAGAGAGTTAGGTCGATGTAAGGAAGCTTACCTTGATCTAACTCTCTAAAATGTAGCTCCAACTGATGTTACTTGCTCCCTACGCCGACTTAATAATTCCACCTTCACGAGAGGTGTAGCGCTTAGGTCGATGTAGTTAGGTTGGTGCAGTGTCAGTGTACACGCTGCATTGCTTATATTGACTATTGCTGCCTTTTAGAAGCAGTCCCACAGTGCCCCACAATGACAGTTAAATCAGTGCAAGCACTGCTGATGAGGATGTGCACCACCGACACAAGGAACATAGTGTGGATGTTCAAAAGCAATTTAATTACATCAGCGTACAGCCACCACAGTAACTTAGGTCACTTACTTTTGTAGTGTAGACTTGCCCTCAGCTATACCTGGCGGAGTTTTAAAAGATTTTATGATAAAACACATCTGGTGCATATAAGCAAGCTCTGTAGCCAGCCAACATCTGGTACAGGAGCATAACAGCTCCACCCCACATCTTGGGAGGAAGAAGGGGGTGCCAGCGGCCCTGACCATAGGGGAGGGAGGGATAGGGTGCAACAAAGTGGGGCCCAGGCCTCTCCTCCTCTGGCTGGCTCTGAGAACAAACCCAGCAACCACCACCTCCCTCCCGGCCACACCCAGACAGCAGCAGAGGAGGTAATGGGGAAGGGCACTTGCATACCCACGCAACAGGGGAGCCCCTGCCAGTGTTCTGGCACTGTGGGGGGTGGGAGGAGGCCTTGGCACTTCCCCAAGTTCCCTGCTCCAGGCGAGGCAGCAGAGGGGAGAAGGACTGCAGCCTGAACGTTGGGAAGCAGAGGCACTGAGGGCCCAGGGAACTGCATGGTACCTCCCCCATGCTCCCCAGGCTGTGCCTCGCCCTGGCCTGGGTGCCCAAACGCAGCATGTCCCTTCACTAGGCAAATACTAGAATAGGACGTGCCAAGCCCAGGTCCCCACTGCATTACCTCCTGTGCAAGTGATGGGTCTCCCGCCGGAGGGCCACCCTGCTATGCTGTCTTGGGCATGGCCAAGAGGGGAAATTACAGCTGCTGCTGAGTCTCTGCTCAGAGCCAGCCAAGGGGGGTGGAGCGCCCCCTCCTGCACCCTTCCTCCATGTTGTGCGCATCAGTAATGCTGTTCTACAGTGTTCCAGAAATACTTGAATGCTGCCATGTCCCCCCCTTCTCTTTCCATGTAAGTGATCCCGTCCCAAGTAACACCCCACACCACTCAAAAAAAAAATCATGGCACTACCATGCCATTTGCTGCCACCCTACTGCTCGCTCTGCTTGTGTGTTCTATTCCTTCTCTGCCTTGTTTCTGTCTTGCCCACTTGGACTGTAAGCTCATCAGGGCCGAGACCATCTATTACTCTGTTTGTCCCAGCGGTGAGTATAATGGTGGCCCATTCGTAGTTGGTCCCAAAGCACTACCATAATACATGCGATTATTAAATAACTATCCCAGAAGTATAGCTTGAGTGGTTCAGGCCTAAAGGAGGCCTGTAATTAGGCCTGGCAGAATTTGATTCTTATTCTTTTACAATTTCAATGGCTAATATCGATGTTAAATATCATTTTAGACTTTTATCTATTTAAATGTTATAGTTGTGGCAAATTATGGAGGAGTCAGGCAATATTTAATGACAGTAAATGTTGAAATTCAAAAAGTTAAAGCTGTATAACCATTAAAACACAAAACTGTCAACATCACAAGTCAAAATACACAAAGTAAATAACCGTGAATCAAACTCTAATAAGTTCTCAAGCAGCATTTATCTTACTTTGCCTCTCTGTAAATTTAAATGGAAATATTTTTTCATCAGTTTGTGTGTACAGTGAAATCAGCGTTTACCAACGTTTACCATAAAAGTCAAATCCTTCCAAATCTCATACATTGCTGAACAGTTCTGATTTGCTCCAAAAGAGGACAGTGGTGATACAAACACAGACTAGCTGGTTCACTATTGGACATAGATTGGTGCCTCCCCACACTAGGGGGCACAAGCTAAAGGGAAGGACATGTGACCGACCCAAGTTTTTCCTCCCCTCCCCCAGCCTGGGGCCCCCGCGCTGCCCGCTTTCTTCCCCGTGCTTGACTTCTGGAGACAGTGGTCGAATATGCCGAGGGCTGGGGTGCTCCAGCTCACTCGGCTGCTGTCCCCGGAAGCCAAGCCTGGGTGGGGAGCAGCCCGACACCGCTGCACTAGGCACTCTTCCAGGAGCTGCTGTGCTGCACTGGGCACATCCCAGCGTGACCGGAAAAGGCTCTAGTCCAGCACCTTCTGCTACAGCTCTGGCCCTGCCCCGCTCCCCTCCCGGGCAGCTGCTAGAGGGGCACTTGATCCTGCATGCCCCCCTGACGCATCGTCTCAGCTATTGGAATTAGAAGTTTACTTTTATTTCTGGGTTGACACATTCTCATTTCACCTTCCTCTGTTCCTTTCACAGCACTCCTGGTCTTGGGCACAAATGAGACACAGATTTTGGGAACGCAAAAGAAACTAGTTTACTGTAGAGCAAGTAGAGAATAATTCAGTAGGGGCAGAAGGCCCAGCTTTTGCAGCTTCCTGGTGCCAAAGAAATGAGAAATGTGGACTGAAAATAAAGTCTGTCATTTGCTCAGCAACACAGAAGTGTAACCCTAAGGGGTCACTGGGCCCAGCCTCTGTCACACTAATGACCTCCACACTGCGGAAGAGTGAGAAAAACAGACTGGGAATCATATTCAAAACTTTCCATGGAAACAAAGATAATGTCAGCAGGCCTCTGCAATGCTCCCAGCCCTGAAAGATGAGGACTGAAAATGGATCTAGGTTTTCTGCACAGAACGCGCCCTTAGAGCTCCAGCCTCAGGGAACTGAGAGTCCATGAATCAGATTTCAGTCTCCTACATAGCTGTGCAATTCTGACTCATTTCAACAGAAGGCAATGGTGACACAAACCTCCTAGGAGCATCACCAGCCTGGTCCCAATGGGAACAAGGATTAGGCATGTCTGGATGCGCTGCTACGGTCCGGATACATTGGCTGGGTGTGAGTGAAGACTATTTTGTGGGAAAGTGCAGGAAGAGGTTACTTGGGGGATTTCTCACAGATCCATGGGCAATGAACTGCACAGCTGGAGGCTTGGAGGGTACCCTGCAACAGGACGCCACAGTGCTGCACGGGGCTGTTAGAGATGACCCTGCAAAAGAGACACAGAGAACATAGATTGAGGAGAAATAGTAAGAGTCATCACTAAAAGGCAACCATAAAGAGTTTTCTGCCTTCTCAGGGGGAGGTGACATAAACAGCCACAGAAGGGGCAGCTGTCACTGAATCTAAAATGAACAGTAATAGAGACTGCATATATAGAATAACCCCTCTGGCCCATTAACATCATGAAACCCATGCCAGTACTAGACAAGGACACGGTGAAGTGAATTAACTTTAGCAACTTGAGCGATGTGTGTGTTCATGCCAGGAACCATCTGGGTCAGGTTGAGAGTGGCAAAGCTCGGAGCCTCAGCAAGAGACCATTTCCTTCCAGGTGTTCTTTAGAATATGAAAGTTGGCATTCCAAAGGGAAACTGGTCAAGTAGCTATAGCATAGGACGGGGAGTCATGAGGGCCTCATCCTACTTCTGTCAATGACATACTGCGTGACCCTGTGCATGTTGGCTCGCTTCTCTGGGCCTCACCTTCCATATCTGCAAAATAGGACTACCAATGCTGAGCTCCCCCACAGAGTGGGTGTCAGGTTAGCTCATTACTTGGACTGCTTTGAGAAGGTGCTAGAGAGAGGGAAAGTGTTCTGCCATTATAATGAAGTGCCAGGGCCAAATCCTGAGGTCCTTACTCAGGCAACTGAATTAGCAAAAATGAAGGCTCAAATGCTGGTTTATGCTGGTGTAAATCCAGAATAACTTTACTAATGCCAAAGGGCTTATGCCAGGTCTACACTATGGAGACTATAGCCGTAGCTATGACAGTGTAGCAACACCATCTCCCTGAGTGACAGTAGCTAAGTCAATGGAAGCATTATTCTGTTGACCTACCAGCAGCGGGGCTTAGGTCAGCGTAGCTATGACACTCGGGGGGGTGGATTTTTCACATCCGAGTGGCACAGCTATGTCAACCTAAATTTTAAGCATAGACCAGGCCTAATTCTTCACTGCCTTGAACTTTTTGTGCCACTTGCACCAGTGCAAAGTGGGTGTGAAATGCTCCCAAATCAGAAAAGTAGGGCTTGATTCTGATCCGACTTAAACCGGTTTAACACCAGTGGGACTCTAGACTGTAACCAGTATAACTATTTATCTCAATAGAATAATTCTTGATTTACAGAGCTGCAGGTAACATCAGCTTCAGAGCTGTAAGATTTTATAGCTACTTTTCATAGGTGTAAATGACATCATACTGCGCAAAGTGGCTGTGACGCTCCCCAGGAATACCCAGGGCTGTGAGGTACCTCACCACCACCTGCCATTAGCGTGAGGCAGTCTTGCCTGTACCTGCTGTGGATTAGCTCTCTGAAACCACCAGCCTGTGGTAACACAAGCACACCATTCAGGCCTCACTCTCGCTCTACAGGTTAATAATAGTCCCCCAGTCCGCTGAGCCTTCCCTGAAGTGTCCAGCCCCAATATACTAGACACTCACAGAATTACCAGGCCTGCTGTTCCCAAAGGAATTGTACACAACAGCTTGTCAGATTCAACTCAGGACCAGCATTTTGCTGAACACCACAGCATTGAGATATATTTAGAGTGAAAACAAGAATAAATTTATGATCAAAGCACAGCAATACAAGTGACAGTGAGTATGAGTATTGGAAACAAATGGTTACATACAAAAGAAAATCATAACACTTTCTAGAGACTAAACTTAACTAACAAGTTATAAGCTGCATAGCCAGGTGCCCTTTGCCAGTTGGCATTAAGAGGGTCTTGGGTCAAAGTAGTAGAGAAAAAGGCTCAATGGCCTTGGAGTCATGCTGATGGCGGTAGAGTAGAATTTGACAGTGCGTAAGGTCTGGTCTACACTTAGAATTTAGGTCAACATACCTACAGCACTCAGAGACTAAAAAAAATCCACAACCCCTGAGCACTATAGCTATGCTGACCTAACCCCTGGTGTCGATGCAGCTAGGTCAACAGAAGAATGCTTCTATCCACCTAACCATAGGCACTGACTCTGTGGGTGCTCCAGGGCTGGAGCACCCATAGAAAAAAAAATAGTGGGTGCTCAGCACCCACCAGTTGCTCGGCAGCGGGCACTGGGGGGAGGGAGCGGAGAGGGGGGTGAGAAGAGGCAGAGCGAGGCAGGGCATGCTCACAGGAGGGGGCGGAGCAAGATCAGGAAGCGGCAAAGTGAGAGTGGGGTCTTGGGGGAAGGGGTGGAGTAGAGGCAGGGTCTCGGGGTGGAGCAGGGATGAAGCACCCATCCGGAAAGAAGAAAGTCAGCGCCTGTGCATCCCTCAGGAATATGATGTTCCTACATTGACAGGATAAAGGCTTCCCTCAGTGTAGGATGCATCTGCACTGTGGGGTTATGCCAGCATAGCTTTGGTACTCTACCTATACCTCAGTAGTTTTGCCTGGGTAAGGACTGATAAACACTGTTAGTATCTGAGGAGCTAGCTCTTCCGAGTGCTGCTGTTTTTTTTAAAAACTGAAATCAAACTCACTTTGTATTGTTGAGTTTTGAGCCATCTTCCCAGGTCCAGCCAGTGCCTTTACTCTTCCTCAGACCAATCCAGTGGGAATCTATGTGCATTCCCAAAAACAGGTCCTAGAAGTGAGTGGGGAAGGACAAAGGAACTAATCAAAATCAACTTGAAAAATCAAGTCCTGATTGGCAAACAGAGCGATCAAATGTCAGGGAGCAAAATATACCAGCTAAGCCTAACTATTCTCAAGAACCTTTATTTTCAGTGATTATTTTGTTTTAAATTCCCTGGGAATTTCTCTGTTCATTACAAAAATTTTAAAATGTGTGAAAATCAGTGCAAAAAATTAAACTTGACAGTTTTCTGCATAAATATCCTGATTAATATGGGGGGGACAGGAGGACAGAAAAAAAAAGTAACAGAGAGAAGAAAGAGTATTGAAAATAAAAGCGGTTTAATGTTGTGGTTTATTTAATGAACTGTACATTAACAGTTTGTGACGATATGCACACACATGCATGTGCGTGCGTATCTTCTACCACATTGCCTTACGTTGACCAACAGCCTCACATTTACACTTAGACTAACTTCTTATTAACATAAACACAACTAATTGGATTTTCTTAAGATAATCAGTATTTTCATGTACTTGAGTGGCCCAAAATTGGATGAAAAAAAATCAATAAAAGCTGAACAACAACTTTTGTAAAACTTGGGAATTTTTCAGTAAAAACTGAAAATGAAGTACCTTAGCCTTAAGAAGCTGCAGGGGCGGGGACAGCGTGCAGAGCCCCTTGCCTGCTCCTACACATAGGAACTGGAGGAAGGACATGCCACTGCTTCTCGGAGCCGCGCAGAGTGGGGCAAGCCTCTGACCCCACTCCCCAGCTGAAGCGCCAGAGAGGGCAAGCCCCAGACCTCACTCTCCATCGGGCACTTGAGGGCCAGATTAAAACATCTGGAGGGCCAAATGCGGCCCCCGGGCCATAGTTTGTCCACCCTTGCTCTACAGGCTTTCATTTCCATTTGTCTGACTTTGAGCTTGTGTTCATTTTTCATAGAAAAAATAATTGTACACAATAAATTCCGCCTTGGAATAAATCCACAAAAGTTGAGGAAATCACTCAGAATGAATTTGCCCCACTGGGTTTCTACCTAAATCATAGTAAATACACCATGCCTCCTGCTGCCACGAATGGTGATGCAAAGAAGCAAACAGCAAAGCTGACATCTTCCAGCAATGAAGTGTCTTTGTGAGGCAAGGGATTGGAGGAGCCATAGAGATGCCTGGGAAATGGAAGCTTGGAGGCACCAGGGAGGGCTTCTGGCCATATGGAGATAGGCCAGATTGGGAAACATCTCCAGGAAATCAAAGAATGTTTCCAGCAAAAGGGAGCCTATCGGTCATAACCTAGGCAGCATAAGCAACGCAGTAGCATGTGGCTGGAGTACGGGGTGATTTATAGAAGGAAAATCCATTGTATGTGACAGGTTTCAGAGTAGCAGCCGTGTTAGTCTGTATTCGCAAAAAGAAAAGGAGTACTTGTGGCACCTTAGAGACTAACAAATTTATTAGAGTATAAGCTTTTGTGAGCTACAGCTTACTTCATCGGATGCATTGTATGTGGAACTCATGACAGGAGATATCAAGGGAGGCCCCAGGAACTGAGAAATGAGTGGGAAACTTTCAGCAGAGGGGTCAGGGGGTTTTCTGGCAGTAGAAAAATGGGTCATACAGGGGTTGAGAACGGCTCCCAGCAGCAAGGACTGTGGTCAGGATTTGCTTAAGCAAGAGTCCCAACTAGCTTTGCCTTGTTTGCCTGGTGCCTGGCACTCTCTCATGGTCATCAGTTGTGTGCCCCCTACCTAGCACCTGAAGGTGAAAGACCTTGCAGAAGGCTCCCAGTATCACCCATACAATTGCGTTCAGTTGCTTACACTGGCTGAGCTAAGTTAACTCTCATAAGTGGAAACTATTGGCGGGGGCGGGGGAGAGGAGACACAGGCCAGAGGATGCAAAAAGGCTCCCATGCAACATCCTTCCCTGACTGCTGATCATAACCTCCCCATGGGAGCCTCTTGGATGTAGACTGAAAATGTCAGCCTCCTGTGAAACATTGTTATAAACAAGGTTTTTTTCTCTCCTTTATAGTAAATTGGTGTTAGCATGATAGCATGCACTGGGGGCAAATCACAGAAGCATTAGCAAGACAACAAAAGAGCCTCATGTAATGATACTGACAGACTTTTACCATTTTCTTGGCATCATTGATCATCAGGAGATGTGATCCTTCTGCAGAACAGGATGCCTTGCTGGAATTCCAATCCTTTTTTATCTTGGAGAAGTAATAACAGCTGCTCCTGTAACCCAACCACTGGTCAGGGCATCCAGGACAGGAGCTATCTGCAAAGGAATCATAATAATGACTTTTCTCTATTTCTAGTCACTCTGAAGAATTTTAGGGCATTTTATAGCCTGGATACATGCCGGAATTGTACACCCACTTGCAGAAATGTAGCCACCTTGGGTAGAACACGACAGCCATGTGGAAATGGTGGACTGTAATTAAGGCAGGGATCTGAGAGTCAGGAATAAAAGCATAAACGACTATACAAGGCAATGGAATCACAGGCCCTTTGTGTAATTTGCACCACTCTGACACTGGGATAACTCCACAGACTTCAATGGCTGCAGTTACTTAGTCCAGTGAGAGCAGAATTTAGCCCTCTGAAGGCAAGACAGGCACTGCATGTGTTTGAAACACAGGGGAAAAGGTTACAACATACTGTGTGTGTGATCTTTCACAGGATGAGAAGTGGAATAGGTGTGACCACAGCTCATAGCAGCTTGCAGCATATGCAAATGGAGTTTAGCACCTTTTTGTGCATGCTACACTCAGAATGTCATACCAGCAATATTTTTATTTCTCAATTCACTGTCTTAAGAGAGACAAATCTGAAAAAAAAAATTATTATATTTCACTGTTCTTCCTTTAACTAGGAAACAAGGCCTAGGATAGATCCTCTGGGGTCTCCATAGCGGGTGACCTCAGTAAGCTGTAGGCAAGCTTCTGCTTTCCTTTACAGGAAGTAAAGCTTCCTTTACAGAAAGCTAGAGTATCCCGTGTCGTTACTCCCGATTTGCCATAGTATAATTGTAATCAGAATCTTGCCTTCTCTGCTTAGGTGAATTGAGAACAGATCTCCCATCTTGTGATCTCAGGTAGTTCACATCAATGTCTCTTTGGTCACTCACCAATCCTCCAAACCGCCCATACTACCACTGCAATCACCATGAGGGTGCTCAGTATCCCAACACCTACAGCCAAGCTGCACAGACCAGATGACCAGCGCCGGGGAGCTGGAAGAGGGAAAACAGGAACCATGGTAAATGTATGGTGTATACACCTACCTGACTATGCATCCCCATCAATAGTTGTAATTTTAGGCTTGTACACACATGGGACTGGACAATTTAAAAATGGGTCCAACAATTACAGCATTCCTGTCCCAAATAGCTTATGGCTACAGAGGCTATAGATTTTATACCCCAAAAGGGACGCAAATGGCTGCCTACATTTGCAAAACCCGGGCATCAGTAATTCCACAACATTGAACTCAACAGCCCTGCACAGTACTATGGGATATTTTGCGGCAGGGAGCACTCCTGGTAAGGGAGCACCTTCCTCTGAATCAGAACTGACCCCAATACCTCAGAGTCCGGCTAAGGCGCTGTGTGCACAGGGATGGTGCATGTGACTCAATAAGGAGTGCTGTTCCTGAAGAATCATTACTGACTTCAATGTTCCACTGTGGTGCTGAAGAATGATTTTGTGCTGCTGGAGCTGGTACTTTTCAGATACAATGTAAAAATAAGACTTTCTCCACATATTGATTTAAAGATGCCTTGGTACCTTCTGCCTGAGTAAGTAGTTTTAACCTCAGCATCATGCCCAGGTTCCTAATCATATAACTACATTCTGCCTCTCTAGAATTCTTCCTGGAGTTTCAGATGGAAACGTTACTCCCTTCCTCTGACATTGATCACGTCTTCATTCATCTCTGTACAATGCCTAGGATGAGACCTTTGGATAACAATTCATTATTACTATTATTATAGTTTTACTAGCACACTGTGGCTGTTGAGTGCTTCAAGATATTGGCCTCCGTCTGAGGGCCTGAGAAATCCTGCAAAGCCTGATGTTAGGAGGAAAGGGAGAGCTCCATACCCATCACATAATCTTTTGCACACATTGATTATAAACAGAAAATAGCTCAAACAGAAGATAAATCTCTGCTCACACTTAACACTGAAGTCTGGTTTCACAGTTCTGAGAGGTCGCCTGTCCAAACTTTTCAGTTCCTCCCTCTCTCTCCCCTTCTCAAAAACAGTGTGTGTCTCTCAGACCCTCCTCTCTTAACCTCCCAGTCCAGACATTGCATCTTTCCCACAGAACCAAAGTTCCTGCTGCCATGAAGAACTAATTTCAGTACGATATGAATGAGGCAAGACTAAAATAAAAGCGTGATGGGTACTGTTGCTTGGTTACATCTTCCCCAAACTGTAGCTATGCTGGCTATGTCCTATTCGTTATATCTTTATGTTATTATTTTGACTTTTAAATGGCTCTCTCACTGGGCTCTTGGCACATGTACAATGAAAGAATCAATCACTATAAGTTCATCTTCCTTAATCAGTTAGTCCCAATAAGTTATCAATATCCCTTGAACCCCACATACACTTTCCTAATCTTGCCTCTTCCCAAAAGTTGGGGAAGCTAAAAGGCCTTGAACCAGACTATCGAGGTCAGCAGACTCAGGATCCAGGGGGCAGATGGAAACAAACCAAAATGAAGGCTGTGGTACCCTTCCAAGATCCAGCCACATCACTCACAGTCAATTGTATAGATGTTCAAAATGTGATCATGCTTGATCCTTGGGCTTGGTTCCCCCTGACTGGGGTGCAAAGACACCCATGGGCTCTGCGTGTTTGGTTTCTCCTAAGTGAGGCACATTACACCACTGGGCTTCTTGAGCTTGGCTCTCCTTTTGGGGAGGTGGGGGGGGTCAGATGCTCCGTTGGGCTGTACTAGGCTCCTTAGGTTTGGCCCCTTCTTGACTGGGGAAAGTGACAGTATTCTCCCAAGGCAAATCAATCAATCACTCTCAGTAGATTGCACAGACCTTCATAATAGGATCATCCCTCTCCTTTCCTACATGCTCACAGTGAGCCGATTTCTTTTGTCGTCACCCACAATTATTTGAGCCCTGGGTTCAGTGGCTCCTTTCGTTAGCGTGGGAAAAGGGCCTTTAGCCATGGGCAGCGGGTATCAGGCTGGGAGAGGGACAGCCATGGCCCACCCATGCTCCACACCCAAACCCCCTGCTGCTTCCCACTCTGGGGTGGCATCGCCCTCCCTCCCTCCTGGTGCTTCAGGGCTGAGGGACCTGTGGTGACACTGTCCTCCCTCCTTCCAGGGCAGGGGGTGCTAGCCTAGGTAGGGGCCAGCAGCCACAGTGGGAGGGCTCTGGGTTCCGGCGGAAGGGGCGAGATCCTGGACAGAAGGGGAAGGGCTGGGGGCTAGTCTCCCCCAATCAGCGGTTCACGCACTGCCCATGCTTTCTGTTGTGGGCAGGTTTGTGCATGCCCACCTCCCCGGGACTTCAACAGGTGAGCAATGAAATAATTAATACTTGAAATGTCAACATTGTTATCCCTGTGTAACTGGCTTGGCTCCCACTGAGATAAATAGGGCAGTTCACACCACATAGAGTTATCGTTTCAGATTCTGGAAACACAGAGATCACTGCATCCGTTAGCCTTGAAAACAGGAGCTGAGTATCTCCCCAACCAATCTTTACAGTTAGAGACTTTTTTTAAAAACATGAAAACTTAAATTTTGGAGAATAAGGTAGCAGCATACAAGTAGTGTTGGTATGCTGCACTGGCGCATACTGGCTGAATCTGAGTCTTGGCAGGATCCATCCAACTAAGGAGGAAAGAAAACTCCAGAGTTGAGGGTCCTTCAGTGAGAATTTAGTGCCTGTAGTTCTGCCCTGTTGAACCAAGTTGCCGTAAGCCTGAGGGCCTCTGCTGATCTCAGCTGTTATGGTATCACATGAGGAGAGAGGCTTTGTGTGGGGAAAGGGAAAAAACCATGATGAGATGAAATTGAACAAGAGGTGGAAATCTCGCACTGAATAATCACGAAATATTTCCTAACAGTGAGGAACCTGTGAGACTAGAGAAGAGTCTCCCCACAGGAAGAGGAGGGAACCTTTTTACAAAGCTCTTAGTGAATTGACTGTGGTGAACTGCATTGTTCCCCAGGGAATGACAAGATGTGACCCAGTAAGAGGTAGTAAGAGCCTTGCTTCAGCCCAGAGAAAGATACTTCATTTGGAGAAATGAGGTGGACAGTGACCAGATGCTGTTTCCTGGGGAGGCAGAGGGATATGGGTTTCAAGAGAAGCTTCCCCTTTTCGGTTCCTCTGGTTTTGGCTCAGCAGGGGACAATGTGAAAAGGGAGATTTTGAAACAAAAAAGAGAGACTGCAAACATACAACTGAAATATATATAATACAATCCCCATCTCCCATGTAATGGACTTGAAACACAGCCAGAAAACATACCCAAAAATCAAGGAAGTTTCCTACCAACTGAGTGAGACTTCACTGGCAGGTGGATATTTGAAGTTTCCTATGACAGCTTTGTTCAAACAGATTAATATCTAGGCATGTGGCATCAACAGCCCCAGGCACCAGAAATGTGTGTTTTAGCTGCATACACAGAAGCATCTGTGGCTAACTGGCTCTGTGGATGAAGGGAAAGCAGTGGACTTGTTGTTCTTTGACTTTAGTAAAGCTTTTGACAGTATTCTTGCCAGTAAGTTAAAGAAGTTTGGGCTGGATGAATGGACGATAAAGTGGACAGAAAGTTGGTTAGATTGTCGGGCTCAACAGGTAGTGATCAATGGCTCCATGTCTAGTTGGCAGCCGGTATCAAGTGGAGTGCCCCAAGGGTCGGTCCTCAGGCTGGTTTTGTTCAATATCTTCATAAATGATTTGGAGGATGGTGTGGATTGCACCCTCAGCAAGTTTGCAGATGACACTAAACTGGGAGGAGAGGTAGATATGCTGCAGGGTAGGGATAGGATACAGAGGAACCTAGACAAATTAGAGGATTGAGCCAAAAGAAATCTGACGAGGTTCAACAAGGACAAATGCAGAGTCCTGCACTTAGGACGGAAGAATCCCATGCACCGCTACAGACTAGGAACCGAATGGCTAGGCAGCAGTTCTGCAGAAAAGGACTAGGGGTTACAGTGGATGAGAAGCTGGATCTGAGTCAACAGTGTGCCCTTGTTGTCAAGAAGGCCAATGGTGTTTTGGGATGTATAAGTAGGGGCATTGCCAGCAGATCGAGGGACGTGATCGTTCCCCTCTATTCAACATTGGTGAGGCCTCATCTGGAGTACTGTGTCCAGTTTTGGGCCCCACACTACAAGAAGGATGTGGAAAAATTGGAAAACGTCCAGCAGAGAGCAACAAAAACGATTAGGGGACTGGAACACATGACTTATGAGTAGAGGCTGAGGGAACTGGGATTGTTTAGTCTGCGGAAGAGAAGAATGAGGGGGGATTTGATAGCTGCTTTCAACTACCTGAAAGGGGTTCCAAAGAGGATGGATCTACACAGTTCTCAGTGGTAGCAGACAATAAAATGAGGAGTAATGGTCTCAAGTTGCAGTGGGGGAGGTTTAGGTTGGATATTAGGAAAAACTTTTTCACTAAGAGGGTGGTGAAACACTGGAATGCGTTACCTAGGGAGGTGGTAGAATCTCCTTCCTTAGAAGTTTTTAAGGTCCGGCTTGACAAAGCCCTGGCTGGTATGATTTAGTTGGGGATTGGTCCTGCTTTGAGCAGGGGGTTGGACTAGATGACCTCCTGAGGGGTCTTCCAACCCTGATATTCTATGATCTCTTCTTGAGACAGTGAAGCAATAGCCTTGCTCTACACAGTTCTGATGAGACCCTACCTGGAATATTACATTCAGTGTGGGCACCTCATTATTAGACATTAGCAAACTGGGGGGGGAGTTCAGAGAAAAACAACAAAAATGATCAGGGGATTGGATGGAAACAATTATAAGGAGAAATTAAGAGAGCTAATAATCAATCTTAACTAAATCACAACTAAGGTGGGGACTTCATAACAGCCTGCAAATATCTGAAGGGCGTAAACAGTAAGAGGAGAAAGGAAGCTATGAAAGGAAAAGGAAAAATGTAAGATGAATCCCAGGAAAATCTTCCTGATAGCGAGATGTGTTGAGCTGTGGAATGGTCTCTTAGGAGAAGAGATGGAAGCTCTGTCACAAGGGGACTTCTAAAACTAGACTGAAGAAAACACTGAAAAAATATAATATGCCACATGGAACAATCTTGCACTCACCCTTGGAAGTCAGGATGATCTAAAATATCTTTTCCCTTACTCATGTATGATTCATACATGTATTATCTGTACCTTCATCTTTATTAATCTACATAGGCTTAAATTCTCCAGTCTATTATCATGCAATGAAGCTCAAGAAAGCTACAGATTTCAAGTGCCCAACCTGAGAATCCTACTAGGGGCCTTACTTTCAGAGATGCTGTGCTCTTTCAGCTCCCACTGATTTCCGATAGTTGTGAGTGCTCAGCACTTTTAAAAAAATCAAACCCAAGATGTCTCAAGCTGAACACCCAAAATCAATGGCCAGCTCTAAACATTTCTGCCATAGCTCCTGTACATACCATATGACAGAGCCTTTGCTCTGGGATTCACCAGTTTCATTTGGCTTGCTTACCTCTCTTTGTCACAACGTCGTTGGCACAGACTGGCGGTGTCCGTAAAAACCGTACAGAAGTATAGATTATTTCTTCATTCATTTCAGCCACAGAGGCTTCTGCCCTGCTTACCTCGAAGCCAAGATGAGGAGTATGTATGGCAAGGAGTTTGAATCAGGCTGTTGCACGAAAGAGCTCAGAATAAGGCAAAACAGGAAACCTGAGGCTGCATTTAAAAAAAACGATACATGCAAACTGGCAGCCTCCTCCTCTAGTTGTGTGAAACAAATTAATTCAAGGAAGGGGTAGCTTAAATGGAGGCAAGAGCCAATACACTGATACAAAACAGAGGGAGCACCAGGAAACAGATTATTATGATCGGTGTAATAAGCAGCAGTCACCAGTAGACCAACTGCTGAATCATTGCCAAGCACTTTGGAGGCAACACAGCCAAGATGAGTTTTAAGAGGAAATCTGAGGACAAGGTGGCAGCTTTGCAGACTTTTACAGAGAGCTCTTTCCAGGCATAAGGGCTAGCGTGGACGAAAGTGCAAAGGTGTTCTTGGAAAATTCACAATTTCAGCAAATGGGCACTGAAAGCTGGAATCACTGGCAAACTAGAGGCAACAGTCACATCTCAAAAGTGTATATGAGATGACAGATAAGAGTGAAGCTTATTCATGAAGGCCTTTTAAAGGGAAGACACAGTGTTTGATGCAGTAGAGATGGGGAAAGAGAATGGAAGGATGCAGAGGAGGAGGAAATGGTCAAAGCGACAAAATGAGTAAATGACTTTTGCAGCAGTGCTCTAATGAACTTAAGTGGAACAAAAAGTGGTTTCTCAAGACCAGAGAGGAGGAACTTGTAGTTGAGACACGAGATAAGGTGAAGTTTATCTAGACAGTGGATCTTAAAGACATTATTCAGGAAGAATCAGCAAGCAGTAGATACAAATTGGATGCTAGTATCTAGACCAGTGGTTCTCAACCTATTTACCATTATGGGCCACATATGCTGTGTGGGGGGCTAGGTGGCAGCCGGCTGTTCGGACCCCGAGCGCCACCCTGTGGGGCCAGTGGCAGCCAACAGCCCACCACGCAGCACGGCAGATGGGAGCCCGTGGCCTTTAGCACACAGCTGAACTGGGCCGCAGCTGTGTCCTAATTGGGCCGCATGCAGCCTGCGGGTTGAGAACCGCTGATTTAGACAGGGGACCGAGTCAAAGGTGACACCCAGTTACAGGCCTGAGTGATAAAGAGGATGGGTGGCATAATCCATTGTGAGTGAAAAAGGGAGGATCGAGGCTTGAGGAAAAAGATTAAGAGCTTTGTTTTGGCCATGTTGAGCTTCAGCTGATGGCTGAAAGTCCATGAGAAGATGTCAGACAGGCCTAGATTTTAGCTAGGACAGGAAACAGTGGAGAGGTATATCTGTGAGCCATTAGTGTAGATATAATAGTTGGTATTTATTTAGTTAAATTTACAAATAACTATAAAGATGCTTATCCAAGTCCCCTGGTGCCTTAACACTCATTAATACAATTCAAACCTCAGTAACATTAAAATGATCACGTCAGCAGAAGCTTAGCCAGCCACCTCCAGAAGCTCCTTTCTTCCCCTTCATAGCCTAAGACACGTACACTCAGCCCTCTCCAAAAACCTTATCAAACAGGTGTCGTTTGCAGTGTGCCTGGAAAATAATCAGATTCTGACTATTTCAGACCAAGAGGGGGAGGAGATCCCAGAGACGCGGAGCCCTCACTGAGAGAGCACCCTGCCAGCCACCCCTCTCTTTCCTAACGAGGGGGATCCGCTGGAGTGCCCCCGTGACTACAGCCGTGGCAGTAAGGCAGAGAGAGGGGTGATCCCTCAGGGAGGCTGGTCATAGGCCACTGAGGTCTTTATCCAGGGGTAATCAATTATTTTTTGGGACGGTCCAAATTTCTTGCTCAAGGCACAGTCGAGGTCCAGACTCCAGAGAAACGTTTTCACAGCACAATAATGATAACCGCAAGCGAATAAAAGGACTTTGCACTCCACGACAAAGCGTCCAGCGGTCCGGATTTGGCCCGCAGCCGGCCTATTGACTAGCCCTGGGTCACACCCAAGATCTTGGTCTCCATCTGGAGACGGAGGGCAGCCAGTGCAGATCCCGAAGCACCGCTAGGAGATGCTCCCACCGGCTCCCTTCTGCGCCGGACTCGGCCTCTCCCTGGCGGCCAGGTGCAGCCCTGAGGGGCGACAGGGGCGAGCTGCGGCTCCCCACCGCACGGCAGGGCCGCGAGCTCCCGGCCAGGCGCAGAGGCGAGACGCGAGCCCACGTCCCCTCGGAACCGCGGGGGTTGCAGCGCTCAGGTCCCGGCCGCGGCGGCCGGTTGCCTCCTTCGCCCACCCCCCGCCCGCGGCTGCGACGGCCCCGGGGACCCCACCGCGACGGCCAGCGCGAGGGGACCGCGGCGGGGGGGATGGGGCCCGGGCCACGCCGCGCAGAGCTCAGGCCCCGAGGAGCGTCACCGTAACGGTCCGGGGCCGCGGGCGGCACGCGCCGCCGCAGCGCCAGGGCGACGACCCCCCGGGCAGGGAAACCAGGGGCCGGGGCCTGCCATGGCCCGGGGGCTTCCACCATCCCCCCGCGCCGCGCCGCGCCCGGCCCGGCCCGTCTCCCCTCCCCACGCTCGGGCTAGAGAGCCGCTCAGCGAGCCTCGGGTTCTCAAGACTACAACTCCCAGCAGGCACCGCGCCCGCCTTCTCCCAGCGCGTGGAGGTGGGAAAATCATATGATGGGCCAGTAGCGCGTGAGAGTCTCGTGAACCACCCTCGGGAGGCGGCCGGGGTGCGGCAATGTTCGGTAACCAGCCCCGCGCCGCCACTGGAAGAGAGCATTTTGCGGGGTGGGGGAGGGGTCTCCTTCTGTGACTCTCATCGCTTATTGGGTCTTCTCATGTGCCAATTTATGAAAGCCACTATTCATTGGAAGAGATGAAGTCGTGGGCGGGGGCCTCTGTGGTCGTTCTCCCAGCTCATTGGACGAATAAGGGTAGACAGCGTCGTTCTTGCTCAGGAATCGTCACCATTAATTGGATGAGGAGAGCTCTGGGGGCCAGGCGCCTTCTATCCCCACCGCTCATTGGGCGAAAAGTATCCACGGCCGAGTCACGTTTGGCCGTTCTCATAGTCCATTGGGGAAATTGATCAGGGGCGGGGCCTGAGGCCAGTCGTTGTTGCCTAGCTTTAGCGCCCGCCCCTTACCCACTTCCTGCTTCCGGATCGCCGGGTGGGATTGAGGGAGGCACTGGGCAGGCAGGTGGGGAGCGAGGAGGCGGTAGCGGTGGGGAGACTTTTCCCCGACTGATACTCGCGCCTGGGAAGGGGCTCCCGCTCCAGTTAATGAGGGCCTGATTAGTTATTAATTTATGCGTGATGAATATTCATGAGCTGTTGTTAATAATTCATTAGGTGGGTAGAGGCCGGGCGGCACACGCGGTTCCCCAGGGTGGGCGCACGAGGCGCGGGCAGCGTCGATGCGTGCAGATCATTGAGCTGGGCTGGCACAACTTGGGTGCGTGGGGCTGACCACGGGAGGTAGTGGCAGGGCACGTGGCCTGGTGGGTGGTGCGTGCAGACACCGGTGTCTGGGTAGCAACGGTGTGACGTGCAGCCTCGCAGATACTTCATGCTACACCTACCTCGCTGTCCCAGTGTCAGGTGAGTTTCTCCCGGTAATTTGTTTTCAGCCTCTGTTCCTTGTCAGTGGTGGTTTTATTGGGGGTCGTGAAAGCCTATGGGTGGGTGGATATCGAGAGGATGGGCTGAGCAATGTATTGGGGGTGCAATAAGAGGCTGGCTGTTGGGGATGTGTGGTTGGGGGATCCCAAGTGCTCTCAGGATGCCCTTTACAGTTTAGGCCAATTGAACCCTACTTTGTTACAGCTGTGAACTGGGATGCAGTTCAGCAGCACCATTGTCCTTAGTGGCCAATTTGTGGTTGGAGAGGTGACTATAAGGGCCTTGGGGTCTGCTGCTGTGTGAGAGTATTGCTAGGTACCCATTGCACAGATTCCCATTCTGGGGGCTGAAAGGACTTGGCTGTCAGGCCATCTGTCCATTCCTATATGAGAAAATGGCAAATACTGAGGGAAGAAACACCACCATGATCTCCTGACTTGGGATGGAGGAAAGAGATGGAAGAAATTTGTAAAGGAGAAGAAACTAATGAGAGGAGAGGACAAGGTCACTGAAGATTCCTAAATCCAGATATTGGATGGATCCTAACGCACTTTGAAGTCCTTATATAACAGAACTATCCAGTTACTGAAATGCAGCAATCTCTGGGGTAGTACACAGCAGCTTAATAGCCACATAGCAACAGAACCCAACAATTTGAGTTTTGTGTCCAGAAAGAAAGCAGAACTCCAAATCCACTTGAATCTTCAGGGGGTGTCTAAGGAGAGAGGATATAATCATCCAAGTTGGAATTTGACCAAAACTCTGTGGTTAGCTCCCCTTCTGTGGCAAAAAAAAAAAAAAAAAAAAGTCACATAATCTGTAATGGCCATGAGTGGCTCTGGCCCTGGGCTTTCCATCTCTGCAAAAGTGGAAACTAATTATGCTGCCTGTTATAAAGCAGAAGGGGACACGGACCAGAAGTGAACAGTCTGGTGGGGATAGAAGAACTCAGTTAAATTTGAGTGTTTTGACAATGGAAACTATTGCCTGTTCAAAATTAATCCTTGGGCCAAACTCGCCCCGAGGGTGAGCCTGCTGCAGGCTGTGGTTATACTAGGTGTGAACCTGGCCTTTTATGCATTCATTGTTGATACTGTGTCCTACCTGAACTCTAGCTAAGGTCACTGGATTCTCTCTTCTAAATTTCCCCTCAGCAGTTTCAGTCCTCGCTTCCTGTCCTGAACTCTTGTATAGCATTGCTGGGTTCTGTTACATGGCTACTGTATTCCATCCAATATGGCTGCATTTCAGCTGTAGGAGGCTATCCCATAGCATAGTCTTCAAAGCATGTTGACGTCTTTTCCACATGAAGGATGCTAAAGTACCGGAAGGTGCCAGTATTTTTATATCACTTTCAATTTGACAACCACATGAACTAAGTATGTACAAAGTAGCCAGCCAGAAAGGTCTTTGCTACTGTTGAGAGAGAGGTGTGTTCTGAGCACGGGAGCCAGGGAGCCAGGAAGCCACAAGTTCTTATGCTGGTTCTGATTTGTTGTGTGCCTTTGTAGGGGGCAAGTCACAAGCTATTTGTGCCTCCGTTTCCTCTTCTATACAATAACCTCTTCAGATTTATTCATCCACCATACACCCTGATCTAAGAGGTCTCACGATAGTTACAAGCTTTACGGTATGTCTACGCTAGACCTGGAGGTGTAATTTCCAGCTCAAGTAGACATACCCATGCTAACTGTGATCAAGCTAGCATGCTTAAAGCAGAAGTGTAGCTGTAACAGTGTGAGCGGCAGGAAGGGGTAGCCACACCAAGTATGCTTCCCATCCAAGACCCTGAATACATCCTTGGGCAGCTAACCACTCCCTCCTGCTCTCAGTACCACTCCAGTGTAGATAGTCCCTCAGTGGCAGACTTTGTAGCTCTGAATTTTTCAGTGTGGCTTTCACTATAACCCTCATGTAACTTCACTAGTCAACAGGCTGGACCTTCCTTCTGTTAACTTCTTTGTGTTTTTGTAGCCCTAACCTGATTTTTATAAAATTTTGGGTCAGTGTATTAATCAGTTTCTGTCAGTGTTAGGATCTTCGCTGGGAGTTGTGGTTGGGAAGGGAAATCAGCTGTGTGGCTGCTATTGAATGGCAAGGTCATTGTCTGTTTCTCTGAGCAATTAGCTCAACATTTAAAGGATGTGTTATGATTAAGACACAGGACTGTGTTGTTCAATATCTTCATTAATGATCTAGAGAATGGAGTGGATTGCACCCTCAGCAAGTTTGCAGATGACACTAAACTGGGAGAAGTGGTAGATAGGATACAGAGGGACCTAGACAAATTAGAGGATTGGGACAAAAGAAATCTGATGAGGTTCAACAAGGACAAATGCAGAGTCCTGCACTTAGGACGGAAGAATCCCATGCACCGCTACAGACTAGGGACCGAATGGCTAGGCAGCAGTTCTGCAGAAAAGGACTTATGGGTTACAGTGGACAAGAAGCTGGATCTGAGTCAACAGTGTGCCCTTGTTGCCAAGAAGGCTAACGGCGTTTTGGGCTGTATAAGTAGGGGCATTGCCAGCAGATCGAGGGACGTGATCGTTCCCCTCTATTCGGCATTGGTGAGGCCTCATCTGGAGTACTATGTCCAGTTTTGGGCCCCACACTACAAGAAGGATGCCCAGCAGAAGACAACAAAATTATTAGGGGACTGGAACACATGATTTATGAGGAGAGGCTGAGGGGACTGGGATTATTTAGTCGGCAGAAGAGGGGGGGGGGATTTGATAGCTGCTTTCAACTACCTGAAAGGGGGTTCCAAAGAGGATGGATCTACACTGTTTTTGGTGGTGGCAAATGACAGAACAAGGCGTAATGGTTTCAAGTTGCAGTGCGGGAGGTTTAGGTTGGATATTAGGAAAAACTTTTTCATTAGGAGGGTGGTGAAGCACTGGAATGCGTTACCTAGGGAGGTGGTGGAATCTCCTTCCTTAGAGGTTTTTAAGGTCAGGCTTGACAAAGCCCTGGCTGGGATGATTTAGTTGGGGATTGGTCCTGTTTTGAGCAGGGGGTTGGACTAGATGACCTCCTGAGGTCCTTTCCAACTTTGATATTCTATGATTCTATAACTGGAAACCTGGGCTTCTGGGTTTGATTCCCATCTTAGCTATTGACTTATGTGACCTTACACTCATCACCTCTGTGCCTTGGTTTCCTCGTATGTAAATCAGGGATGCCAATCCTGACCTTGTGAAACTCAGTGCCTATAAAATACTTTCAGATCCTCAGTGGAAAGGAGCTAGGGAAGGGAAACATAAATTAATACAATGATTAGGATTAAGGAGCTTGAAATAGACAAAGCCTGACTAATTCTAGTCACTGTCCCCCACAAGTTCTTTACACAAGAGCTGCAAAGACAATTGATTAGAATGATACTAAATCTGTCTCTGATGACAGATGCCCCTTTGGGGTACAATAAATAGGGCTTATGTCTGAAACTGACTCTGGTTTCCATAGCTGGCCAGCCTAAAGCATGTTGGGTTCTGTTCTGGCCAAGCGAGTGCCCGTTGATGCATTCAGTAGCAACATCTTACTATCCCAATGTAAAGTCAAGGAAGATTTGCAGATTGAGCCAGTGGTTTTGTGGGTCCCAAGCTGGCCCTGGCTGTACCCAAAGCTGGGCTTTGGAGTCTCCTGAGGATCTCTGAGATGTTCTTGGGCCTCAGCTCCTCCAGTTTGCAGCCATGAATGAAGAAGACCTTGAGGTTTGTGTGTTGGGGTGGGAATGAGGTGTTTAAGTGTTAATCCTTCTTGTGCCTGTCTGTCTCTGCAATGGCATGTATACAGAATGTTCCCGTCTCACTGTGGTTCCTGTACTGCACTGCTAGTCCTTGTGGCCCTGGTCATGGTCGCGATGGCAGATCAGGAAGAGAAGCACTGCGACCTAGTAGGAGATCAGGACAAAGAGTCGAAAAGAGAGCAGGCCTTACTAAAGAAGCTGGAACCCCTGATGTCCAGGAGGTACAGTGCATGCAACCCTCTGGCCCACTCTGTCCAGTCAGACCCAGATCAGGAGAGAGTGAATGGCTCATAGAGCATTGAAGAATGGGACACTGGTTCTAACTAACCTGGGTGAGACAAATTTGATGGATCTCATTCTGTTTCCTGGTGGGAAGAGTCCACATCACAGAATCACCAGCACAATCAGCACTAATGGGCTCCTTTCATGGCAGTCTCGGCTGTCACTCTGTGGACTGAATGGGACACAGTGGCAGGATTCCCTTTTCCCTATAGAGGTGGATGCCTCCTGGCACAAGAGTGAGATGGTAAGGGAGGAGTTTGCATTGCTGTTGTCCATGCTCTACCTCTTCTGGGGTCAACAGAGGAGCTCAGTTTCCAGGCTCCACCAGTGGAGGGGTAAGGGAGCAAATGAGCTTACCTGAAAGGCAAGGGCTAGCTTAAGCTGTAAGTGGGCCTTAGAAATAGAGACAATGTGGTGAGGCATTTCTGAATGTTAAAGATCTAATAACCTGTGTGGGATTCAATAAAGCAGCTGTCTGTTATCTGTCCCCTTTGCGCAGCTTTGATTGCAGCGTGAGCTTGAGCCCAGAGGAGAAGTACAGCTACGTGTTCAGGGTGTGCAGAGAGGTCAACAGCTCTCTGTCCCAATCAGGCTTGGTACAGATCAATTTAAAGGACCAAAAGCACACAGTGGTGGGAAGAATCAATGAGACACAGGTCTTCAGTGGAAGTAAGACTCCCCTCAACCCTCCTTTCCAGCTCTGCCAGTCCACTTCACTCCTGACCTGCACCCCTCTTTGTTTTTTCCCTTGGCAGGTGACTGGATCATGCTGATTTATAAGGGAGGGGATTCGTATGGCAGCCACTGCCATGGTGAGAAGAGGAAGGCCATGATAATGATCTCTTGCAACCGGAAGACTCTATCAGTGAGTGGCGTGGGGGGACTATGGGGCCAGGTGTAGAGGTTGAAGAGGAGTGTGTGGCTGTGAGGCAGGAGTGAATCCGAGAGAGATTGGGGGAGGGTGTAGCTGTGGGTGGGGAGGCTGTGGAGCAGCCAGGAGCTTTTACTTCTTCTGTCTAGTGGGTGATCGGTCTCTGCACCAGTAATGGTTGTGCTGCCTTTTGACTGTCTTAGCAGGTAGCTAATAGGAGATGGTATGTGGTTTATTTTAGAAGTGGCTGAAATGGGACAGCTTTGAGGGAGAGCTCTGGAGGGGGCAGGCCAGGGTCAGCTGGGAGCCTCCCCATGTGTCTGAGAATTCCAGAGTCGGGGGATTACTGGAATCTTTGGCAAAGCTGGGAGCATCTGTGCAAGTAGGAGGACTTATTTGTGTCTAGCCTGCCATATGTTTCCTCTTCCCCGCCCCCACCCAACCAGAACGGCTTTACCTTGTTATCAGAAGAGCGGGAAAAGGAGCAGGACTGTTTGTACCTCTTTGAGATGGACAGCAGCTTGGCCTGCCCATCCGAGGACTCCCACCTCAGCATTGGGTCCATCCTGCTCATCACGTGAGTTACTGCAGGAGCCTGTCTGTTCCAGGCCTCTGTACTTGTTAGGAACATAGCACATGACGTACCAGAACAGATCACTGGCCCATCTTGCATGTTCGTGGCCAATGCTGGCTGTAACTCTGCCCTTGAGTAAGGCTTTTCATCCACTGATCTATAAGAGCTTGATGAGGATTAAGCCTCAGAATACCCCATGTGAGAGAGGGAAATGTTATCCTTTCCTGTTTTACAAATGGAGAAGTTGAGGCACAGAGAGGAGAGACTTGCTCAAGATCGCACGGCAATTCAGTAGCAGAGCAGGGAATAGAACCCAGAACTCCCAGACCCCTGTGCTAACCATGAGACAGCACTTCCTCTCGGCAATGTTGGGGATGGGTTCATGCATGCTGATCGACAGCCCTGGTACCTTTTCTGCAGGTGCAGCTGCTATTTATGGCCCCATTTTCTGAATCGTACTGAGCTGTTGGCTCCACTCCCAATTGGAGGCAGACAGTTAGCTGGGGAGAGGTTGCCTTCAGCTTCCTCTCACACCCCTGTTTCAACATTCTCCTCCAGGTTTGCTTCGCTGGTTGCAGTCTATATCATTGGGGGATTCCTCTACCAGCGCCTGGTAGTGGGAGCAAAGGGCATGGAGCAGTTCCCACATTTTATCTTCTGGCAGGATCTCGGCAACTTGATGGCTGTAAGTGAAAATCAGTGCAGATCCCCAATCCAGCCCAGCTGTACGGCAAAAGAAAAGGGCAGCTGCCCCACACTTGGGGCCTATGATTTTTGTCAGATTGCACAAGCTTTATGCTTGGGGTGACTGTTCTTGGATGCGAGACCTCCCAAAGAGAACTCTGGTGCAGCAGGAAGCAGATGACTCATTTGAGGGGGGCAGTCTCCCCTTTGAATCATTGCTGGCCTTAATGTTCCACCATGGTGCTAATGCTGGGGAAGGTACCATCCTGCAATTGCTGTGTAAACCAGAGGTCCTGCCCAGGCATACAAATTCTTTTCACATGGTGTTTTTCACATGGGGAGAGAGTAACCTCAGCGTCTGGCCAAATTCCAACAGGGAAAAGTTCCACTTTGCTTCCCTAGAACTCGCTCCCAGCAGTTCTAGTCAGAGATATTATTCACTTACTGACCTACTATAATGTTGCCTGGTGCTATAAATCAGCTACCATGTTACACCCAAGAAGTGGTTGGATTCAGGATTACAGGCATTGTGTATTTACTCTTTGTAAAGGGTTCTGGGATCTCTCAAATACTTCAGTGATGGGTGCAATAGAACAGAACAGGAGAAACATGAGAGGGGCTGCTATTGTTTAGCATAATCTGTTGCATATGGTCTGATCCCAGTACTACAACTTGTTTCTGCAGGATGGTTGTGATTTCATCTGCCGGTCTAAGCCCCAGAATGCCCCAGCTGCATACCGTGGTGTGGGCGATGACCAGCTGGGGGAGGAGTCAGAAGAACGGGATGACCATTTGCTACCAATGTGATCAGGCATTAGACATCAGTTCTTTTCTTTTTCTCTTTCTGTCTTCCCCCGGCCATTCACTTAAGCAGGTGTTACCTAACCACTTCTCTTTTCACACTCTACTCTTCTGGTTTTCTTTAAATGATTTGCTTCTTCCACAGCTGGTGTGTCACCCCCCTGCTATCCCAGAATCCTCTATTTCAGAGCAGCACTGGCCCCAGGGGCATGTCCTCTGAATATAATGCTGTGATTGGCTTATGCAGAATGCTATGCAGTTGGGAAGAATGGTATTTACCCAGAGTTCTGTGTGGCTATGAGATGGTAAAAGTGCTTATCCAGCATTCAGTGCCTGGCAGGCCTGGGAGTCCCCTCAATGAGATCTAGGGAGAAACCGTGGGTGGGCATGGGGTGGGGGGAATCCTGATTTAGAAACAGCTGGGATTATGGGGAGCATTTCTGTGTCTTCTCTGTAAGGTTTATTCAATCTGTGAAACACTGGATTTGTTTTTAATTATTTAAATGCACTTTCTGTTTTCTTCGCTGTGACACAAGCAAAGCATTCACTGCCCTCCTTTTCCCTCTGCCCAGTGTAATCATAGCCGGGATCTCTCCCCTCTAGCCAGATCCTTAGCGGGGCTGGAGCAGGCAATTGCCACTTGGCAATCTTTCCTTTTCCTGATGGTAGCCTGAATTGAACAGTGCAGGCCAATTTCTTTTAGATATCGCAAAGGGCCATCACCAAATAACCTCGGTTTCACTAAACAGGGAAGGGGTCAGGAAGAACTACTAGAGGTCAGGAAGATTTCATGATTTTTTCCTATTGAAAAGGGTCAAGGGAAATAGTGTCTTTCTTTAAACTTCCTCCTTGGTTGCTGGGAAGCCAAATATAATGACCTACTGCTGAGCAAGAATCTGAAAGTGAAACTGACTTCCAGGGTGAGGGCAAGAGCCTAAAGACAGCGGAGTCACTTGATTTCTGTTACAGGGTTCCCCTAAGTAGAGATATTACTGCTAATGCAGTTGGGGAATTTTTAAGATTGTGATCCTGACTATGTCCTTCTAGGAAATGATGGTGTAAGTTAGTACGGTAATTGCTTTACTCTGAAATAGTCTAGATTTCCCTTTTAAAAGGGGAACACATTTAAGAGAGCGCTGCTGTACCAAATGCTGACACCAGGATAACTGTCTCCAGTCATTACATTAAAAAGCAATGTAATGAGGAAGCAAAGCCAGGCCCTGTGCTGTTCCTATGAGCAGGTGGACTGAGGTGGATGTAACACTGCCCTCTATTGGGTGAGCTGTCAGATTCACTCTTTCAGAGCCATAGGGATGGAACAGGTCTGCTCTGACTGTGGGTTGTTTCTATCCCTGTTCAGTTGTGCCACAAGGATGGTGCTTCTGTGGCCCCTGCTGGCTGGGGAAGTGAGAGCTGCAGTTTTCTGGGGCACCGGAGCTGTCCCCATTAGAAGACCAGCAACTACAGGTGACCATTATAGGATTCATGAAGTCAGTGAAATATTCAGGCACCTTGATTTTTTGTTTTCATTTTTGTGGGGCGTGGGAGGGGTAACCTTTGTCAGAAAATAATAAGCCAGTCTGCTTCCCCAGGGGACTGGCTGGCATAGAGCTATCTAGTAGAGGACACAGTTGAACCACTTGAGGAAAGGGGATGTATTTTTGTAGGGTGAAAAAAAACCAAAGACTGCAAAGAGCAGGATGAGGCTTATGCTCCTTATTCTCTGGAAGGGAGGCCTGCCCAGTAGGAAGTGGGCAAGGGAGGTGGGGTTTGAGGGGAAGAAAGCAGATTTTTTTTTTTTTTTTTTGGCTGGGATTGGAGCAGGCAAATGTAGTTCCTACTTTCTTTGGCTTTTGTTACTTTCACTAAATCTTTTCATCAGATGGGGAAATAGGAAGTCACTGAACTTTTTCTGTTACTGTTTTTCATGTTGGTGTTTAAATAAAATGAACGTTTTTTGTACAAAAACACAACTTTAAAAATAAAATAACCCAAAAATACCCCCTAAGCTCTTTATTGGTGCTTTTGAAATGATGGGAGCAGCATGTGAGTGAACAGAGGGATGATGTTCAGTGCCAGGCCTCTGACACCCCTTCAGCAAGTGAGGGTGAACCTAACCCCCCTCCTGTAATGTTGTAAATTTAAGGTTAGAGAGGCTGTGTTTGTATTATGGACCTTAAACGTGATATAAATGATCTGGCTTGAAACTTTCCAGCATAGGCATAACTTTTCATCTACTTATCCATAGAAGAGCTGGGAAGGGGCTTGACTGTTCAGGTTTGCAGGGGGGCTTGAAAATCACCTGCTTTCCTGGCAGCTTGAGATCCTAGACTCATTGCCAGTAGTCGGTGCTACAAGAACATGGCTAGCACAGGGGCCTTGTATTAATCGAAGAGCAGCTTTCTGCCAAGGGAGTGACTTTCTCACTCAGGTCCCTTCTGTTTCAGCTAAGCCCAAGCTGCTGTCTGTATAGATTGCTCGGAGCAGGCACCATTCCCTTAACTGGAACCCATGACTGCCAGAGGCCTGTGCTCTGCCTCCTAGTTAGGTCTAAGCAGACCCTTCACAGGCCAAATTGGAGGGATCTGCATGCCATGCAGTGTATTGGCACCTCTCATCCCTGCCATGTGCTCCAGAATATAAGCTGTCCAAAAAACTTCCATAAACTCTGGTAGTTATGGTTTGGAAGAAAGTCTTAAATGTGAATGGCAGGTAACCAATGCCATGTTGCATGCTTCAATTTGCAGAAAGCCTGCAACAGTAGCTTAGAAGTGGGAACTGGCCAGTTGTTACTGGTGAGGTGTTCACTTATAGACCCTATGATGATACTGGAGAGGTCTACTATTTTTTGCTCGAAAAGAGGGAGGATTCTATTATTGTCGCTCCCTGATGACAGTTTATTTTGATGCTTGCCAGAAGGGAAGGAGGGGAAAAAAAAAGTCTCCTACTCATACAAGAGTGGAATGCAGCAGAGCATGAGAGTGCATTTGAACCCTACTGAGGGCTTTCACTTTGACCCCTGAGTAAGGTGGCTCCCTCTGAAGATCTCGAAGGCTAGAAACATGTCACTTCCCCTTCCTGCCATACAATGTAAGATGGGCTTATCTGTCACCATTAGTTGCTGGTGAATTTTATCACAAATCTAGAACTTGCTAAATGCTGTCTCATTTTGCCTTTGACACCAGTCAGCCACTGGTACAGAAGCCAGCAAACAGAGCTGTAAGCGGGAGAGTTTGTGTGGAAATTTAGGGGAAGGAGGATGTGGGGTTTTTTTGGTTTTTGTTTTTTTTTCTTTTTCCTTGACAGGACTTTAGATAGGAAGGCTATGGCAGATACAGAGGCCACAGTGGTAGTAACTCAAGCAATGAAAGAGACAATGAAGATGACTGGATATGGAAGCTATGGGATGTACATAATCCTGGAGCAGGTACCTGAAAAGAGCTTCATTTGTACAAAGTGCCAGCTATAGAACTGATGGAAGAGAAGATCTGAGGTTTGGAGATGCAGGTGAAAAATATGGCTGAGTTTTGAAGAGGATTTGAGCAGATGATGGAGCAAAGGCAAGAGGAGGCTGAAGGGAAACATTAAGACTTGCACATGCAAGCTGGACTGAAGAACTGAGGCAAGACTGCTGGGTGATAAAAGCGGCCAGTGGAAGCATGTGAATATAGGAACCAGGCAGAAGAAAAGAGAGCTCAGGAAGAGGTTTGCTGAGCTGGGAAATGAAGAAGGGGCACAGCAGGCTGTAACTGAAGGAAGGAGAGCAAGGAGGAAGAAGAGTCTCTAGTCCTATAAGAGGGCAAGAGCCAAAGGATATACCCAGAACTCAGAGCCGCAGGAGGATACAGGTTGACTCGCAGAAGATTGCAAGGGAGAAAAAAAAAGACAAGAGGACTTGCAGCCAGAAAGAACAGGAGGAAAGCCAGAGAATTGCATCAACACCAGGAAAAGGCAGGTCTAAATGATTGTTCTTCTTAGTAGGGAGTAACCAGACAGACTTGTCACCAGAGCTGATCCAGAGAACAGAATGGTGTGCTGTCTGCCAGGAACCAAGATACAGGATGTGGACATGAGTCTGAGGATCCTAATGGGAGCAGGAAAGAATCCACTGATTGTCTTTCATGTGGGAACAAATGATACAGCTAGATTCACACAAATGTATCAAGGGAGACTATGCCAGGCTGCTTATGGAAACGGAGGCTCAGGTGATCTTCAGTGGGATTCTGACCCTCTCTAGCAGAGGAGAGTGAAGGAAAGACAAGATTATGATGATCAGCAGATGGGCTCAGGCAGTGGTGCTATAAGAAGGGCTTTGGGATGTTTGACCACTGGAAGGCCTCCTTGGACAGAGGACTGTTCTCATGGGATGGACTCCACCTGAGTAGGGAGGGATATAGACTGGGAAAGAGGCTGGCACAACTGATTAAAAGAGCTTTAAACTAGGAATTTAGGGGAGACTAGTAAGGCCCAAATTTTCCTGGAATTGATAGCTGACTTGTTTACTAAATAGTTGCTGAATCAACAAGAGGCAATGCCATTTTAGATTTGGTGTTGGTAAGCAATGAGGAGCTCATCGAAGAACTGGTTGTAGAGGACAAGCTTGGTTTGAATGATCATGAGCTAATTCAGTTTAAACTAAATGGAAGGATAAACAAAAATGTAGGTCTGCAACTAGGGTCCTTGATATCAAAAGGTCTACCTTTAAAAAATTAAAGGGAATTAGTTAGGGAAGTGGACTGGACAACTCAAGAATCTGAATGGTGGAGGAGGCTTGGAATTATTTTAAGTCAAAGTTGCAAAAACTGTCTGAAGCCTACATCCCAAAGGGAAAAACTTCATAGGGAAGGGTTGCAGACCAAGTTGGATGAACGAGGATATCAAACAGATGATTAAAAGAAAGCAGAAAGCCTACAAGGATTGGAAGGTGGGATGGATCAGCAAGGAAAGTTACCTCTTCGAGGTCAAAGTGTAGAGATAAAGTGAGAACTGCCAAAAGCCAAGCAGAGTTGGACCTTGCAGAGGGAATTAAAACCAGTAGTAGCACTTTCTATAGCCATATAAATAAAAAGAAAACAAGGAAAGTGGAACCACTAAACACTGAGGATGGGGTGGAGATTAAAGATAATCCAGGCATGACCCAACACCTAAACAAATACTTTGTTTCAATTTTTAATGAAGCTAATTAAGAGCTATGGGGTGGTAGCACAGTGACTAACAGGAATGAGGATACGGGGGTAGAAATTACCACATCCGAGGTGGAAGTCAAATTCAAACAGCTTAATAGGACTAAGTCAGGGGGCCCAGATTAATCTTCATCCAAGAATATTAAAGGAATGGGCACATGAATTTGCAAACCCAAGAGCAAGGATTTTTAATCTGTAAATTTAGGGGTCGTACCCTATGACTGAAGAATTGTTAATATAGTTCCTATTTTTAAGAAAGGAGGGGGGAAAAGTGATTGGGGAAAACTACAGGCCTGTTAGTTTGACCTCAATTGTATGCAAGGTCTTGGAACAAATTCCAAAAGAGAAAGTAAAGGATATAGAGGTTAAACAGTAACTGGTATAAAATACAACATGATTTTACAAAAGGTAGATCATGCCAGACCAACCTGATCTTTGAGAAGATAACTTTTTTTTTTTTTTTTTTAGACAAAGGAAATGCAGTAGATCTAATCAACCTGGATTTCAATAAGGCATCTGATACAGTTTCACATGGGAAATTATTAAATTGGAAAAGATGGAGATTAATATGAGAATTGAAAGGTGGATAAGGAACTGATTAAAGGAGTCATACTGAAAGGTGAACTGTCAGGCTGGAGGGAAGTTACTAAGGGAGTTCCTCAGGGATTAGCCTTGGGACCACTCTTATTTTTATTACTGACCTTGGCACTAAAAAATGGGAATGTGATAAAATTTGTAGATGACACAAAGTTGGGAGGTATTGCCAATATGGAGGAGGACCAGAAAATTATACAAAAAAGATCTGGATGACCTTGTAAACTGGAGTAATAGAAATGGGATGAAATTTAATAGCACAAAGTCATACAGCAAGGGGCTAACAATAAGAATTTTTGTTATAAGTTGGGGAGGTATCAGTTGGAAGCAACAAAGGAGGAGAAAGACCAGCATGTATTGGTTGATCACAAGATGACTATGAGCTGCCAATGTGATGTGGCTGTGAAAAAAGGCTAATGCAGTCCTAGGGTACATTAAGCAAGGTATTTCCAGTAGAGACATGGAAGTGTTTTTACCATTATACAAGGCACTGGTGAGACCTCATCTGGAATACTGTGTGCAGTTCTGGTCTCCCATGTTTAAGAAAGATTAATTCAAACTGGAACAGGTGCAGAGAAGGGCAACAAGGACCATCTGAGGAATGGAAAACTTACCTTTGGCTGTTCGTTTAACCTAACCAAAAGAAGGTTCAGGAGGTATGATGCCCCTCTGATGCATTTGTAGAGAGAAAATGCCATGCAGGGAAAGGAATTATTTAAGGTCAGCACCAATGTGGACACAAACAAATGGATATAAACTGACCAAGTTTTAGGTTTGAAATTAGGTGAAAGATTCTAATCATCAGAGAAGTTCAGCCTTCCAAAGTGAACAGTGGGGGTAAAAAACCTAACTGGGTTCAAGACTGAGCTTGATAGGTTTATGGAGGGGATGGTAGGATGAGACTGCCTACAATGGCATGCAGTCAATCTGACTGCTAGCACAGATATGGAACACTAGCTTGGGAAGGCTCTGAGTTATTACGGAGAATTCTCTCTCAGCTGTCTGGCTGATGAGTCTTGCCCACATGCTCAGGGTCTAACCTCTTGCCATATTTGGCGTCAGGAAGGAATTTTCACCTAGGTCAGATTGGCACCTTCCTCTGCAGCACGGGTCACTTGCACATTTAAACTAGAGTAAATGGTGGATTCTCTAACATGTAGTCTTTAAACCATGATTTGAGGACTTCAATAACTCAGCCAGAGGTTATAAGGCTATTACAGGAGTGGGTAGGTGAGATTCTGTGGCCTGAAATGTGCAGGTCAGACTAGATGATCAGGAAGACCTCTTCTGACCTTAAAGTCCAAGTCTATGAGCAGCTTTTAACCTCTGAGTATTCAAAATATAGGCCACATGTTTTGCTATCTAGTGTTTTAGTCAAATGGGTCGCAAGTAGTGCTGGTTTCCTGAGGCCTGTATTCAATAAACAAAACCTACAGAAATTCCCTTCTAAACAAGTGAGAATTTTAATTATAAAATTCAAACTCAGTATTTCACTGTTAGCAAGTTAAGGTTCCTGCACCGACCCTCATTTCCAGTCCTCCCTCCTCTAAACACCTTCCCTCACTGCGGGCCCCTTTTCTAAAGCAACTCGGATACATACCCTGTACCAAAGTCTCACAAATCACTACTATATACAAGAGCAAGACTCAGCCCTTCTACTCAACTATGTTGTAGCTTCATTACTTTCAGCCAGGCCAACAGCCCTCCAGTAACCTATGCAACTGTCTGCTAGTGATCAGAGAGAACACCCTTTAGCTACGGCCATCAGATTGGTTTTATTGCCCCATCCTAATAGACCTTATTAGCGTCACGTCACGCAAGGGGGTGGGGGGCTGGGAGGACTCTCTCAATATGGCCCTCCTGCAGCACCCTGCCATTGCTGTTCATGTATACAAAGACTTACATTTCATCGGACTATTTATGCGAGTAGCTCTTATGCAGAGACAGCAGGTGGGGCTGAGACACATGACACAACGAATCCCAGTGTTGAATTTACTCACTGCTGAGCAAAAGGGAGGGATTTTCCAAAAGCATTCACCCCAAGAGCAGAGTTAGGTCAGCGTTGGACACTTTTAAAACTCCCATCCTACTGCACTCTAGCAACCAAGTCTCATCCTTATCTCTTACACTTCCTGGGAGTTTCCGTGATGTGCGTTTTTTTTGTTGTTGTTTTAAGCAGAAGCTTCCTTAACAGGAGCACTGCCCGATCCATTAGTGAAGCTATCAAACAAGTTTGCAAAGTATTGCATTTTGCCTACCAACTTTTTGTGTAGAGAAGGGCAGTAAATGTAGAATTAAAAGGGGAGAAAAGTTTAGGTTTTGCTCAGGCCTGTTTACATAGGTCATTAAGAAGCAGAATTAAGCAGTTTTTGAAGCATTCTTTTTATGAGGAAAAGAAATATTTGTTTTACAACCAAAAATAAAGAGACCCGAGGCAGATGGCTACAATCCTGCCCATTGAAACTTTGTCCCATACACTCTCCTGAGGAGAGTGGAGAAGAGATACAAAATAATACAAACTGAAAAGAGAACACTAAAATGAAAAAAGTCCCATAGAACGGGCTGGAGCCTTAGCACTCTTAAACTCCTGCTTTGGATCCATAAGCAATGTCTCAGTCTTGGGGAGAGAGACAAACCCCTGAGGCTGCAGGGCTCCCAAATGAATGCTTCCCCTTGTTCTCCAAACTCCTTGGCAGAAGTGCTCTAATTAAACCCCCTTCTACTGGCCCAATGGGGGTGAATCTCAAGTGAGCAGCTACTACAACATTTACAGGCTTCAAGCTGCACCGCTAAAGGAGACAGTAAAGCAAAGCAACTGCTTTTGCCCTAGGCCTCCAGGGTTTGGTGCACGTCATGATGGCTATTAAACCCAAGTCAGAACCATAGTCTAGGAGGCTTTAAGAAAGTGGAATGGGAGGTGGCACTTTAAGTGCTAAGTCTTACCTGTCAACCTCTCCTAACATCTGGAATTCACTAGCTTTCCTCCCCCAGCAACACAGATAAGCAAGGCAGCTGCCAGCATCAACATTGGGCAGGTTCCACTCCATGCATCACATTCTGGTATGGTGAAAAATTCAAAAGAAATAACTGAGGATCTAGCAGCCCCACTGTGGCAGGAAGGGGCCAGCTCAGCTCTCCTTCCCCTCCCCACCAAAAAACTGGTAACTTCCAGAAGGCTCTCAGGTGGAACGATGTCCTTTTTTTCTCCTTTCTAGGAGTTTCACTTTTTCTGGTTCTCCATGGGAGGGGAGGGTTTAAAAGAAAGTGAGATGCACTTGATGAAGGGATGAAAAGTTTCAAGGCCCCAGGTGGGAGTTTTCCTCCCCCTTGTAGCACCGTTAAGAGACCAAGACACGGGCTGCCAAGTGATAGTTTCACTCATTTAAACTTCCTTTCTCATTTTTTTTCTTTGTTATGCAAGATCATAGGAAATGGTCCCATTCCCCCAGCCATGCGCTCCCGAGGCAGGCGGTTCCACTGGGGTCAGGGGAAAGGGAGACCTCTGGCACCAAGGCCGTTAGGTCTCCTTGAGGATGTTGATCTTGGCGCAGATCTTGAGGGCAGGTCCCAGCTTGATGTTCATGGCGCTCATGAGGTGCTCCTCCTTAAGCAGCAACAGGGCCTGGCCATCAATCTCCTGTGAGCGGAACTCCTCTGCGATCTCCTGGCAGCCTGCCGGGGGGGACCAAGAGAGAAGGCCAAGTGAAACAGGTCTCTGACCCACACACTCCCACTCCATTAAAAATGGACTCATGCTTCCAGTCTCCCAGGCCATCCTGATGAGCAAGAAAGGGAGGTGTTTCTAAGAATCTGCCCCAGTCATCTGCCGTGGCCCCTGCTCTCCTGACAGGCTGGGGAGTACAAAGGGTCTGACTGCACTGCCTGCCCTACCTCAGAGTCTGCTTCAATCAGAAGCCCCAGGAGTGAAGCAAGAAGAATGAGGAAATGATTACCCAGCTCCCCACATCCCAAGCTCCATGCTGGGCACCCTGCACCCCTGGCTGTCAGACACGCTGTTAGCCCTTCCTGCTCTATTGGGTCACACATGTAGGGGAGGGGACAGGACGGGGCAAAGAGCTTGGCCTCACCTTGCAGGGACGCGATGAACTCATACACCTCCTCTACACTCCAGCGACTGGGGTTGCTGGACAGGAAGTCTGGGTTGATGCCATGTAGGTCTGGAGTAGGTGGGGCCATGTTGGAGTTGGTCAGGTCTCGCTCTCCATGACTGACCCTCACTGACAAGGGCCCTGGGGACGTGGGGGACAGAGCCTCATCATAGCTAGAGTTGTCGGAGCCCCGACTGGAGTCTTCCTGCCCCTACAGGCACCAGGGAAGTGGGGGAGGAGAAAAAGGAAGATGGTTAAAAGAAACGTATTAACATCAAGAGCAGCTTGGAGAAATCTGAGAAACTGGACAGAATGAGCAGCCTCAGCAGATCTTGGTAGCAGTTTCTCTCCTGAAGTGCATTCTCCACACACTGTGTAAGCAGGGCTAACTCATCCCAATGCAGCCACTTCTGGGGTGAAATGCAACAACTGTTCAAACAGGCAGTGCCACATATTACACCACTGTCATGGAAGAGAAGTACTTGAACTCTGTGGAGGGAGTGACTTAGAGAGGCAGAATGAGTTAGGACAGAACACTCGATTCTTAGCCAAAGTGCCAGCAGATCTTGGCTTAAGCCCCACAAGTAGCCAGGACTTTGGATTTAGTCCCAACCAAAGGAGCACATCCAGGGCTTGAGGGGCCAGCACTTCCCATCACAGTATTATAGTTGTCTCTGCTGCTGGGACTGAGTATGTCCAGGGTACAAAAGACAGTATCTCCAGTAAGGTAATGCTCCGTCGTGCCAGGCTCAAGGTATGGCAGGACAAGGGCAAATGGGGCTGTGTACTCACCCGATGGCGCTTGCCCTGGATCTTAGCTCGGGCGATCTCGGAGCTGCTGCGCCGTGGTCCACGCCGACGCACACGGACATAGTTAGCTTCCTGGAACTCCTTCAACTTCTTCCTCTGCAGCCGAAACTGATGGCTGCAGCTCACATTGTACCTGAGACAAAGAAGAGCAGACAAGCAGTGAGGAAACAGTCCTGCCCATCTCCTACTACCTCCCCTGGATGGGGACAGAAGGTGACTGACTCCTCTTTGCCATCGGGTTTCAAGGCCTGTTCCCCCTCTTCCAGCCCTCCTCCTGAAAGGAAGCAGGAGGCACAAGCAACATTTTCAGACCACAGCATCCTGCGCTTACTCAGCAGCTGATGGACCAACCAGACCTCTCCCTCCAGAGGGAGAAAGCAAGACGTGCTGGGTTGTGTCCTATCAGCAACTCCTGGTGTGATTTTTCCACATTTCCCTCCCCTCACTACCCACCCCCAAACACACACATTCCAGATCTGGACGTTCCAGGCTCCATACGGCTAACACAAGCCAGCAGAGTGCTATTAACAGGCCTTTGCTAACTAGCTGTGGACTTGACCATTGCTGGGGGGAGAGGATTCTTTCGAGTGTAGGAAAAATTCCCTCACCCCACTTCCTGGGGGAGTCAAGAGCACTTTAGGTGCAACACCCTGACTCACCTCCCCAAAGGATTAATGGTGGACGGATGCTCAGCAGTGACTAGCCAAGTTATAGGTCCAATCCAGCAGGCTCTCTGCACACAGAGTCCCAACTTGGCCAGTGTAGTTCTTGCATGGAGGGCCAGATGGAATGAGCACTGTATGTAACTTGGGAAAGGGAACATACCCAGCTGTGGGGGAAGTATAGTCAGAGAGAGAGGAATAAAGCCTGGTGTTACCTTTTAGCACAGGTCATGGAGCAAAACCTCTTGGAGCCCCGGAACTGATTGGCTGGGGCATATTTCCCACAGTACTCGCACTTCAGCAGGTTTGTCTTCTTGTCCAGCTCTAGAGCGAGATCCTTTGTTACAACCAAAGAAAAATCACACAACCCCCCCTCCAATTACCACCAGGAACAAGAGAGTCATTGAGCAATCTCAGCCATTTCTCTTGAGAGTCTATTGAGCTAATAGGCCGTGGAAGAGCCTGAGGGATGGGATGGAAATCCCACTGACTGAGATATTGACAACAAGGATTGGACAAAGACACGAGCAAAACAGAGAGGTTCATTCCTCTCCTAATGCCTCTTAGAGTCTCCCCTCTTGACACGCATGGACACCCCTATCCTCCACACAAAGGCAGGAATCCCCTCAATTCACCCCTCCCTATTGACTCTGCATTGCATTGGAACCTCCAGGCTTCCAACAGAGAGGCTCCAAACTGCCCAAGTTAGTGCTGACCAGGGATCTCTAGTTAGTGTGTAAGGACTCTTCTCTCCCTCCCACCCTTAAAACCTAAGAAATGAAGACCCTAGATCCCCGAGTTTGAGCATCATGCTCCTAGTCCCCCGAGAAAGGAGAAAGCAACACCCACCACCAACTGTGAAGTATGGGAAGAAGAAACAAGAGAAAGCCGAAAAGCTGTTTTCCTGACACAAGTTAGGCGCCCTGGAGCTGGGACTCACCCAGGGTTGCACTATCCCCTCCTGGGGAGTTGCTGGACTGGTTCTCACTCTGCCCAGAGGGAGCCCCTCCCTGGAGTGGCTTCTCAGACTCTTTCAGCAGCTGAGAGGAGCCAACCTGCAAAGGATGGAGAAGGGAACTGACAGTCAGGGAGTGAGCCTCCTTGCCCCCAGCAGGGATCCCAGCCCCAATCCTTCTCAGAGCTCACTGAGAAGGGGAGACCTTGAACCACATAGTGGTCATTCCTTTCTGACCCAGCCAGCTGGTGCCCAGTGCTTGCTCAGAAGCCAATCATACTGATTTTTTGTATCCTGGCACCATCACTGTAGATGCTCTTCTTGATCTTTAATCTTGCTAAGCCACTTGCCGTGAATATCCTGACCTCTAGCGGTCCCTTCCAGTCCTATGATTCTATGATCCTGCAGCAGCGAGTTCCAAAGGACAGTGACACATCCCATGAAGCAGTATTTCCCTTATCTGGTTTAAATGTACAGCTCTTTACTAGCAGCAGTGCCCCCTTTTTCCTGTATTATGAGTCAGTATAAAGAGAAGCACCTGCTGACATTCCCTGTCCCATTCGTTGTGTCAGAGACCTTTGGAGGAATCAACCAGCCCAACTTTGCCTTCCATCCTCCCACCTATCTACTCACCTTTAATCCCTCTGCCCCCTTCCCTGGTAATTACAGCACAAATCCCTCCCTTCCCCTCTTTTGCCACTGCACCTGGGGGGCAGGGAAGAGAGGGGTGGGGAAAGAAATTTCTCCAGTGATGGAAGAATATCAGTCCCACAAAAAGCAGCTTCTCCCCAGGGCGGCTCTGACTCCTTCCCCTGTGGACCCCGGCTCTTACCGGGAATGGCTCTGCCCCTTCCTGGATGACAAAGCCCTCGATGATGTGCGTTAGGATCTGGGGCTTGACGATGGCCTGTGGGGGTTTGGAGTCTCCACTCTGACGTGACACCATTGCCAGGGTAGGGGCAGGGGAAGATGTGGTGGTGACGGACGCTGCTTCACTTGTGGGGGCATTTGGAGTTGTGCTGAGGACAGGCTCAGATTTCTCTGGAAGAATAAAAGCACATAAGGAAGATAGGACTCACCACAACTGATCAGACCACTGGCTCATCTAGTCCATCCTGCCAGCTATACTATGGCAGTCCACACCTTTAGTCCATCCAGTCCACCGTCAGACTTCATATCACTGGCCCATCTAGCTTGGTGTCCTGTCCATCACCATGCCCCTCTGCTTTACAACATCAGGCCACAGACTGAGCAATCAGAGCCCTTCTCTATCCACTCACCTCCAAAGCCACTCTTCTCTTCCATGGTTTTGGGACTCTCTGCCACAGGAGACGACTTGGCAGGCAGGAGTGTAGTGGCACTGGGTGACTCCTCCTTCTCCTCCTCTGACTCTGCTTTGCGCTTCACTGCCAAGGTCTGGGGCTTTCCCTGTGTGGGAGGACCAGGAACGTGTAAGGGGAGAAGTGGAACCCAAAGTGCAGGGAAAAGCAGAACACATATGAAAGGTCAGAAGGGAAATAGCCAGCACCTCCTCAACCCTCGAGCTCCAGCCTGGTTCCTTGCCATGGTCAACCCCTCATGTTCCCCACCACCATGGATCTAGGCTGCCATGCATTCCTATTAGGGAACAATAACGTCACAACACTGACATCTCCATTGCCGCCATCACGATCTTGGTGCTCTACATCTCTTACTCCTATGTCAACCACACTGATTTAGCAGCGCCATGACACAGTGACTCACAATGTCCCAGTCTGTGGTGATGGGCCCCATGAGAAGGAGATGGAATGGCAGCCATCTGCCAGTTTCCAGATAGGTGGTCACTGGCCAGAGTCTGCTCCCACAAGTGAACAGGGATTGATACGGTGGTGGGGAACATCTTGGATGGGAACAGAGGGCTGCAGAATCTGGGAGCTGTCACAGAAGCTCACTATCTTGACAGCGGAGTTTAGAAACAACGGGGCCAAATTCCACCTTTAGCTACCCTGGTGAAACCCACAGAAAATCAATGGGGCTGCAGTAGGGCGCACAGCAAGATCCCCAAATGAAGTCCCTGTGAACACTGAGACAGGGACCCATGCAGTCTTATGAAGATAGTGAAAGCTACCCCCCGTGCTTTCTTTGAGGGGCCACTGGAAAATAGGAAGTCCCGGGCCACCAGGGGATCCTAAAAGGCTTACAGCTGGCCTGATCTTAGAGGCTGATACAAGACAACAAAGGGTCTCTGACCTGGAAAGGCCCACATCTAGTGGGAAGAGGGGAGCTCAGGCTCTGTGGCTCATTCTGCCCTTGATCTCTCTGCCAAGACTGACAACAAGGAGGCCAGTTAATGCTATCTGTGACAGATACCTGCCCCGTTTTGGGGAGGACTAAGCTCCAACTCATTTCATAAAGGCCACTGAATGGCCATATCAGAGAGAATGACTTTTGGTCACCAACTCCTCGGCTGGATTAGAGTCAGTGCCCTAGAGGGGAAAAGCTTCATATTCCATTCCCCATCTCATCTCACTGGCATGCAGCTGGATTGAAACTGGTGCCCTAGAAGTGAATGTAAAGAACCCCTATCCTATTCCCCTTCCCACTGGCATCACTTACGGGTAATTGGACAGGCTGCATGTAGAATGCTGCAGGCACCTGAGCCATGACTGGGGACGAGGCCGTGCTCTTCACCACATGGGCCGTGCCTTGAACTTGTGCCAAGTTGACTCCAGTAGTGAGGGGAGGGGCTTCCTGGGGGGAAGCTGTGGCAGAAAGAGCTTGGGATGATGGGGAAGTGGCATGGGCTTGGGAGACGGGCTGGACCACTGCTGGCATGCCCCGGGGGGCCGACGCTGTAGGGGTAATCTGAGCCAAGCCCAGGGCCTGGGCTTGGGCTGAGCCCTGCTGCCGGCTCCCCACCACCTGCACTGGGATGTGTGGTGGGGGCTGCTGTGCTGCTGACACTTTGGCAGCCCCAAGCTGTGGTGGTTTGATGGGGGCTGAAGGTGGCTTGGACTGAATGGGTACAGGTGACTTGGTGGCTGGCTGGCAGGGACTGTCTGGCTGGAGCTGTATAGGCTGAGGTTGTGACTGCACCATGGGTTGGACCACAAGGGTCTGAGCCTGCTGCTGATTTTGTGGAGGCGAAGGCTGCTGCTGGGGTGGCGGAGCTTGCTGCTGCTGGGTCAGAGATGAAGCTTGTTGTTGCTGTTGCTGGGCCAGCTGGAGGTGGGTGGCGGTGTGGAGGAGCTGGGACTGGCGGTGCTGGAACTGCTGCTGGTGATGAATGGCGATCTGCTGCTGGATCACCACCTGCTTCTGCAGGTGAATCTGCTGCTGTTGCTGGATCAGTGAGTGGGGCTGGATCTGTGTGTACGTGGCTAGAGACAAGAGAAGGGGAGAAGAAAAGGAGAGTGCACAGCATTAACAACAAAGGGGCAGCAGGAGATGAAGAAAGTGGGAAACGTGGGATACAGACCCTTTCACCTCTGGGGCACTGGTTCCAACCCATCTCTCTACAAGCGACCACCACAACTAGCCCCACTTGTGGTAGTTTCAGCAGAGAAGCCAAGGACTAAAGAGGCTGAGAGAGACTTCCCCCTCAGTCCGGCTGGGAAGGCACCTCTTTGGAGGGAACATGCTGGAGGGGGGGTATGTGTGGGAAGTTCCCACTGCTGGGCTTTCAAGGGTCAGCCCTTGTCACAGAGCTGAGTTAGGAAGCTAAACAGCAACAGCAAGGGGGAAAAGGAGGAAGCAGAGGTAAAGGCTGGATCATCACCTACCTGAACTGATCAAGGTCTGGCTGGGCGCTGGCGTAGCTGTCCTAGTCAGGTTCATGCCAACGGTTTGCTGCCCACCGTCTGCTTCAGCCTTCTTTGTTGCCGCTGCATTCTCCGTCTCTGTCTGACTCCCCTGGCTCACTGTCGCTGCCTGGGCAGCTGCTACTGGTAACGGCTGCACCACCCCAGTGCCTTTCCTCTGGCAGCTGCCCCCAAGGCCAGACGAGGCTGCCTGGCCCACCCCTGTGGTGGCCTGGCTCCCACCACCTGCCCCCACACCCCCAGAGACACCATTACTGCCTGTTGCCCCTTGGCTCAGATTCAGGGACTGGCCTGTGTTGCCAGAAGAGGCCTGAGCCACTGCCAAGGTCTGGCTGGCATTTGTGGCCTGTGATAGGCCCGAAGCCTGGGAGTTTCCTGGAAGGGCTGCTTTCTGAGCAGAGCTCTGCAGCTGGGCATTAACGACTGAGGTCTGCTGGCTCCTCACAGCCAAGTTCTGCACCTAGAAACACACACATACAAAACAACCCCTTTGTTTAGATTACAATGATGCACATGTATTTCCCTGTAGTTTGACAGAGAGAGGCAGGGAGCCTGGAAACACCATAAAAGGTCCATTTTGGCTCCACTGGCAAAGTCAGACAGTCAAACCATGGGATCTAGCCTCTTGCACTCGGATTTGGCCCATACTTCAGAGAAATACTGAAGTATTTCTGCACTATTAGAGGGGTCATCTCTTCGTAGAAGACATTAACCTGAACTCCCTTCTGCCCCAGCTCTGGTGGAAGTTAAAGATTTCATGGCACTTTCTGAACAGAACTTGAAAATAGCACCATTCTCTCAGAATAGCAGGTTCTAACAGCACAGACTGCATGAGCGGCATGGGACGGTCTCTGTATGTGTCTGCCTGGCCTTCGAGCTGTTGGGATCCACCTCAGCATTGTCTATAGCACCTTGGGATCCCCTTTCCAGCTCAGTAAATCTCCTTTCCCTGGGCACGGGGTACTCCACCCAGGAGGCCCAAATCTCCTCTCATTGCTTGCAGCCCACTCTGAGCTCTCCCGTTCTCTTTTCACTTTGGTGCTGCCATCCTTTGTACTCACTCCCCCACCAATTGCAATGTTATCTGCAAGTGTGATTGCGGTTGGCTTTACTCCAAAGAAACAGCAGTCAAGACAGATGTGAAGCAGCTGCAGTGGGGCAGGAGCTCAGGGGATCAAAAAAAGGCCTCTGGAAATACCAAAAATGGTCGAGAAGGAGCAAGACAACTGATGGGGAGCATCTGTCCTCCTTGACCTGAAAGAAACCTTTTAAGGGAAAGCCCAGTCTCTGTGGCCTAATCAACCTTTGGCCTCTTTAAGATGGCCAGGGAACAGGACCAATCAGTACGAATACTGGCAAAGGCCCTTTCTTGTGGAGCACCTGCCTCACTAGGAACCGGACTATGAATCCACCAATTTGTTTTACTCAAGGTAACCAAACAAACAATCACGAAGATGGAAATGACCCAACTTGTGGGTCACCCAGAAAATTAGGCAGGAAATGAACCTGCTCTCTGGAAGTGACAAGTCAGCACAATAACACGCTGAAGAAAGAATGGAGCCTGCAGACCCCACTGTCCACAGTGGGCCCAAGGATACAGAAAGGCAGGCAGAGCAGAGTTAGCCTTCTACAAAGGGAGAGCTTGAACTGGAGACAGAGATCCGAGAGTGGGGTGAGTGTGCATGTGTGGGAAGGGTTGGGAGTGCAAACCCCAGGAGGGGGGCATCACTGACCTGGTCTGTGTCGACCCCGGGAGACTGAGCGGGTGGCACCTCCTGTTGGACAGCAGCCACGGCTCCGTTAGGCATCAGGATGAGCTGGGAAGTAAGAGGTACATTGCGGCCCAAGGTCCGGTTCACCTGCAACAGGTTCCCCAGCTGCGGCTGTGGGGGTAGGTTGGGTGATGTGGAGGAGGAAGGAGTGGAGGGGGAGAGAGAGAAAGAAAGAAAAAGCGAACCACAAGCAAACAGATTACAAAGCAACACTGGGCTGGGGTGTCACACACTGCAAATCACCCACCCTCCCAACCCTGTGATCCAGACTGCAGCCCTTGGAACCTGGAAACCAGAAACTGCTTCCTTATGGAGCTCTCTTCCATCACACGCACAGCTGGACTGATTACCAAAGGGCTGTCCAGGATTGGCTAAGAGACCAGAATTTCATTTTCACATGTATGTCTAGGACTGGTTGAGAGGCAGATATCTATCTGAGATGTACATCCAAGACCAGGAGTGATTGAAAAGAAGGGAATTATAACCTGAGTCCAACCATGGTGGAGAGAGGGGAGAATTATTTTTCAGATATATAATTGAACCCCAGAGTCCCTAAGAAGAGGGTTTAATTTTTGATGTATAGCCTCACTCAGGACTGGTTTAGAGGACATTTTTTCAGACCCATCTCTGCACCCAGAATTGAAAGAGGCAGACATTAATTCTGAATTATGAACCTGAGACGGGCACTGGCTGAAGAGATTAATTTGTCAGATAAATATCTGTTCCAGAATTGGTAGAGAGGAAGAAATTTATTTTTGTGATCTATATATCTGAACCTTGGATTTGCTGAGAGGAGGGGATCTATGTTTCACATATGTACCCTACTCTAATGAGAAGTGCCATGGGATCTTCAACATCCATGCAAAGTACAGAGAGCTTGCTTCTAAAGGTTTCATCCACTAGCACTCCCTACACAATAGAGCATACTCAACTCAGTACATCTACCTTGGAACGCTGAGTCAACTCTGCTCAGAATCAAACCTGTGGTGGTTCCAGAAACTAGGGCCTTCCAACCAGAAGCTTAAAATATATCAAACCCATTCCCTGTCCTGCTATATCAGAGCCTGAGACTGGGTCCAGAGTCAGGGATTTATTCTGGTGGCCATATGACAGAGCACTGGACTGAGCAAAAGGCAGGTGTGGGCATGTTGTGTGCATGTCTCTTACCCGGAGATACATCTGGGCCTGTGATTGATTGAGAGGCGGCGAGGTGGTGTTCCCCAGGAGCACAGACTGGGTAAGCGTGGTGGCGCTGGGAGAGCTCACGCTCTGTGAGCGGCTGATTAGCTGGGCGGCCGATGTAGTGGCCAGATTGATCTTAAAACAGAGAAAAGCCCCAAATCACACAGGAAGAGATGGGGATAAAAGAGATGTGGCCCAACCCCCTCCCCTCTACCCATGCAGGGGGAACAGCAGGAACTGGCATTTTAAGGCCCAGCCTTTCCCCGTTTCCAAAAAACAGAACTAGACAGATCAGGGAGAGAATGACAGAGATTAACTTTTGGCACCATTATCCCCTTCCTTTCCAGCAGCAGTATCTTGGGTGGGGCAAGCAATTGTTTCTGGACCCCATCGCAGTATAGCCTCAGCAGCTCACGGTAGGAGCCCTTGTTCCAAGAGGCTCTGGAATCCTAAGCCAGCTACAGCGTTGGGACACTAACCCACTTACACACTGCACATCATCCAGTTACCATCAAACTCATAATGATGGACACAAACACTGCTACTAATAGGATCTGAAGCCTAATGAAGGAATGGGGGCCTTTCTCCAGACACTGCCAACCTCTGACTAGTTTCCCCCAGCATTCTGCTAGCCACTCCATTTCTCTCTCTTCCCCTCCAATTAACCTGAATTCTGAACCTAATTCTTCAATCCCACACAAGTTCCTGACCTCCTCCCAAGCAGCACTCTCCCCTGCTCCTCAACAGGACTCATCCACCTGCCTGCTGTTCATCACTCCTCTTCTTCTCTCCAACCATGAGGCATGATCCCTTCCTCACCCCAACAGCCTTTATCCCCATTCTCCCAAACACAAAGAGATTAGTTTTTACCTTTCCAGCTATAGATACCTCCGCTACCAAGGGGACTACTCCTCTCCCAATTCCCTAACCCCGACATAACGATGAGTGCCCCAAACGCTTACTGCTGACAGTTTCCTTCCATAACCTGTGGTTTCCTGGCATGCCCAGTGACTGTGTGCTGCTGGCTGACTGAGTGCTGAAGGGAAGAGGGGATGCATGTAGGGAAGAGGGCAGTTACTTACTGAGGCCTGCGTGGTGGTGGTCTGCTGTGGGGTGCTGGTGTTGGGGGAGCTTGCCTGCCTGCTGGCTGCAATTGTAGCCTGTAAGAAAGGGATAGAGGGAGAGAATGAGCAACTGCAATGAACCTTTTAATCCAATTCTAACATTTAGCCAAAAAAGCATTCCCAGTCCCAACACTTACAATCTAAGTATCAGCAGATTCCTTCCCTTCTGTACAATGACAACTCCTTCCCTAATCCCAGGGAGCTGGAGCACCACATACACTGTGACCTGAACTCTGACCCCTCAACCCACTCTTCCGACTGCACCCCCTTGTTCTCCCCACCAGTATTAGCTATGGATGTTTGGTGTTGTAGTTCAATATGTTGCAGATGGGGAGGTTGGCTTCTATGGAGGGTAGAGTTCAAGTTGTGGTGTATGGGTTCTGTGGCGTACGGCAATTGTGATACTGGTAAATTGTGTGTCTGGGGATGGAGGAAAAGAGGGAATGTACTGTTAGGTGACTGCACTTCTCATTTCTTTGCTTTTGTGGTTTTGGGTTGAATGTGTTTTGTGGACAGCAACATGAACTGTTGCACAACTAAAATTTGTATGTATCCACTTCCTAGGTACTCCTCCCCACTCTGTCGAGGCTAGGAAACAGGGATTCCCATAGATGTGCCAGAGCTGAGGAAGAATTTATCTGCCAGTAAGTGCAACAGTCTGTCAGCCACCACACACAAAATCATTTGCAATCTAGGATCAATCTGACTGAAAGATGTAGCTGTCAATGGAGAACATTGTGTGTCCAACAGCAAAACAAATAAACCTCCATTAAAAAAAGAATATATTCCCTGTTGCATCAGATCTTCTCAAGATACATCTCACTACTAACCTGTGTATAGACAGATAGTAGTTTTTAAAAGGTATCAGTCAACAGAAAAGTTGGATTGTTATGGACTAATTTTAGCCAGAGACAGATTACTAACACTTCCTATTAACAATGTTTGAAAAGAAACCAAGCAAAAATTACAGAGAAAATACAAAGGGCAGAAAACCTGACTCTGCAATTTCACATTGAAAGGGCTACCTATACGCTCAGAAAAAACAGCAAGTCACTGCCCATTCTGAGCCCATTTCAGAATGTACCCGCATCCACTGTCTCCATAATAATCTATTTCATATTTAAAGGGGATGAGGGGCTGGTGAGGTGACTACCAGCAATATGTTCCCAATGGAGACCTGGAGAACCTATCCAAGGTCTCTTCTTTACTTGAAAGTTAATTCCATCTCTCCACAAAGCCCCCAGTTTATAATTATTTGTATTACTGTCATGCCTAGATGCTGTAGTCATGGAGCAGGACCCCAGCATGCTAGGTGTTGTACAAATAGAACAAAAAGACAGCCCCGGCTCCCAAAGGTTTACTATCTAAGTATCAGCAGATTGCTTCCTTCTGTCCCATGACAACTCACCTGCTGGACAGCTGCCAGACTGTGGAGCTGGGCACTGTTGAGCTGCTGCTGGAGCATGAACTGATGGAAGTACTGGGCTGCATTGGGCTGTCTCTGCAGTGCCTGAAGGGCCTGGAGAAAGAGAAGAAAACACTGAACTCTGAAAAAAACAGATACCACCACACACCATGTGCCCATAGGATGCAGTCAGAGAGAGACATAAGGATCTAAGGAACTGCTACAAGGGAAAAAATATCATCCAAAGATCCCAGGATGTAGTGGGGCCATCAGCCACAGGATTTGCTCTGTGACCAGGATGCAGGACATCAGAGTAGGTGGATCAGTGGCCTAAGCTGGTACAGCCAAAGGGGGATATATGATTCAATAGACTTCAGATGTACCTCAGTTCCTATACTAGACTTAATAAACTCCAGGAAGTTGGAAGTTGGCATGCTAAACTAGGTGGACTAGTGCTCTGACCCAGTGCTGGCAGAGTACCAGACACAAAAGACCAATGGCTGTTCTAATACAGCCCAAAGGAGCTGGGACACTGAACTAAATGAACCAATGGCCTGCTCTGAGATTAGAGCTGTGCAATAATGTGATTCAATAGAATAAGAGGCTGCACGCTGTACTAAAAATGAAACAATGGCTGCTCCAGTAAAAATGGAAGCAGGATACTGGACCACATGGACTAAATGTCTGGCCAGGCTTGGCAACCCTTATCTGCCTAAGTCTGAAACATGCCAACCCTCTGATCACACTCCCACTCCAGGTGAACGGGCATACAAAGAAAGTGAGGGATGTAGAAGACCCTTCTCACTGCACCCTCTTTTTCACCCATCCAACTCAGAACACAGCTAGCTCCTCACCTGCACTGCCTGTCGCTCATACAGAGACATCTGAGATATCTGAGGGCGAGTGCTTCCTCCAGAGCCTGAACTCCCATTGGTGGAGTTGGAGTTCTGCTCGCTTTCAGTCTCCATGGTGACAGGTCCCAGGGATCTCAAACAGAGGAGACTGATTCAAGACCTAAATGGAGAGAATTAGAAACCACGTCACACTAACAAAAGAACCAAACTAGCATTTCATTGCATCACGGATGGCTTTTTAACTTGAATACGCCAGTCTTGAGTTCTCCACACAACTCTGCCAGTGCCCCTCAATCCTGTCCTTCAGCCCCCCTGCTATTCTAGTACTGGAACCCCACTCAGCTCTGCTGATGCCACTCAATCCTGCCTTGCAGCACTGAAAGAAGAGAGTCTCAATTCACCCAGAGGTTAGGCCCACAGTTCAGTTTAAACACAACTGTCATTTATTATCACAATTAGTTTAAGTGAAATGAACAAATTTCCACAATTTATGGCCATGCTGCTACTGTAATAGGCAGTTACATAGCAAGCTCTGAACTCCTATAAAGGCAGGAAAATACCAGTTGTATATTATTCGAACAGTTATTCCATTACCTGACCCCCTCATCTCCATTCAAACATAAGTGAACTGAGGAAAAGAATATTGCGCTCCTAGTAGCCTGTCTTCCCTTCCCAGTTCCATTATCCCACTGCAGAACACCCAAATGCAACCCTTCCCTTCTTGGCTTGGTCCCCCACTCAGGTTGGCTCTTCCCTCTTGCTCTCAGACATACACTTCTGGCTGGGTTGTGACCCCTGATGGTTTCTGATTTAACTGTTAGATTGGGACCTGCCAGTGGGGGTGAAAAGTTGTGTGGAGAATGCACAGCCAGGAGGAATCGGGTCAGGAGCATGGAGTGGTAAGGGATTACCAGTAGGAAGTGAAATGGGTCACATGGAGAATGCATGTCGGAGGGATCAGGAAAGGTTTCTAAGGGAGGTCTTGTGAGGGTCAGAAAGATTTTCCAACAGCAGAAAGATAGGTCATGCTAATATGGGGGATGGGAAGATCTGGAGAGGGTTTCTATCAACAGGGAGGCAGATGAAATGGAAAGCCCTCATCCAGGGGATCAGGAAGGGTTTCTGATAAAAGGGGAAGATGCGCCTGAGTGACCATAGAGGGCTTCTAGCAGCAGGAGATATGGGTTGACTAGATAATGGAAAGAGATTTTGTGATGGGGGCTCTGCACGTCTGAAGGAAACCAGAGAGGCTGAGGAATTATGCCAGTCCTGAACCATCTCCCCACACCTTCCTAGTCTGTGGTCTAGTGCCCCTACCCAATCCAAAGTATATAATCACAGGGTATTATCTATGACAATACCTGCAGCAGTCACTTAAGATCCATCCAGGGAGGATACAAAAAGTGATGATTTTTAAACATTTTAAGAAAATACATTTTCTTTTAAAAAATAAGCCTATTTAAAATTAAATCTGAAATTATGACATTTTTTGTTAAGGCCTAAACATACTACAATAAATTAATATTATTTTTAATTTATTTAAATTGTAAGTAGTACACATTTGCTGATGAAGTTTTAAAGAAGTCCAACCACTATAAGTAGTGGAAGTCACTGGCTAAACACCTGGAACAAGAGTTTGTTGAACTGTAAACCGGATTTTGACAGCAGTAGCCTTTTCTGAATGTAAAGAGAGAGTATTTTTTTCCTTTCAGTTTATTCATGAGAACATAAGAATGGCCATCCTGGATCAGACCAAAGGTCCATTCAGACCAATACCTGTTTTCTGACCGTGGCCAGTGCCTCATGCTTCAAGTGAGTGACCAGAACAGGGCAATTTATCAAATGATCCATCCCATTGGCCAGTCCCGGCTTATAACCCATTGATGGACCTATCCCCCATGAACTTATCTAATTCTTTTTTGAACCCAGTTATGCTTTTGATTCAACTAGTTCAGTTCAATGACTAGTTCACTGAAAGTTAAGAAACTGATTGGGAGTTGAAAAAGCAAAAAAGCTTGGTTTTCCTCTTCCAATTTATAAATAAAATATGAATATGAATTTAAACTTGGTGTGAGAAAAGGAGATGCTAGTTGTAAAATCTTGAAGAATATGCTGACCAGAAACAATCAGTTCAGTTCACTAACTACTAATTTATTTCTTTGATTTATCATAGCACTTACGAGCTTTAGTTGTGGTCAGAATCAAGTACTTCCTTTATTTAATAATGAGTTTTTAATGGAAAACATGTTTTGGTCAACTTTTGTTTTTATTTATCCAACACATTTAAGATTGTTAGTTAGATAAAACAAAAACAATTTTAAAATGCTGATTTTGTTGCTTTAACTGAATTTCAATTTCCATCTAAAAAGAGCTTGACACAAATTATGAGTAAAAAAATTAATCTAGTAAATAAAAGCACCATTCATGATTGTCTAATGATAAAAATGGTAAAAATTAAGAATCTGAATAAGTGTATTTTAAGCTATAAATTAGCTCAAATAAATGTGTCTAGATATAGTCTACTCCTGATTAACGAAGCATAGCAAATTAAGTGTAAAGGCTATATTTAACTGAAAAATCAACATGTTTTAATGGTTACGAACCAATGAGAATCAATTTTTCGTTAGGAAAATAATTAGAAAGTACAAGTTCAAAACAAAATTAAAAATCAATTATTTAAATAAAAGTTTCCAGCTTGCTGATTTAAATCAGGATTAAACACTGTGATTTAAATAGCTTTGATTTAATTCAACCCATCCCAGATCCATCAGTGATGTATTTAGTTGCCCAAACCAGTGGTTTGTATACTGTGACCTCCGCAGCTCTTTCTGAAGAACTTCAGCATTCTAGTGATTGAAACACATATGACAATCAGATAGTAGGGGTCAGAGATAGAGATGAGGGAGCTCCATAAAAGTCTCTCTCTCTAGCCAATGTTGTACGCAGTGTTGTTGTGGCCATGTTGGTCCCAGGATATTAGAGAGACAAGATGGGTGAGGTAACATCTTTTATTGGACCAACTTCTGGTTGCTCATTACATCAGGCAAGAAATATTTTTGGTTTAGGGTACTGGGCCATGTAAGCAAATAGTCACTTTTGAAAATCGTCACTTTTGAAAATCTATGCAGAGCAGACAGGGCCTCACCAGTCAAATCCTGTTGGGAGCACAAAACTGAGGAGCAAGGATCACTGTGCAGTGGGTCTGAGAGGCAGATAACGTGTGAGCATGCAGGAGAGGGCCTACTGAACAACAAAACCTGTAGTTTTCCTTCACTGCTTGCATATTGTAGGGAATAATTCCACATGGACAGAGTAGGAAAATGCACATAATATAATCTAACAGATCATTTGCATCTCTGAATTCTACAGGCCAAACCCTTCAGTTCTTACTCAGCCATTGACCTGCTTATACTAGGTCTGCTCCCACTGAAGTCAATAGGAGTTTTGCCCTACAGTATATGTTTGACATAAATCTGTGATCATCTAGGATGTCATGGATGTCACTATGTTGCACATCATGACCATCCAGAGCATCACAGCAACAGCAGTGATAGAACTGCTCTAAAAGCATGGGATCATGTCAACTAAAGGAGAATCTTCATTAATTGACAGCCATCTGAGGTCTCTGGCAAACCATTAAATAGGTCTGATTCTACCTGTGCATTCCCATGCCCACCCAGAGAGAACAATCCAGTACAGTCCCAATGCAGAGAAAGATGCAGTTAAGGTGAGGGGAAATTAATTGCAGTATGCTGGATGCAGAGAGGGGGGAAGAAAAATAAGGTTATACAAATATTTAAAATCAAGTCATCAATGGAGGAACAAAACTTACACTAGAATCTGGTGTTACCTAAGAGAAGGAGAGCAAAGCTAAAATGTTAGCGTGTGATCAGAGTCAATGGACAACAACAGGTAAAGATCATACTTGGCCCACGGCAGACAAGAGGCTGCCATAAGCAGCCTCTACTGGAAATTTTAACTGTTGGGTTAAAAAAAAAAAAAATCAACAGCCCAGATCCTGTAGATCACCACATGCACAACTCTTATTGACTTCAAGTTATACATATATATTTGAATACTAATATCTTTACTTGCCACACTAATACCCAAATTAATTAAAATGTTATCCGTTTTGAAGAGCTCATTTACTTTTCACCTTTACCGTTTAGTTACTTTTTCTCCTCTGCCAGACCATTTCAGTGCAGTTTGTTTATTTATTCATTCCATTTACAGAAAAGTTTAACCCGCCGGCTCAAATTAGGGGCCAAATCCTGTTACACACAGGATCACAGAAATGAAGGGTTGGAAGGGACCTTGAGAGATCATGCAGTTCAGCCCCTGCAGTGGGGCAGGACCCAGTAGACCTGGACCATTCCTGACCGGTGTTGGTCCGACCTGTTCTTACAAACTGCCCATGACGGAGATTCCCTCACCGCCCTTGGAAGCCTGTTCCGGAGCTTACCCCCGTGCCTGTCCCTTCACGTGCGGGCACCGCTCCCACGCGTGAAGTTGCCCACCTGCGTGTTCGCAGGACTGAGCCTGCAAGCGGATCTGTGATCCGGGTCACGCCGGGCACAGCCCCAATGACCTCAGCGGGGCTCCGCACGGGGGCAAGGGCCAAACTGCTTCCATCTCGCTGAAAATAAGCGAGGGGGCGACTTCGGGCCGTCCTGGAGGCGAAGCCTTGTTTTCAACGCGGGACAGAAAGCTGCCGGGCAGCGGGGAGGGGCCCTTCCCTGGCAAGGGCGGAGAGTGGACGCAGCGGGACGCCTGAGCCCCCGCGGGCCGGGGGAAGAGGGACAGGCCGGCTCCCGGGAGGCAAATCTTCGCCGCCGGCCCCACGCCGCCTCCCTTCCCGAGGGTCTCGGAGGAGACACAAAGGGGAGGGGGCGGGCGGAGCCGAGCCGGAGGCGCGGAGGGCCCGGCCCGGCAGGCACCGCGGGGGGCTGTTACCTCTGATCCCCGCCCAGCGGCCCGCTCCGCGCGGCCCCGCGCTCCTCATGGGGCGGCGGCGGCGGAGCCCCGCGCGGCCGCCCCCCGGGGAAGGCTCCCAGCGGCCGCTCTGCCGGGCGGGGGTGCCGCAGCTCGGGCCCGGGCGGCCCCGCCAGCGCCGCGTCCTGCGTTTGGGGTTTTCCCCTTTTTTTTTCCCCCTCCCCCCCTTTTTTTTTTCCTTTTTCTTCTTTTTTTTTTTTTTTTTAAGGGCCTCCGGGGCTGCCTGTGCCTCCCGCCGTCACTTCCGGCCACCAGGGGGCGCTTCCGGGACACGTGACCCTCCCGCCCGGCGGCTTGCTGTTACCATGGAAACGAGAGCCCGGGCTGAGGCCGGCCGGACGGGGGCGGGGCTGGGGGGACAGAGCGGTTTGGTCCGGAGTGGCCGGCTATGGACTGGGCTCAATGCCCCCCCCCGCCCCCTACAGTGGGCTGCCCCCCAACCCAGTATTGCCAACCCCCACGCGTTCAAAAAATGAGTCAGACGTTTCTCCCCCCCATTACGTCCCCTTTTGGCCAGCACAAAGTCAGTCCCCTTTTTAAACCCAGCCCGGGACATCCCGACTCTTTTGGCAAAACTGGGCATTTGTCCCAGCCCAAGCCACAGCTTCGAAGTGTTGGCTGCACAGCTATTGTTAGAGCACAAAGAAAAGGAGGACTTGTGGCACCTTAGAGACTAACAAATTTATTAGAGCATAAGCTTTCGTGAGCTACGGCTCACTTCATCGGATGCATTGTTAGAGCAGGAGCCCGAGCCCTCCAAACTGGAGTCGGTTGACCCAGGCTGGGAGCTTCGCTGCTGTGGCCTGGGTAGAGGTATCCTAAAAGTGACCTAATTTTCAGGCTAACGCTCAGGCCAATGCAAGCTGCTGGGTACTCAGCACCTTTGAAAATCAGGCAACTTAATATGGGTTTAGAAGCTTCACTTTAGGTTTCCCCTTTGGAAAATCTTGGCCTAAGTCTTTCTTCTGAAGGATCAGGTACGCCCACTGTTGGAGGAACCATGCTCAACTGCACGGCCCAGTGGTCTGATCCACTATGGCAGAGGGTGGGATACCAGACCTAAGACTCCTGTATAGAAGGCAGCATTCCAGATTAGGGGGACAGAGGATCTGTGGTACTTTTGGTCAGTTTGTTGATGTATAGGTGGAAGCACTGATGGGTGGTTTTGTGGCTCTGCAAGTGACAGAGAAGGAAAGTGGATTTCCATTACATCATCTACGGAGAAAATAAAGTAACGTTAGCAAGAGTTCAAGCATACATCTCCACAAGCACACTCACACAAACACCCTACTGAAAACCAGCAGTTCATGGCACACAGGCTATCCAACAACTTTCAGAGGAAAAACTACAAATGTGGAGTGGGAACTAGGGTCCTAGCGATGAAGGGCTCAATTTTCCATTCCTTGTGAGCCAGCCAGAGCCCCTGATCTGGGAGTAGATTGGAACCAGTGTCCCAGAGTGTGAAAGGCTCCGTATTCCATTCCCAATCCTGCAAGATAGCCAGACACTTTCACTTACTCCTTTCTAATTGAAAACACTCTTCTGCATTTCATGGCACTCCTCTAAGATACAAAGGCAATATTCCTTTTTACATGTAACCCTTCTGCCAGGTGGAGCAGGCAGCAATCAGGGCCGGGTTCAATATCTAGGGATTCCTTTTCAACAATATAACACAAAACTGGCTTGAGCCCCCATCTAGTAAGCTGGGAAAGTTACACATCACCCTTGGGTGCCTCTGAGAAGCAATACTTCCCCACTCGGAAGCACACAGTCTGAGTACAGAAAATAAACATTTAATGAAATGAGGGAAGTCACCTGACACTAATTATGAATCCTGCTTCTGGCATTTTTACTAATCATAAAACTGTGAGCAGGAGACCCAGCCCAAAGAGTGTGGGGCACTGCCTTCTGCCTCCTTCTTGAGTTCTACTACCACAGTTCCTTTTCTGTGCTCCTCTCTCTTCCCTCACCATACTCCACTCACAGTGGTTGTCCTCGGTCAGTGAAGACCCAGGGTTCAGAGGTGCATCTGTGTAAGTTCACCTCCCACTCCGGGAAGAAGGCACATTGCTTGCTTCGCCATCTGAGCATTTGCTCTGGGTGGTCGCCCTACCAGCTGCAGTTCCTCTCTGCTGGCCACCCCACCAGCCGTGGTTCCTCACCACTGGCCACCCCTTCATTCTGCTTGCTGCCTCACCAGCAACTTGTTTACTGACCGACTATCAGTCACCTTCCGCTGCCACCTGCCTCTCTGCTATTGACCTCTGCACATCAGTCTCTTAATGATTTTCAGCTCTTTGCAAACTGGGCAAAAACACTGCTCCATCACAACTGATTTCAGCTCTGATTGAGCAATTAAAATAACAAAGAGGCTTCTAATAAATCCTATTTAGCTCTTTCATTAAACAGTAGGAAAAAATAGTTTCAACCAGTCCAGGGAGAGGGTGAGTCCAGACATCCTGACTGAGATACCTATCTCCCCCCCCTTACTTTCACAAGGCTCTGGCATTCAAGCCCCTGGCTTAATGAGGTCCTTTTGGCTGATGGTGACCCACTCATTTGGGCCAGGTGAAGCACAGTCCTGCTTCCCTGTATTCATACAATAATTACAACAACATTGGTAACAGCATTTCACTACCCCTGCATTCAGTACTGCAGTGATTTGTAACCCAATACCAGCCAAAGTTGATTATTTTGAGCAACACTGCTCTATCTGCTGGATATCTAAGCAGAGTAGGTGTGTTCATGTAAATAGAGTTTGCTCCTGAAATCTCTCCCCCACCCAGCTAGCTGTCAGGGCCCAGGGAGAATTCATTCAGATCCTGCTTACATACACATGGGGAGCTGAGACACAGAGAAATTAAGTGAGTTGTGCAAGGCACACAGGAAGTGTGCAGTAGAGCCAGGAATAGACTGCAGCTCAGCCATGTTCCAGTCTAGTGCTTTACCCACAAGACTATCGATCTTCATCTAGTGGAAAAAGGGGCATTGTTAGACAAACAGCATCCTCACAATGGCCTCTCTAGATGTTTAGAGAACATTACAAGATGAACTTGTTCATTGTTCTTCCTGCCTGTTGCCAATAAAATTGTTTCAAGACTAGCTCTGCGTGCAATCCAACTGCAGGAGCTCCTCCGACCACCCAGAAAGCCTAATAATGCCACTTCTACAATGGTGTGATGTATCATTGAACCAAACTCCCTAACTGGATGGCTGTCATATACATCTTGTACATGGTAGATTGCAGGACTGCTACTAGCAGGTCACACTTCTCTACTAGATATCAACTGGCTACAGAGCTTCCTTCCCAAAGATACATCAGCTGTATTCACTATATGATTCTTTAATGCACTGCCAGGATTCGGAACAGCTGTTTTGAGCTTAAGTATATTATACATGGAGCCACCTAATGGCTGAACAGTATAATACAAAAAGAAAAGGAGTACTTATGGCACCTTAGAGACTAACAAATTTATTAGAGCATAAGCTTTCGTGAGCTACAGCTCACTTCATCGGATGCCTAGGCCCGATGAAGTGAGCTGTAGCTCACGAAAGCTTATGCTCTAATAAATTTGTTAGTCTCTAAGGTGCCACAAGTACTCCTTTTCTTTTTGCGAATACAGACTAACACGGCTGCTACTCTGAAACCAGTATAATACAGTTTAGCATTCCTTGCATCACCCCCTTTAAGTTCTATGTTCCTCCCATTTACAAAATTTACACTATCACACTCTTTAAAATTCATTACAGATCAGTCTGTTTAGTATCTCTCAGTTGTACTGATTTTTTAATTACACAACCCAAACATATAACAACTTGGTCATATGGCTGTCCATTAGTTGTAACTATTGTCTCTGGTCAGTTTGGAATCTTTTGAGTATTATTGATCTGCATCTGCCACTTGTAGAGTTTGCTCTGTTGATTGTTCTTTCTGAGAAACAAACTATAAATGTTGATGGATTCTGCTGAACTCTCCACTGTTGATCTCAATCACATATGATTGGGTGCTGAATTCTTTTTCTTTAGGACAGCTGGAGTTGTCCATCCTTTTTCTTCATCCAGTTTGATACAGTCAGGGTTATTGGGTTTTAGACCCAGCAGTTCTCAGAGTGTCATCTGTTGCAAAAGTGTTCATAAACTCTTTTAGCTTATTTATCCAATTTTGGATTTATCCAATTATTTATCCAATTTATCCAGTTATTTATCCAATAACTCCAACTTTGGAGTTAGATTCTTTTCCAAAGTTGGAATAGTATTTCTGAGTTGTCTTCCCATCAGAAGTTATACTGGACTATATCCAGCAGCTGTTATTGGTGTTGATCTGTAACTCAGAAGAGCAAGGAATGGATCTTCCTGCTGTAGGATTTTCTTGGCTGTCTGTACAGCTCTCTCAGCCTTTCTAGTCCCTTGTGAGCCATATGGCTGCTAGTAATATATCAAAATCATATTTCATACAGAATGACTTAAATTTTGCTGCAGTGAATTGTGGCCCATGGTCTATCACAAATTGCTCTGGAATGCTGAAATGAGCAAATATGCACTTCAGTTTCTCAATAACATTACAGCATTTTGTGTCTTTCAAGTACATTATTTCTGTATGCCTGGAAAAATAGTCCACTACAATTAAGTAATGATGTCCTCTGAATTTGCATAAATCTGCAGTTAGTCTTTTCCAAGGTCTGTCTGATAGAAGTGTTTGTACACTGTATGGTTCAGCATTGTCTCTTAAGCTTATTTGTACTGGATCGCCTTTCAAAAGTCCAGTATCATCAAATCCTCTTCTGCCAAAATTCTTCTGCCTTTCTCACTAGGCCCATCATGGTTGCCATGCTGCTGCTGGTATGGCTGTTGGTCTTTGATCAGGTGCACTCTGAATATATAGCTTTTGTCTTTATAAATTGTTTCTATGGTGAACTGGCCCATGCAGTTCAGAATACCTCCTGGGCTAGTCAGAGCTGGGTCAGGTGATCTCAGCTGTGGGAGGGGTTGAAGGTGATTGTAAATCCCTTCTGAGATGACTGTTACATCTTCTCCTCACTCAGTTTTAAAGTCAATAGTCTTTCTATGGGTATTACATTTTCACTCTCCAGTAAGGCTCTGTGTCATCACACAAGAGATCTCAGAAAAAATCCCTCTTGATTGTCTGTAATATGAATCAACTCTCTGACTGCTTTAGTACAGCAACACTGCAAAATGTCCATATTTTGTGCATTTTTATTACATCTAGTGCCTTTGGCTAGATGTACACCTGTGGGCTACCAATTTTTCCACATCTTGTACATTTATTGTGAAAGGTTTTGTAGTTTGTCTGGAATTTCTTCATAGCCTGAGGGCTTTTATGGTAACGACTTTTAGCACTCATGCTGTGTGTGTTTACAGCTTCTAACCTAGTTTCATGATTTTCAAGTTGACCTGCCTTTTGTTTTGCTCTTTGGCTAGTTCAGACTACTTTGCTATCTGTACAGTTGTGGATAAATTTAAGTGATGTCTGTCTTTAATTGTAGTTGCTGCGAGAGGCTTTTTTCTGTTAATCTAATTGTTAGCCTCTCTCTGATAGTTTCCACATTTTGCAGTCCCAAAATCACAGTTGTTAGCAAATACATGCGAAGCTCTTATAAAACATACTACATTTTCTCTTGGTTCCTGACTTCTCTGGGGTAAGCATGCTCTATCACAAACCACATTTCTCTGAGGTATAAATTATACAGCAAACATAGTCAGAACCCTTCCCCATAGCACAAATTAAAGAAGATATCTGAGTATCTCCCATTTCCCATTTTGTAGCAATGCGAAATCTTGGAAAATACTGCTTCCAGTCTATTCATTCTGAAGTTCTATCAAAGCTGAAATTCAGTCTAGGGCATTTTTGATAAGATCAATCATCCAATCTTTGTTGCTGTTTTCTTTCTGTTCCTGTTCTCTTCTAGCACTAGTTTACTTCTGAACACCTCTTACATGATAGGTTGCAAGACTGCTTCAAGCAGGTCAGGCTTCTGTACCAGGTATGGACTGGTTACAGAGCTTCCTTTGCGGAGCGATACACCAGATGTGTTTGCTATAAGATGCTTTATTTTGCTTTAATGCTATTTGCTTTAATGAACTGCCAGAATGGCTGTTGTGAGCTTAAGTAAAATATGTCACATGTGACACCACCTAGAAGTTGAACAATATAATACAATTGGTTGGAATGATCTGTCCCTTTCCCCAGTAACTGATTCATCAGGGTCTGATCCCCCATTTTACTGCTCTCTCTTTCCTTGCCCTCTCACCCCAAAAACAACCCTCCCAAAAGCAGCTGAGGCAAAACCCCAGTACTTGGAGAGGGGAAGGAGAGGCTGAGGGTCATTTTATCCTATGAATTGTCTCAAGTTAGATGGTGGCTCACCTCTTTGAGAGAGCTCTTGATGGGAACAAAACCAGACAGCATCTTTACCTCCATTAGGACCACATTAGAGCCCTCAGACCTCTCAGTGTAGCTGGAATGAGGAGAAGAGGATTGTTAGCAGCCTCACTGCCTGTACCACTTGGCCATGCCTGAAAAGCCCCTGGTACTGAGTGACTGAAGGGGTAAATACTATGAACAACATGAAAGACTGGTTCCCCCACCAATCCCCATGTCAGCAGAATAGCCTCCATCCCCATAGTCTGGCTCCACAGAGAGATGAGTTTCACCAAACGGAGGTGGAAAATCCATCCGTCTTGCTACATGTCTTCAGGGTTGTTTCCACGCTCAGGAGAAGGCGGAATTGCTCTCAGGCAGAGACACATGGTACCACAGAATTGTCTGCCAACCACAAAAAGCTACAAACCATCAGCCATAAGGGTGCACTATGATGGGGTAGGGGTTCCCACTCCCACAGAGCAGCCAGAGTGTAGTTTTAGAAACTGAAAAATTATAAAATGAACACTAGCGGTGTTTTTGTAGGACCTACAATATTTTTCTAGAATATAGGAAATTAGAGTTTGGAAAGCTCTGCTAGGTCCTGTCTTCTCCATCCTTTCCCTTGAACTGGCCAGTGCAGTATTGTGCCCAGCAGTCTGTTCTCCAGGGCTTTGCTCTTATGTATAAGAGTGACCTGCAAAGGAAAGGAAGAGCTGTGCTTGTGACTTTGCTGTGTTCCTTTATGCTGCACAGAGAAGACCTGAAAAACATTTTTCTCTTTTTAAGGTTTCCATCTCCCACCCTCTTTTTTAACATTAGATATTCAGATCTCATTGGCCCTGTGTCAAGGTTCCTTCCCCACTCTGAACTCTAGGGTACTGATGTGGGGACCTGCATGAAAAACACCCTAAGCTTATTTTAAAACTTCCCCAAGGTACAAACTATTTTACGTTTTGCCCTTGGATTTTATTGCTGCCACCACCAAGCGTCTAACAAATATATAACAGGGAAAGAGCCCGCTTGGAAACTTCTTTCCCCCCGAAATCCTACACCCCCTTTCCTGGGGAAGGCTTGATAAAAATCCTCACCAATTTGCATAGATGAACGCAGACTCAAATCCTTGGATCTTAAGAACAATGAAAAAGCAATCAGGTTCTTAAAAGAAGAATTTTAATTGAAGAAAAAGTAAAAGAATCACCTCTGTAAAATCAGGATGGTAAATACCTTACAGGGTAATCAGATTCAAAACATAGAGAATCCCTCTAGGCAAAACCTTAAGTTACAAAAAGACACAAAAACAGGAATATACATTCCATTCAGCACAACTTATTTTATCAGCCATTTAAAGAAAACAGAATCTAACACATATCTAACTAGATTGCTTATTAGCCCTTTACAGGAGATCTGACCTGCATTCCTGCTCTGGTCCCAGCAAAAAGCATCACACAGACCGAGAGAACCTTTGTTTCTCCCCCCCTCCAGCTTTGAAATATCTTGTCTCCTCATTGGTCTTTGTGGTCAGATGCCAGTGAGGTTATCCTAGCTTCTTAACCCTTTACAGGTGAAAGGGTTTTTCCTCTGGCCAGGAGGGATTTGAAGGTGTTTACCCTTCCCTTTATATTTATGACACCTTGTTTTTCCTGAAAGAATCTATGTTTGTTTGCAGAAATAATGGTTACTTAGGCCATGACTGCACTACAAAATTATGTCAACCTAACTTACTTCAGCGTACAGCCACTGCAGTTATTTAATCACTTGTGTGTGTGTGTGTGTACACACTTGGCCCCTTGTGTCGCCGGTGTGCGTCCTCACCAGGAGCACTTTTATTGATTGTATTGTCAGTGTGGGGCATTATGTGATGGTTCTCGAAAGCCAGTAACAGTTGATACCACATTGACCTAATTACATTGACAGTGACTGTACACCCCTCAGGGAGGTAGTGTTATTAAGTTGGCATAGAGAGGCAATTCCGTCAGTGGGTGCCACAATTAAGTGAAGACACTTCCACAGCTAAGTCGAAGCAAGGTAGCTTATGTCAACCTATCCCTGTAGTATAGACCAGGCCTTATCTGTATTGTATCTTGTTCTTCAAGATGTGTTGCACATGTCTATTCCACTCAGGTGTCAGGGAGCAAGCACAGAAGAGCAGAGCGTTTTCCTCTACAATACCCATATCTGCCCTGCATGACTTTTTGGCCCTCACCCAGGATATATAAGGGCAGTGCTGCTCCAGCCCCCTTCAGTTCCTTCTCACTGGCCAGGGCCTAGCACAGAGCTCGCCAAGCAGTTTACCTCATGGTTTCTTCAAGTGATGCCGTCAGCTAGTTTACCTTGTGTCTCTAATGTGTGTAGTTAGTTAGCAGTTGAGTACCTGTTTTCTTTCTTTCTTTCTTTCTTTCTTTCTTTCTTGTTGTTGTTGTTTACTGTTTTTTGTGAGGATTAATTTTTGTTCTTTGGTGCTCTGCTCCATTTCTGATGCAGGGCTCACTGTTTGTCATATGCAGTTTCTGTTCCAAATAGTGACCCACACATGTGCTATCTTTTGTACCTTGGTGAGGGGCATACTAAAGAGAGGTGCAGTATCTGTCATTTTTTTAAAAAGAGAACACAAATGTTATCCATGGTTGGACAATAAGGGCCAGATGGAGAAAAGACCATCAAATATAAACAGCAAAAGTACAAGAGACAGCAATATGGAATAATATTATAGTTTGGTATGTAAGTCACTGCAGCCTCAAACTGCGTCTAGCTAGGCTGCATAAAGGTTCATGAGAATTGTAGTTCAGGCTCCATATACACCCATTCTCCCTATGGGCAAGAGTCCTTGACCAGATTATATCTTCCATAATGCATCATGGAGACCCATCTTACTGAGCTATGTGATGCATCATTAGAGTCATATGACTGCAGGTGCATTATGAGATATGTAGTCCTGCCGGAAGCCTGAGCTGCGGTGGGGAGAATGGGGGCATATGCAACCCAAATTGCATCTCTTGAGGCACCATGCACCTTACGCAGATGTAGTTCAAAGGGAGACTGATTCAAAGCTAAATATTTAGATTCAGTTCAACAACCAAGCACAAAATGTGTTGTTTTGAGAATATGGAAACATTCCATTTCACTAGAAAAGACTGAAACAAAATATTTTGTCATTTCTGAATCAATATTTTTTGCAACTTTTTATTCTGCAAAAAATGTTATTTCTAATGTTCATCTCATTTTCTCTCAGCTCTAATTTAAACCCAGTTCATTTTGTAGACAAAGTCTTTTTAAAAGCATAGTGCAGATGGGACCGTTAGTGTGTGAATAATGGGGAATCAAAGCAGGAGACAAAGCACTTATATTCAGTTAAAGCACTGCAGCAGTGCAAATGTAGCACTTTAGTAAAGACACTACTATGCCAAAGAGAGAACTTCTCCTGTCATGTGGTTAATCCACCTCCCCAGGAGGCATTAGCTATGTCAACAGGAGAAGCTCTCACGTCAACATAGAGCTGTCTACACTGCAGGTTAGGTCAGTATAACTACGTCACTAGGGGAGTAGACCTAGTCAAGGACACATGAAATAAAGGTGAAAAGCCAGAGAATCAGATCCAGGGTTTTCTTTGTTCAGAGAGAACACTCCTAGGACAGACATGCTGAGAGATGGCTGAATAAAGCAATTTACGAAGAGATTTTGAAAGAATTAAATATGCATAGTTTGAATAAATAATGAATAACTAGAAGGCACAATAATTCACTTCATGCATTTAAAAAGGGTAAATACCAAAAGAAGAGGGGACATTATTTAGGGGACTTGAACAGATAAAATTAGGTGTAAATGGGCTGAAACCGAGAAAAGGGGAGTGTTTCAGGAAACTTTTTCTGTGAAGGGGCTCTCAGTCTGTGGAGTAGTTTCCCAAAGGGAAGGGGGTCAGAAGTCCCATTAGCTGAGGCACTTACAACTAGTATTATATAAATCCCTGGAACATGCCATTCAATTCTAGGAGAAACCACTTGTCACAATGCTACATGCTGTGGCCGGTTGGCACTTCATGGGAGCAGCAGGGATGGAACTTATAGGCTGGTGTTCCAAAACCCCAGGCCTCGACCACTTCATCCAAAGGAGACCCTGCTACATGTTAGCCATATCAGGCCCCAGCACACAGCTGAGTATTTCTATTTCCATCCCGTAGCGGGCAAAGAGCATCTACAGTCCCACAGTTCATGTTTACAAGTAAGGAACAATCCCGCACTAGTTGCTAACTGGAAAAGGTGAGGGCTACTGGACACAATGGTGCTTAGCAGATCTTTTCCCACAGACCCTTTCCCCCAGCTGGCTGTGCAGGGCAGAGCCCTAGCTGGATGGGACTCATGTTGGCCTAAGAAGTCCTGGGGCTGAACAGGGATAAGGGGGTTGGGAACAGAGAGGCCAGGAGCCATTGGTCAGGTTGGTGAATTCATTTATTTGTAATGTTTGTTTTCCTCTTCTTGCTGCTGTTTTCTCTATGTCGCTCCATCCAACCACCTCAGCCTGCGCAGAGGCTAAGCGGGTGGGACGCCGGAGGCTCGGAACATGACTCCATCCCTCACACATTGCTCTGCTCGGCTCCCACTGTGAGGGGGAAAGGAGCAGGAACGGGAGGGGTTTAGAGAAGAGACGGGCTATGCCTCCCCCAGGCTTGGGCACAGAGCCAGCAACACACATCCAGGGCTGGGCACAGCTGCTCTGCCACACGGAGCACAGCCCTGCCAGGGCCCCAGGCAGGAGATTCCACGGCCCTGATCTCTCCCAGCGAGGGGCAGGGCCTTGCCTCATCTACCTCCACACAGAGCATCTCGTAGAGCTCAGGAGTTGCGGCGCAGGATCCAGCGCAGGCTGTGTCAGCCTAGGGTCTGCCTGGAACCATCCCTGCTGTGTCTGACACTGCAGAGCAGCCATGTGGCAGGGAGGCAGCCCAGCGGGGATGGACCTGGGCCCACAGGAGACTCGGCGCTATGGACATGCTGAGGCTCCACTTGGACATTTGCTTTGGGAGCGAGGTGCTGATCTGGGGAGCACGTTCTCACCCTGCCCCTTTGTTCCCATGGGACCCAGCGCAAAATGCAGTGAATCCATTTACACAAGAGCCATCAGTGCCCAGGGGAGTGAAGGGAGCTCCCTGCACTAGGACTGAGCAGCTGCCTGTGGATCAGCACCGGGGGAATGGAGCCGAGAGAAGCCCCTGGATGCTGAGATCCTTCCCTGGGCCTCTCAGACCTGCAGAACAAGGGCTGGGAGAAGGAGGCTTCTGCTGAGTCCTGCTACTGGGAGACACCCCTCCCCCCCCGGCTCTCCTGTGCTTTGGTTCTTTCATTCACTCTCTGATCCTTCCTGTCACAGATATTTTGGCTCCTCTGATCCTAGCCAGAAGCAGGAAGCTCAGACACAACTGCTGGGGAAAGGGGGTGTAAAGAATCTGAGCTTATAGGACAAGCTGAGCGGCCTAAGGTTCTTATTTGATCCGAGCCCAGACAGCCCATCTCTGAAAACTTCACAGAAACAAGCATCCAGTGAGATGGCAGGGACTTGTTGGCTCTGATTGGGCTGGAGTCCTCGCCCCGCCCCAGGAAGAGCCTCTCACAAACCATTGCAATGACACAATTTCCATAGGGCTCATGAGGCAGAGGCTGAGGGGTGAATGGAGCATCTATCCCCCGGAATAAGCAAAGACGCCATCAGTGCAGGCAACAAACCCCTATGCAGGGGAAAAAAGCCACCAGCTCCGAGTGCACAGGGGATGCACTGCCTGGAGCTGAGCTCTCACAGTGGGGAGTAGATCTGGGGTGCTGTGAGCAGGACGCGGGGAGGAAATGGCTCTTCATACACTACCTTTGCTGCAGGGGGCGCTGTACTCGGCGATGGCAAATTCATCTGGAAGACACAAGGGAAGGGAGATGTGATGAGGGCCGTGTGAGACCCAACCAGGACTCCTCACACTTCCACCAGGCCCTGCGGCAGAGAGCTGGCACCGCACCAGAGATCTCAGGGAGGAGGGGAGGGAGCCCTCTCTCCGGGGCACTGGGGACCCTCAGCTGGGCTTCCTGGGAGGAAGGCAACGGTTACCCCAAGGCTACAGTGCAAAAGGCATCTCCAGCGGGTCTGTGCCAGGTGCCCTATGTCTGTTTGCACCTCGCCTGACACACGACCGCCGGGGTTGCCGTTGGGCTCTGGTTTTGTCGCCTCAATTTCCTAGCTGGGGAGGCAGAGAAGCAATTGTGCCTCCCCCAGGTCACCCCCAGAGCTGGGATTTCAGGGCAGGATCTGAACCAAGGACCCTCCCAGATCCCTTTGGCTCTAGCCCATCTGGGTTGGCATCTTCCCTCTACAGTGCGGGAGGGGCCTGGGCTCATGGTGCGAGCATGAGGCCAGTGGAATATGATCCCTCGCCCATAATCCCTGTGTGCCCCACATTCTCATCTGGGAGAGGGGAGACGCTGCTGAGATGGGCCTGTTGTGTCCAGAGATGAGAGGGGGACGCTGTCTGCATGGGGCAAACCAGTGTCAGGAATGGTGGCGGCAGGGCCATTCAGGTTGGAAGCAGGAGGAGAAGGGAATGGGGTTTGCCCTTGAACCTGCATGGGCAGTCGCTGAGCAGGCAGCGCTGGCGTGAGGTTCTCAGCTCAGCCCCAGGCCTGTCCTCACCCTCAGGAGGCAGCACAGGGGTTGGGAGGTGGATCATCGAGAGAACGAGGCCAAATACAATCCTGAGACTGGAGGGTCCCCCTGTGGCTCTGACTGTGGCCTCTCCCCTCCCTATGACAGGCCCATGGTGGCTAACGTCCCCCCAGTCCTGCCCCCACACACACCCGTCTCGTAGTAATCATAGACTTTCACCAGCGCCGGCTTCAGGCTCTGCACGGGGAAGTCCTGCTCCACCGTGAAGAAGAAACTCTGAGTCACATTGCTCACCTGGGGCGTGGGGGGGAAACAGACGAGACTCAGGAGGACGCTCTGAGCCACCTCACCCTCGCCTTCCCCATCTCTCCCATGTACCCCCATTGCTCCCCGCCCATGATCTTGCAGGTCCAGCATCTGCCCCCCTTGGCTGCAGGGCCTGGCAGGGATCCGGCCCTGGAGGAGGAGGGAGAAGCCCTGCCCCCCCCAACCCCGAGGTATGTGCTGCTCTCCCTGGTATCCATAGGCTCTCTATGTTGGGGGAGCAGAAAGTGCTGAAGGGAAATACTGAGGAGCAGCAGCAGCTGGTGGGGGATATTTGGGTTTGTCTTTCCTGGCCCTGGCCTAGGAGATTTCCTCCATTCAGTGCCTCTATCGCGGGTACATTGCGGGTGACTTTCCTTGGCCCATCCCTGCTCCGTGTGGCCACTCACCTGCTCCATGTAGAACAGCACGTGGTTGGTGCTCAGTTCTGTGCGGTGAATGTGGTGACGTCCTTCCAGCTGCCAGCAGCCAAGGGAGAGAAGCAGGATGTTACTGAGCCCCTCTTCAAACTACCCCAGAGCCCTAAGGAATGGGATGCTGGTGCATTAAAGGAATGGGTGGAGTCTCTAGCGTGGCCCTACCCCCTAGTGGACTGAGGTGTAAAGTGCCTCAGATTGAGAGCATCCGAATTCCAAAACCTGACCTAGGGACCATGCCGCCATCATCCACCATGCTGCTCACCATGTGGCACCCTGCCCGCGGCTGACCAGTGGCAGCAAGAAGACTGCAACTGTGGCAGAAAGCCAGGATGGACTGGGAAACAGCTCAGCAGACAGAGAGGACTTAGAGGAGCAGTAGCCTGGACTACCAGAACTCCGATATCCCAGGTAAGACTCAGGGCCCCAGCCAGCAAAAACCAGATGCCCTCCGTGCCTCACTGGCACTTGGAGTCACCCTGATCCATGCCAGAGTCCTCCTACAATGACTGGGCACATGGGGTTGTGGCATTAGGAGGTTCTTGCTTAGAGGGGCTGGACCTGGGGCCAATGTCCTGACCAGGCAGTCCATCCCCACGGGTGGGTGCACAGCTCTTCTAATGAGTCAGCCCCATGGTAGACAGGCCCCTACTGGGCTACCTGCCACCGTGGATCATCCGGTTTGGCAAAGAGCATGGGGGGTGTCACAGTGTGTGTGTGGGGATGTTATGTGGGGGAAGGTGGGAGGAATACATCCTCAGTGCTTATGGTTGGTTGTTCAAGGAGTGGTGCATTTGGGGCTTGTTTTGAGACTCATTTGGGCTTGTCATTTTGAAATATCTGGCATCCCTAAGTCACCTTGAGGGACTGGGTCTCTATCAAGCGCAGCAGCAGCTCTGTGTCTGACCCGTCCCCTGAGGGGAGGGTTGTGGCTGTGAGCACTGCCTTCCCTGTTCTCACAGGCTTCATTAATCTGGTGAGATCTCACCTCAGGGCCCCTGAAGTGGCACCTCCCACCATCTGGGTCTCCCTGAGGAGATGCAGGGCCTGGGGTGGGCTCAGGAGTTTTAGTGTGTGGGGGGGTGTTAGAGCTGGGGGAGCAGAGAGGGGCACAGGGAGATGGAGGTTCCTCACTCTCTCTCCCAAGCATCCTGTGAGCCTAGCCTGACTTCCCCTTACAGGAACACTGCCCCCTCCAAGGGAGACTGTGAGGTGCCTCCAACTGGGCCTGCTCCCCTGTGCGTAACAGTTTACCAGGGAGTCACAGAGTGGGAGCTTGGGGGGATGGGACGGGATGGGGAAGGAGTGGGGCATCAGGGGAGGGTCAGAAAGAAGAGATGGGATCAAAGAGACGGGAGACAAGGGCAGGGGGGGAGTGGGGGCTGATGCTGGAGAAGGGACTAGGAAGTGGCCAGGCTGCAAATGAGGGGTTGGGGTTTGGAGTTGACTTGGGGCCAGATACCCCTCAAATGGGGTTGGAGGCAAGAGGCCCTGGATGCCCACTGGTTGGGGTTGTCGGGAGCTGGATTCCAACTGGGTGTGGGGCAGATACCCTTGGCTGCGGCCCATACACAGAATAGGCCGTTACCTTCCTCACTGATGTCTTCACAGGGATGAATCCTGAGAGCATCTTAACATCAACGATGACCATGTTGGAGACGGGGCGTTTCCCTGTGTAGCTGGGAGACCAAGCAGGAAATGAAACAAGGTTTAATACATCTCAGCTCAGAGCTGATGCACCTCAACCCTGACCTGCAGCATCTCCCACCCTCACTGGCCCCCTGTCCTGCCACTACCTTTCATTGCTGCCCTGCAGCCCCCTGCTATTCCAGTCCCGGTTTCCCCACACAGCTCTGCCAACGCCCCTCAGTTCTGCCCTGGAGCATGTAAGTTTGCTGAAAGTCCCTCAAGCACAAGGCTTCCCATCCAATAAGGGGTTTAGTTAAAATATGCCCATCATTGGTGGGGGCAGAAAGAGGAAGCAATTTAAATCGGGATTTAAATAACTTGATTTTTTAAAAATATAATTGATTTATATGTGATTCAGGTTTTGAAAAATCAGTGTAAAGGTTTGTGCAATTAAAACTTTAGATTACAGTGTGTGCTGAACTAATTTATAAAGCTGGTATTTCTAAATGCTACTACTGCTAGGGGATCCTATTTGAATTTTAGAAAAATTCTGCACACAAAAAACAAAATATTGGAAGCGAAGGTGCTGTTTCTGCAAACTTTTTAGCAGGTACCTAGTTCCAGTCACATGAACAGAGGCACAGGTGAGGAAACTGGAGCACATGCAGAAGTGTTTGCTGCATCAGGAGCTAAAACTGCATATTATTATTAAAAACACTGGTTTTACTGGGATAAAATTTCTGTCACTTCAGATCCAAACTGGTTTAGTGTTAGCACTAGGAAGTTAATTCAATACACTAGCAAAGCAACTGTGAGCTTCTTTATATACACTCCTAAGCCCATATTTTGGCATCTAAGGGTGGGTTTTGTAAAATCACCAAAGTGATTTAGGAGCACAAGTCTGATTGAACTCAGACTTCAAATCCTGCTGAAGAAGAATGGCCAGGTCAAAGCATTCAGCTCCTGTGACTGGGGGCAGTTCGCTCTGTGGGAGGGTGGTGGTGGTTGCAGATACAGAAAGGGCTACTGGTCGGGCAGTTTTGTGTCTGAGTTTGTGTTTCTCTCACACTAAGGATGTTACTGAAGTTCTTAAAGTAACAAGCACAAAACAATCACTGTAACAATTTACGGGGGGAGAGCTGGCAATACAGAAATACAAAATCTGATTGACATTGAAAAGAGCAATTGCAATTAAGAAAATACCATGATTTAATGTAAAAATCCATTTTTAATTTTTGGAAAAATATTGATTTGTATCTACTTTTCTGGGGTTTCCCCTCCCCTTTGGGAGCTCTTGGAGTGACTTGTCCCCAGCCCTAAGGCTGCTCAGGGAGGCCTGGCGCTGTGAGGGGAGTTACCTGATGCTTATGGCGATGTCAAAGGTCCTGTGAGCCCTGGCGCTGTCACACATCTCAGGGACCGTGTGCACCTCCAGCGCGAATGGCGCCTCACCCAGCTTGGGGAGCACGTTGTACCTCAGGCTCGTCTGGAAGAGAATATACAATTCTCTGTGTGTGTCCATCTGTCCATTTCCTCTGTCTCCTTCCCTCTGCTCAGTATTATTCTTTCCTTTATCTCTTTTGTCTCTCTCTCCCCATTCCCCAACTCTCTCTGTCAACTCTCTCTCCTCCTCACACCTCTTTCCTATTTTCTCCTCCTCTCCCCCATCTCTTCCTCTTTTTTCCTTCCCTCCCACCCTCCTCAACCCACGCACCCTGCCATCTCCATAGGAATGAGACGGAATCCCTGCAGCAGCAGTGTCTCCCTCTCTCTCTGCCCCAGGGCCCTCACCTGCACATAGACACATCCTTCTCCTGTCACCCCCATGCTGTAGTCCCCTGGCACCTCTGGTAGTGCCATACGCTGGAGCAGCAGACGGTTCGTGTGATCCACCTGGAACTGGGCCTGGAAATTCCCTGTGGACTGCAGGGTCACTGTGGACGCTCCTCCGCTCTTGGCATAGGTAGACGCTCCGTATCGGGACAGGGCCTGGAGTGCCACCACTGTGTCCTGCCAGACAAGAGATGGGCCCAGGCACCCAAGGGGATAAGCTAGCCATTTCCATGGGCCTGGAGTCCCCATCCCGCCAGCTCCTCCAACACACCAATGCCCTGCTCAGGTGGAGAAGGGAGACAGAAAGGTCGGCTTTTCCCATTTTCACCCATTCTCTCCCCATCACCAGCACGTGTCATGCTCCCTAGTCCCTTGGGCTCAGATCCTCCAAGGTACTTAGGCACCTATCTCCCATTGAAAGCAGCCAGGTGTCTAAATACCTTTGAGAACCTTGGGGATCTCTGATACTCCACTGAAAGGAGCTGGGGGAAGATGCCACCCAACCTCCCCTGAAGACACCCTGCCTGAAGGGGCAGCTCAGGACAGACAGACTAAGTGAAATGGCTCAGAGAGGATCATGGCGAGGCAGCCAGGAGGCTCAGTAATGGAGTATGAGAAAGACCTGTGGGTATCAAGCCAACCAGGGAAATGGTGGAACATGGGGCCAATGATTGATCAGAGAGGTCACTCCCAGAAGTCCCAGCTTTTGAGCAGGTGCAGCATGGACTGCACCTGCTCAAAGTGGGAGGTGGCACCTCCTGTTTGGTTGTCACTCAGGATGGCTCTTCCCCCGGGTGTGTCCGGAAGTGACTGGCTGCTACTGCTTCTCTGGGGAGGCCTCAGCTCTCAAGCTGAATTGACCTGGCTGGATGGGGTCAGTGCTGGGGGCAGCTGGGGATGGCATGGCACATGTAGGTACTCAGGGCGAATCTTCTGCCCTCCGTACACAGGAGCATCACTTGCCCAGTCTCCAGCCTCATTAGCCCACTGGAGTCTGTGGGGATCAGATATAACTATGCTCCATGCTGTACCTATCCCATGATCTAAACCGTACAGTGAGGGGACTACCCCCTCCTCAGGGCAGCCTCCCACGTCTCCCGGGTTGCTTGTCTGTCTCCTGCCTTCTCCTGTCTGCCTCTCCTTCCTGCCCTGGGTGTCTGAGGCTGGAGATGGGAACAGCTCACCTGGGTGGAGGAGAAGCCCCCATTGGGATTCTGCTGCTTGCTGATCCACTTTGCAATTTGAGCTCCTAATGACAGGTCTCCTTGGGATGGTGCTGGCCGCGTGGTGAGATAAGCGAGGAGCACATAGGACGTCATCTCCACCTCAGCAGAAGGAGCACGGCGGTGATAGAAGGGGAAATCTGCCTCCGGCTCCTTCCCGGGCCTCTGCCAGTGAATGGCGCCATCTGCAGTGGGAGAAGGGAGAGGAAGGGCAGGAGAGAAGGAAATACAGGTGCTTAGTACATGCCATTTCTAAGGGGATTATTGACCTGCTGCTGCTGCGGGTGGGAGAACAGAGCCCCCCGTGCTCATCTGGCATATTGATTCATAGATTCATAGATACTAAGGTCAGAAGGGACCATTCTGATCATCTAGTCTGACCTCCTGCACAATGCAGGCGACAGAATCTCACCCACCCACTCCTACAAAAAACCTCACCTATGTCTGAGCTATTGAAGTCCTCAAATCATGGTTTAAAGACTTCAAGGAGCAGAAAATCCTCCCTGAAGTGACCTGTGCCCCATGCTACAGAGGAAGCCGAAAAACCTCCAGGGCCTTTTCCAATCTGCCCTGGAGGAAAATTCCTTCCCGACCCCAAATATGGCCATCAGCTGAACCCTGAGCATATGGGCTAGATTCACCAGCCAGATACTACAGAAAATTCTTTCTTGGGTAACTCAGATCCCACCCATCTAATATCCCATCTCAGGGGATTAGGCCTATTTACCATGAATATTTAAAGATCAATTAATTACCAAAATCACATTGTCCCATCATACCATCTCCTCCATAAACGTATCGAGTTTAATCTTAAAGCCAGATAGATCTTTTGCCCCCACTGCTTCCCTTGGAAGGCTATTCCAAAACTTCACTCCTCTGACGGTTAGAAACCTTCGTCTAATTTCAAGTCTAAACTTCCTGGTGGCCAGTTTATACCCATTTGTTCTTGTGTCCACATTGGTACTGAGCTTAAATAATTCCTCTCCCTCTCCCTCTCCGGTGTTTATCCCTCTGATATATTTACAGAGAGCAATCATATCTCCCCTCAACCTTCTTTTAGTTAGGCTAAACAAGCCAAGCTCCTTGAGTCTCCTTTCATAAGACAAGTTTTCCATTCCTCGGATCACCTAGTAGCCCTACCTCTCTGTACCTGTTCCAGTTTGAATTCATCCTTTTTAAACATGGGAGACCAGAACTGCACACAGTATTCCAGGTGAGGTCTCACTAGTGCCTTGTATAATGGTACTATAACCTCCTTATCCCTACTGGAAATGCCTCTCCTGATGCATCCCAAAACCGCATTAGCTTTTTTCACAGCCATATCACATTGGCAGCTCATAGTCATTCTATGATCAACCAATATTCCAAGGTCCTTCTCCTCCTCCGTTATTTCCAATTGATGCGTCCCCCGCTTATAACTAAAATTCTTGTTATTAATCCCTAAATGCATAACCTTATACTTCTCACTATTAAATTTCATCCTATTACTATTACTCCAGTTTACAAGGTCATCCAGATCCTCCTGTATGATATCCCGATCCTTCTCTGAATTGGCAATACCTCCCAGCTTTGTATCATCTGCAAACTTTATTAGCACACTCCCACTTCTTGTGCCGAGGTCAGTAATAAAAAGATTAAATAAGATTGGTCCCAAAACTGATCTCTGAGGAACTCTACTAGTAACCTCCCTCCAGCCTGACAGTTCACCTTTCAGTAGGACTCGTTGTGGTCTCCCCTTTAACCAATTCCTTATCCATCTTTCGTTGTTCATATTCATCCCCATCTTTTCCAATTTAACTAATAATTCCCCATGTGTCACGGTATCAAACGCCTTACTGAAATCTAGGTAAATTAGATCCACTGCGTTTCCTTTGTCTAAAAAATCTGTTACTTTCTCAAAAAAAGGAGATCAGGTTGGTTTGGCACGATCTACCTTTTGTAAAACCATGTTGTATTTTGTCCCATTTACCATTGACTTCAATGTCCTTAACTATTTTCTCCTTCAAAATTTTTTCCAGGACCTTGCATATTGGTATGAGACGTGAAAGGATTAAATAGTCCCTCACTTGCTGGTCTAGTGCATTTATACAAATCTTGTGGTATGAACACTCAGCAACTAATCAGGCTACCACTTCTGTACCTACATCCCCTTTATCTTATAAAGGGAATGGACAGTAGCAGCCTTTATTGGGCTCTTTGATCCAAAAAGTGTGAGGTCACTGAGTGCTCCCAGGCGCTCAAGGCCATAGGGTTACAGCAGTGACGGTCACACCCCACTCCAGCAGGGTGAAGAGCCCATAAGTCCTTCTCTTACCAGCACAGTTCCAGTTCTTCCTGGGATTTCCTGGGACACCAGGACCTTATTTTGGGCCCCCCCCCGGAATGATCTATTTTTTCATTTTATCTGTCCAAACATCAGGCTTCTCTTCTTCGTTTGTCTCTTGCTGTAGGGAGTAGACGTCACTCTGTGCGGACCAGGGGCCATCGCTCCCATGGAACAAGTGTTCACAGTGAGGAGCAGTGCTTGGAGTGAGGAATGGAGTGGAGCCAGCGAAGATACCAGCAGAGCTGTGCTATTGCCCAGTGGGAATGGTACCATTTATTCAGGGTTTCAGGATATGCTCACTCACAGCACTGAGGTGTCGGGGGACTCCCCAGATACACCTGTGTCACTGAAAAGTCAGGCACCAGCAGCCCTGGCCCCAATTCACGTTTTTTAAAAGTTTCCTTTGTCTTTACATGAATATTTCAGCGCCTTAAAAAAAGCCACCATCAAACCGTCCCCCAGGAACTAGCCCTAGGGAAAGGGGACTCAGCCCCAACTCTCTCTTCCCTGGTGATGCCCCCTCTGTCTGGGGAGCTGTAAGGCATCTGCCAGTATCCTAAAATGTGCCCCCTTGATGCTTCTCTCCATGTAATGCCCCTTGGACCAAACCATCCTCTGCCTCACCTACTGCCCCCTAAGCTGCTCTCGGTGCTGGCCCGCTCCTGGGCTGCTGTAGCCAGCAGAGCCTGCTGGGGGTGGAGGAAGCTAGATGCCACTGAGATGCTTCCTCCCCCTGCAACAGACTCCCTCCTCAAAATGGACAACAGTCCGGTTGGGGGAGGCAGGAATCCTCCTGAGGCAAAGGGGGAGAGGAGAGTAGAGACGGCCTGGACCAAAGGAGTGGGGAGAGGGAGAGGGAAGGAGAAACCAGGGGAGAAGGAAAGAAAAACCTTGGGTGAGACATCCTAGGGAGGAGGGCAGGAAAGGGAGGGAGAGACACTCAAGGAGGGTGGAAGGGAGAGAAGACGCCTCTAAGACTTGGCCAACACAGATTTTGTTCCACTACAACTATTTTGGCTAGGACTGTGACTTTTCTACTGGTACCTCTAGTCTGGGCACAGTTATACCAGCATAAAGGTTCCTTATGTAAGCAGAGCCAGAATGAGCTCTACCGTGACATCTGGTGGTGAGCTATGGAAAAGGACTTCAGGGGCTGATCTCGTTTGCATGGGCACACCCACCCCGCCTAGCATGATGGACTGTCTGCCCAAATGGTCACTTTGGCTGCTGTGGGATCCCCAGTCTCTTTGTAACTGGGGCAGGAGTAATAAAGTGTTGTTATCCTGGTTATGTGAATCAGACAGTAGAACTGTACTTGGCATTTTAGGACAGAGGGATGAGCCCTCAACTAAGGAGCACTTGCTAGGCAAGGGACATGGGTTCCAAAGCCCAGTCCATGGACAGAAATTGGGGGGTAGGAATTTGTGCCTGGCAGTGTAGGTCCTGTTTAAGGGCCCCAAAGAGCACTTTGATCATTCTTCTCTCCACTGTGTAATAACAGAACTAATTTTGACTCTATTAGCAATCTTGTTACGTACTGCAAATGCTGATACCTAAGTCTAGCATTAGACTTACTTTGGGCTAGTGGTTCTGAGTACATGAGCACTGAGGCTCTTCTACCAACAGTAAAAATCACTGAGGGAGCTGTGTTATGTAGGGGGGGCCTCAAAACATATTGGTCAGCGGATGGCTGCTTGTGAAGACTGCAATGGAACCCCAAGGAGGTGTGGTAGTTAGCCATCAACCTGAGCAGTGAAGCATGTAAGGTTCACCCATACCTATCCCCCCCTTCCACCTAGGCTGGGAGGTAAACTCTGCAGATGAACTTCTGAACTTCGGGGGCTGCAGTGACTAAGGACAGAAACTGTGAGTGGGGTGCCTTTTGGGTTGCCAAAAGGACACTACCAAAACTTACCTGGGGGTGGGTCTTTTGCTCATGGTTTGTGTTATGAATCCTGTTTCATGCTGCATTGTTTCCCTCCTTTATTAAAAGGCTTTTGCTACACTCAGACTCTGTGCTTGAGAGAGATGAAGTATTGCCTCTTAGAGGAGCCCAGAGGGGTTGTATGTAATTGTCCTAGGTCACTGGGTGGGGGCTCGAGCCAGTTTTGCATTGTATTATTGAAAAGAAACCCCTAGATATTGAACCTGGCCCTTGTTGCTGCCAACTCTGATGGGCAGAAGGGTTACACTTATACTGATAGAATCATAGAAGATTAGGGTTGGAAGAGATCTCAGGAGGTCATCTATTCCAACCCCCTGCTCAAAGCAGGATACATCTCTACAGGAACAGTTCTACCTTCACACTGCTATAACTGTGTCCACACTGGGGGAGTCACACCACTTTAACTATACCAGTACAAATACAGCAGTAAGACGTGTGTAGACAAGACCTGAAGCTCCATCTACCCAGGGGAAATGCTCTGTGTTAGAAAAGAAAATGCATTAAATAGCACGCTGGTAAACATGACTTGGCACCTAGCATAGACAAGGATGGCTGGATTTGTAAATTCATTTGCTATTTGTAAACTTAAGCTATGGGGTACCCTCAGGTGAGCCACAGGCAGCTAATGTGATTGGGTTGGCCATGACCAGCTACTGTTTTTCACCCCACCTGATGCTGTCTAGACTAGGTACTGAGTCATCTTTAGCAGTGTATCAGCTAATGCATTTTCTAACACAGTGAGTTTCCTCACCTGCATGAGGCCTATGAGTGTGGGGCTGGGGGAGGAGAAAATTGTGGGGGAGGCTCTGTGTTTGTGGGGGCTGGGGCAGGGGACAGAGAACCCAGGTGTCTGTTGTGAGGGGACCCTGCATAACAAGCCCTATATGAACTAGGGTTGGGGGAAGCTTGCATGTGTGTGTGTGAATGGCTTTCGGGTAGGGGAGAAGGAGCCTGTGTGTGTGAGTGAGTGGATCCTGGGGCAACCTTGCACGTGCTTGTGCATTACTTTGTGCCTGGGGCAGGCTGCAGTGTCTGGGGAGAGAATTTTGGGGGGTACGAGGCAGCAGGACAGTATGCCTGTGATTTTGTGGGCTGGGAAGTAGGGAGTATATGAGAGCTTTTGGTGTGGGAGGCAGGAGAGAGATTTGGAGACCTGGGGGAAGGAGGAAGAGAGCATGAGGAAAAGAAAGGCGAGACCAGCTATTTCACAGTATAGAAAAGGGAAAAACAGACTGAAACAAACAGAGGAAAAGCTAACAAGGAAAAGGGAAAGGGAAAATGCAAAGGGAATGTTGACATTTTACCTAATAGATTGACTGCACCCTTCCATATCCAACCTATGACCCAGTTTAAAAGGGCAGGGATACAACATGCTGTGAGTAGAAATGTGTTGGGGGCCGGGCTGGGCCTGGGATGCCTCTCTCTCAATCTTGTTTCTTCATGTCAAATAATGTTCTCCTGCCCGGTCCTGGTCCCCCCGTAACTTTCCTCTGCTGTGGTTTCCCCTCTGAGCACCTGTATATGATTCCAACACATAGTCACCTTACAAGTGGGGGATGTAGGACCAGTGGGATGCAGGAGAAAGGCCTGTCAGGAATTCTCACCCTCTTTCACAGCTTCCTTGTCAAGCGAGTCCAGCAGTGCCCTGCGCTTCTCCTCCTTCTCTGCCAGGGCAAAGGCGTAGGCCAGCAGCGCCCTGGTGTACACGTGGTTTCCTCCCTGCTCTGCAGCCGTCTCCAGACAGAACAGAGCATTACGGACCACAGAGTGCTGTGTGGGGAGAGAGACATGGGCTGAGGGAGGAGAGAGGTCACTCACTGCAGTCCCACAGTGCAACATTCCCTTTAGCAGAGACTGTCTGGCAGCACTTTTGAACCAAAGGGTCCCAATGATGGAAAGCCCTTCTGGCTTTTACAGTCAGCACATTCTCCGCAGCCACAGCTGTTCCTGCTACTTGCCACCTTTTCCCACGTGCTGAGTGAACATTTCCCATAAGCACAGGAAAAGCTATGCAGCAAAATTTCCCAACAAGGCAGAGTCGCTGAAAGCGGCACAGAGGACCCTAGGATGCCTACCCACAATGCACCACACTTTTGCCAATCTGGCCTGATACTAGGTGAACACAACGTGCTGGCACAAATGGTCCAGTGTGAACCTCACTGCACCAATATAGTCTTTTTGGTTGCTCGCTGATGATAAAACTTTTAGCAGTGCGACTTCTGGGTGTGGAGCAGACCTAAGTGAAGGAGAAAAGAAATCAGCCCTCACTGGGGACCCATTTGGCTGGTGCCAAGGGGTTAAGTGTTATTTACCCAAGTGTTAAATATCTGTAAAATTAAGCTGTAGGCTTGTAAGAGAGGATCAAGCAAATACCGCCTCAAAAGTTTTTAAATAAAGATCATATAAAAGGATTAGAGATGAGAGAGAACCAGTGCCCTGGACTGGAAGGGAAGCTGCAGGGAAATCCAATCCCAGATTTGGACCTCAATTTAAAGTCTTTTCTGACTGGATATCCCCCTTTTGTAAAGGCTTCTCTCTCGAGATGGGAGCTGGGGACCTCCAAGTCGACAGCCTATGTCTGGCTTGAGGGGTTACAGGTACATACAGTGATGGGCAGAGGAATCTCCAGCAGTGCGATGGTGATGTAGGCAGAGAGCGTGACCTCATCGTCCACCCCGCCCTGCAGGGAACCACAGAAAGAGACATTAACCCTGAAAACCTGCCCACTAGCCCCTCCTCCCAGGGCTGTTCTACATTCCTGTTCTTCCCACACTATGGTAGCTTCCATGTATCTGCTCCTCTTCTCCCTTCCCCTGCCCATGGTCGCTCCATGTATAGCATGGTACCCCCCAGCTCTTGCCTCCCTTAGTAGATCCCATCTGTCCAACCCCATGGGCGGCAGTGGCTGAGCTGTTCCCATGAGGAGTTGCACACTCTCTCTGTGTCACTGGAGTCTTGTATGGGTCCCATGAGGCCCATGGGAAGCCGGCTGGGCAGATACATCACCTTTATGGCATTGTTCAGGAGCGTCCCGGAGCTGCGGAAGCAGCCGTTGTCTTTCTGCTTGCCAGCGAGCCAGGCCAGGGCATCCTGGATGTGCTTCTCCTCGATGAAGATGTGAGAGCGGGCCTGCGCGAAGGACTTGAGGACGAAGGCCGTCAGCCTGCGACAGAGAGTGGGCAGCAGTGAGAGCTCCCTCCCATGCCCTGTGCTCGCTGGAGGGGATGGGGTACTGGGACATCGCCAGCCTGAGGGGAAGGAGCAGGGGCCAGAGAACTGGTGGCCATGGGCCAGGGAACCATTAGCTCACTCAGCCACCTACTGACATGCAGCAGAGCCTGGGGGCAAGACCCTGCAGTCGTCTGACAGGCCACAGCTAAACTCCCCGTTTTAGGACAGGAAGTGAGCCAGCTTCCTGTGTTGGTTTCAAACGGCCGGGGCACATTTTAGGGGTGGTTTTAGGGGGTGGTTGTCCAGAACCCTTGGGAGAACAGAGCTCAGAATCTTCAGGGACCAGGAATGGCCAGGACACTGGCTCTGCACTTTCTTATGATAAAAACAGCAGCACAGCGCACCCTAGCATCAGACTGGGGTCAGCACTCACAGGGAGAATGCCCCTTACCGAGCCACCCACTGCCCGCTCCCTGCAGCACAGCGCCCCCTAGCACCACACTGGGGCAATAGAGTCAGTAGTGGCAGAGGGAAGAGCAACCCCTACAGAGCTGCCCACTGCCACTCCCTGCAGAACCTGTTTGTTCACCCGGCAAGGCATGTACTAAGCATTGAGGGGCTGTGATGGCTCCACCCTCAGTTACCAGCCTCTTCATTATCCTGAGGGCAGTGGTGGCCAAATTTTCTGGCTGAGGATCAAACACATAATTACAGAAAGGTCAAGTATCCACAGTCTGGACTTTGGGATGGATTCTCTGCCCTGTTCTGACCCCTGCACCCTGCTTAGATAACACAAAGGGAGCTGAAACTACCAGCAAGTCACCCAGCAGGGGAACCTTAGCCGGCACTTTTATGCCATCCTCCCTATAGCCCCTGGTACACAAAGTGAGTGGCTGGAGTGTGCTGTGTTCTGGATATACCTAGCTGATGTATGGTCCTCAAGGGACTGTGACCAACTGGAGGAAGTTAGAACAGCCCCAGGCTGCTCTAACCTGAGCAGAGCAGGGAATGAGGAGGCTGTAAATTATTATTAATCCAAAATCAAAGGCCTCTAGCACATAAACTAAAGGAGATCTCCCTTTCCTACCACTTCTCATAGTTGCCTTATCCCACATCATCAGCTCTAGAGTTCCTCCCCTCTCCTCCACACCTTCGTGATCAGCACCTGTTAACAATGGGCAAGCTCCAGGTTATAACAAGAGAAGGGAAATAATTCAGCAGCACTGAAATCTTACCAGGTGTTCCCTGATTGCCCATAACGTGGCCCAAATGTGCTGTAGGAGCCGTCCCAATGTTTGTACTTCAGCTGTGTCTGGTAACCTGAAAAGGAGAATGAAGTTGTGTTTTACTGCAATAAAGTCCAGCTGTAGACGTCAGCCAGGAAAAGAGAATTTTCAGCCCTGTCTACACACAAACATTCGCTTGAATTGTACCAGTAGTGTTAAAATGCTGCAAATACCCCATTGTGGATGTAGTTAAGGATAAACACCTTTAAAATCTCTCCTGGCCAGAGGAAAAACATTTCACCCGTAAAGGGTTAAGAAGATACGATAACTTTGCTGGGACCTGACCAAAATGATCAATGAGGAGACAAGATACTTTCAAAAGCTGGAGGGAGGGAGATACAAAGTCTCTGTCTGTCTGTGTGATACTTTTACTGGGAACAGAACACGAATAGAGTCTTAGAATTTAGTAAGTAATCTAGCTAGATATGTGTTAGATTCTGTTTTCTTTAAATGGCTAATAAAATAAGCTGTGCTGAATGGAATGCATATTCCTGTTTTTTGTGTCTTTTTGTAACTTAAGGTTTTTGCTTAGAGGGATTCTCTATGTTTTGAATCTAATTACCCTGTAAGGTATTTACCATCCTGATTTTACAGAGGTGATTCTTTTACTTCAATTAAAATTCTTCTTGTAAGAACCTGATTGCTTTTTTTCATTGTTCTTAAGATCCAAGGGGTTTGGGTCTGTGCTCACCTATGTAAATTGGTGAGGATTTTTATCAAGCCTTCCCCAGGAAAGGAGGTGTAGGGTTGGGGAGGATTTTGGGGGGGAAAGATGTTTCCAAGCGGGCTCTTTCCCGGTTATATATCTGTTAAACGCTCGGTGGTGGCAGCAGCAATAAAGTCCAAGGGAAAAAGGAAAATAGTTTGTACCTTGGGGAAGTTTTAACCGGAGCTAGTAAAAATAAGCTTAGGAGGTTTTCATGCAGGTTCCCACATCTGTACCCTAGAGTTCAGAGTGGGGAAGGAACCTTGACACAAACATTCTGCTTGAATCATATCAGTAGTGTTAAAATGCTGCAAATACCCCATTGTGGATGTAGTTACGATAGTATAAAAATGCTAATACCAGTACAACTTATTCCCAGAGGGGAAAGGGGTAGAACTGCATCCACACTACAGGTTGTACTGATTAAATTATTTTGGTAAAATATCACTTCCTAACTGAAATAGTTACACTGGTACAAAGCTGGGTTTAGATCTAGCCTGAGACCCAGAAGCAGGTCCAATGTAGAGTACACAAGCCAGGCAGGCCTCCCATTCCTTAAAAATAGCCTCAGTCTCTCAGCAGAGGGGCCTTGGTCTTCTATTAGGTGTTAAATGAAGGTACAGGGAACAGGATTATGATGTGCATCTACTAGCCACCTTATACCAGGTTCAAGGATCCCTTTGCAACACCTATAATAAATGGGAAGGCTGTCTCTGAAAGATTGCTGAACCTCATTAAAAACAGGGTGGAGCAGAAATGGAGAATGAGGAATAATCCAAGGTGTGACCCAAAGTGGGGCTGTTCTAAAAAGTGACTATGTGGAAAGGGCCCCTTGTCACTCAGCAGCTCTGCCCTGCATGTGTTCAGAGTCATGACTACTGGCTTTACTGGCAAAGGTCATGTCCACATTAGGAATAAAGGAGCATTACCAACATTGCTAGCTATCACGTGTTTAAATCCTAACACAGACAAGGTATGTGTAGTTTCACATGTTAGCTGGTCGAGTTAACCTTAGCGAGGAGCCTAGAGTTTACCTTGATCAACTAACATGTATTAAAACTACAAGTTGGCTAAATGTGTTACAAACTGACAAATCTCCATTCGTGAAAACAAGGCTTAAACCCAGGTGTCATAAACATACAGTTAAGGGCAGCATAAAATCCCTTCTTTACCTGTAAAGGGTTAAGAAGCTCGGCTAACCTGTTGGCACCTGATCAAAAGGACCAATAAGGGGAGAAGATACTTTCAAATCTGTGGGGGAAGGTTTTTTTTTTTTTGGCTTTTGTTCGCTCCAGAGACAAAGAGAGAGACCAAGCAAGTAATCCAGCTCCCACTGAATGATATATCTAAAATTACAGAAATTGTAAGTAATAGCAAGGAAATGTGTTAGATTATCTTTTGTTTTAGCTTGTGAATTTTCCCTATGCTAAGAGGAAGGTTTATTCCTGTTTTTTTGTAACTTTAAAGTTTTGCCTAGAGGGGAATCCTCTGTGTTTTAAATCTAATTACCCTGTAAAATCCTTTTACTTTTTTCCCTTATAATAAAAGTTCTGTTTTTAAGAATCTGTCCTAAAAACCCAAGGGTCTGGTCTGTGCTCGCCTTTTTATGCTCAAGCCTCCCCAGGAAAGGGGGGTGAAGAGACTTGGGGGGACATTTTGGGGAAACAGGAACTCCAAGTGGTACTTTTCCTAAATCTTTTTCTAACTCACTTGGTGGTGGCAGTGATACCAATCCAAGGACAAGGAAAAATTTGTGCCTTGGGGAAGTTTTTAACTTAAGCTGCTAGAAATAAGCTTAGGGGGTCTTTCATGTGGGTCCCCACATCTGTACCCTAGAGTTCAGAGTGGGGAGGGAACCCTGACACCAGGTTTTGCTCCATTTACTGCTGCCAGAGCTGCAGAACCAACTCAGCTCTTCTTCTCTGCCTTGCATGTCATCAGCAGAAATGCACCCAGTGCACCCTGTGTAGTTCACCCAGTGCAATGCAGTACCCAGGGTGTGTCATTCAGTCATTCATCCACTTGGACCCATCTTCTCCCATCGAGCACTTCCAGAGAGTAGAGTTCTCTACATTCCTAGATTTCACCCTAGATCTAAGCATGCTACTGTACTATGGCACCCCCTGTTGGGAAGTGATCTATTGTAACTCCACCAGCCATTAAAAGGGTAACTACTCAGCGTAGCTCCTGGGAAAGAGAACCTCTTTCCTCTGGTGCGGGGTGGGGTGGGAGGAGGTGTCAGAGGCCTTGGTTCAAAGGTGTATGATGAGGGGTCAGTTGTGATGGTGCTGTCAATACACTGGTGACTAGGAAAGGCCTATAGGCCACCTGGGGAGCCGAGTCTAGTTTGCTGGGGTAAGAATTACCACTGGGCTCACACACTGGAGAGCAATGGGATGACAGGGCTGAGAAGGTTCAAGTGGGTTCCCCCCGAGAGACAGGTGGTCCCCTCAGTCCATCCATCCTTCCCAGTGGAAGCATTATCTGAGCAAGGCAGACACAAAAAGTTTCTAGCATGACCTTGGAATGGAGCAAGTAAAGAAACAAAAGCCCCGTCCCTCCTCACCGCTGACTAAGTATCCGACGGCCTTGGATTTGGTTTCCTCGCTCAGCTGCCCCGTCTTATTCAGATAGTCCAGGACGTAGATGTTGGGGGCAAACAGGACCATGTTCTGCTCCCCGCAGCCGAAGGGCATTTGGAGAAGCTGCTGCAGGTTCTGCATAGCTGTGCCCAGGATATCGCCTGGGGATGGAGACACAGGGAGTCAGCGTGGCACAGAGCTGGCCTGCAGAGGTAGAGTGCACCGCAGAGCAAGGATGCTCGTGTGAGACATCCATAACAGACTTGTGAGATCACAGGCAATAGGAGGGAAAGAGAGAAACACACACAACACAGAGAAAGGAGGAGACAGAGAAATATGCTCTGAGAGAGAAGGGACACATGAAAGGCAAAATGAAGGGCATGCTGCTGGAAGGACAGATGGGAGCACTAGGCTGGATGAATAGCTAGAGACGTGGGCCCAGAGGCAGAGGTGGGGGGAAGGAGAGAGAAAAAGGGGTGAAGTGCAAGCAAGAGACTACAGCAGTGGGCAGCTGGGGGATAAGTGGAGGGGCTGTGATGGGTGCACAACGGGGTGAAGAGTGGAACAGGTAGAGAGACCAGTACCGTCAGGCAGGGGAAGGGAACGGTAGCAGCACCTACAGCTGGGCTCTTCGGACTGCCTCACTTACCTAGCACTGAGAAATAAGTTCTGGCTGAGTCCTGCACCACGTTCTCTGGGAGCTTCAGGGGCATTAGCTGCGGCGCTGTCTTTCCTGGGGAAAAGTGACACAGATGGGATTGTAATAAAATCCCCCCCTGCCGGGTAGCAGTGACCAGGCCCCAGCACAGGAGCTAGGACGTTGCCCCTGCTGCTGTCTTTCCTCTGGCACTGCACAGGGGCTCCCTGCCTTTAGCAGCTCCATTCCTCAATAGCTTTATAGTGAACCCCCCACCCACCCCCAACTCCTCTCTCAGGGGTGATCCCCTCACCCGCCACCTCAGCCCTCCACATGGAGCGAGGTGCCACCACCTGGCGAGACATGGGAACTGTAGTCTCCAGCTCTTTCTCTGGCACCTTCCAGTTTGTAATTTCACTCCATGGAATCAGAGAGTGAGAGAAGAGGAAAGCCCCATTAAATCCCATCTAGCCCAACCTCCCAGAACTTGGGTCAGGAATGTTCCCCAAGACCTACGCTTCCAGCCCTTCCCTTGGGGGCCATTCCAGCCCTTCAGTGTTAGGAAATGTTTCCTAGATATCCAGCTGGAGGTGTCCCACTTTCTTCAGTCCCCTATTACTGCTTCTAGTTAGCTCTTCCCCTCAGACACCCGGGGTTTCCACCCTTCCCTTTGCAGAGACAGGTCAGGAGGGGTAGGGCTCTTACCAGCTGCACAGAGCAGGAAGTTGTAGGTTGTTTCCTTCTCAAGCCCTTCAGGCTTTGGGGTGAGGAGGAAAAGGGAAGGGGAAGAAAAATCAGAAAGGTGAGAACCTGCAGAGACGTTGAGCACCTGGTTTCAGAAACATCTGGGCAGGGGTGATGGGGAGGAGGAAAAAGTTGGGGAGAAGAAAAAGAAAGAAATGGGAGTGAATCAGAGAAAGAGGGAGACTTGCAAATTCTCATGTAATAATAATTCTCATAAAGCCAGCAGATAATAGTTGGAAATCAGCTACTAACAAGTTATTGCCTCCTTACTCTGCAGTGTTCTACCATGGGTGATTAGTTGCTGTTAGCACACTGTAAAACATGGGCTTTGCTTGTTACACAGACAGAACTTCCAGCTTTACACCAGGTGCTGATAATATGCTGTGATGCTAATGAAGTGAGGTAGGGGCTCGATCCTGCCAAGTGTTTAACTTTAAGCCTGTTTGAGGTCAATAGACAACTCATGTGTCTAAAGTAAAGCAAGCTTTGCTGAGTCAGGGCCAAAGTGCTCAGTGCCCTGAAATGACATATTGTAATGACCCAGGGCCACCTAGAAATTCACCATTACACACTGTGGCCGATTAGTCCTGTAGGGCTACAGTAGGGATAGAACTCAGCTCCTCTTGCTCCAAAGGCCCAGACCCCCATGGCTTGAGATAAGGAAGAAGCCCTGTTATTTATTGAGATGACCAGAACAATTTTGATTAAAACTCAGGAATTAAATGTTGTGAAAAGAAGAGGGTTTAATCAAAACAATTTTTGGTTTTGGAACATACCCCTCCCCCGCAAATTTTTATTCTGAGAATAGTCGGTTTTCCCCCTTTTTATAACTGTTTTCCAACGTTTGCCAGGTGGAAAACAGTAGCCAAGTGTGAAAAGGGGCTTTCCCTCTCTTTCAAAAAACCTTTCCCTCTCTTTCTTCAGTCGAAAAAGGTAAAAAGTTTTTAAAAGTGTGTGTATGGCAGGGGGGAAGGGGGAGAATCCAAAAGTTGAACCCCCCTCCCCCCCCACACACACACACTAAAGCAACATTTGAGGTTAATATGAACATTTTTGTTTTGTTTCAAAATGTCTTTTCAAAATTAATCTCAGTGACAAATCTGCTGTTGAGTTTCACAGGAAATTCAAATGCAGTGATCAAATATTTTTTAGATTTTTTTTTTTCTGGTGAAAGATTCACTGGGGAAAAAAATCCTTCTTTTCCAACCAGCTCTAACTTTTTGTTAGCCTAGCACACACAGATGAGCATTTCTGATTCCATCCGGTAGAGGGCAGTGGTGCTCTAGTCAGTTCTTTAAAATAACAGGCCAAGACCATAGAATCTCAGGGTTGGAAGGGATCTAGTCCAACCCCCTGCTCAAAGCAGGGCCAATCCCCAATTTTTACCCCAGATCCCTAAATGGCCCCCTCAAGTGTTGAACTCACAACCCTGGGTTTAACAGGCCAATGCACCAACCACTGAGCTATCCCTCCCCCCAGTACACCCCCTAAAGTTGCCACTCGTCTCCTATTATTTTAAGTCAATTTTCATCTCCTTCATAATTCTGAGAAAAATAATCTGTGTTTCCAGAACTGTCAGATCAGCCCAAGATAAAGTTGGACATTTCCACGAATGCGACGGAAGCAAAGTGAATACTTCTTCAGCTGAAGCCATTTAGAAATCACTTATTTCAAATTTTTTTGTGAAATGTTTCACAGTTCTTTGTGTCCCTATGTATTGAAAAAGGAGCCAAGTTAGAATTCAAATTTCACTTGGCACATAGGATAACTTTAAAGCAAAAACCAAAACAGATTCACTGTAATAGGACAGAGTCATAGAAATGAGGGCTAGACGGGACCTTGAGAGGTCATCTAATCCACCCCCCTCAGAACGTGGCAGAGCCAAGTACACCTAGACAATCCTGGACAGGTGTTTGTCCAAACTGTTCTTAAACCTGAAATAATGGGGAATCCGCAGCCTTCCCAGGTAACCTGTGCCAGAGCTTATCTACCCTTACAGTTAGAAAGTTATTCCTGGTATCACACCTCTCTTGCCACTTTCTTCTTGTTTTACCCTTGGTGGACATGGAGAACAACTGATCACCATTCCCTTTGTAGCACATATTTGAAGACTGTTATCTTGTACTCCCCTCAGCCATCTCTTCTCTAGACTAAACATGCCCAATTCTTTCAACCTTTCCTCATACATCAGGTTTTTTCATTTTTGTTGCTCTCCTTTGGACTCTCTCCAATTTACTCATGTCTTTCCTAAAGTGTGGCAACCAGAACTGACCACAGGACTCATTCTTACCTTGAAGTTTACAGAGTTGTTTTTTCTGCATTGATACAATAATGTGAATTGTATCTTACTGAAAAAGGTGGGATCCATTTCTGTAACTCAGAGAGGAGCTTCAGTATTAGATCACGTGTTACTGCTTACATCAAACAATTTAAAAATGATTAGTGCTTTCCTGTAATGGAGAGAGGAGTGGCTACCTTCTATCATGTGATATTGCTCTGATCAGACTATGTAACAAATTATCACTACTTCCCTATTACATAGAATAGCTATGGAGGTTTATATTATGAGTTATTGTTAAGTCTCGTTGGGTGTCATTTTTAAAAAAATGGGAAAAGCCAGGGGTTCCTCATCACAAAATACTGAAAGAAACAAATTTATAGAAAAATATACAAAAAAAATTGGCTCACATTACCTTGAGCACTTTTTTTTAATTATGAAGCTAAATGAGTTAAAATAAATAACGATAATTCACAAATAATTCAAAAATGTTATAAATGCAGTCACTCTCCCATATTCCACTACACTGGTCACATATAGCACAAGATTTGTTACAGGTCCTGGAAGTGTCCTATTTGGGAATGGGCTAGCAGGGTTTACAAGAAAAGAAGTAAATTTTTGGAAAAGCTTTTCTTTGCTGTAAAATGAAGATTCAGGTTAACCAAAACATTTCTCATATTTGTGCTACATTCACCAAATTGTTTCAATTAAAAAATCAAAACATTTTATTTGGACATTTTCTAAATAAAATGTTTTGATTTTTCAATTCAAAATTGCTTTTTTCATTTTAATTTTAGTTCAACACTATTTTTTTTAAAAGGGTAAAGAAGATTGAAAAAGAAAGAGCATTTCATGTCAGGTCAAATCAAACATTTTGTTGGACTTGAAACTACATTTTTTGACTGTTTCGGTTCACCAAAAAACCCTGAAACATTTCTATTTGGGTTGGCCCAAAACTATTCTTTTTTTGATTTTTCAGTTGGCCAGCAAACTAAAAAATCAGTTATTCGCACAGCTCTATTTACAAGGATCACGGTCCACGTTCACAGCTGGTGTAAATCCACACAGCTGCATTGAATTGAATGGAGCTATGCCAATCTACACTGCTGAGGGCTTGATCCCATGACTTGTTATGGCCAAAACCGAAAAGTCATGGTTTCTGTCCCAAAAGACATGGCCGTGGCAAAGGTATCACCTTTGCTCATTATTTCAATCACATGGTGCAACAAGGTCCCAGTATTTTCCTGTAAGAAGTGATGCACTATTACAGTTTATTGGCCAATGTAGTGACTTATCGCTGCTTCCCTTTACAGCATTAGACAATGTCTGATCATATGAAGTCATCAAGGTTTCCCTATAAAACTGAGAAGACCTGCAGCATTATATCAGTTGTCACAACACAGCAGTAAGTTATCATGGCTTCTTTATACCACAGGGACTGAACAGCCCACCTACCTCCACTAACAGCTGTTTGATCACCGTGTCCTTCCGCCCTTTGTCCAGGGACTCCACTACCTCGTTCCCGCAGGGCAGATCTGTCTTCAGGGCCTCAGCGCTCACTGAGAAATTCACAGTACCTGAAACAAAGAAGGATAAGTGTTCTGCCAGGCACTGCTGCTACAGGGGTGTCAGTGTCATTCGCATGGTGTTGTGCTTTGTAGCACCACTGATTACGTGGAAACCTCTCTAAAGAGGGCAGAGCTCAAGTCACATGTAGGTTAGCACTATAGCACAGCTCTGCAGAAGCCTTAGTTCCAACCCCTCAGCTCCAACCGCTACACTGAATGGGGCTGGGCAAGATGGAGACGAGGGGAGTGCAGGGGCAGGTCTTCATATTGTGCTGCCCAGACCCTTGCATGGTTTCAGAGCCATCATCTTCCTTTTCCAGAAATTTCAGACACAACCAGTCTTTCAATCCAGGTTTTTATATGGCCCCCATCACAGTAGTCAGATGAGAAAACTGAGGCAAAGGGACACTGACTTGCTCAAGAGCTGGACACTGAGTCCAGGTTTCCTGAGTCCAGTCCAGTGCCTCAGCCACAAGGCCAGCCTTCCTCCTTTCATAACAGATCAATCCCTTCCAGAGAGAAAGGAGCCATCCAGTATCTGATCCAGAAATTTAGGAGCCACTTGGTCCCTCACATAGAGGTTTTGGACCCATCCATTAGTCCCTGATCCTGAGATTTTGAAGTTGCCAGGTCCCTTACCCAGAGATTTTGGGGTTACAGCCCAAGACACTGTTTTCTGTCCATTCACACAGAGACAATAAGATTCTTCTTCCTTCTCCACAGGGGTAGCCCGGAAGTAGTTAGATGGAGCCAGTGAGACATTCACCTATCAATTGTACAGAAAGGTGCCATCAGGCAGGGAGAGAGAAGGGTTCAAGGGGGTTGTAGGTAAATGGAGATGAGACAATGCAGGGGAGGAGAGGGGGCAGGGAGTTTGGGGGCCACAGGCATTTGGTGGGGCAGGGATTGAGGTGGGGAAAGCTGAGGGGTACTGTGGTTTGGGGAGGTGCAGGAGACTGAGGAGGGGCAGAGAGTTGAGTGCATGGCTCTAAAGAAACAGGAGATTGCAGGGCCTGAAGGACTCGGGGCTAGTTGTGAGAATAAAGACAAAATGGTGATCTTAAAATTTACCACCTTGGCATGAGTCTGAGACCCCTCTGGTGTCTTGTTAGGGGAGGAGGTGAAGTGCTGGCTGTGGGGGACGGGGGGCTATCTGGGAGTAGCTGAGAGAGAACAGAATTGGGGACCAGCGTAGTGAAGAGCAGGAAAGGGTTGGGGAAGCGGATGAGAGTGCCTTGGGGGCCCTTAACACTGTAGAGCTTGTTCCCGCTTCACTTTATCTGGAATGAAACCCATTTAAATAAAAGCTGAGAGAAAAGTCACCACAATTTTGCAGGGACCCCCTTCCTGAGTCCCCTCCAGTCCCTTGTGCTGGAGCAGAAATACACTGCAGGCTAGTGGGGCTAAAGAGACAGTGCTGTTTCCATGGATGCAACAGGCCAGTGAGTTTCCCAGCAGCTGTAGTGCAGCTCGGGGGGTTGTGTGGCATGAGGCCAAAGGCCTAGCGCACGTGTCCATTCCAGGAAGCTGAGAGTCTCCACTAGAGTAAGGGGTGATGCACAGTGTGTGGTCACCCCAGGTGCCTTGCTTGCCATGGGGTCATGAGATAGGCACAGGAAGTCTAAGGCCAGGTGCCTTCAGCCACACAGGAAGTTGGTCTCAGGTGTATCTGCAGCTCGCAAACCTTTGTCAGCAAACAGATTCCTTCTTTCCTAATGCCCACTCTGTACCCCAGTAGTAACACACACCTAGAAGCCAATCAGATTCCTCCTTTCCATCACCCATTTCTTACCACTGTAATAAGACAATTTCCTAGGGGCCAATCAGCTGCCTCCCCTGGATGGGAAACCATGTTGCAACTGGCTCATGTGGTCTCCTCCCTGCCCCCTGCTGGGCAAAGGTGTGAGTATCCCTTACCCTGATACAGCGGGTCAGGTAGTTGAAGACAGTGGCCTTTAGCGTGAAGGCCTCGCCGCGCACCACAGAGTAGGGCAGGGTGAGCTCCACGAAGAAGGGCTGGAAGGCTCTGAGGGACACGGTAGGGGAAAGGCCAAAGCCAGTATCACTTGAAGTGCAGAACGCATTGGCTTTCCATTCTGTGATGGTGTCGGGGATGGTCACGGCCAAATCAGCTCTTCCATCAGACCTAGTGACCAAACAAGAACAAGGAGATGGGGGGAGCTTTCCCAGCTTTGGGGGAAACAACTGTGTCCCTCACAGCATCCTGAATTGACCCCCCACCCCTTTTGTAACTGCAGGGTCCCTCGGGAGCACTGGGGGTGTGCCTGCTGGTTGGTTGTTGTAGGCTCACCGCAGAGCACTTCCTCCCATCCCATCCTACATCCAGCTCCGCAGAAGAATCATCCAAGTAACAAGACAAGGGGTGGGGTTCTACGGTGAACAGAAAATCCCTCAGACACACGGCTATAGAAAAGGATGAGATGCATAGCTAATAGTGACTTCTGCACCAGAGTTGGGACCAAAAAGAAATTACACCTCCCTCCGACACACACACACACTTCCCAGGCAGGTCACCTCGTGCTGGATCACTAAACAGGGGATTGTCCATTGTGATCCACACAATTAATTGTCTCCCAGTTACTGAGAGGAGAAGGAGTGGCTGTGGTGTATTAGTAGAACTAGTTAACCTACTTCCTGCCTTTCCTCTACCTGCCTATCCATCCCTCAGGCTTGTCTCTCTCTAGTCTATCTACAACAGGTACTCCATCTATGACAGAAGGATATAAGCACATCTCATGGTGTCTGAGCAACTTCTTCTGAGTGTCTGTGTAACCCAGTTGACCGCATTCACCACATCCCATAAACATCACTTACTTCACTGGAACTAAATCCCAAATCCAAGTCTCAGGGAAATACTTCCGGATGGTCTCCACTGGGCCACGATTGATGATGTGATCCAAAGGGGATGAATACATCCGCGCAGATGTAAGATCTTTATTTAGACATTAGGGGTACAGGGTGTGGCAAGGGCAGAGAGGACATAATATGTTAGACCTTATTCTAAACCATGGCATTTTGTTTCCAGTTAGTGATAGGCCTGATCCTAAACTCTAGGATAACCCTTCCTCACAAACTTCAGACCAAAACTTAGACCTATATCTGCTTGTAACCAGTCATTCCCTTCCCCACCCCACTCCCAGCATCATCATCTTTTTAGAACCTCTTTCAAAGCCATTGAAAAAATATCTCTATTGCCCTATTGTGATATCAAACTGTTTGCTTTCTAAAGACTTCAGCACCCCTTACAGGGGTGGAATGGATGGACATATTTATTCTCACACCTCCAATCCCAGAGCGTATGGGAAGCCCAGCTGTAATGACTGTGTTGTAGCAGCCCCTAGAGCCCTGCCTATATCCACTTCAATATGGAATTATCCTGTAGAACTCACTGCCCAAAGACATTATAGATGCAGTAGCGGAGTCAGAGTCACAGGGAAAAAAATTGTGTTTGTATATGACTAACAGTAGCAGCAACACTAGTGACACCAGCTAGGATTCAAATGATCACGGGTATCAGTTCTCATGCGTTAGGATACAAGTTGATAAGAAGCCATAGGCCAGGAAGAAATTTACCCCACAATACTGCACAGTGAGGTGTATTACCAAGGTGTTCCACCTTACTCTGAGGCAGCCTCCATTGACCATTGTCTGAAGAGGGATCCTGCACTAAAAAGATGACAGTGCTGATCCAATATGGTCAGGAGCCAGGACACTGCCATATATAGACCAGTAGTCTGATGTTCTACAGTAGGAACGGGGACATTGGATTAGAGGGTCAGTGATCTGATCTGGTTACTCTTCATTTCCACTGGTGTAACTGAGAGCATAATTAACACTAATATTCAGCCATCTAATCTCAGAGCTCTTCACAAGGCTGTGTAAGTATAATTAATCCCCTTTTACAGATAGGAATATTAAGGCACAAAGAAGTGAAACGATTCACCCAAGTTCAAGTTGATGGGAGAGCTAAGAATGGAGTACAGATTTCCTGATTCCCAATCCTAAACTCTCCCCCTGGGTTCACACTCCCTCCCCATTGAACCTGGCTCTCTTTCTGCTTAGTTTTTTCTCTAGCACTTGCTGAAAGGTGAAAACAAGGGAGTGGAAATTATCCTGTTCCAGGCTGAGAGAGCTGTAACCAAATTTAACAAGATTTAGCAGCCGTTTTGTGCCAGTGCAGCAAATCTACATTAGTGGGTACAAGGTGCCACTGCATCACTGTAGTTACAACAGTACACATTTCCTTAGCTGGTGAGCAAGCAGGTGGAAATGGACCAGATTCCTATTTCAGGACTGACTTTCTTGAATTTCAGCCAGCATAGCTGAGAACAGAGTCTAGTCCTACTGGTCTAGTTTCCATGCAGAGGAGAGGGTGAAAGGGAGGGGAGCAGGAAAAGCACCTAACGGGGGTATCAGGAGGGCAAAACAAAGCAGGCTCTTTTACCGCCAATACCATATGCTCCAGGAACACCGTACATTCTCTCCATGCAGAGTTTGGGCTTATGGACCTTGGTGCTGGTGAAGACTTTTAAACCCATCTCCTGTAAAAAAGATAACCCAGACAGGCATGTGGTAAAATAAACCATACGTCGGGAGATAATCGTGCCATCTGGACTGGACCAGGATGTGACGGGCTTATCACAATGCAGGGATGGGTCATTGCAAGACCAGATACTAAGGCCTGAGGGGTCAATGCCAGTGTGGCTGGCGGGAAGCCAAGGGCAAGGTCTATGTCAGTGAAAGGTGCCGGACTAGCGGCTGGAGTCGGACGTCCTGTGTGTCCTCAGAGCAGGTTCATCAGAGGCATCAGCCATGCAAGCTTCCGCCATGCACTCAGCCCCTGCCGGCTTGCCTCAGCCCTGCCCTGGAGGGAGTTCAGCCTCTCTGGCCCAGTCCATCCCCTGCCTCTCTGCTGAGATGCCTAACAGTCATTGTCAGATGTGCTGGGGATTGGGTAATTTGGGAGCGAGTCCCCCGGCAACAAACCTTAGATCCTGCAGGACACCAAACCCTCACCAGCTGGGGCTGGGTAATTACCCTGGGTGCTGGCTCAGAGCAGCACTTCGCACATGTGTGCGTGTGCATGGGTGTGTGGATAAAATGGGGACTGGCACTTCACAGAGACCTACGTAGATGGGAGAGAGAGCGTGTGGGACAGGATCTCTTTGACAAAATGGCTACAGAGGCTGAGTTGCCCATTTCTGGGCTCTATTTCTTTGCCCCAGCTATTAGGATGTCTCCTTGTCATGTTTAAATTAGTGATGGGAAACCTCTAGAGTTCAGTGCTTGAGAGAGGCATTCAGTTCTCAATGCTGGGGGGTTCCCATCTGGGGTTTTCTGGCCCAGCTTTAGTAATTACTTTGAGTGTGCTAGCTAACAAGCACCCAGCAAAGTGCGCTCAGACAGCACCTATGGGATATGAGAGGAGATTGCTCCCCCAAGAACACAGTGGGAAAATCTTCTGAACTAACAGCGATTTCACACAGTAAAGGGAGATGTGGCGCTCACCTTGAGAACGTTGTAGGCGTCCCCTTCACCGTCAGGAGAAATGGGTCTGTAGATGAATCCATTTAAAATGACGTTCTCGAGTGTCACACAAGGGTTATTGTCTTCTTCCTCCAAATGGTGCTCCCGGTAATTATAACCCCTGATCTCCTTCACCGGGAGCAAATCATACACCTGCGGGTATGACACGCCTTGATGTCAGTGACCACAGGCCCAATAATAATAAACCAGTGTGTGCCACCCTAGTGATCACAGACAACTTTAAGCTAACACACTTGTGCGTGCAATCCCAGTGACCAAGGGTGATTCTATAATAACAAACCCTACAGTAACAGAGCAGAATGTCTGACTCCAGGGCTCAGCACTGACTTTTCAATAATCATAGAATCATAGAATATCAGGGTTGGAAGGGACCTCAGGAGGTCATCTAGTCCAACCCCCTGCTCAAAGCAGGACCAATCCCCAACTAAATCATCCCAGCCAGGGCTTTGTCAAGTCTGACTTTAAAAACTTCTAAGGAAGGAGATTCCACCATCTCCCTAGGTAACACATTCCAGTGTTTCACCACCCTCCTAGTGAAAAAGTTTTTCCTAATATCCAACCTAAACCTCCCCCACTGCAACTTGAGACCATTACTTCTCGTTCTCTCATCTGCTACCATTGAGAACAATCCATCCTCTCTGGAACCCCCTTTCAGGTAGTTGAAAGCAGCTATCAAATTCCCCCTCACTCTTCTCTTCCACAGACTAAACAATCCCAGTTCCCTCAGCCTCTCCTCATAAGTCATGTGTTCCAGTCCCCTAATCATTTTTGTTGCCCTCTGCTGGACGTTTTCCAATTTTTCCACATCCTTCTTGTAGTGTGGGATCCAAAACTGGACACAGTACTCCAGATGAGGCCTCACCAATGTCCAATAGAGGGGAACGATCACGTCCCTCAATCTGCTGGCAATGCCCCTACTTATACATCCCAAAATGCCATTGGCCTTCTTGGCAACAAGGGCACACTGTTGACTCATATCCAGCTTCTCGTCTACTGTAACCTCTCAGTCCTTTTCTGCAGAATAATAATAACCCAGTGTGTGCAGACCAATGCTCACCAGTGGCCCTCCAGTAATAAATCAGTATGTGTGGTTGTGTCCTCACAAGCGACCCCAGAACTATAAACCACTGGGTGCAGCAATAGTTTTCATGAGTGCCCTACATAGATCAAGCAGTGGGCACAGACCTTGTGCTGATGTGGGACCCTACAATAACAGGCAGACTGCTCTGCCCTAGCTCTCATGAGTGATTCTCTGCACTTTCCAGACAAGATAATCTCTTGTGCCCGTTGATCACCAGGCCAGGCTGGCACTTACAGAGCTGGGCGAGAGCTCGGCTTCAGGCTTCATGAGGAGGACGCTCTTGTCTACAGCACGGATGGCGCACAGGGAGCCCGGGAAGGCTCCGACCTGGAGGTGAGTGTTGGAGGTGGGGAGGCCCTCAGCCGGTGAGAAATGCAAGTCAACCTGCAACCCCAGGAAAGGTGTTAAAGGAGCTACTTCTCCAGATACCTTCACATGCTGCCCCACAGCTCTGCCAATGCCCCTCAGTCCTGCCCTACAACCTCCCAGCTATTCCAGTCCTGGGCTCTCCCCCCCACAGCCCTGCCAATGCCCCTCTGTCCTGCCCTGCAGCCCCCCTGCTATTCCAATGGTGGGGTCCCACACAGCTCTGCCAATGCCCCTCAGCCCTGACCAGTGCAATTCAAACATGATCAGCGGTGCCCCCTATATGTCAGTTCTGTTTCCACCCTCCATAATTCTGCCTATGCAAATTAGTCCTGATGTGCATTCATCTCTCATATTCAATTGCTGATCTATGGTCAGTGCCTGATGGATCATGAAGCCATTGAACATTTCCTGAGTCTTCCTTGAAATTTGCCATTCCAGGTTCCACAGGTGGGCCATTGTCCCTGGGGTGAATGCGAGTTATAGAAACTGGATGCTCACCTTATTGGCAAAGCAGTTTTCAATCTTGAAATCTTCGGAATTGGCGATAACTTCCCCGCTGGGTAAAGTGGTGTATATGAGTACCCGGGCCAGGGGGGCGATATCAGGCCCCACAGGGAGCCTCAGCTCAAATACCTGGATAACTGGCAAACAGAGAGGGGGGTGGCTAAGCTATAGAGAAGCAGCTCCAGGGCCACACATTTCCTTAGGCTCCCTCATGATGGCGGCAATATCAGCCACCCTGAAAAATGCGCTATCCAAGGGTAAGAGTTTTGGCGCATAGTTGAGGCCTTTGACTCTTACTGCAGATACCTGGTGTGGAATATTCAGGTGAGATGGGTTTGGTGGATCTCAGCATGTTCTCTAAATCCATATCAGCTAGAGTCTAGCATTGTCCTCCATCAGTGCAGGATGCCTCTGCCCATGCAATAATGAAGGCGAGGAAAGAAGTGCATGTTGTACAGTGGCTCTGTGCGGAGGGTTGTGCGCACAGGGCTGCAGAGGGGGTGGGATTCCACACTCCTGCTCCACAAGGTGGAATCTGCCCAGCCAGCCTGAATCAGTCAAACTGGGAATCCCTTGAGATTGCCATTAATTAAATGAAATCAGTCAGGGGAACTGTGTGTGTGTGTCAAAGGGAGAGAGAGAGACCATGACTAGTGAGACAAGGAGGAGAGAGAGTAAGAGAGAAAGTGAAGAGGAGAGAAGGGTGCTGTTCTCAGCACCTCCTACAGACACAGCAGCTCAGCCTCCCAGGACAGACAGAGAAAGGCGTGGGGAGAGCTCACAATGAGAATGGGTGGACATTTTTCAGATGATTTTTTGATGTTGAAAAATGTAGACTTGGATTAACCAAAAAACGTTTCACAAATTTGTGTGAAATTCACCAAATGGTTTTGTTCAGAAAAAAAATTGACAACAAATCAGAAGGTTTTGTTTCAACATTTCCTAAATGAAAGGTTCCATTTTTCAATTCAAAACAATTCCTCATTTACAATTTCCCTTCAATTCTATTTAAAAAAGATTAAAGCAGCTCAAAAGTGAAATGGTTCAGCCGCTCCCAAACAATTGTTTTTTGAGGTTTCTGGTTCGGCCAGCGAACCAGGAAATCAGTTATTCACACAGCTCTACTCACGTTCTCCATCCCCCACAGGATGCACCTCGGTGCCTGCCCTCACGATGCCTCCCTTGGCCATCACCTGCCAGGAAGAAGAAACCCACCTATTACAGGGGTCCTGGTGGGAGGTGCGGGATGCTCACGGGGGAATGCTGGGGGTGGAGGGTTTCTATACTGACACCTTCCTGTGGGGAAGGAGCAGAAAATCCCACAAAGCCATACAGAGTCCCAGACCCAGACTGGAATTTACTGGGACCTCGACCAAGTCAGAAATTCTCTCTCCCAGCAGAAACCATCCACTCACTGGCCAATTCTGCATTTCCTTCACTGGCTTTTACATGTAAATGTCAAGGTCAAGTGAACCTGGCCTCGGGGCAGTTTGGTGGCCTGGGACATATATGGGTGTCTGGCCTCCAGTGCTGTGTCATGTGTACAGAGGTAGAGGTCATGAGCTTACCAAATAGTAAAAGACAATTTCCTTCTGCTCCCCCATGGCCTCTGGCTTCAGGATGTAGTGCACCCGGACCACCACATTGGAGCCACAGCTTAAAGTCTGAGACATAGGCTCGATTTTGAGAAAGCTCTTACTTAGGGAGTAAAAGCGTGTTGCTGTGTGAACGACGTTACCATACACAGGGGTGACCCAGTCTGTGTCGTAACAGTTCAATTCAGGTTTATGGTTTGCCTGATAAAGAAGAACATTTTTACATCAGATCAAAAAGTGAGTAACAAGTCTACTAGCATTTCAGAAGGAAAAAGGGGTAATTTTAAAAACATGTTCTTGGCAGATTTTTCAGTGCACAGTGCATTGATCTGCATTTTCCATGTTCGTGTGGAGAGAGAGAGATGGAGAACCAGAGGGAGAGCAACCAAGTGTGTGAAAGACAGAAAGAACAAGGGACAGACAGAGAGAGAGCAAGACAGAGAGGAGGAGATTGAAATTCCCAGGCAACAAACTCTTTGTTTTATCTCCCGATGGGCAGAGAGATCAATAAACCCACGGACATCTCCCCTGGAGCTCAGCCAGTGACACCTCCCATCCCCTAGCTCTCTGGATTCAGCCACTCACAGTGATGTGAATGGAGGTGTCTGTGAAGTTGACAGTGTCTATGGAAAACCAGACTTGGCCCTCTCCATTTGTTGTGTAGTTGGCTTCGTATTTGTTTTCCCTTATGGAAATCCGGATTGTTTCATTGGTGATTGGAGCATCGGTCCCGTCCACCAGCTTCACCTAAACCAACAAATCCAAATCTCCGTTGCTGATACCAGACAGGGAAAGCAGTCCCCACAGTCCTAATGACCCTTTGCCCATGTTATTCCTTTGAGGCAGCTCCAGAGGGTGTTTCCTACAGAGCCAACCAAGGGCCAGGTATGTGTGAACATGCTGGGTAAGTCTGAACCACCTGAGCATCCTCACAGAATGTGTGATTGGGAACATGGGAAGGACCTTGCTGGCCAACCAATGGGCCTTATTCTCTTTATCCTGTCTCTGACAGCACCAGGGGTCAGAGGAAGGTGCTGCAATTCCCATTAACAACAAGGATACCGCAGCATGTGTAGAGGCAGAGGGAGATGGCTCCTGTTCCCGTGGTTTGTGATCCTCCCACATTTTCCCTTTTCCGTTTGCATGTTCTCATTCTCCACAGACAAGCACACTCGTGTCAGGTAATTTCCTGGGTTCTCAGAGGTTCCTTACCTGCCCGGAGAAGGGGATCCCTGGTATGTAATGAGAGTCCACCTGCTCAAAGCTGATTGTGCTCATGGTGCCTGTGATCTCACTGGAGCCTGTCCCAGTTAACTCTACCCCTGCAAGAAAACATGGCAAAGAGGGGCTTGAACTAATGCACTGGCCTGCAGCTCCTTCAGATGCTCCAATGCTGCCCCCCATGTTGTCGAGCTCTGCCAGTGCCATTCAGTGCTGGCTTGCAACACCCACTGCTATTGCAGTGTAACCCCCCAGGTCAGCATGATGCATACCTGTACCCTCTTCCGTGATCTTGCCTTGCACCTCAATTTTCATCTCATAACCCTTTCGCTTGAGCTGGAATATTTTAGTCTTCACCACATTGGAGACACAGCCTCGAACATCCGCCTGAACCAGAGACCAAAGAGGAAATTACCATGGAAATCCCTGTACAATTCAAGTCTGTGTGGAACTGGAACAGATACCCCAGTACCCAAGACATTTGCCTGCTGCTTGGTTTGCCTTAATCCCGTCCTCTTACTGGCTTGATCCGGCCTGACTCCCTCTCTTCCCTTCTTCCTCAACAAACTAATCAAGGCATCTCTGGTCCCAGTTACTTATCCAACATACAGCCCTCTCTGATGCATTTCACCACAAATTCTCCTACTTACACGCCTGGTTCCCTGATTGTTCAGATCACATCCCCTAGATCTGCAACTTCCCATCAGTGTGACAAATCTCCTTGTGTCTTTTATCCACCCCTGGAATCCTCTCTCTTTCTCCATGCATATTCTTGCTCTCCTCTTCCTTCTCTTGTTCTCGCTCTCATTCGTCTCCTCCTCCTATCTGTCTAACCTACTTCTATTTTCTCTCTCTTACTTTCTTCTCCTTCATAGTCTCCCTCTCTCTCTTTATTGCTCTACCCCTATTCTCTCTACCTCCTTGCCCTGTCTCTCTCTTTCTTCTTCCTCTTGAGTTCTCTCTCTCTTCCAGATCCTACAGTTCCCTCTTGCTTTCTCCTCTGCTCTGCTCCCCTCCCCATCTCAATCCCGTTCACAGATACAAAAACCTCTCAGGGTCTTTTCTTTCCCAGCTAGAAGAAACGTCCTTCCAGGGGTGAATCCTGATCTGACAGATGTGAATGGGAGTTTTGCCATTGAGTTCAATGGGGCCAGGATTTCACCCACCAGGTTTTTCTTCATAATTTATATCCCCCAGCCCTGGCCTCACCTCCTCCTAACCAATACCTTCCTCCTGTGAGACAGAGCCCAACCCAGAACACAGAATCCCAGCGGAGGTCTAACAATTCCCTTTGACAGACACAGATCACCCTCCTCAAGACAGTCACCTCCTGCCTATGGGATAGGCCTTGGACTCACCTGTCTGGTGAATTCCTCACACACAGCCTCGGCCTCTCTTCCATAGCAGTGTGACCTGGACTGGGAGAATCTCCGGCACACACGGACATTCACCAGGCCGGGCACAGGGGTCCCATAGGTGTATCTGTAACCAGAGAGGCATTAAAGAGACACAAGGTGCTTAGACAGGGAGACAGAGTCATGCAGAAGAGGCCTTTTGGGGCTCTTTATACCATTACCCCTGAGGACCCTGTGGCTGGTTTCCTAATGTCTATTCTCTGGAGCGTTGTCTAGTCCTGTTTTCCAATGACTCAAGTGACGGGGTTCCAGCCATTTCCTGGGGGAGATTATTCCATTACCCAGCAGGCCTCCCCATTAGGAAATATTGCCCATTAGTCAGGCTCTTCTGCCCCTTAATCAGTTGAGTTTCCCTTCTCCCAGCTCCCTCCCATTTGGCCACACCTTTCTGGTATGGAAGAGCCCAGACCTGCGGACAGTATTCCAGGTGCAATCTCCTCAGAGCTGTGGGGCCCAGAGCAGACACTGTTTTCCAGGCGGGGTCGCGCTAAGGCTGTATAGAGAGGGATTATCATCTCCCGTCACCACTGCACGACACCTCTGGAGCACTGTTTTCAGCTCCGGGCACCTCTTTGCCCAAAAGCCATCGACAAATTGGAGGGAGTTCAGAGAAGAGCAAGAAATATGAGCAGGGAGCTGGAGGGAGGGATCTATGAGGAGGGAAGGAAGAGTTAAATCTGGCAAGTCTGGTTACGGGATGTCTAAGAAGGGACGTAATTTCTGCCTACAAGTGTCTGAAGGAGGCATCACCAAAGGGGGCAGGGATTATTTAAGGAGGCACTTGGGGGTCTGATTAGGAAGGATGGAATGATGTTAAGAAAGGGGAAATTTGAGTTGAATAATGGAGAAAACCTTTCTGAGAGGGAGCTGTACGGGGCTAAGGCATCATTTCCTGGGGCAGGGGAGGAGCCCCATTTCTTGGGATGTTTAAAACTTGGGCTGGAGGCAGACTAGACAGTAGGGAACAATCCTGCCCAGGGCCCTTGGGGATGGAGAGAAAGTGACCCAAGGGGCCTTCTCCAGCTCTGGTTTCTGGGGGTAGCAGCAGGAAGGCAACAGTGGATGAGCACAAAAAACGGTGACTCAAACCCTGAAACTCACAGACCACAGACGGCCACTTTCAGCTCCTCATCCTGGATGGTGATTTTCTTGGGCAGCTTCACTGACACCTCGTACTTGGGCAGCACTGAGGGAGAGAGAGGGGCCAGATGTTGAGCAGAGCAGAGGGAACACGTGTACATCACTGTCACTTCCCCACTGAGTGACAGACACAGCCTCTCCCCCTCCCACTCCCAACGCATGGTGCCAGATCTTCAGCCTGCTACAAATCACCACAGCTCCATGCCCCTCAGTGCAGCTGTGCCAGTTTACACCAGCTGAGGATCCGGCCAGGGACTGTGGAACTGAAGAGAAAAACACCGTAACCCCTGCTCCCCTCCCCTTCGCTCCCCTTGCCCAACCCTGCCCGCCGGGCTGTCGTTGCTTTAGAGGCTGTATTCTAAACTATGCAACACAAGTGATACCTAGTGAGGGCCCGACTCCCCAGTGCACCATCGTCACTCATCAGATTTAAAGGGCCACATTCACTGTGTGCTCTGGCTGCTTTGCTGCTTCAGTGAAGTAAAGCAGCCATAAGCCCGGTTACTTTGCATCCCTGCTGGAGTGGTACAAAGCAGACGGACTCCACCAGTGAATCTGGCCCCGAAAGTTCAGCCATTTTAAACTTATCCCTGCATGAAAAGAGTTGGATAAAAGCTGTTTCATAACACGGTAAAAGCAAATATTGTTTCCTGCTGGCTGAGTTCACAGACTGCATTCCCCTTCTGGCTGGGCACTAGAATGTCAAGTTTCAGTCCCAAGGTGAATTTTCTCAGCAATTCTGAACTAACTGAATGAGGGGGTAATAATGGAAGAGAGACATTGACTGGGGGTGTGTGGAGGGGACTGGAGAGCAGACTCAGTAAGACAATGGTTCTCAAACTTTTGTACTGATGATCCCTTTCACATAGCAAGCCTCTGAGTACTACCCCCCCTTATAAATTAAAAACCCTTTGAACTATATTTAACACCATTATAAATGCTGGAGGCAAAGTGGAGTTTGGGGTGGAGGCTGACAGCTTGTGACCCCCCTCATGTAATAACCTCGCAACCCCCTGAGGGGTCCCGACCCGCAGTTTGAACCCTTGCAATAAGAGCTGCTGTAGCTATAAGGCTCAGGCAAAAGCCAGCATGGCTTGCAGTGGCACACGCAGAGGCACCCCAAGCAAGGAGGTGGCAGTCTGTCCAGAGCCAGGTCACACTGGGGCACTGGAACCAGGGAGATCGGCCCAGCTGAAGCACAGGCTGGTCACATTGCCCACACTGCCACGCTGACTGGTGTTCGGAGCTGGTCACAGTGCCCGCACTGCCATGCTGACTGGTGTTTGGAGCTCTGTGGGTTCGCCCTACAAGAGCCCTGCTTTAAAGCCCTTCAGCTGCGACGCCCTGTGGTACCTATCCCGCAGTTCCCAGCACAGACCCCAGAAGCAGTGGATTCTGGGAAGTTTCAGAATGCCCTGTCCGGACAGCAGCGAGAGGCCTCGTGGAGCCACTGTTACTCACCCGTTCAGAATGAGCTGGCTCTTAGGCTTGCTGAGAGCAAGCTCTTGGAATGCACGTAAGTGGCTGGAGGATTTCTGTGGGACGATTCACAAGTGATCGGGGTGGGGGCTGGAGTGGTACATTGTCCTAGACTAGACAGAGCTGTACTTTCTCTCTCCTTGGGGTGATTAGTGGCAACCACTGTAATTAAGGTTGCAAAATGGGTTCTCTGAGAATCTACCACTCCTTCTGGCCTCTTTTTCCTTTCCTCATAAACCTTCCGAAAGTTTGCCCTTTGGGGCTGATGTTTTCCAGGCTTGATCTCCAGCCAAAGTGTCTTTATTTACTTATTTTGAACGTTTGAAGATGTTCTGGGTGCCAGGGACCGCAAGGACAAAGGTGTGAAGACCAGAGTGGGAGAAGAGGAGAAAGGAGAGGTGAGTTAAGCCAGTTTCATTGGCAGAGCACAGGGGGAGCAAACTGTGCCACTGTAATGCAGCATTCACATAGTTTGTACTGCACACAACTGGTAGGAAAAACCCTACACAAAAATAAAGCTGCATTGTACTGAGACTGGAATCACAGCCCAAATCCAGTAGGCCCGAGGGATGGGCCTTTGTATTCAGACCCAGATACTCCCAGGCTTACAGTGAACAGTGACCCTGACAGTTCAAGTGCTGAGGAGAAAGCTACACACCACTGGATGCAGGCTCAGATCCCTTAAAGCATCCAGTGTTTTCCTGGCCCATTCCTTAGATCACTCTTCACACATCTACACCCCAGACAATCCTGAACTAGATTTTTGTGCCTGGAATGGATGAATCCCAGACAGTTGCTCCCGCTTCCAACACCCCTCGTCCCAGCACGAGTGGGAACCTTCCTTACCATATTCCTCCACAGTAAAGGAGTGTTCTAGATTGGTCCCTGACTCTTTCTGCACCACCACTTTGTAGGTGCCTTGAATGGGCTCGGAGGTGAGGGGGAAGGAGAGCTGGGTGAGGCCCCCATTTAACTCCACCTCTTGCCACTGGTACACGCGGTTCCTCTGCGAGTCCTAGAGGTTAGAAGAGCACAAGGTCGTAAGATGACTCTTAACCTTTCATTTACAGGCAGGGTGTCTACACGGCATGAGGCTGCAGAGCAGGGCAGTTGCAGTCCAATGTTTGGCAGAGATACAGAATATATACATGATCATCTCCCTGGCCTCTCCGATAGCTGAGGTTAGAGCACCTGGTGCCCAGCTCTGTACTTTCCCAGTAGTCTGTAAGGATTAACCAGTCAAATCCTGTGCAATCAGCGTGTAATTAAACAGCCAGATACCAGCACCGAATCTATTCCATTGTCTGCCCACCTGATCAACATGCCCACATCCATATGGAGTGGGCAAGGAGGGTGGGAGAGAGCAAGGCTAAGAGACCAATGCACAGACAGCAGGATGTGATGAGTTTCTAAAGCCTAGGAACTTTAATGTTACATTTGCAGTTCGAGAACTGGCAACTGGTCTGGCTGAGGATTGAAATACTCAAGTTACCTATGGGGCTTAGAAAACCCTCCCCATGCAGGTATGTGGAAGGCAATGGGCTATGGAAATACTAATCTGGTCTTAAATATGTTGTTGTTTTGGGCTGCTACTCAATGCACAATATGTATGGGGAGTGGGGAATGTGGGGGCCAATCTGAATAAATTAGACAAGGGCCTGAATATGGTTTGGGGCAAGTTTGAAGGCAAGTCCAGAGGCTGGATCTGAAACCTCATCTCTGTAAAAGCTGAGTGTTATTAATTACAAATTGATTATTAACAGGCCAAAACAATGGACCAAACCAGATCTGACGTGACCAGATCCTAACCTGGTTCTGAATTCTGCAGCTCAGGCCCAACTCTAGTAGAAACCATCAAAGAGATTAAACTAAAAGCAATATTTAGTTTGATGTGCCCTTTCCAGACTGCTCAGGAACATGTTTAATGTTCACACTCTTTCATTTTCTATCTGTTTTCTCCTTTGTATCTTGGCTACCATCAAAAGTCTATTTACTTTAGATAGCCCCAGGTGACTGACTGACTGGAGAGGATTTATTTCATTCCCACTTTATCCCTGAGCCAAGTAACAGGGGATGTGAGTGACCTCTCATGGCTGACGGGTAGAGAGCAGGCCCTGTTTCTAAGAGACCCCACTAGGCGACATCGAAGGCAGAGGGGTGAAAAGACCTTCAGCTGACAAGTCCCACTGTGCTGTCGCTGTCGCAGTTATTGAGAGTTGGCCCTACATTTAAGTCAAGTGAAAAGTGGGTAGCCCAGTGTGAGGCGGATCTGGGGATGAAATAAATATGTGACTCAGAGAAGGCTGGGAAAGAAGGTTTATAATTGGGCTTGTGCTGCCTTTGCCATCTTTTTTTTTTTGTTTTGTTTTGTTTTGTTTTTTCCCACCAAATGCATCCGATGAAGTGAGCTGTAGCTCACGAAAGCTTATGCTCTAATAAATTTGTTAGTCTCTAAGGTGCCACAAGTACTCCTTTTCTTTTTGCCATCTTTATCATGGATATAGACAGAAGGCCTGAAAGCTTTTACCAAATGAAAAAAAAAAGTGTTTTTTCGCCCCCCCGCTTGTTGTTTTAACTTCAGAAATAGCAGGAATGCCATGTCTGGTCTCCCCTGGTTTCTCACTAGATCTCAGATGTATTTATTGTGAGCAGCCACATCTTAACTGAAGGGGTGGGAGTTGGAAACAATTATAACAATAAAAAAAATACCTAGCACTTTGCATCCATAGATCTCAACCTGCTTTACAAAGGAGGTCAGAATCATTATCCCTGTTTCACATCTGGGGAAACTGAGGTAGAGAGAAGTGAGCTCACTTCTTAAAGTCACCAGTAGAAGGGTGGGAGAGTTACCAATAGAACCCAGATCTCCTGAGTCCCACCACAGTTGTCTATCTAGGTCACACTGTGTCAACAGAGACAGCCTTTATCCCAACTGTTTTTTAATCACTGGAATTAAACAGCTGGCCACAAAAACGAAACAAACAACCCTAAATAATATTAGAGTCCTAAAGATCCCTTCCCATCTGAGGGGTTCAGTTTTCCTGCCATGGACTCGTATCATATCATCAACTCTCTAGTTCTCTTGTGCCCGCAGAGACTTCCAGGGTGGACAAGATCTGAACTTCTAATGGAAAAAGAGGCAGAAATAACAAACATAGGGCCCGACTACATATAAAAGTTGTACTGCTTGAGCTATACTGGTGTAGTGACACCAGTTCAATGCCCTAGTGTGGACACAGTTATACCAAGATAAAGGTGCCTTTGACCAGTATAGCTTATTTCTGTATGGGAAGGGGAATGAGCTATGCCAGTATAAGGCACCTCTATGCTAGTAAAACCAGGCCCATGCTAGTGGCTGCACCAGTATAATTACTTTGATATAAAATCCCACCCCTGACTGACACAGTTAAACTGGAATGAAATTTGTGTGCAGACCAGGGCTCCCTTTCACAAGAGACACTTTTCAGGCTCCTTTAAACAACCTAAAGAAGCAGAAAAGGTCATAGGCCCATTTTTCCCCTTTGCAGGTCATGTTTCAATGTTGCGCTGCAGCTGAGGACTGAAATCTCTAGGGTGATCCAACGCTGAGAGGATCCAATGATCACCCACGGTGGGTGGGGTGAATGCAGGACTCTATTTCCTGTTCACACAGATTCATCCTTACTTCCTTGCTCTGAGCCCCCTAGTGGCCGCACTACCCATTCACAATGACAACCGCACTACACACCCCCTCTGCTGTGGAGCACGAGAGTCTCCCCGTCCCCGCAGCAGCCCCAGCTTTCAGCTAGTGGCTGTGAGAGTAAAAATCAATGTGCCACTTACTTTGATGAAGACCAGTGGAAACTGTGGGGAAAACAGGGAAAAGCAGAGTTAGAAATACAAGTCAGACGTGCACTGAGCTCATCTTCCCTGTTCAGGGGACTTCTGTGTCTCTGCATTTCCCTCTGTCCCTTGCTCTCTGTTACTCAATGAGAAACTCCAGTGGAGCCTTCTAATGTTTTAGTGCCTGAACTGATCAGTTTAACACAGTTGTGAAATTAAACACTTTGTTTTGCATTTAGAGGATTCAGGATAAAAATTTCAAACCCACCCAAGTGAATTAGGAGCTGTCAAGGTTGATTCACCACTCTGGCACTTTGAGTGCAGAAGGTGGGGGCCCGCAAGGATTGCAAAAATTAATACTGGCCACTCCAGGCCGGTATTAAACTCCCAAGGTTATAGCTTCTCTGTGACCTTAGATGGGGAGATGTTGCCATGACCCAAATGCAAAAAATCCCTTTGAACCCAGGAAGGCACACTTGGGAATTCCTCCCTGTGGGGTACCCTCAAGCCCTTTCACCTCTGCTCCTGTCCAGGGAAGTGCTGAGAAAGAAAACAAAGGAAATCAGCAGTTGCCACCAGCTAATTAAACAATATATGCACAAACCTCTTAGGACACAAAAACCCAATCCTGTTCTTAAAAAAGGTAAATTTTATTAAAAAACAAAAAGAAAGAAAATACATCTGGAACGTAGGCTATTGCTAGATTTTAAAAAGAGCATATATAATAATTAAGCATCAAGAATGGTTTTCTTGAGGTTCAGCTTAAAGGTTACAAGCAAAACAAAAGCACCTAGGGTTAGCACAGAGGAGTCCACAAGCCATAAAGAAATAAACCTAACCGCGTCTTCCTAGACATTCCCTGATCTACTTACATATCTGGGTTTTCAGATAAGTAGTTTCAAGGTATGATTTGATGATTTTTCATACCGGGTTTAAAGCTTCTTACAGCATTGCTGCTCTGTGTCTGCTCTCTCCAGAGAACAACAACAGACAGACAAAGGGAAAGTTTTTTCCCAATTTTAAGAAGTTCTAGCCTTCCCAAAGCTCTTTTGCTCAGGTGCCCACTCCCTTCCTTTTACCTATGGGCTTTTTTAACCCTTTACAGGTAAAGCAAGTAGAGAACAGCTACTAATGGATTTTGTACCTAACTGGCTGGCTGGGTGTCCATAAAAGGGAGCTACCCCCCCCATCCCGCTTCATTTATCATAGGAGCCTTTTTCAAAGGTGATTTAGGCACTTTAGGCCAGATCCACAAAGGGACTTGTGTATCTACCTCCCGTTGATTTCAGTGGGAGTCAGCACCTATGTACCTTTCAAGTTCTGTGGCTTAGGAGCCAAAGAGCCACTGACTTTCAGTGAGACTTGGGGGCGGATTTGTAAAGGTGTTTAGGTGCCTAACAATGCAGACAGGTACCTAGAGAACTTTCCAAGAGCTGAGGTACATAGTTCCCATCACAGCCAATGGGAGTTAGGCTCCTAATTGCCTACGTGCTTCTGAAAATCCACTATGCACCTATCTGCATCTTTAGGCATCTAAATCCCTTTGGCAATCTTGCCCTGTCATAAACATACAGCTACGGGTAGCATAAAATCCCTCCTTTACCTGTAAGGGATTAATCAGTTCCATTAACCTAGTTGGCACCTGACCAGAAGAACCAATGAGGAAAGAAGATACTTTCAAATTGAGGGCAGGGGTTGTTTGTGCTCTTTTGTTGTTCTCTCCGAGACAAAGAGAGAGATCAAGCAAGTAATCCGCTTCAATTGAAATGATACATCTAAAATTACAGAAATTGTAAGAAATAGCAAGGAAATGCGTTAAAGTATCTTTTGTTTTAGCTTGTGAATTTTCCCTGTGCTAAGAGGGAGGTTTATTCCTGTTTTGTTTTGTTTTTTTGGTAACTTTGAAGTTTTGCTTAGAGGGGAATCCTCTGTGTTTTTAAATCTTATTATCCTGTAAAATTACCTTCCATCCTGATTTTACAGAGGTGCTTCTTTTACTTTTTTCTTTATAATAAAGTTCTGTTTTTAAGAATCTGATTGGGTTTTTAGTGTCCTAAAAACCCAAGGGTCTGGTCTGTGCTCACCTTGCTTACCTATTTGGTTGGTATATTATTCTCAAGCCTCCCCAGGAAAGGAGGTGAAGGGGCTTGGGGGAGATATTTTAGGGAAACAGGAACTCCAAGTGGTCCTTTTCCTGAATCTTTGTCTAACTCACTTGGTGGTGGCAGCGATACCGTCCAAAGACAAGGAATTTGTGCCTTGGGGAAGCTTTTAACCTAAGCTGGTGGAATATAAATTTAGAGGGTCTTTCATGTGGGTCCCCACATCTGTACCCCAGAGTTCAGAGTGGGGAGGGAACTTAGGTTTCTAAGTCACTGAGGCCCTTTGGAAAGTTGATGGTTTTCAGGGCTTTCAGGTGGCAACTCAGTTCTCTGTGTCCTGCTCTGCAGCATCAGGTGGGGCCTGCTGCTACGATGTTTCCTGAGGGACCACTGCTCCTGCACATGCGAACAGTGAGGTTGTGGAGTGGGGTCAGCTAGGTCACAGTGTACGATGTGCAGGAAGGTGTGACGGAGCCAGGTATAGGGGTCTTGAGGCCCAGTCACATGCCTTCCCACAAGACAGAAGTGATCTCCTGAGGGCCTGACTCACTGCTGGCCCACCCCTGGTGCTGTCACTCACACCAGTGCAAAGTGGGGCACACAGCAACCAGTCTCATTTGACGTTTTATGCCCACTTTGCTCTGGTGTTAATGATGCCACAAGGTGCACGGCACTGGGGAATCAGGCCCTTAGGATGTTCCTAAAGCCACCACTGAAAGACTCAGATTTCCAGTCCTATCAAATGGAGAAGCCCAGTGCTTAATTTGTGCCAGGGCTGAGCCCCAGTATCTCTAGGCTTGGCAGTTCATAGCCCCAGCACCTCTAGGCTTGGCAGTAAATAGCCCCAGCACCTCTAGGCTTGCTGCGTCACTTATGAAAGTAAAAAAAAATTGTTTGAGCCCCCAGCACCTTTACAAATTAAGCACTGGAGAAGCCAGTTATTTCAGTCTTACTCTGCATGTTGAGACCAACAGTTTCTTCTTTGACAGTTATTCTTTACAATTCTGTTCAAAGCACTAACTTCTCCGGTAGTGTTTTATGTTTCCTTGTGATCAGATGAAGTGATCAGAATCTCCTTGTTACTCTAGAGTGCTCCTTCACCTTCAGAATAATGACAGGTTTCAGAGTAGCAGCCGTGTTAGTCTGTATTCGCAAAAAGAAAAGGAGTACTTGTGGCACCTTAGAGACTAACAAATTTATTAGAGCATAAGCTTTCGTGAGCTACAGCTCACTTCATCCGATGCTATAGCTCACGAAAGCTTATGCTCTAATAAATTTGTTAGTCTCTAAGGTGCCACAAGTACTCCTTTTCTTCAGAATAATGATCATCTTTTGCCTCTGGAGATTCATTGGCCCTGCTGCTCATTCCCTCTGCCCCAAAGTCCTGTTCCCTATATTCAGAGGGCCCATAAGGATGCCACAAACAGAGAATTATGATTTTTAAGATGTAAAACAGAAGATAGAGGGAGGTTTTTAGCTCCACCAACTGTGAGCAATTTATCATGTAGGACAGAATTATAGAATCACAGAAATGTAGGGCCGGAAGGGACCTCCAGAGATCATCTAGTCCATTCCCTGTGCTGAGGCAGGACCAAGTTAACTTAGACCATCCCTGACAGTTGTTTGTCCAACCTGTTCTCACAAACCTCCAATGATGGGGATTCCACAACCTCCCTTGGTAATCTGTTCCAATGCATAACTATCCTTAGAGTTAGAAAGGTTTTCCTACTTTATAGTCTAAATCTCCCTTGTTGCCAACAAAATCAATTATTTCTTGGACATGGAGTACAACCAATCACTGTCTTCTTTATAACAATGTTTTACATATCTGATTATTATTGTCAGGTCCCCCCTCAGTTGTCTCTTCTCTAGACTAAACAGGCCCAATTCTTTCAACCTTTCCTTATAGATCAAGTTTTTGAAACATATTATTATTTTTTGCTCTCCTATGGACTTTTTCCAATTTACTTACTTCTGTCAACATGATCCTAACAGGACAATTTCCATTCCCTGCTCCAGAGGAAAGATGAACATCCTCCCCAAGATCTTTTCCAAGACAATCTCAGAATCAGCTTAGCCCCACTGGCCAAATTTTGCTCCCAGTAACTGGTCTTAGTCTAAGGCATTACTAACGCACTCATCAATTTAGGCTCTCACATCAACTCCAGTTCCCATGAAATCAGTGGAGTTGTTCCAGATTGACAGTGGTACAAATGAGATTGGAATGTGGCCCAGCATCTCAGAGCAGGGATCATCCCATCTAAACATTTCTTTAACCCTACTTCTTCTGGGGGTATTTCCTCACATGCTAGCCTATTGATCAGATGTAATGGCAGAGGCAGAAAGCAGACAGGAAACAACCCCATAATCTCCTCTGTAGCTGGACTGCTTGTGGAGAGGATCCCATTTGGGAGCCAGGATTATTGGCTATTTTAGTAGATGTCCATAAATCCACTTCAGAGGGATTTAGTCTCTGAACAGTCACTCTGGAAAAACATTGTGGGGTTCCACATTATTGCAACTTTGTGACCATCTCTGATGTCATGATTGTCGCTCTACCATACACTATGGCCTTTCAAAACTCATGGCAACAGCAGAAGGCACAGAACTCTGACCCATCTGCCCAGGCTTCAACCATGGAATCCAAAGAAGAATCTATGTTAGCTGTTCGCAACATAAGGCCTATGGCTAAGGCTACGATTTCAGCACAGAAATTTTTAGTAAATTTCACAACAGCGGGGTGGGAGAAAAAACAGTAAGTTATGGCAAGGTCACCAAATAATGTAGTTTGCACTACATCAACATGCAAAGAGTATAGTGAGGGTGATGAAAGGGGAGGCCGAGGGTGGTGATGGGGGCATGCTGTGCTCACCCTGCAGCAGCAGCTCCTGTCCTGCAGTACTGAGCCCGACTTCCCATTTTGGGCATTGGGACCTGGTGCATGGGGTCACAGTTCCACTCAGGTTTGGCCCGTCCACCCCTCTACATATGGAGAAGGAGGGTCAGAAAGGCCAAACCTGAGTGGGGCTGCATTCCCATGTGCCAGGTCACAACACCACTTGGTTTGGGGGCTAATCAAATGAGTTTTTACAGCCATATCCAAGATTTCATGGATTTTTTTGAAATTCACAATTTCTGTGACCACGGTGACAACAAAATAGTAGCCTTATGACACACAATTGTGCATTTCAGATTCCAACCAGTAGAGGGCAGTGGTGCATTTACACACTAGCCAGCTTTATAGTATTGTAATATAATATAATAATTCATATTGTGCCATACAGGGACACATTCTGACCTATGTACACACTGTCAATGAAGGAGAATGAAATGTAAATCATGGCAGAAACTGATCCCCATGTAGAAGATGTGGGGAGTCAGATGGGATTATTTGATTTACAGAGTTGCTTTTACGGCTCTAGAAGGATGTTTATAGAAATAGGTTCCTCTGGACTCACAAAGGACTTTAAAGGGGTCATCATCAGCGCTCACCAAGTGAGCCATAGAAACTGATCAGCAATCTGACCTACCTTCACATTCAGAGGACGGAAGTCTTCGTCCAGAGAGACGATCCGAAACAGAACTGCATAGGTCATGATTGAGAGAGGAAGAGATTTTCACTGTTACACCTGCAGCCACTCACACAGGGACCATCGGTCATTGAGGGAGCTGCTGTGTGCGTGTGTGGCCCAGATGCAATGATCCATGGACACATGGCAAGGTTGGATGCAAGCACCACACTGCCCTTTGTGACTAGCGGGGAGGCGGTGGAAAGGCAGGCTTACTGCCAGCTATACTAACTTGGTGATGAGTTGTGGGGTCTCTGGGGAGGCAGGGAGGATTTCCTGCCTTGTATATAATTCCCCACCCAATTCCTTGTACCTGTTTGTCCCGGTTTGTAGATGGGTTTGTCCGTCTGGACAAAGACCAGGCTCTCTGAGTTCTTGACCAGCACTGATTTCCGGCTCCTGAACTCCAGCGTCGGCCCCTTCACCCGCACCGTGAGAAATGCTGCTGATGAGCTGCTGGACTTTGGAACCTGGAGAACAGCAAAAGAGCCGCTGCCTTAGAGACTCTTCCCTCTGCACTGAGCCTTTGGAGGCTGGAGTTGTACATGGAACCCAACCAAAAAGGTCACCACGTACCTACCAGAATCAGGGATTGTGGGGTCTGGGGAAAGAAAGCCATGCTCTGCCAGTCTCACCTCACCCTGGTTTTGCAGGACTCTTCTCTTCCATCCCCACTAATGTCTCCTTTATGCTACCAGAATCTTTGCAGTGATGGGGCCTCCACCACCTCCTCCAGAGGAGACGGTGCCTGCCACCCACTGCTATCCCCTCCCAACCAGGAGTCTCTGACTCCTCCTCTCCAGTAGCTCATATCTTAAGAACTTCCCCCAGTGTCTTAGTCTCAGCTTTTCCTTCTGCCCATCACCCCTTGTGTTGTCTCTTGCCAAGACTGGGGGTCATTTCTCTTCCCTCATTATGCTCCTTCCTCAAAGGGATTGATGGACTGTGATCGTGTCCCCCCAGCTGTGAATCCCAATGATGAAGGAAAATGGGAAGCTACATCTGATTAATTACTTCTGTGTTGGGTCCATTTTCTTCTACTGTCCCCCCAGCCAGCCTTGAGAGCTGCAGGGAAAAATCCTGGACTGGCCCCCGGGAGAGGCACAAGATGAGCTCATGGATGTCGATGGTCTGGAGGAAGTTCTGTAACCTCCTCCTTCCATGGCTTTCTTTCCGGTCTCACTCAGAGGCTTGTGGAGCCCCCTGAGAAATGGGAGACCAGGCAGCAGCCATAAGGTCAGCACTGACTCAGAGAGAAAACCACCCAACAAAGCCAGCCACACCACAGCCTGTAGCAGAGCCTCTCCCAGCATTGTGCCGGGCACTGAGCTCAGCACTGACTGAAGATCACTCCTCTGAGTCACCCACAGCACTGCCAGCAGGAACCATGGTTTTTCTTGAACGTCTCCTACCTGAGCCTGTCTCCGTTTGTGATTTCTGATGGTATCAGGTCTTGCAGGGGTTGGTCCCAGGCTGTCTCTATCTTACAGACTCAGGTAATAAACCCTGTGGGAGTCAGATACTCACCATGAACGGGATGCACTTGAACACGTCCTTCTCCGACACCACGTCTGCGATCATGCTCCTGTTCTCCCCCGCGTATTCCAGCGTGCTGCTCAGCGTCACAGACTCATTCAGGTGGGTCAGCTGGACACAGACCTTTTCAGGAACGTTGGTGTGGATCAGAAAGGGCACTAGCACCATGTACTGCCTGGGAAGGGGAAGGGCACAGGTCAGAGAGGCGGGGATGGGGAATGGAGAAGGTACTGATGAAAGGGCACGGGCTAGTGTGACAGCCAAATCCCCAACCATCCATCCGCACTGTAATTTGTACATACAGGATGGTGAATTTCATTTTGCTTTTGTAACATACTAGCTGGTCTGCTCAGTCAGCCAGGAACCTAGGACACCACCTGGAGTGAAGGAACTAGTTCTGTGCTAGCAGCGATTGCTGTCCAAGGGCTGTTTGTTCAGACTCCCAGCAGGGCGTGGAGATGGCTTGAAAAGTTCCAGGCTGTTAATTGATGTTTGTGTATCCCACAACCCCTTGCTGTATTATCTGAACAGCAGGGAGGGAGCTTAGGTGAAATGCTTGTTGTACCTCCATAGAGACTGGCAGGCAGTTACACAGGAGTGTGCATCAGGACTTTTAATCTAACCCCCTCTCTAGCTGTCTGTGGATCTAGGTATGTCACCTGCTGCCCTCAGTAATGGAGAGATACAAATGTAGGGATGGCTGTATGCGATGACATCTGAATGTAGGGAATGGCCATTGTGCTAAAGGGGCAGAATGACCTAGTGTACAGGGATTTGGCCAGAGAACTCATTGCTATTCCTGGGTCTGTCAGTGACCTGCTGTGTGCTACTGGGCTTCACTGCTCTATGTCTCAGTTTCCCCATTTCTCATATGGGGATCCCGAAGATGCTGCTTACACCCCCCTTTTATGTGCATGTAGATCTCTGGATGAAAAGTGCTAGCTTACAAGTTCAAATGTTAATGAGGACTTTACCCAACTTGTCTCACCCCTCATCAGCAATGACAACAACAGAGTAATTTGGGCTACAGAAGAGAATTGCCAACTTTCTGTTTGGCAGAAAACCTAACACCCTTGCCATGTCCCCTACCCTGCCCCTTCTCCGAGGCTCTGCCCCTGCCACGACCCTTCTCTGAGGCCCCATTCCTGCTCACTCCATCCCCCCTCCCTCCATTGCTTGCTCTCCCCCACCCTCACTCATTTTCACCAGTCTGGGGCAGGTGGCTGTGGTGGGCTCTGGGGTGGGGACAGAGTTGAGGGGTTCAGGGTGCAGGAAGGGACTCAGGGCTGGGCCAGGGGATTGGGGTGCAGGAGGGAGTGAGGGCTCCAGCTGGGGGTGTGGGCTTTAGGGTGGGGATGAGGGGTTTGGGGTGCAGGAGGGGGCTCAGGGCTGGGGCAGGGGACTGGAGTGTGGGAGCGGGTTTGGGTGCAGGCTCTGGGTGGTGCTTACCTCAGGAGGCTCCCAGAAAGCTGCCAGACTGTCTGGCTCCTAGGCAGAGGCAAAGCCAGGTGGCTCTGCAGTCTCCGCGCTGCCCCTGCATGCAGGTTCCACTCCGCAGTTTCCATTGGCCACAGTTCCTGGCCAATGGGAGATGCAGACCCAGCGCTGGGAGGAGAGAGGGAAGCAGCGTGCGGAGCTCCCCTGGCCACCCCAAGCCTAGGAGCCAGATGGAGATGCCGGCAGCTTTCTGGGAGCTTTGCAGAGCCAGGCAGGCACCCTGCCTGCCCTGCTGCAGATAGCCAACCAGACTTTTAATGGCCCAGTCAGCAGTGCTAGGGTCCCTTTTCAAGCAGGCATTCTGGTCAAAGACTGGATGCCTGGCAACCCTACTACAGAAGGCTGCAGCCTGCTGACTCAGAGCAGAGATGTTGGCAGAACATCACTGCTGGGAGGCTGGACGTGTAGCAGTGTGAAGCCCCCTGGGACACCCAGCTTTCTGCCAGGGGGCTGTTCATCTTGCTTAGCCAAGATATCAAAATGACAAAGTCAGGTAGGAGTAGCCTTAACCTGGCTCTGATTAAATTCCTCTTCGCCCTCTGTTAGGCCTGAGCCAAAGCCCATGGAAGTCAATAAGACTTTTTCCATTCCCCTCACTGGGCTTTGGATCAAGCCCTGTGTGATTTTCTCTCTATCTTCAATCTCAACCAATAAAGGCTGGGGGCTGATTCTCCCCCACCTGACACCTGGTGCAGAGTGAGTGCAAAGGGGGCCTGAAATCAGCCCTTCTGCTCTGATAGCATCTGCCAGACACTGCACGGCACACACTTCTCTCTCTGGGGTGAGGATGACAGAAGGAACAACATGTGACAGTCATCTACCTTAACACTCTAGTGCCAGGCTCGCTGGTACCACAGTGATTAGCACAGTATGAGAACCTACATAGAATAGAGACCAACGGCTGAGCCGTAAGAAGGCAGCCCGCAATTTCCTGCAGTTGCCCCTTGGCTGCTACAGGCAGCTCTGGCATTTGCTGAGCAGACAGCCAGGTGCCTCCTCTCTCCCTGCTGGATCAGAGCAAGCGGCCTGGAGGTGATGGCAGAGGCTGCAGAAGCTGGCTGGGGCAAAAGCACAATGTGAGTAGGGTTACCATATTTGAACATTCAAAAAAGAGGACACTCCACAGGGCGTCGGGGTAACTTTCGCTGTTGCAGCTGCCCTCCTGAACGTTTTTAGATATTTAAATAGGGTTACCATATGTCCATATTTTCCCGGGAGGAATTTTTAAAATTTAAAAATTCCTCCCGGACGCCGATTTAAGAACCAAAAAGCTGGACATGTCTGGGAAAATACGGACATATGGTAACCCTAAAGTTTTTTTTTAAAAAGGTGGGCCTTAACTAGAAATGAGCTCCGTTTCACATGTGTGGGTCCCCACCTCTCCCTGGGGGTGTGCTAGGGTGACCAGATGTCCCGATTTTTGGGTATTTTTCTTATATGGGCTCCTATTACCCCCCACCCCCTGTCCTGATTTTTCACACTTGCTGTCTGGTCACCCTAGGGTGTGCACATGTGTGGGTTCCAGCTACTCCCTGCCCCTCTTATTGAAGCAGGTGTGCAGGGTTACTGCCCTGGGAACTACAGGGCACCGGTGGATGTGGGGCCGGCTGCAGACAGGGGTATGGAGCAGGGCTATCTGGAGACAGCGGGTTTGGGGCTGGCTGGAGACGGGGGCTGCGGGGCTGGCTGGAGGCAGGGCAGGGGCTGACTGGAGGCAGGGCAGAGGCTGGCTGGAGGTAGGGGCTGGCTGCAGGCAGGGGGGTGCGGGGCTGGCAGCAGGCAGGACAGGGGCTGGCTCCGCGCAGTGGGGTGCGGAGCTGGCAGCGGGCAGGACAGGGGCTGGCTGCGGGCAGGGGGGTGCAGGGCTGGCTGCAGGCAGGGCAGGGGCTGGCTGCGGGCAGGATGGCAGGTACTCCCAGCGAGAGAGGCTTGGCGTAGCAGCGCACGGAGCAGCCTGAGCAGCAGGATGCAGCCCAGGCCCAGCAGAGCAGCCGGGGACCCGCCGGGCAGCAGCAGCAGGAGCCCCAGGGCCAGGGAAAGCTGCAGCAGGGCCTGTGCTCAGGGCCCGCAGCGCTGAGCAGCGCCGCGTCCCCAGCAGCCGGAGGAGGAATGAGATCACTTTCCAGCTGCCGGAGCCAATCAAAGCCGCGGCACCGCCTCGCACAGCGGCGGGAAGCAGGTTACACATTAGCTGGCATCGGGCGAGCATCCCAGACATGTGGCTCCTGCAAGTAACTCTAGGGTTACCACACCTCTGTATTTTCCTGGATATGTCTGGCTTTTTGGTTCTTAAATCGCCATCAGGAAGGAATTTCCAAAAAGCCGAACATGTCCGGGAAAATACAGCCGTATGGTAACCCTAAATGTGAGGGCTCTGATATTGGCCGCCAGCACCCCCGTGTACAACCCGCCCCCAATCCCCATCAATCTGTACAGCCCAATGCATTGCAGGAGTTCCAGCCCCAGCAGCCTTACCACTCCAGCAGCTCTGCCCCCAGAGACCTTTCAGCACTGACCATAGCGGCCATGTGTTGTTGAGCTCCTTGGCCAGCTCTCCTCCCCTCTGCTTGGGGCAGGGCTTGTCGACCAGGAGCTTAAATTCATGCTCATATGCAAAGTATTCACAAATATGCAAATTATTTCATTAAAATGTGCATAAAATGCCTCACACAGAGCAGAATAGACTTGGTGACAGTGCCTCATCTTGTGTTCTTCCTCTGCCCTTTCAGCAAGAACAAACTTTAGTCTAGACTGAGAGAATGAGACAGGACAAAAGGCAGGTCTTGGTAAGACAGATGGAGAGAGAAGAGTGGGGCCTCTCCTTTAGGATGCAACTGAACACAAAATGGCAGCTGCTTCTGCAGCACAGAGGGGTCTTCTCTCCATTTAAAGGTGCAGGATGTAGACAAGTCTGACCAGATGAAACTACATGCTCAGAGTGGCACAGAGCTAGGCACAAGAATTCAGATGGAACCATTTTCTGTCAGAAAATTCAGTTTCATCATAATGGAGACATTTTGCAGGATCGTGTCAATTTTGACAACATTTTGAATGGGAAAATGTCTAAATGAATTGTTTTGACTTTCTCATTTAAATAAGGTAAAAATGTTTTATTTTGACTTTTATATTATGATATGAATGTTATAGAATATTAAATATAGTACATTATGATGTGCAGCATTTTATATTATAGTACAATGTTTTGACATTATCAAAAGGTAGTGTTTAGATTTTCTGAATAAAATTTTTCTGGGATTTCCATTCCATGAAAAATTTGGACTGTGTGTTCCAATTTGCAGTGAAACCAATTTTTGAAATGTCAGAATTTCTGGCAGGGTGGCAATTCAAAACAATATGAAGTGAATTGGATTAAGAGATCTGACATTGGAGTTATGGGACTAGATCTATCTAGAGTGACCAGGTGTCCGGTTTTCGACTAGAACACTCGGTCGAAAAGACATACTCGTGGCTCCGATCAGCACTGCTGACCGGGCTGTTGACTGTCTGGTTGGCAGCGCCACACAGCAGGGCTGGCAGGCTCCATGCTAACCTACACTCCACATGGCTCCCAGGAAGCAGCCAGCATGTCCCCCCTCCGGCTCCTACACGTAAGTGCAGCAATGGGGCTCTGCATGCTGCCTCCACCCCAAGCACCGCCCCCAGAGCTTCCATTGGCCAGGAACCATGGCCAATGGGAACGGCAGGGGCGGTGCCTGCAGATGGGGTAGTGCTCAGAGCCGCCTGGCCGAGCCTCTGCGTAGGAGCCGGAGGGGGGACATGCTGCTGCTTCCAGAAACTACTTGAGATAAGCACTGCCTGGAGCCTGCACCCCTAACCCCCGCCCCAGCCTCGATCCTCCTCCTGCCCTCTAAACCCCTCAATCCCAGCCCGGAGCACCATCCTGCACCCCAACCCCCATCATCTTCAGACCTGCTCCAGAGTCCGCACCCCCAGCTGAAGCACTCACTTCCCCCCACATTCCCCAACCTCCTGCCCCAGTCCTGAACCCCCTCCCGCTCTCCAAACCACTCAGTCCTAGCCCAGAGCACACTCCTGCACCCCAAACCCCTCATGCCCAGCCCCACCCAGAGCCTTACCCCCCATGCCTCAACCCCAGCCCAGAGCCCCCTCCTGCACTCTGAACCCCCCAGCCCAGAGCCCCTTCCTGCACCCCAAATCCCTCATCTCCAGCCCCACATCAGAGCCCTCACCCCCAGCCGAAGCCCTCACCCCCCGACACCCCAACCCCTACCCAGGCCTGGAGTCCCTTCCCAAACCCTGAACCCCTCATTTCTGGTCCCACCCCAGAGCCCGCAGCCCCAGCTGCAGCTGTCACCCTGTCCTGCACCCCAGTCCCCTGAGCCAGCCTGGTGAAAATGAGCAAGTGAGTGAGGGTGGGGAGAGCAAACGAAAAAGGGAGGGGGGATGGAGTGAGCAGGGGGCGGGACATGGTCGGGGCTTTGGAGGAGGGGGAAGGGCAGAGGTCAGGGCAAGGGTGTTCAGTTTTGTGCAAATAGAAAGTTATCAACCCTAGATCCATCGCCTGCTGAATCAGGGCATTGTAAATTGTACCTGCTCATGTACACCAGCGAGGAGGGGTGCTGCCCCCAGGACAGGGGAGTGCCCACTGGAGGGCAAATCTATGCTGGGCTCCAGGGAAGTCTCTGCCAGTCGACACTGCCAAAGGGATACCCTGAGTCTGCCCAGCTCCTGGCTGAGCTTGGCCACGCGCCCTCTTCAGGCCCCTCAATGGAGGCGAGGTTGCAGCCAAGTTGCTAGTTTGCAGTGCCCCAGGTGGATATTCCAGCAGAGTGTGCCACAGCCAGGGTCTGTGCTGACAGACAGGAATCTAGGTCACAGACTCTCTTTGGGAACAAGCACAGTCTGTGGCTGCCAAGGGAAGCAAACTGGCTTTAAAAAAGAGGAGAAAAGATCAACACTTTTCTGAGCTCTCCTTCACAGGCAAGGAAACTGGAATAACAGGGGGGCTTCAGGGCAGGACTGAGGGGCATTGGCAGAGCTGTGTGGGGAGCCCCAGACTGGAATGGCAGGGGGGCTGCAGGGCAGGTCTGAGTGGCATTGGCAGCACTGTGAGGGGGATGAAGGAAAGAAAAGAGAAGACAGCACGAGCCCCCTCTGCATGTGCAGCTTACGGTTCAGTGGTGGGCGAGGTGTCTCCAGGAAGGAGGAAGAGGAGCAAGAGGAAGATGTTCGGGCCACCGGGCAGCCTGTCCTTCCCCATGGCGCAGAGCGAGGATGGTGAGTGAGGCAGACACACAGCCTTGTCCGCTGGCTCCCTGCACCCTGGCTGTCTGCTGGGTCCGCCCCTTTATACCTCTCTCTGCAAACAGCCCCCGGGAGGGGCGAGATAAGGGCAGGGGACCAGGACCATTTGGGCAATGGAGAGAGGTACGTGAGGAGGAGCCAGAGGCAATCTTAACTCATGGCACAGAAAATATCCCCGGCCAGACCCTGAGAAACTGATCACTGTTGTTACAGCGTGTATGGTAGCATCCATTGTTTCATGGTCTCTGTGTATATAAAATCTCCACACTGTATTTTCCACTACATGCATCTGATGAAGTGAGCTGTAGCCCATGAAAGCTTATGCTCAAATAAATTTGTTAGTCTCTAAGGTGCCACAAGTCCTGCTTTTCTTTTTTTGGGGAGAAGAGTATTTATTGGCGGTGTTCACATGAGACACTGTCCTGTGTCTGAACACCCCCATCCCCATTTTGTATCACTCCAGCAGCACTCTGCAGTGGTTGGAGAAGCCCTTTAGCTCATTACTGGGCCAGTCCAGCATTTTGTGGGGATTGGAACAAACTCCCCAAATCCTGCCCAGCGTTTCCAGAGAAACTTTTTCCGTCCCCATTCCCAGTACTGCCAACCACAAGAGATCAAAAAGCGCAAGTCAGACCCTCAACATCATCAGATTTGGCTCCCCCAAAATCTTAAGATTCTATATAAAGAAATACACCATTGTGGTTTTGGTCTTTTGAACTCCCCGTACCCCTCCTCTGTGTGTGTGTGCAACTGTCAGTCTGACCCACTCTACCAGAGGTTTGGGTTAAGGGGATTTGGGGCCCTGCTGCAGGAGCTCTCACCCCCACATCTGCCTGTCCCATGTCCAGGCATTAATCCTGTTCCCCAGCCCCCATCAGTTCCCCAACCAGCCCCCTTCAGCCTCATGTCAGTTCTTACTGGGTCTCTTCACCCTCTTTCTCCAAGGCCTGAGGGGGAGGCGCTTGCAGTGGGGTCCCCACCCCTTCTCCCAGGCTGGAGGGGTACCAGGGCTCTTCCCCCTTCCCCCTTCCCAGACAAGATGCAGAAGGGAGGAGAGGGGAGTGGGGAGGAGCAGAGGAGCCATCTGGAGCGGCTGGGCTCTTTGCTCCACTCTCCCCGCTCCCCTCCTGTGAGAATGGTGATGGGAGGGGAGAGTCTCCAGACCTCTGGCCCCAGGTGGGTGCCTTGTGTCAGTGTGAGGCGAGCTCCAGCCCCTCTCCCCCTGCTCCCCCCCCCCCGAAGTCCATCACTCACAAAAAAAATCTCAAGTGTTGGCAATACTGCATATCACATTCCACCGGCAGCTTAGCCAGTTACCTCCAATAATAGCCCCCTGGCACACGTGCAGGCAGGTCCGTTGAGAGAAATTGGGGCCCTGGGACATCACGTGTGTGTGGGCCCCTCCCCCTCCCATTTACTTTATTTATGCAGATGTTACCAAAGTTCTGGGGACCCCATACAGTTGTCTCCCTTTTCCTGCCTCTAGTCAGTCCTGTCTGTAGGGAATGACAGTGAGAGACCATTTTGTGTACCATTGCCCCTGCTGCATGGTGAATGTCAGAGCTGGCCATGGGTATAAAAGTGCCCTTTGCTGGCTGCAGGAGTGGAGCTGCCCCTGTAGGGGGTGTGTTTGTGCCACTGCCCTTGCAGGAGTGCATAGAGCACACTTGCTCATGTCCACAGCACTTGCCTTTCCTGGCTGAACAGTTGTGCTAGAGCAGGAGCTGGGGTGCACCATATTCCAACCAGTGGGAGGCAACATCAGACTAGCTCTGTGCATATTAGTGCCCTCAGTTGTTCGAGGGAGTGGGACTGCTTCTTTAGCTCCACAGGAAACTGGTGCTAGCTGTGAATGGTCTCTTTGGAGCACAGTAAGACTGGCACACTGGGGCTCTAAATGGAGAAAGGAGAGTCTTGTGAGCAAAGACATTGGAGTTGGGAGAAGTGGGTTCATTTCTCAGCCCTGCCACCAATTCACTGTTTGACCTTGGGCACATCCATTCCCCTCTGTATCTGACTTTACCCATCTGAAAAATGGAAGTAATGATCCTGACCCACCTGGCAGGAGTGTGTTGGGCTCAACTGATTAATGGTTGTCAAGTGGTTTAGGATCTTCTGGTGGGAGGTGCAATAGAAAGGCAAAGGAAGAAGCCCTTATTGTGGCACATGGGAAAATAGAAGTCAGACATTCTGACAGTTAATCCGTTACCCCATTAGTGAATTAAGGTCATTCAAGGAGTGTGGGAAGCCCCTGCCCTGCTTCCACGAAACGGAGATCTGAAATACGGGGGAAGCCTTACTCAGGGGAAGGATGGATCTTATTTAGATCCCCAATAGACCTAGAAGAATAAGTAATTTTTTGATTTGCTGACAATTGCATATTTTTTTAAATTGGTTTGGATTGAACAAAAACCAAAAGTTTTCTAAACACTTAGTGAATCAAAAGGTTCAAAAAAATATTTTGGGTCAATTGAAATATTTCATTCAACCTGAAAGAAAAAATTGCATTTTGATTTTGAGTCTTTTTTAATGTATTTGAGTATTTTTAAAATACAATTAAAAGGAACTGTTGAAAGAAAAAGCAATTTTGAACCAAAAAAATCAAAACATTTTATTTGAAAATGTCAGAACAAAATGTTCTGGGGTTTTTTTTTGGAATTTGGTTTAAGGGGTTTTTTTAACCAAAATAATTTGCAAAAGTTTTGCTGTTGCCCAATCTGCATTTTTCACCAAAAAGGAGTTTTGTGTAAACAATGTCACTCTGCTGTAATCCCCAACCCGCACGGGCCTAGCTCTAGTCACTTCCAGTACAAACAGTTGGAAAAGGTTATGCAATTGGCTGTGGATGATAACCCAGCTTTCACCTCCCTGTGGTCCTGGCCAAGAAGTGGGAAGTGAAAACATGTGAAGTGTTAGCACTTGAATAGTCCTTGGAGCATGGACTCAGAGTGCCCTGTCAACAGCGGGTTAATACTCTGCTACACAGTCCCCTTTCTATTTCCTGTCAAAGGAGATTTTTTAATTCCCCAGCTGTCAGTTTGTGTGAGCTCGATCTTGCTTCCACTATTCAACTCCTGAAGTCATTGGCTGATTTTTTTATGGTACCTGAAGTACTTGCAGTCTTTGAGTCCCAAAACATAAACAGCAGACATGTGAATCCAACACACCAAAAACAGAGCTGCAGGGGCCACAAAAATGTGGAATAGAAACTTTTAACTTCATAATTGACCCTGACAGTTTGAAAATGCCCCTGCAAAGTCATCTGGAAGCTTATTGTGATGGATTCCCGACAGGGTGCCACCTGGAACTGGGGTACCACTTAGCCCTCTTACACACCAGCCTGGGCTCCCTCTCACACTGTGTTGCTGTGACAAGCTGCAGACACGCTCCCGGTTTTACCCTTCCACCAGCAAACACACAGGTATGGACACACCCAGCTGCAGTTACATGCAGGCTCTCTGACCAGCCACTGCATGTGAACAAACAATAGAGGGGCTACAGCCAAAATAACCCCCAGATACCCAGCCTAGGACCCCAGAGCGGTACCATACTATTCTGGTCCAAACCCCAAACAGTATGAATTTATTATCCAGTTCACTTCCCACCTGCTCAATGTGGAGAGGAAATGCAACAGCCACTGCCCCTTGAGCTAAGATTTCCAGGCACTTCACTCTAAACTCACTGGTTTAGATTGAAACAAGTTTATTAACTACAAAAGATAGATTTTAAGTGATTATAAGTGATAGCAAACAGATCAAAGCAGATTACCTAGTAAATAAACAAAAAATGAAAACTAAGCTTAATATACTAGATAGATTGTATATGAATAGCAGATTCTCACCCTAAGAGATGATACAAGCAGATTTGTAGATTCTTAAGGCACAAGCTGCATTAGCTTTACAGGTCTTCATACACAGGCTAAAAATCCCTTTAGCCTGGATCCAGCAATTCCCCCAATTAAGTCTTTTTCCTCAGGTGTTTCCAGGAGTCTTCTTGTGTGGGGAGATAATGTCACTCCCTTTATATAACTTTAGTATATGGTGGGAACCCTTTGTTTCAAAACTTGGTTCCCAGACCAGTTTGTGGAAAAATACTGACATATGAAGATAGAGTCCAGAAGCATATGACCTGATCACATGTCCTTGTAGAGTCTTAGCAGCCATTACTTACAGGCTGTCTGGAGTGTTCTCAGGAAGGCTCACCAGGTAGGAGATAAGCTTCTCCTAAGGCCTATTGTCTTCCATAATGGTTCATTGCCCTGAATAGGCCCTTCCCAACCAGCTATCTAGACTGAAAGCATCTTGTCTAGTGGGTGTTACCCAAGTGTAACAACAATTGAAGTACCAATACATAGTCAGTATTTATAACTTCAGATATAAAAATATCTGCATACAAATAGTATAATCATATTCAGCAAATCATAACTTTTCCAATGACACCTTACAGGACATCTTGTACAAAATGTATCATAATTATGCCATAACCATATAATAATAATATTACTATGATGAATATGGGGTGCAGTGTCACACTTATATTCATTTATTTAAGGATTTTGGCTCCCTAAACAACTTCAACAATATGCCACACCCTTAGATTTCTTCTGCAGCTGCAGCTTTGTTTGCAAAATATGCATCTGACCCCGAAGCAACTTTTGAAGATGAGTTTGAACAGTTTTGTTCTTTTGCAAACAATGAAGATTGTTACTCGCCAGCTAACCTACTAGAGCAGCTGAAGGGTCCCTACCTGGAATCCACTTTTCCAAATGTGGGCATCACTCTTCGTATTTAGCTCACACATTGCCGGTTACAAATGCTGAAGTGGAACAGTCATTCTCCAGCATGAGGGGAATTAAAACCTCAGACTGTGCAACAATGGGGACAGGCCAGAATGAACACCCTGGCCTTAATGTCTGTTCAGAGTGATGTGACGTGAACCCTGGATTACAGTGACATAATTGAAAATTTTGCAAGCCACTGATCTGGGAAGAAGCCCCTGCAGTACTATAGTTAAGGCCATGTTTTTGTTGTGCATTTATATACTCAGTTTGTGTTGTTTGGATTTAATGATCTAAGAATTCAATAAACCAGTGGTTCTCAAACTGTGTGTCGGGACCCCATTTTAATGGGGTCGCTAGGGCTGGCTCAGACTTTTTGGTGCTAGGGGCCAGGGCCAAAGTCCGAGCCCCACCACCCGGAAGCTTCAGCCCTGGGTGGTGGGGCTCAGATTGCAGACCCCCTGTCTGGGGCTGAACCCCTTAGGCTTTGGCTTTGGCCCCTCCACCTGCGACAGTAGGGCTTGGGCTTTGGCCTCACCACCTGGGGCAGCTGGGCTCAGGCTTCGGTCCCCCCTCCTCATGTCATGTAATAATTGTTGTTGTCAGAAGAGGGTCGGAGTGCAATGAAGTTTGAGAACCTCTGCAATAAACCAATGTAATGAAGTACACTAGGTGCATGTTATGTTCTGAAGCTATGCATCCTATAAAAATAATTATTTGTTGAAAAAATATAACAAAGTGAACTATATTGTGGTTTCAGAGTAGCAGCCGTGTTAGTCTGTATTCGCAAAAAGAAAAGGAGTACTTGTGGCACCTTAGAGACTAACAAATTTATTTGAGCATAAGCTTTCGTGAGCTGTAGCTTATGCTCAAATAAATTTGTTAGTCTCTAAGGTGCCACAAGTACTCCTTTTCTTTTTATATTGTGGTTGTAAGGTTACCAAAAATCCCAAACAAACAAAACATTTTAAAATATATTAAACATACATGTTTTCTTCTGGTTCATGAACTGTGCAGCTCTACACACTGTAATGCTTGTTCTCACTCAGTGAGGCACTATACAATTTTTATTCTTATATTCAAATTCTGTTTGTATTCTTTCTCATACTCAAAATACAGTACTGCTCAAGTTAGCATAGGAACAAACTCTTTTCACTGCCAGTGGTGCTTCTATGTTTTCTGCTCAGAAAGATCTAGAAATAATAATAATGAATGAAGGTGTTCTCATATTTACAGATGTTAGTTCACATGCACGGTCTAATTTCCATAGAACACAGGGCCGCAAAATTCTTTAACCCTCCATTGAGTATGCCAGACTCCTAGGATGCTAATAGTTGTACCACAACTCGGAGGCAAACCATGTAGGTGCTTCAGCAGCTAGGCCTTTGCGTGCTAGCCCTGGTGGGTCCCACTAACCGCCCAGACACGTGGCTAAGGGAAAGGGTATTTTACTAGGGCTGGCAGGAAAGGGGAAGATTGTAAATGCCCTAGGTCCAGAGGTTTAAACAGTTACAGCTCCCAGTGAGCAATAGTGATAAATGTTTGAGTCTCTGGAGCTGGCCAGTTGAGAGTCAGGGCTTTTCTGGCCTAGTGCCTGGGATGACCTCTTTCAGTCCATTCTCTATTCAAGAAAATGAGCGAGTGAGTGAGGGTGGGGGAGAGCAAGCGATGGAGAGAGTGGGGTGGGGCTTTGGAGAAGGGGTGGGGCAAGGGTGTTTGGTTTTGTTCAGTCAGAAGGTTAGCAACCCTAGCAGGTTTCCAGGCCAGGTTCACTTAGTGTCTCTCATTGGGGCCACTCTGCACTGGCTCTCTGCTGCTGCTCCCTCATAAGCCCCACACAGACCTGCACCCATCTGTAACCTCCACAAACACAGACTGTTCCATATGCAGCTCTGCATCTGTTCCTGGGGATTGCCCTCTGCATCCAGCTTCCTTTAGCTCCTGGCTAGCCAAGCAGCCACCACTTCCTAGTCAGATTCTGGTCCTTTTCCTGCAACTGGCCGGGAGGAAGGGAAGTGCAAGATGGCTGATGGGAGTTACAGTCCCCTGCTGAGCAGAGCCAAATGTTCCATTGGAAATTTTCACCAGCTTTAGCCAATAGCTGGCTGGTCCACCTGGACACCTTGTACTTGTTGAGCACATTGATGGCGTGGGAGTTTAGGAGAAGACAAGAAAGCACTGAGCAGATATCAGAGGATTTGGAAAGTGGGACAGGACAGAATTTGCTGGTTCATCACTTAATTACTTGGCTTTGTTACAACAGGGGCCACGGGGAGCACAGTGGACTTGAGCCAAGCAACAGAGCAGCCAGCTGCGTATTTACAACTGAGGCATTGACTTGCTGCAGGGCCCTGGCCCACATCACCTGACTTTGTTCTAACAGGAGGGACATGGAGTAAACAACCAGGAGACTCAGCATGGACATGCAGGCTGCCTTAGTGCCAGCTTCCCTGGGGCCAGACATTATGCCAGTGGGTTCTGCAGCCCTTTCATTCTGGTGCCCACATTGGGAGGAAGAGAGGCCCATGCAGAACTCCAGTCCCTCACCGCGTGGCTCTCAGCACATTCCATCCTGCATAACACTGGGATGGGCTCCATGATGCAAGCCTATAGCCCAAACCCAGGTATAAATAAGAGTAGTTACAGCCATCATTAGAATTTGGGCCAGAATCTTGGTTACTGGCAGCAGTTTGTAATGATGAGAAGAGTCCCCTCCAGTGAGGCAGTGGGGTTAATGGATAGGAAGCTCAGAAGTAGATTTATGATCTACTGTTACACTTCCCAGTGCGGATGCTGCTAGTGGAGATGGCAAGGGCCAGTGTGGTTCCTATTAGCCCTCTCCCCCATGCCTCTAGCATGTAGAGCTCTGGCTCAGTTACACCTTTGAGAAGGAAAAGCCGGACTAACTCCTGAGTGTATGGAAGAGGGATAGTGATGATCTTTAGAGACACCTCAGAGACAAGGGGAAGGGAAAAGGTTCTTTGGACATGGGCTGTGGTGGATTTAATCCATGGAAGGATTCTATAGTCCTGTGGGTTTTGTCCTGCCTCTCTGTAACCTCAAAAAATCAGCTGCTTTTTAGTCATACAAACCCATATCTCAGTGCCTCATCTTGGCACTTCTAAAGAAGTTTTGGGCAGATCTGTGGGGGGGGACTGGACTAGCAGGGGCTGCAGGGCAGGATTGAGTGGCATTGGCAGAGCTGTGTGAGGAGCCCAGGACTGGAATAGCAGGGTGTGTGTGTGCAGGGCAGGACTGAGGGGCATTGGCAGGGCTGTGTGGGAAGGACCGGAATAGAAGGGGGGTGGGGGAATACAGGTCAGGATTCAGGTGCATTTAGCAATTTAGCAGATTTTTGCACTTCAGTGTATCAGCAGTATTGCTGTCAGCCCAAGAACCTTGGGCAACTCTTCTGCCCTTTTGTTACTGCCTGGGTTGCTGTCTCTTTGAGATGGCCTCTAGCTCTCACTAGAAGTCGCACATTTTGTTGCGTTTGTAGGCAGAGGTGTACACCCCCTGAAGATATGTCTACACTTGCAGCAGTGTGCAGAGTACAGACAGTGCACACCGTGCTAGCACGGATATAAACAGCAGCATACACAGTGAAGCATGGCTTGGACGGGTAGAGTAGAGTGCTCTACATACCTGAACCTGCAAGGTGTATAATCCACACAGATCTCTACACACCCAAGCTGTGCCTCCTATGTCTACACTGCTATTTTTAGTCGTATAGTTCCTGCTGCTTCCCTGCTTGCCAGGGCCTTTCACTGCAGTGTATAGCTATGTGATGCCAAGAGACTCCAGCCATCGTTGGCTGGGATCAAACCTGTGACCCCTGGAGCTTAATGCATGAGGTTCTACTGCTGAGCTAAAAGATACTGCTCTCTTAGCTAAGGTTGTAGCAGGCTCATCAATCTCTAGCTGGTCTAGCCTCTGCTAGAGCGGGGCAGAGTGTCACACCACACAAGCATTACAACTACCTTTGCAATGCATGTACTCTACATGCCACCATAAGCAGACAGCCTGTGAGCTGCACATTAAGATGCTGTCTCTGATGTTGGTATGCAGCAGCAGGGGGCACCACAGATATTCCTCTGCCTGCAGCATGCTAAATGGAGCATGCTGTTAGTTGATTTTTCCCACACGCTGGTGGAAATCAGGATTTTCTGAGTATCACCAAAATTAATAGGCCTCTTCTCATTGATGCCTTGAACAGTTCCAGAAGTTTTGGAATTGATCAGCTGTGGTGTTCAAAAGTTATCATGTTACAGACAAAAAGGGAAGTGCCATTGAGTTGAGAGTAGGGCCCCACTTTGCTTAGCCAACGAGTGATAAATGTGCTTCAGTTGCAGATTTGTTCTGCTAAAAAGTGTGTAGATAACTAGGACCCAGGCACTTGGAATTTGAGGATTGGGGTGCAGGCTTTGGGAGGGAGTTTGGGTGCAGAAGGGCTGAGAGGTTGGACTCTGGGAGGGAGTTTGGGTGGGGGAGGAGGTCTGGGGTGCAGGCTCTGGGATGGAGTTTGGGTGCTGGGTGCAGACTCTGGGCTGAGGCAGGGGGTGGGGGTGCAGGAGGAGGGGGTGGGGTTGCAGGCTCAGGGAGGGAGTTTGGGGTCTGGGGTGTGTGGGGAGAGGTGAAGGCTCTGGGAGGGAGTTTGAGGGCTGGGGGTACGTGGGAAGGGGGTGGGGATGCAAGCTCTGTGAGGGGCTGGGGGGGGTGCGAACCCCGCAGCTTCCCATTGGCTGCAAGGGCGCTCGGGGCAGCATGCAGACACACAGCCCCATCCCGGGGCCGCAGGAAGGGGCCAGCAGACAGGTGGAGCGAGCAGGCAGACGCCACTCAGCTCCGCTGTGCTGCCGGGACCCCAGGCCATTGTAAATCACTGGTGGTGGCAGCGGGAGCTCCCGGGGGCGGCAGGTGGGGCCAAGGGAGAGACCCGGCTCCAAAACTGCTGGAGCCCAGCGGGCCACATTGGGTAGGTTTGCGGGCCGCAGATGGCCCACGGGCCGGGAGTTTGAGACTCCTGATCTATGTAGATGTAAGGGGACTGTTGGCCACTTACTGAAACTTAGTGGGGTTTATTGGTTAGCTAGCTCCCAGTACAGAAAGAAAGGGGAAGGGCGAATGAGAAATCAGGACCTTGAGACCGTCCCCAAGACCAAAGGGGAGAAGCCAGTGCTCCAGGTCAGCCTGATTGACAGGGCAGACAGGCTACAGAGGGAGTCAAGAGGCTGGGGGTCCTGTCCTCTATGTGAGTGGGAGCTGCCTGGACCAGAGCGGGCCGAGCTAAGGGGAGAGCAGGAGCCCGAGCTGAGCTGGGGGGCAGAGCTGTGCCGGCCACAGCCAGAGAGAACCAGAGAAGCAGCCTGAACAGAGCAGCAGCAGCCAGAGGAGCAGCCCAGGGAGCTGCGCTGGAGGCAAAGCAGCAGCAGTGCTGAGGCAGAGTGGCTGAGCTAGGGCTGGAGCTGGAGCAGTCTGGAGCCAAGTGAGGTGAGCAGCTGTGGAGAGCGAATGGGCCCGGGGCAGAGGGCCCAGTGCAGGGAGAGGCCACCAGCCAAGAGGGCTTGCAGAAATCGTGACTGGGAGGGGGATCATAACCCCAACGGGGAGGTGGGGGGGCGCAACTCTGGGAAGAAGGGCCCTGAAGGCTAGAGCCTGAGGGCCTGTGGCAGGAGGCCTGGGACATGTGAGGAACAGGCTGTGAACTTCACTTATATTCCAGAGACAGCTGTTTGTGGTTCCCCTCTGCTAGAGATTGGGGTTATGCGTTTTCCTTTAACTGTTCCCATTTTTTCCTTATTTTTTTAATTAGTTGCTGTTTAATAAAACATATTTGCTTTTAATTATATCTAATGATCAGTGGGTCAGGGAAGCATCCAGAGTGGAGAGAGCACCCCGGACTGGGGACACCCTAGTCCGTGTCCTAACTGACCACAAGAAGATTGGGGCTCAAGTCCCCAGCCTTGTCAGGGTTATGAGGACTCTATCACACAGGAGAGTGGAAGGGGAATGCTTGAGGTCAGGCAGGCCTCTGGGTAAAGGAAGTTGGAGCAAGGACTCAGATCCTTTTGCTAGCCAGTTCCACCAGGGTAGTGTATAAGTCAGGAAAGTTCCCCACAATGGCAGGACCATTCCCCCGCTTACATAATTAGTGTCACGAACAGGAGCCTATTCATAGGATCCACCCCTTCGGTTTACTGGTTGAGTTCTGGTAGTACCGTCCAGATCTGGTTAAGAATCCTACCATGGTTGGAATTGAAGAACTACAGGCCCAGTTTGCTGAACTTGAGTGCAAATTTTCAGAGCAGGCTGACGTATTACAACAAGCTAGAACCAAACAGAGAGAAGCCTTATCACTGGCTAAGGCAGTAATAAACCAACAGGCAGCAGAAGCTAAGAAATCCCCTACTATTTATTTCGCAAGGGAGCCGAAGGTCACAGACTTCAGTGATTTTCCAACTAGACCGGGGACATTACAATAGAGGAGTGGGTCAAGTCTGTGAAGGCAGCTCTGTGTGTGCTAAGAGTACCTGAAGACGATCGTGCAGACTTCATAGGGAATACCTCAAGGGCCAGGCCAAGGCCACAGTAAAATTCCTGGCAATGGCAGACAAGAAAGATGTGGTAAAGGTATTTGAACTCCTCCTAGAAGTATATGGAGACAAGGTACCTACTGGAACCCGAATACAGGAGTTCTTTGAGAAAAAGCAGGAGCCTGGTGAAACTGTCTGGGCATATGCGTATGACCTCCAGGAGAGAATGAGCAAAGTGGAGCAGTGAGACCCTCGACGAGTTCCAGACCCAGATATGGTTCTGAAAGAGCAGTTGGTGCTGAGGGCTCTGGACTGATTCCCTCTGCCATGAAATGAAAAGGAGGTTTAAGGAAGAGCCCAGTAAGAAGTTACATGAATTCATGCAGGATGCCATTATGTGACCCGAAGAAGAGGAAGTTCCTGCAGAAGAGACAGCCAAGCCTAATCCCGGTATATGAAGCGGAGACTTAGTGAATGCAATTGTGGGGAAAAGACCATGCCCCAAACACAGTTAACATTGGAAAGTTTAAATGAAGCTGTCCAAAAACTGGCAGTCCAACAGGAGGAGATGCTGAAAGTGATGACTAAGGTGATGAAGAAATCCCCATTAATATGCCAAAGTATTCAAGGGCACCGGGATCCTGAAGATCCCCACTGAAGGACAAGCTGGGAAGGTACATCTGTTACACTTGTGAAAGGCTAGGGCACACTAGCTAAAAATGTCCACTGAGAAGGAGAACAGAGTCCCAGGCAGGTGGAACCAATGGGGCACCAGGAGCGAGTGGCCCATCTGCAGTAGAAGGCCAAGCAGTGGCAGAAGGATTCCTAGGCCTGTCCTTGGTGGAAAATCACTCTGCAGACAGTGTTGAAAGGAACGCGGGCAGTGCCAGCATATCTAGCGACTTCTGTAAGGAGCATTTGGAGACGGTCTAACTGCTGAAGTATGTATAGCAGGGGTGAAGACAAGCTTTTTGTTAGATACTGGCTCAAAAGTCACCACCATTACTGAGTTGCATTTTCAAAAATATTTGAAGGACAAGGAGCTGACCATGCACAGCACATGATTTGTACATCTAACAGCAGGTAATGGACTGGCAATCCCAGTGGTGGGATGCTTCAAAGCAGACATAGAGTATATGGGCTAGACAATGCCAAGAAAATGCACCTTTATCCTGAAAGACAAAGTCTCTCAAGAGAGTCATATGGAAGAAGGAGTCCCAGGGATTCTAGGAATGAACATCATGAGTGAGCTGAAGGAGCTACTGTTGCCAGGAGAAGGAACCAGGAAGATGAACCAGCATGGGCACTCTAAGGCCTGGTCTACACTAGGAGTTGAGGTCGCATTCAGTAGCTTTAAATCGATTTAATCCTTCACCCGTCCACACGACAAAGCCCTTTTTTCGACTTAAAGGGCACTTAAAATCGATTTCTTTACTCCACCCCCAACAAGGGGATTAGCACTGAAATTGGCCTTGCTGGGTCGAATTTGGGGTAGTGTGGATGCAATTCGACAGTACTGGCCTCCAGGAGCTATCCCAGAGTGCTCCATTGTGACCACTCTGGACAGCACTCTCAACTCAGATGCACTGGCCAGGTACACAGGAAAAGGCCCGCGAACTTTTGAATCTCATTTCCTGTTTGGTCAGTGTGGCAAGCTGCAGGTGAGTGCAGAGCTCATCAGCAGAGGTGACCATGATGGAGTCCCAGAATCGCAAAAGAGCTCCAGCATGGACCGAACAGGAGGTACGGGTTCTGATCGCTGTATAGGGAGACGACTCCGTGCTATCAGAACTCTGTTCCAGTTTTCAAAATGCCAAAACATTTGTAAAAATCTCCCATAACAGGGACCCAAAGCAGTGCCGCGTGAAACTTAAGGCGCCGAGGCAATCCTACCAGAAAACCAGAGAGGCAAACAGCCGCTCCGGGTCAGAGCCCCAAACATGCTTCTTCTATGATGAGCTGCATGCTATTTTAGGGGGTTCAGCCACCACTGCTCCAACTCTGTGCTTTGACTCCGTCAATGGAGTGAGAGGCAACAAGGAAGCAGGTTTTGGGGATGAGGAAGATGATGAGGAGGAGGTTGAAGATAGCTCACAGCAAGCAAGCGGAGAAACCGGTATTCCCGACAGCCAGGAACTGTTTCTCACCCTGGACCTGGAGCCAGTACCCCCCGAACCCACCCAAGGCTGCCTCCCGGACCTGCCAGATGGAGAAGGGACCTCTGTTGAGTGTACCTTTTTAAATAGTATACATGGTTTAAAAGCAAGTGTGTTTAATGATTAATTTGCCCTGGCATTCGTGGCCAGTACAGCTACTGGAAAAGTCTGTTAATGTGTCTGGGGATGGAGCAGAAATCCTCCAGGGACATCTCCATAAAGCTCTCCTGTACGTACTCCCAAAAGGTTGCAAAAGGTTTCTGGGGAGGGCAGCCTTATTCCGTCGACCATAGTAGGACACTTTACCAAGCCTGGCCAGTAGCACGTAGTCAGGAATCATTGCAGAACAAAGCATTGCAGCGTATGTTTGCTGGCATTCAGACAACATCCGTTCTTATCTCTCTGTGTTATCCTCAGGAGAGTGATATCATTCATGGTCACCTGGTTGAAATAGGGTGCTTTTCTTAATGGGACATTCAGAGGTGCCCATTCCTGCTGGGCTGTTTGCCTGTGGCTGAACAGAAATGTTCCCCACTGTTAGCCACGCGGTGGAGGGAGGGGGAGGGGTTAGCCACGTGGTGGGGGGAGGCAAAATGCAACCTTGAAATGAAAGCACATGTGCTATGTATGTAATGTTAACAGCAAGGTTTACTGTGAAAGAGTGTACCCATTGTTCTGTAAAATGTGTCTTTTTAAATACCACTGTCCCTTTTATTTTCTCCACCAGCTGCATGTGTGTCAAGAATCACAGTATCTTCTCCTTCCCAGAGGCTAGCAAAGATTAGAAGGCGAAAAAAACCAGTCGCGATTAAATGTTCTCTGAGCTCATGCTGTCCTCCCACACTGACAGAGCACAGATGAATGCATGGAAGCAGACAATGTCGGAGTGCAGGAAAGCACAACATGAACATGAGGATGGGTGGCGGGCTGAAGAGACTAAGTGGCAGGCTGAAGAGAGAGCTGAAGATGATAGGAGGCAGCAGCATGATGACAGGAGGCAGGATTCAATGCTGAGGCTGCTGGAGGATCAAACTAATGTGCGCCAGCATATGGTTGAGCTGCAGGAAAGGCAGCTGGAGCACAGACCGCTGCTACAGCCCCTGTGTAACCAACCGCCCTCCTCCCCAAATTCCATAGCCTCCTCACACAGACGCCCAAGAATGCAATGGAGGGCCTCTGGCCACCCAGCCATTCCACCCCAGAGGATTTCCCAAGCAACAGAAGGCTGGCATTCAATAAGTTTTAATTTTTTTAAGTTTTAAAGTGCAGTGTGGCCTTATCCTTCCCTCCTCTCCCACCCCTCCTGGGCTACCTTGGCAGTTATCCCCCTATTTGTGTGATGAATTAATAAAGAATGCATGAATGTGAAGCAACAATGACTTAATTGCCTCTGCAAGTGGTGATCGAAGGGGGGAGCATAGGGTGGTTAGCTTACAGGGAAGTAGAGTGAACCAAGGTGGGGGGGGTTCATCAAGGAGAAACAAACAGAACTTTCACACCGTAGCCTGGCCAGTCATGAAACTGGTTTTCAAAGCTTCTCTGATGTGCATCGCACCCTCCTGTGCTCTTCTAACCGCCCTAGTGTCTGGCTGCTCATAACCAGCAGCCAGACAATTTGCCTCAACCTCCCACTCCGCGATAAACGTCTCCTCCTTATTCTCACAGATATTGTGGCGCACACAGCAAGCAGTAATAACAATGGGAATATTGGTTTCGCTGAGGTCTAAGTGAGTCAGTAAACTGTGCCAGCGCGCTTTTAAACATTCAATGCACATTCTGCCACCATTCTGCACTTGCCTGTAGTTGAACAGCTCCTGACTACTGTCCAGGCTGCATGTGTATGGCTTCATGAGCCATGGCATTAAGGAGTAGGCTGGGTCCCCAAGGATAACTATAGGCATTTCAACATCTCCAACGGTTATTTTATGGTCTGGGAAGAAAGTCCCTTCCTGCAGTTTTTGAAACAGATCAGAGTTCCTGAAGATGCGAGCATCATGTACCTTTCTCGGCCATCCCACGTTGCAGCCTCAAAACAGAACTGCAGAGATACACCAGCCTGAGGAGGTGGTTCCTCAGGTGAAGATAACATTTGAAAAGAGTATAGATGAGCTGCAGGTGGCAAGGAGGGAGAAAGGAGAACAAGTTACCTTTCCTTGAGAAAGATGTGGTGGGAGACTGCCAGTTCCAGTTCAAGCGGTGCTCCAAAGGCTGATTCCTGCGGAAGTGGCTAACTTAAGGGCTTTGCCAGAGAAGCACCAAAACATCTTTTCTAAGGATGAGATGACCACTTTTGATGACGGGGCCAAAGGTGTCCATGACAGGCCAAAGACAGGCAGTGAAGTTGGTCTCAGTACAACTAAAGACACAGCCCAAAGTAGGAAAAGGACTTATGATCGCAAGTCCAGTGGGGCTCTCTTCAGACCTGGTGACTGTGTACCAGCAACCATAGACACTGGGGACGTAATAAAATACAGGACAAGTGGGAGCCAAATCCCCACATTATGGTCACTCACAACAGTCCCAAACTGCTGGTTTACACTATCTAGCCTGAACGAGGATGTCCTGAGAGAGTAGTACATAGGGACCAGATAAACTATTGGACTTTTAGTCCGATAAGGGTTCATAGGAGGCATAGAGGAGCCTGTCCCGAGGAGACTGAAAGCAATGGAGCAAATCCAAACCCTGATGAAAATGACCAGATCCCTCAAATTGATCTGGTGTTACCTGGGGTAAGGGGAATAGAAAATATGGGTAATGAATTATCAGTCTTAAGAAGGTCCCTGAGAATTAATGAATGTTTGCCTGTTAAACTCAGACATGATTATGTTATTGGTTCTATTCATTGTGTCAATTAATATTATTATGTATAGTATAAAGAAGTGGACATGGAATGTTAAATATGTTAAATGGTCTTTTGTTAATTGTCAGCATCTATCTATCTAAAACATGATGCTGGTAAATTTTGTTAATATGGGACCCGGATGTGCTGGTGTGAACATTCTGGCTTTTGGCAGAATTTTAGCAAGGGGGAATATAAGGAAACTGTTGGCCCCTTACTGAAACTTAGTGGGGTTTTTTGGTTGGCCCTCTCCCAGTACCAAAAAGGAACAATGACAGTCCCCAAGGCCAACAGGGAGAGGCAAATGCTCCAGGGTCAGCCTGATTGACAGGGCAGGCAGGCAGAGTAATGAGGGAGTCAGGAGGCCAGGGGGTCCCGCCCTCCATGTTAGTGGGAGCTGCCTGGGCCAGAGCGGGTGGAGCTAAGGGGAGAGCAGGAACCCGAGCTGAGCTGGGGAGCAGAGCCGCACCAGCCAGAGAGAACCAGAGAAGTAGCCTGAGCTGAGCAGAGCAGCAGCAGCCAGAGGGGCCAGAAAAGCAGACCAGGGAGCTGTGCTGAAGGCAGAGCAGCAGCAGTGCTGAGGCAGAGCAGAGCTGGAGCTGGAACAGTCAAGAGCTGAATGCAGTGAGCAGCTGGGGAGAGGGAACGGGCTCTGGGCAGAGGGCCCAGCACAGGGAGACGCCACAAAGAGGGCTTGCAGGCTGGACTGGGAGGGAAATTGTGACCCTCATGAGGGGGGCGGGGGGGAGAAAGGGAGGGGGAGGGGAGGGGAGGGGCTGACGCCAAGGAGAAGGGCCCTGCCACCTTGAGCGTGAGGGTGTGTGGCTACCACCAGAGCAAGTGTCCGACCTGCAGCATCCTTGCAGCAGAGCCAGGTCCTGGGCAGGAGGATTGGGACTTCTGGGGAACAGACTGTGAACTTCACTTATATTCCAGAGATGCTGTTTGTGGTTTTCCTGTGCCCACAGAGTGGGGTTACATGTTTTTCTTTAACCTTTCCCATTTTTCCTTATATTTTTAATTAGTTGCTGTTTAATACAGTACAGACCCGTTTACGCGTGAATCTGCTTAACGCTTGGTAGTGCCATGCCTCCCAGTGCTACCTATTTAACACGTGAGATTCGTTAACACATGGTACAGGAACTTGCTATGTAGCGCTACAAATTGGCTCACTAACGCACTGACATAGAAATCAACAAGAAGTGCGGAGTGGAAACGTGTTGTACGTCTTTACCGTTATTGGTAAAGACCTATCACGCACGCTTAGTCATTGTCACACTAGAGAGAGATATAATATATAGTAGTTATATATATGCTACATTAGAAAATTTTAACTGTAGGCCTATTATAATGGCAGAGGGCAAACATCAGCATTCCTACACTGTAGAAGAAAAGCTAGCTGCAATAGATTGAGTAAATAGCGGAGAAACCCAGGCCAAAGTTTCAAAAGATATTGGGATTGCCGAATCTAGTCTCCGAGGATGGCTAAAAAATGAATCTAAATGTAATGGCTTTGTACAAAATATCGATTCTGCCACGGGGCTTAAGCGAAAACATATGCGCTATTCAGCAAAACCCACAATAGACAAAGCCATGCGCACGTGGTTTGCTCAGGAAAGGCTAAAAGGAATGCCGCTAAGTTGGCCAATTCTTCAAGCCCAAGTGACAAAATTCGGAAATTTAACGGGGGATGAATCATTCCAAGCCAGCAAGGGGTTTATAAGTTGTTTTAAAAAGCGTCATGGCATAGCGCAGGTATCAATTTCTGGAGAAAGCCGATCAGCCGATCAATCCACCGCGAATGCGTTTCCTGCCAAGTTAAAATATATTTTGCTAAATGAAGAGTACCATGAAGAACAACTTTATAATTGTGATGAAACAGCTTTATTTGCAAAACTGCTATCTGATAAGACTTTAACCTTTAATTATGAGACACAGAAAACAGCTGGATTTATAAAGATAAAAGATCGTGTGGCTCTTCTTTTTTGTAGTAATAAGACGGGTAGCCATAAGCTTGCCCCCTTCTCGTTGGCCGCTTTCATAACCCTCGCTGCTTTAATCACCTCATTAGAGCCAAACTGCCAGTAGTATATGCTAACAGCAAAAATGCTTGGATGAGGAGACACATTTTCAATGACTGGTTCCACAACAGCTTTGTTCCAGCTGTTCGTAAGCATCTCGGTCGAAGAAACTCAAAGCCCTCAAAGCTAAAGCACTTTTGCTACTTGACAATTGTCCAGCCCATCCTCCAGCCAAATCACTGGTATCAAGCAATGGAAAAATTCAAGTGCTATACCTACCATTCAACACAACATCAAAAATTCAACCTTTAGACCAGGGCATTATTCAGAATTTTAAAAACAATTATCGACGGGAGCTGATTTTGGCGATCGTGTCATGCATGTCTTCAGGCATTTCTGAATTCCTGAAACAGTTAAACATGAAAAAAATTATTTAGTTAGTTAAAAAAGCTTGGGACGGAGTAAAACAAAAGTCCATTGAAAATTGCTGGATGAAGGCTCTCGGTGATGCCTTTTCTGTCAAAGACGGCTCAGACTCAGAAAACTCCAGCAGCGGCACTGATTCAGACCCAGATTTTGATGGATTTTCAGAAGAAGACATTGCTACAAACACGCACGCAGACAAAAGAGGATAACGGTTAACTTGTCTTTCAAATGATAAAAGATTTTAGTTTGGATACGTCACTGGAAATCGTTACCAAGTGGCTGGAGATGGATGAAGATTGCCTGACTTCAGATTTCTGTCCAAGGAAGAAATATTAACGGGCTGCAAGGCTACATCGGACCACGAAAGTGATGGCGAGGATGTCGTTGAAAAGGTCAAAATTTCGCCCACAGAAGCCCTTAGTGCTGTAAAAACTGTTGTAAGATTTATGGAGGAGCAAAATGCAGAAAATATTGAAATCGTTCATCTGCGGCGAATGACTGACTTCATAAGGAAGAAAAAAAATGCAAGCCAGAAAGAGCAGAAAATAACGGCATTTTTTTCTAAGTGAATCATAGACACTTTTTTCAGCATGGCCCTCTTAACCTGCTGTCCATTAACATGCAGTCGTGATGGCTTGACTCCTGACATCTGTGTGTAAACAGGTCTGCACTGTAAATTGTATTTGCTTTTAAGTATATCTAATGATCAGTGGGTCAGGAAAGTGTCCAGATTGGAGAAAGTACCCCGGAGTGGGGACACTCTAGTCAGTGTCCTAACTGACCACAACAAGGTTGGGGCTTGTCAGGGTTCCCTCCCCACTCTGAACTCTGGGGTACAGATGTGGGGACCCGCATGAAAGACCCCCTAAGCTTGTGTCTACCAGCTTAGGTTAAAAACTTCCCCAAGGCAAAAATCCTTCCTTGTCCTTGGATGGGTACTGCTGCCACCACCAAGTGAGTTAAACAAAGATTCAGGAAAAGGACCACTTGGAGTTCCTGCTTCCCTAAAATATCCCCCTCAAGCCCTTCACCCCCTTTCCTGAGGAGGCTTGAGTATAATCTATAACCAAATAGGTAAACCAGGTGAGCACAGACCAGACCCTTGGGTTTTTAGGACACTAAAAACCAATCAAGTTCTTAAAAACAAAACTTTATTATAAAGAAAAAAAGTAAAAGAAGCACCTCTGTAAAATCAGGATGGAAGGTAACTTTAAAAGGTATTCAGATTCAAAACACAGAGGATTCCCCTCTAGGCAAAACGTTAAAGTTACAAAAAACAGGAGTAAACCTCCCTCTTAGCTTAGGGAAAATTCACAAGCTGAAACAAAAGATACTCTAACACATTTCCTTGCTATTATATCTAATATTACAGAAATAGTAAGTATCATTTCCGTAGGAGCTGGATTACTTGCTTGGTCTCTCCCTTTGTCTTGGAGAGAGCCCCCCCCCCCCCCCAGCACAAAGCAAAAACCTTCCCCCTTAGATTTGAAAGTATCTTCTCCCCTTATTGGTCCTTTTGGTCAGGTGCCAACCAGGTTATCTGAGCTTTTTAATCCTTTACAGGTAAAGGAGGGATTTTATGCTACCCATAGCTGTATGTTTATGACAGGGCTCAAGCCCCCAGAAATCCTGGGTCCAGCCTTGTCAGAGTCACAAGGACTCTGCCACACAGGAGACTGGAAGGGGAGTCCTCAAGGTCAGGTAGGCTTCTGGATAAAGGAAGTGCGAGCGAGGACTCAGATTCTTTCACTACCCAATTCCACTGGGGTAGTGTATAAACTAGGAAAGTTCCCCACAATAGCAGGACCATTCTCCCACTTATATAGAGTATCGCTTGCAAGTAACGCCACCTGGAGACTTGTAGCAGGTTTCAGGTGGGAAGCCTGACCACAGGCTGTATTGTGCTCAGCAAGACATGCTCGTCCGCAAAAGAAGAAACCCAAACATCACATTCAATCAAACCTTTGCTGTATCTACCACATAAATATCTTCTGCCCCCTTACAGAATATTCCCAACTCACAAACACCTTTGAGAACCTGAAGCCTTTCTGAGAAAGATTTCCTTTTGCAAGTCCTGGAAATGGCAGGACAGAGGAAGGTGTGATATTTTCCTTTAATATCAATTTCTCTCCACCAAAGACCCACAGTGGTGGATTCCAAACACATGGAGCTCCCACCTTGACACAATCCACCAAGAGAGTCCCAGTTCACCTAACTCGGTTGCTTTACGGTTGCTTTATTTGGATTTTTGATCTTCAGGAAAAATTTTAAAAATATGTACAAAATCAAGAAAAAAACCCCTAAAACATACCTTTCCTTGCACTTATGTTATCCACAAAGAAGAGGAGATGGTTTGTTTTTAGTTTCCACCTGCATCACTGTACAATCATCCTGGAGTTTTAAACACAGAAATGGTAAAGAGGTTCCATTGTTAACACGTGACATCCCAGAGCCTGCAGAAATGGGCACCTGGTGGCACCAAGAGACATCACATTCTTAGCAGGTTTCAGAGTAGCAGCCGTGTTAGTCTGTATTCGCAAAAAGAAAAGGAGTACTTGTGGCACCTTAGAGACTAACAAATTTATTAGAGCATAAGCTTTCGTGAGCTACAGCTCACTTCATCGGATGCATTTGCAAATGCATCCGATGAAGTGAGCTGTAGCTCACGAAAGCTTATGCTCTAATAAATTTGTATGCATCCAATGAAGTGAGCTGTAGCTCACGAAAGCTTATGCTCTAATAAATTTGTTAGTCTCTAAGGTGCCACAAGTACTCCTTTTCTTTTCACATTCTTAGCCAGTGCGACTAGTGGCAGCTCTGTTCTTATGGGATTACAGTGGCATCTAGTGGCCAACAGCAGAACTGCAAAACAATCACTGGGGGAAGATTTCCAAAGGTGTTGTGTAGGGGTTATAGGTTTCAGAGTAGCAGACGTGTTAGTCTGTATTCGCAAAAAAAAAAAGGAGTACTTGTGAGCTCATGAAAGCTTATGCTCAAATAAATTTGTTAGTCTCTAAGGTGCCACAAGTACTCCTTTTCTTTTTGTAGGGGTTATAGACACTGCAAAGACCCCCCTCCGTAGAGAGAGTGAAATCATACTATGCACACAGCAAACAGATTCCAATACACGACAGCCAGCAACTCATCCCTCTCTCAGTAGGAGGAGAGGGGTCATACTGCAGCCCCAATAGTGCTTCCTCCGACCAAATACTATTCTCCTCTGGCCCTTCCCCCCATTCTTCCCCCCCCCCCCCCCCCCCAAAATTGACAGGGCTGCAAAGAATCTCCTTGAATCACCTCCTGACTGGAGCTGGCTTTTCAGCCCCTGGACACCCTAGAACAGTGGCTCTCAACCTTTCCAGACTACTGTACCCCTTTCAGGAGTCTGATTTGTCTTGCGTACCGTACCTCCAAGTTTCACCTCACTTGCTTACAAAATCAGACATAAAAATACAGAAGTGTCACAGCACATTGTTACTGAAAAACAGCTTACTGTCTCATTTTTACCATATAATTATAAAATACATCAGTTGGAATATAGATATTGCACTTACATTTCAGTGTATGATATGTAGAGCAGTATACAGTCATTGTCTGTACAAAATTTTAGTTTGTACTGACTTTGCTAGTGCTTTTCTTGTAGCCTGTTGTAAAACTAGGCAAATATCTAGATGAGCTGATGTATTCCCGTAGAAGACCTCTGCGTACTCCCAAGGTACATGTACCCCTAGTTGAGACCCACTGCCCTAGAGAGCTCAAGAATGTGTCCCCAGAATCCCTTGCAACTGCCCAACCCCTTGCCAGCAGAGAGAAAGTACTGTCCCAACCCTCTCCTCCTTCAATGTATGCAGCACAGTGTTGGTACCTCTTCAAGGGTGGTGAGGCTGCTGCAGCCAGTCTTCTTTGGGTCAGGCAGAGACCCCCTTTGCTTACGTGGATCTGGAAACTCCTCACACAAAGATCCAGTGGCATTCTGAGACCATTGCTCTAACAAAATATTAGTCAGGGGGATGGGAATACACCAACCAGCCGACAGGCAATCGGGGAATTCACAGCAACAATAGCCCAATCCCTCCCTCCATCTCTGGAGGTGCCCAAAACCTTCACCTGCCCTCTGAGGCCTCTACCTCCACATAAAGCTGGATGTGCTAGCCTGACAAGGTAGCAGCTTGCTGGCTGCTCAGTCAGAACTCCAGGTTAGTGGGGTATCCAAATCTGAACTCTGCAGGTCAGGTCTTTCCTTGATTCCTAAAGAAATCCCACTCAAAGGAAGAAACCAAGGGAAGGAAGAGATCACAGAGCTCCCAGCACATCTTGAGTGGACTGTTTTCTCCCTCCTTCTTTCTTATCTCCTTGCTTCCAGCAGACGCATCCCACCTGGATGTGACCCCCCCAACGGCTTTGCTCTCCTCTTTGCATGTCCTGACCCATTAATTTGGCTCTCCTGGGTTACAGCCCAGTTCCACACTATTGTACCTCAAGCCAGGTTTCCCCTTGAGAAGATGGGTGCAGATAAAAAGGAGAGAAAGCAAAGAGGACCAGAAATGAGCCTTGCAGGAAAAGGAGGCCAAAGCAGGAAAGTTCTTCCCCTACCAGCGGTGATGCCCAGGTTGAGGAACTCAGGGCCCAGAGCCAGAGGGCTTTACTGGGAATCCTTCTTCTTGACATCTGCAGAACAAAAAGAATAAGAACATCCACGATGCTGGATGAATTTAAAGGACTCAGGGAATGAGATACTCTGCCTTCACATATCCCTGTGCTCAGTTCCAGTCCTGGGCTAAGTTGGGATGGTGTGGGACTGCATCGTTAAAGTGGATTGGAAATGGGGGACAGAATCTTTCATCTCTAGGTGGCATGTTCAGATCCAGTCCATTAACCAGGTCTCAGGGGCTTGGATACTGATCCCATAACCTCTCCATCACTGGTTGAAATTCAGTCCTACATCAGAGAGGACTGAATGGCTAGGGTCGTGCAGGAATGAGATATGGAGCTTTGCACCACTAGGGTACACATCATATGGGGAAACCGAGCAAAAGGAGGTGCAGTGATGTGTCCAATGTCAGTGGCAGAGCAAGGAACAGTACACATCTGTTCTACTTCCGGTCCCCTGCTCTAACCACTCACTATGCTGCCCCTGCGGGGGTGTATCTACGCCATACCTACCTGAGCTGCAGGGGGCGTTGTATTCTGTAATCACACTGTCACCTGTACGAGGGAGGAGAATTTGCTGTGAAATGCAGAACGGCTCAAGACCCCAAGCTTGCTCCCCTTTAGGACAGCAATCCCTAGTGACTTCAGTTCTCTGCCACATTCTCTTCAGTGTCTAGATGGCAGGACAAGCATCTTCCCAACATCCCTTGGGAAAGGAGACTAATCAATGGTCACTGGGGTGACGACAATACTCATGAGAGGCATAAACTTAAATTCTGCCTCCTAATTGGTCAGGGTTTGCAGGGTTAAAGGCCCCTTTAAAAGTATAGCTGGGGTAAAGTCCCATTCCTGTCTCATTAAACAAAAGCCAAATATTGCCAGGAGACCTGAGGAGCTGGAGATGACAGAGCAGATTAACAAAGAAGCTCCATTTGTACAGAGACCTGAGTTAAGAGCTAGAACAGGCCACAATTGCATCAAGTTTGGTTTTCTCCACATCACAAAACCAACATGGTGACAGCCTGCCTCCGCTCAAGAGAGGAACGGGATATGATCAAGGCATTATGCAAGTCAAGTCTGGGAGGTTGTCTGTGAGGGCCCCAGAATTGGAACAACAGCGGGGCTGCAAAGCAGGATGGAGAGGAAGGGACAGAGCTGTGTGTGTGGGCAGAGGAGAGGTTGGTGACTTATATCTGATAGAAAGATCCTACCTGGTTGGTAATAATCATAGACCGTCACTGTTGCTGGCTTCAGGTTCTGCACTTCAATCTCTTGTTTCACTGAGATGGTGAAGCTGAGTGGAGACTTGTCCAGCTACAGAAGGACAGTGAAGGGAATGGGAAGATTATGATCATGCTCATCGCATCCCCAATCCCAACTGTTATCTCTCCCATCCCCAAGAAATTCCCCTGTCTCCGCAGAGTCAGGTCTCCCATTCACTCCCTCCTGCTTGCCCTTAGCCCCAGCTGTACTCACCACCCTGTGCACCCTGGTTGTCTCATGTGCACCCGCCTACTCCAGGTTGAGCTGATAGAGCCCTGCACTGCACTCACCTCCTCCAGGTAGATGGTGACCTCACGGGGCTGGACCTCTGTCTTCTTCACCGGGGGCATCTTCTCCAGCTGCCAGGGAGCAGGAGAGATGAGCGCTGTTTAGCATCAGCTCATTGGGCTTTATTGTGAGCTCACACACGCCAGTGTGAATGAGGTGTCCATGGTGTTACATATGTGTAAAACTGCAGTGAGTGACATCACAGCCAGGCCCAATGACACTCATGGCCCTGGCCTATGGAGGGTGTCACATTTAGAACCTCTCCCTCCTCCATGCCCCCTGGCCTCCCATGACTGTATTTTGCAGATCCCTTCGCTCCATTAGATAAACAAATTCTGCCTCATGTATGGGGGAGGGGGCAGCAAGTTTTCCAGCACAGGAGTGTGTGCTGGAAAACTTGCTTCCTCCCCCCCCACCCCGCATCCATGAGGCAGAATGTGGCCTCCCTGATTATGACAGCATTGGGTTTGCAGGGAGAACATAGGATACAAGGTGGGGGCCTCTGTCAGGTTTAGAACATACCCCCATAAACAAAGGCAGCCCAGCTCGATCTCTTCAGCAGGAGCACACAATAGAGCTTCCTGGTTTCCTTCTGGTATAGTGTAACTGCCTTGGACTCAGTGTTGCCTTAGGATAAATCCCTAGGCATCGTGACAGACTGCATGGCAATGCTGACTTTTGGAGATACACTGGGATGTGTCGTGCTGCATGCATCTCCTTTGGACTCAATGTTGCCTCATGATGTAACTGAGAATATGGCCCCTCTCTGTGTTTAGTGGGGTCTCAATACACAGCATATGTCATGGGTGTAAATCTCTCCATAAACCGTCCTGAAGGGCTGGTGATTTCTGACTGAGCCATGCACAGAACATAGGGTCCCCATATGATCAGGGAAGGACTGTTGGGGTGGTTGCTTTGCTCTCTGGGGGAGGGACATTATAGCGCAGCGTCATCTGGGGGGGAGAATTTGTCTATGTAGTCCCCTGGGAGCTTGCTACGTAAACAGACCCATCTACACCACAGGCTTCTCACCCGTTTGTACCAGCTGGTACCTGGCTGACTCCACAGAAGGGTTTGTGTCCATATACAACATGGTTAACCTATGGAGCTAAATACAACCCTGGCATAAGGCCTTTGACTTCAATGATTACACCAAGGATAACTCTGTGGTGAAGCTGCCTATGAGCCTGGCTTTGCACAGCTGTCAAATGGTAGCTGGGGTCTAAGGAGATAGGCAGGACTAACTGTGTTAGTGTATCAGGCATTGTTGCAGCCATGTTGGTCCCAGGATATTAGAGACAAGGTGGATGAGGTAATATCTTTTATAGGAAATTAGGTTGGTATCATTAGGTTGCTCAGGAGTGTGAAAAATCCACACCCCTGAGCAATGCAGATCTAAGCCCCGGTGTAGACAGTGCTATATCAATGGGAGAATTCTCCTGTTGACATAGGTACTGCATGTCAGGGAGAAGGAGTACCTACACTGACTGGAGAACCTTTCCTGTCCATGTAGGTAGCGTCTTCACTGACACGCTAAAGCAACACAGCTGTAAGTGTTTTAAGTGTAGACAAGCCCTCATAGTGTCAGCTAAATACAAGAAGGAATAGATAGTTTAGCATAAGTAGTTAACACATATTTCAAGGGACCATTCAAGGTGAAGCGGCCAGTTAACACCTCTCCAGTCATAGGTGGGAAAGGAGAAAAAAAAATGGAGTGGGGGGAGGAATTAAGGGTTATAGATTGTTGTAATAAGGCATAAATCTAGTATTTGGATTCAATGTTTGGTTTTTTTAGCATCTAGCAAAGTGAATTTCAGCTGCCAGGCTCATCTTCAGAACATGTTGTGCAGGTTTCCTTTGAGGACAAGGACTGAGAGGTCAGATATGGAGTGACTGCTTTGTGAAAAATGGTTTCCCACGAGTGTTAGGGTGTTTTGTCTTTTATCATTTTCCTTGTGAGTTCATTCGAGAGTGTAGTGATTGACTGGTTTCACCCACATAGTTGTTATTGGGGCATTTAGTGCACTGGATGAGGTACCCCACGTGTTGTGATAGCCATATGTAGGACCCCAGGATCTTGAAAGATGTGTTGTGGGAGTGCTACACAACTAAAGATATTAGATGTTATGCTGCCAGTTTGCCTCCTAGGTGAAAGATGGCTGGTATACCTCTGCACCCCCAGGTATCATCAAAGAATTCATTGCCTTTACTGATAAACAGAAAGCCCCCCCTCCAACTGGTTGTTTCTTCCTGTATGTTCCTTTCTTGTTGATTGCACAATCTCTTGATTAGCATTTGGCTCAGTCTGTAGATTGGCCTCAACTGTGAAACGGACAATACATTCTATACATATATTTTGACAGAGAGATAAGCGTTTCTTACCTCCTGCCTAACAGGAACCCGTCTATTACTTTCTGGTGACCAGCCCTAAGTCACAGACTTTAAAAACATAATTTTCAGTGTATATACACATAACTCCTTAAATATTATCCATACATACATTTTATAGCGATTATGACAACCAGTGGGTTACTTATTTTCAGAAGAGCATGCACCCCTTATTTGTACATACACTTCACAGTGAGTATGATGACCACTGGTTTTCTGGCTTTCAGCAGAAACCTTACATATCGCTATTGTTGAACTATTGGGTAGCTATCAGATATCAGATCCCTGTAACACTTATGTGCCCCTTATTTCCTCTCCCAGTTGGCACCAAGGGGTCCTTGGGTCACTCAAGCCCAATTCATCTAAGAAGACATCTCTGAGCTGGAGGTGAATGAGGAAGAACAGATGACTGAGGCTAAAGTATCTGTTTTTGCCTCACCTGATAGTCACCTCTTCATCCTCTCCCCCACATGAATAGTGCTTCAAGCTATGAGGGCTTTGGCTCAAGTACTGGCCACTTCTGTATCATGAGGCCATGAGAAGGCTCATCCCCAGTAAAAATACACATAGATACCATTAGAAAACTTCCATGGGTCTCTGTTGGTATCTTCTGGTTTCTACCAGAGAACCAGTAGTCCCAGAAATATCCATGGCTCTATTCCAAAACTTAGTTGACCAAATGTAACAAATAAGAACTGGATGGAGATTTTTCACTGGAATTTTGACTGAGGAGTTGTTTTGTGAGAAGTGCAAAATAGTCCTGAGTGCTGAAAGTTAGGGTCCTTAATAAAAAAAAGGCTTAGTTTTCTAAACTACAGTACTCCCATCACTCCCATTGACTTCAAAGGGAACAGTGAGTGCTCAGTGCCTCTGAAAATAAGGTAATTTCTAATTAGGAGCCTCATCTTAGACATGCAGGTTTGAAAACTTTTTTCCAGGAGCATTACTGGGTACATCCACCTGACATGAATGCTGTACAGAAGTGACAACACACGGCCAGAGTCCTCTCCCAGGTTACAATGCTTCTCATGGAAAACCCAGGATGATTCTTTGTCTGCTATATCTCCGGGTATATCTACATGGAGCTGGGGGTATGATTCCCAGCTCGAGCAGATATACCTGGCCGGCTCTGATCAAGCTAGTGCGCTAAAAATAGAAGGTTTCAGAGTAGCAGCCGTGTTAGTCTGTATTCGCAAAAAGAAAAGGAGTACATGTGGCACCTTAGAGACTAACAAATTTATTAGAGCATAAGCTTTCGTGAGCTACAGCTCACTTCATCGGATGCATTTGGTGGAAAAAACAGAGGAGAGATTTATATACACACACACAGAGAACATGAAACAATGGGTTTATCATACACACTGTAAGGAGAGTGATCACTTAAGATAAGCCATCACCAACAGCAGGGGGGGAAGGAGGAAAACCTTTCATGGTGACAAGCAGGTAGGCTAATTCCAGCAGTTAACAAGTTTCAGAGTAGCAGCCGTGTTAGTCTGTATTCGCAAAAAGAAAAGGAGTACTTGTGGCACCTTAGAGACTAACAAATTTATTAGAGCATAAGCTTTCGTGAGCTACAGCTCACTTCATCGATGCAAATCCCCCTGCTGTTGGTGATGGCTTATCTTAAGTGATCACTCTCCTTACAGTGTGTATGATAAACCCATTGTTTCATGTTCTCTGTGTGTGTGTATATAAATCTCTCCTCTGTTTTTTCCACCAAATGCATCCGATGAAGTGAGCTGTAGCTCACGAAAGCTTATGCTCTAATAAATTTGTTAGTCTCTAAGGTGCCACAAGTACTCCTTTTCTTTTAGCAGTTAACAAGAATATCAGAGGAACAGTGGGGGGTGGGGTGGGAGGGAGAAATACTATGGGGAAATAGTTTTACTTTGTGTAATGACTCATCCATTCCCAGTCTCTATTCAAGCCTAAGTTAATTGTATCCAGTTTGCAAATTAATTCCAATTCAGCAGTCTCTCGGAGTCTGTTTTTGAAGCTTTTTTGTTGAAGTATAGCCACTCTTAGGTCTGTGATCGAGTGACCAGAGAGATTGAAGTGTTCTCCAATTGGTTTTTGAATGTTATAATTCTTGACGTCTGATTTGTGTCCATTCATTCTTTTACGTAGAGACTGTCCAGTTTGGCCAATGTACATGGCAGAGGGGCATTGCTGGCACATGATGGCATATATCACATTGGTAGATGCGCAGGTGAATGAGCCTCTGATAGTGTGGCTGATGTGATTAGGCCCTATGATGGTATAAAATAGAAGTGTTGCCATGGTGACATGGGCAGCACTCTGCGTATGCTCGACATGTGATCCCATCTGAAACCCAAGATACGGACTTGGACACCACTCATGCCTCTGTGGCTAAGACACTGCTATTTTTGGTGTGCTCGCTCAATGAGAGCTAGTAAGAGTATGTCTACCCAAATAGGAAATTACACCTCCAACTCCAACAGAGACACACTCTGCTTCAGTTGTTTCCAAGCTCTACTCAGGGCCGTGAGGGGAGATCCTTCCAGGACATGTTCCTTAGATGTATTAGAGTGACTGGGGGATTGAGAACAATTCCTGGAAGCTATACATGGCCTAACCACCTTCATGTTCCTTTCTAAGGGCACCTTGGTGGATGATGCTTTACTCTTCCTCAAGAAGGCATCACATTATGTGAACAGCACTTACGCCCAGGCCTTGATGGCTTATGTCTTCACACTGGCCAAGGACATGGAGACAAGGCAGCAGCTCCTGGAGCCGTTAGACCAACAGGCTGGCAAATCTGGTATGGTGGCTTCTTCTAGTAGCTACTTGTTCCCAAAGAAAATTACTCTGGCTGTTGGTAACACCTGATCCTGACAAGGTCTGAACACTGGCAACTTCCTGGGGTGTCTGTGGGCAAATCCTGAAGTCCTTATTCAGTTAGTTTGTTCTGCTATTCCTTGGGCAAACCCCCCATTGAGGTGACATCAGTGAGAGTTCTGCCTGAGTAAGGACTAAGAGCTGGAGAATTTCAATTAGACTTCTGTGTTCCTGATTAGGCTCTTCTGAAAATCCCACCCAGTAAGAACCAAATAAAGAACTGAATTTACAGGATGTGGCACACTGTAAATATACACCATATAATTAAAGAGCGACAGGCACATTCAGCTTCATTTGGACTGAACTAAATTGGGAGTATCTCCACCGAGAACAATGGAGTTACACTAGAGTCAAACAGATGTGAGAGGAGAAAATCATAGCTCTCTGACTGTGTATTCTGCCTAGTCTATCCAAGCATTTTAGTGCTCCCTGGGTAATTTTTAGAGACCTTAGACTACATTTGAGGGCTGTATCCACTGCTGTCCTGAAACAGAACCTTTTTTTCTCTTCCTTCCTTGGTTTCACTCACTGGTGGTTTCTGTTCACTTAATGAAGATAATTACAATTGGCACCCAAGCATTTGAAGCCAGAGCCTCTTATTGAAAGACCTCAGAGATAAACTGTGGGTCAGATGAAGTTGTACTGGCTCCAGAAAACCCTTTGCTGTTCTGCTTGTGTCACCTTGGAAGTAACTAATCACAAATCTTTCATGCCAGAACAATTTTTGTTGCCACAGTAAATATCCTATATAAATATAATTAAGCAAATTACAGTACCTAGAGTCAGTGGTCCAAACCCTATTGCCTTTACTTGGTTTTTACTTACTCTTTGCTCTGTCAAATTCTCAGTGAAACCAGTGGGAGATTTGCCTGAATGAAAATGTCAGGTTAGAAAGTAGAGATTAGGAGGTAGAGAGGGCCCTCAACTTCCATCAACTTTAATGGTGGCCTGCTGTGAATAATGACTCTACTGTTCGCATTTTAGGTTCCCATGTCTGTCTCTCAGTGATTAAGCATTCAATGGGTTCCATGTCAAAGTTTTTGTTTTGAGCTGCCAGCCCTGCAAACACCCTCTTGGCTCTGAGAGTCAAGCTGGGCCCTTTCCTTCTCCCACATCATCATCTGCTATGAAGGTCCAGTGAGACAAACTCTGCCCTCACTGATGCCAGGGAGGCTCCCTAGTCTTTTGTGGGTTTGCTTTCGTGTTCCTGAAGGGACCTTACTCAATAATTCCATGGCTGCCCAAGAAGGACTGGAATCCTGCTCTCTCTGTCTGAGCCATGCTGGCTCTGCAGGGCCGATAGGGATGAAAAACATGTTATTGTTACCACTGAAGTCATGGAGCAAAGCTCCTGAGTGAGAAGGGGCCATTTTCACGTAGTCACTGTTCAGAGAACTGCACTTTAAATACAAACAGCCCTCTGTTGAAAGGCCACTGTCATCTGGATTTGGGTCCACAGCAGCTACCTGTGTGGCCCTGGAAGTGAAGGGATCGGTGCTCTTGAGGGACAAGTGAAACCAGGCCCAGCAGTGTGCAATGTAATAAAAAGAGGTTCAGGACGAGCTACAGTCACTGCAATAGGAAGTGCCCCAGACAGGTGGGAAGTGGACCCTCAGCCGCTGGGGGCTCCAGAACATAGTGAGCTGCTATTCTGTCCGACATATGTTTCCTTCACTGTTTTCCTCCCCCCTCAGGAGGGTACCTGTCCCAGGCAAAAGATGAGGACTCCTCTGAAGGGGTGATGGAAGATTCTTTGTCATCAATTGAGACAATGGCCTACATCCTCCTAGCTCACATTTCCAAACCAGAGGTGTCAGCTGCAGAAATTGCAGCTACCTCCCAGATTGTGCGCTGGCTCACCAATCAACGGAACCCCTATGGGGGCTTTATCTCCACTCAGGTACCACCCAGCTCCCTCAGAAATGGAGGGAGAAAGAGACACTGCGTGCTTGGGGAATCAGGGGCCATGAGTCTAACCTGGCAATGAAACCCTAAAGTGGGAGATACAAGTAACTTGCAGTGTTTGGAGGATTGGAGTGTCAATCCCCATGCTGGTGACCTGTGGTGAGGATCACACTGTAATGAGGGCTGGGGGTGGGAATCTGGCAGCTTGTGGCCTGGATGATGTAGATCTTGTTTGTTTGAGAGCTGAGAGTTGGAATCTTGGTACTGGTGCTGAGAGGGGTGCGGATCTCGCCACACGGCAGGGCTGGAGTGTGCATGCTGGTGCGAGTGCCCCACAGCACACAGACCCCCTCACTCCAAAGCGTTGACTCTTGATTGCAAAGAAGCAACACACATAGCGAGGTGCCTGTCTCTCTTTCCCCAGGATACGGTGGTTGCCCTTCAGGCCTTGGCGAGATACGCAGCCCTGACGCACCACGAGGCAGAAGGGGTAAAGGTGACGGTGAAATCCAAGGAGGGCTCCCAGCAGGAGTTCCATGTGGATAAGAAGAACCAGCTGGTGCTGCAGCAGGCATCTCTCCAGCAAGTCCCAGGGGAGTACGTGGTGCAGGCAGTCGGGAATGGCTGTGTGTATGTGCAGGTGAGTGATGGCCCATTGGAGTCAATAAGAGTTTTGCCACTGACTCCCAAGGGAGCAGGATTTGGCCCAATTCACTCTGTGTATCTGTCAGTCTTTATTCTGGGTCTGGGTCTGCCTTTGACCCTGTCTATGCTAAAGGTTGACCTCGGGGGCTTTGGCATGCTCACTTGAGGTAGTTACAGCGAACATAGCTTGAGTGCCTCCACACAACAGCATTTCCCTGCAGGAGCATGTGTCAGCCCTGCTGGCCCATCCACAACTATTGTGTTGTGCCCTGGTGTGTTTTGTGTGAATATGAGCAGTTCTTTGTTCCTAGATTCTATGCAGCTATGATAAACCTCCTGAAGAACACAGGCCATATAATTTCACCCGTGGGTCCTGCATCAAGTCCCAGTAATCCTTGTAACTGCTGATGGGGCTGAGGACTGTGGCTACCTTTCCCATGATGCATGGCCCTTGGGGATGTAATCCCATACAGAGATGGGGAATGGAGGAATGCTGTCTAACCCTGATACACTGAGAGAGACCAGGTGGGTGAGATAATATCTGGCAGCATAACTTGTCTCATGAATGGAAGATCCCAGCCGAGCCTGGCTGAAAAATGCTGTAAGGACTTTGGGGTTGAGTATTGCTCTATAAAATTTGTTAGTCAAGCCTAGGTTCTCTAATAGTGTTATGATTTTATTTTATATATAACCTTGTGTTTCCAGTACTTCTGCATGCTGTCAGTCCAGTCTCTTTTCTTCGTTAAATAAACTTTCCCTCGTTTTCACTGTAAATATATCTAAGTGCAGTGTGTTAAGTGGAGTGGGGATCTGAGGTGGAACTGGTAAGCCGGGGCATACTGCTTCTTTGGAAGCAGTGTATCTGTGAATTCTGTGTATGCCCAGTGGACCAGGGGCCGGACACTCGAGGGTTTCTTCAGGGATGTTAGCAACAAGAAGAAAATCAAGGAAAGAGTGGGCCCCTTACTGAATGAGGGAGCAACCTACAGAGGATGTGGAAAAAGCTAATGTACTCAGTGCGTTCTTTTGCCTCTGTCTTCACGAACAAGGTTAGCTCCCAGACTACTGCACTGGGCAGCACAGCATGGGGAGGAAGTGACCAGCCCTCTGTGGAGAAAGAAGTGGTTCGGGACTATTTAGAAAAGCTGGACGAGCACAAGTCCATGGGGCCGGATGTGCTGCATCTGAGAGTGCTAAAGGAGTAGGCGGATGTGATTGCAGAGCCATTGGCCATTCTCTTTGAAAACTCATGGTGATCGGGGGAGGTCCCGGATGACTGGAAAAAGGCTAATGTAGTGCCCATCTTTAAAAAAGGGAAGAAGGAGGATCCGGGAAACTACAGGCCAGTCAGCGTCACCTCAGGCCCTGGAGAAATCATGGAGAAGGTCCTCAAGGAATCAATTCTGAAGCACTTAGAGGAGAAGAAAGTGATCAGGAAGAGTCAGCATGGATTCACCAAGGGCAAGTCATGCCTGACTAATCTAATTGTCTTCTATGATGAGATAACTGGCTCTGTGGATGAGAGGAAAGCAGTGGACATGTTATTCCTTGAGTTTAGCAAAGCTTTTGACAAGTCTCCCACAATATTCTTGCCAGCAAGTTAAAGAAGTATGGGCTGGGTGGACTATAAGTTGGATAGAAAGCTGGCTAGATTGTTGGGCTCAACGGGTAGTGATCAAAGTGATCCATGTCTAGTTGGCAGCCGTTATCAAGTGGAGTGCCCCAAGGGTCAGTCTTGGGGCTGGTTTTGTTCAATATCTTCGTTAATGATTTGGAGGATGGTGTGGATTGCACCCTCAGCAAGTTTGCAGATGACACTGAACTGGAAGGAGTGGTAGATACACTGGAGGGTAGGGATAGGATACAGAGGGACCTAGACAAATTAAAGGATTGGGCCAAAATAAATCTGATGAGATTCAAGAAGGACAAGTGCAGAGTCCTGTACTTAGGATGGAAGAATCCCATGCACCGCTACAGATTAGGGACCTAATGGCTAGGCAGCAGTTCTGCAGAAAACAACCTAGGGGTTACAGCGGATGAGAAGCTGGATCTGAGTCAACAGTGTGCCCTTGTTGTCAAGAAGGCCAATGGCGTTTTGGGCTATATAAGTAGTGGCATTGCCAGCAGATTGAGGGACGTGATCGTTCCCCTCTATTGGACATTGGTGAGGCCTCATCTGGAGTTCTGTGTCCAGTTTTGGGACCCACACTACAAGAAGGATGTGGAAAAACTGGAAAGCGTCTAGTGGAGGGCAACAAAAATGATTAGGGGACTGGAACACATGACTTATGAGGAGAGGCTGAGGGAACTTGGATTGTTTAGTCTGCGGAAGAGAAGAATGGGGTGGGGGGGATTTGATAGCTGCTTTCAACTACCTAAAAGGGGGTTCCAAAGAGGATGGATCTAGACTGTTCTCATTGGTAGCAGATGACAGAACGAGGAGTAATGGTCTCAAATTACAGTGGGGGAGGTTTAGGTTGGATATTAGGAAAAACTTTTTCATTAGGAGGGTGGTGAAGCACTGGAATGGGTTACCTAGAGAGGTGGGGGAATCTCCTTCTTTTGAGGTTTATAAGGTCAGGCTTGACAAAGCCCTGGCTGGGATGATTTAGTTGGGGATTGGTCCTGCTATGAGCAGGGGTTGGGACTAGATGACCTCCTGAGGTCCCTTCCAACCCTGATATTCTATGATTCTATGCTTGGTGGGCCGGTGTGTGCCTAGCTCTAACCTGTAGAATGACAGTGAGCCTTGAGAAGCCTAAAGGGGAATACTTGTGTTGCCAGTGGAGTTGGGAGCTGACCCATGGCAGGCACAGACAAGGCTTCCTCACACTGAGGGCAGGTGGTAGAGAGATGCCTCACAACCCTGTATTCTCTGGGAAGCGTCTCAGCAATTTATGCCTTACAGGAGTTTCTGCTTCCTCTTGGGGACATATTGGGAAAGGAGATTGGAGACTTAGATCTCTTTGTGGCTGGGTGCAGCCACCCTATCTGAAACACCAGACAGCAGACAGGGAACTTCCCGCTCAGGTCTCTCCCAGTGTAAAGGAACAAGGCAGGGCTGAGCCTGCAGGGCCAAGCTGGCATTCAGAGGAAAGCCAGGGAATGTGACAGTTACAGCTCCACCTTACTCAGAGAGGGAGAGTGGAGCTCCCCATCTTGTTCATAGAAAACTGGCTTGGAGCCTGAGCTGCACCTTTTCTCTCCGACAGACTCAAGGAACTCTAGCTGATTAGAAAAAACTTTTGCATCTTTTGTTACAAGCTGCGCACAGTAAGGGCCAGATTCTCCTCTCAGTGAGACCAGCACGAATCTGCAGTAACTCACTCCACTAACATCAATGCAGGGGCTCCACACTCACCCAGGAGAAAACAAGAGTAAAACCCAGGTTAAGGCTCAGGTAATACAGCCTCAGGGAGGAAAAATTCACTTTGCACAAGGCTTATTTGCTGCTTCACTCCACCAATTTGCAGTCAGTTCTACTGCAAGTGCAGTTCTACTCTGAAAAGTGACTATGTAAAAATGTCCCTTTCTTTGACCGGCTTCCTGTGTGTCCTCAGTCAGAACTGCTGGCTTTGATGCCTTCTTCTTCTAGCCCTGCAGAGCTAGCATAGCCCAGAGAGAGAACTGGGCTCTGTTCCTGCCTGTGTGTCATCAGCAGAATGGTTTTTCTCAGTGTCTATCATTTACAGCCATTCAAACTTAATGAAAAGGGTCTGCCCAGGTGTCAATGAGAATTTAATGTGCTCTGCAGAACCTTTATGGTAGGTGATGATGTGAGAGAAGAAAAGAGCCCAGATTGACTCTCTGAGCCTACGTTGGGCTTTCTGAGGTGTTAGTTAGAAAAAAGTATCTTTATTTTGTAAACAGAGCCAATTTGATGTGGATTCTCCCAGAGACAATGAACATGGTACCCCATGGTGCCATTCTGATAGTCATTTTTCAGATTCAGAGGTGATCCCCTGAGGAGATCCAGAGGAGATCAAAGCAGTAAGGGAGAGGACACTGATGTTATAACACACTCATTTCAATTACCATTCATTCTAGCTCACAATGTGGTGGGAGAGTGCTTCCCTGTGGCGAGTGGAAGCAGAGAGCTGTTCTGTGGGCGCTGCCGGGGATCCAGCTCTCCTCCCCACTACTAGGGTTTCTCCCACTCCTCCAGCGTCCATACCTTCAGGGCATTGTTGAAGAGCTTCCCCACACTCTGGAAGCAGATGCTGGACAGCTGGTTCTGTCCCAGCCAGAGGACGGCATCCTGTATGTGCTGCTCATTGATGTACAGGTAGGAGCTGGCCTGGCCGAAGGACCGGGCCACAAAAGCCGTCAGCTTGCAAACAGAGAGCAGAGGAGAGAGGATTTTTGTATCTATTGGCCTCAGAAGCAGGAAAGTTCATACCATTCATACTCCTGGCCATAGGTGTGGCTGGATGGCCCCAGTTCTGCTCACTTACCAGGTGTTGCCTTTGCCATCATGCTTCCCAAAGGCACTGTAGGAGCTGTTGTCGTGTTTGTAGAGCAGCTGGCGCTGATAACCTGGGGAGACAGGAGGAATGGGGATGGTTTCTCAATCCTGAAGACTTGCAGCACCCCTTGAATTATAGCCCGGCTGTGGAGTGCCACAGGATTCTCTGGCACCTACAACGAGCATCTCGTTCCCTATCAGATCATGGCAGCTTGAACAGGTGCCTGAGCCTTAGTACACCTCACTGGAGAAGCAAACTCTTTTTCAAAACGCATTTAAATCTGATTTCCCCCAAAGGGCTGGTAGGTACCATGCACTGTTGAGGTAACCCTGGGGTGTGGGAGGCCCTGGTGCAACGATCTAAGCTCTGGTTTGATCTCTAGCTGTGAGCAAAAAAATGTTGCCAGAACATGTGAATTTTCAGAAAAAGCTGATTTTTTTCCTTGTGGCTGTATCTCAGGAACCCCTTGGTCAAATGGCCCCAAATTTGGATCACTGACCTTACACCAAATCCCCAAGACGTACCCCAGTTTTCAAGGCAAACTGCTTAACTGTATGGATTTTATAGCACTGAGAACGGTCAAACTTTAAGCAGAAAGCTGGTCTTAATTTTAACTATAGAGGACTTGTCATTCTGTATAAGTGCTGCTTGTTAAAAAGCATGGTCTTTCCTTCCATGAGGCTTATTCCTTGTGGCATCTTGTTATGGAACAGATCCCCACAGTTCTCCCAATGCCCCTCAGTCCTGCCCTGCAGCCCCCTGCTATTCCAGTCCTGGGCTCCCAATGCCCCTCAGCCATGATGTAGAGCATCTTCCTTATATCAGAGGAGGAGAAAGAAGGGCACTCCTTACTAGTCTTCATGAATTCCAGTGCCTTGTTTCTGATCTCTGGTGTAGCCTGTTTTGTCTTCTCCAAGTATTGGAGTACAAAGATGTTTGGAGCAAACATGACCACCACAGCCAAAGGGCAAACAAAGTAGCTGGTGTAAGTTCTGTAAGGCTGTGCCCATGATATCCCCTGGAGGTTGAGGACGGAGAGAAAACCTGTGAGATCAGCTCTATCACCCATTGCTGCTCCTCACGCTTCTAAACCATGAAGGGAATCTGGATATGCCCTGACATACCATCACAGAACTGGGAGTTGATAATTGCTCTCTCTATGGACCTGGTGCGGCTCTCCACTGGAATACTGAGTTTAGCTCTGGACACCATGGCCCAGGTCCTCAAAAGTACATGGGCTCCCAACTTCCACTGATTTTGAAGCAAGTTAGGGGCCTAAATACCTTTGAGGATCTGGGCCCACAGCACAAATAATACACCAATACTCTGCAGGGAATTCAGTGAAAAGCAAGGGAGGATGTAGCCTCTGGTTGAGGGGATGCACTATCCTAAACTGCTGAGAGGCAGCACACCCCACTCTGGCACCCCAATCCTAATGCCAGCCTGGTGCAGAGGGGAGGCCCCCGGAGAGAGCGGGGCTGGGGCACGAGCCAGCCCTGCACTCCGCCCACAGCGGCAACTCTTGTTCCACAGGGCTTTGCCCAGCTCTCTGCTTGGGGCATCATGACCTGGGAGTAGGCTCAGCTTCATGGGACAGGAGCTACCACTGCAGGGTGAGTGTGGGGCAACTCGCTCTCCAAACCACATCCCACTCCAGGACCCCCACTCCAGACCAGGCCAGGAGAAGTGTATGTTTGCCTGTTTTCCCACCCTGGTTTTCACGATTTCTGAAGGTGCAGTTGAACCCATGAACCCACACTAGAGCAGCCCCTGGAGAAAGAAATACACTAATTATGGGGCTTGAGGGATTATTTATAAGGAGATACTAAAAGAACTAAATCTGTTTCCTTTGGCTAAGCAATAACTAAGGAGAGTGGGGAGATGAAAACCCTCTCCAGTTATCTGCAGGGTGAGAGGATTTATTTGTGGCAGGGATTGCCAGAGACTGAAACTGGGATGAAATTTGAGCAAAGGGTGCATTTCTCAGGCTTGGTTTCAAGAAATCTTTCCTAACGTTAAGATCTGTGGCATTGTCTCCCCAAAAGACTGCCTTTCCCGGTCCAATCGTTGGGGGTTCTTTTCATTCTGAATAGTTCTTCTGGGAGGGCAGCGGCTCCAGAAAAGGATTTTGTTTTTTTGTATAGCTTTCAGGGGCTATAAGCTTCAGCCATGTCTGACAGAGGCCTTGGGTTGGTGCAGCATTAGTGCCAGAAGCTGCATGAGATCTTCCCCATGGGAGCGAGGAAATAGGGAAAGGGTCTTCACCAATGACAGAGACAGTGGCTCGGCCTGATCCTTCCAAGACTCCTTCTGGCAGCTTCAGGGAAACTTCATCAGTAACTGGATCCTCTGAGAGAGACAAAACCCAAGAATTAACAATGTGGGAGATTGGGGAAAGTGTGAATCCAACACAGCACGAGGAGTCGCCACTCAGAGAGTGTGAAGAAGGAAGAGCCTAAACGTGATAGTGAAGATCCTGGCAGCATGATCTGCCCATACAAACAGCATGCGCTTCTCACCCCGGGAGCTGCTCCTCACAGCACTGAGTGCAATGGCAACATGGACATGGTACTCATGCCCGAGACCGCCTCTCTCTTGGAAAGGGATGGTGCTCTCAGTACTTTCTTTCTGAAAAGTTGCCTCCACTATTGGGGGCATTGAAATAACACAGAAGACTCCATTACAAGCCTAGCAGGGGATTAGTCCATCCATACCTGTAGCACACAGGAAGACATTGTGAATCTTCTCTTTGAGGACACCGCCCAGCTATGGAAGGAAAAGGAGTGTGAGTCTGAAAGGAGATGATAGAAAGGCAAACCGCTGTCCCAGTGCCAGCCTGTCTGTGCCTGTGGGGGCTACTCACCTCCAATATCTCATTTCCCCTCCGTAATCCCGCTACTGGAGTACCGTTGTATCAGTGCCAGAAGGGAACTAATCTTTCCCCACCACCTCATTTCCCGTCACTGAACATGCTGCCCTGTGCTAGTCTATCTGTGCTTGAGGGGCTGATGTCTCCGTGGAGCCCCACTTCCCTCTCTGACCCATAGTGTCCCAGGGCTGGACGCTCCTGTTGCCTTGAAGCCTGACTGACCTTTACAAGCAGGGCTTGTATCACCGTGTCGGTCCGTCCCCATGGCGGGGTCACAGCAATCTCATTGCCACACAGCTCATGTGACTCCAGTGCCTCGGTGCTCACGGTGACATTCACCTTGCCTGGGGAGGCGACAGGAGAGCATCACTGAGGGCTCACAGCCGACACTGGCAAAGGGGAGGGGGCGGAGGTGGGAGAGACACCTGGGGAAACAGATGAACATTAAAATTTCCCGCTGCCCTCTTAACTGCCTCACCCAGTTTGATGGCTGTCATGTTCCAGAAGAAGGTCTTAGCTTCATTGTCGCAGAGGCAGCTGGTGTATTGGCAGCCTGTGCAAGACTCCACCTGGAGCTCCAGAGACTCTGCCAGGCTGGTGTGCACCTGAGCATGAGGAGAAAAACGCATGGGCAGCATGTTAGTACTGGGCACCGATAGGTGCAGGAAGTAGGGGCGTGGGGGATGCTGCAGCACCCCCAGATTTTGCACCCAGGGTCGCAGCTGCTGGCCCTGTGTGCCGGCCACCCAGGTTCCCAGCCACCGACCCCACACCCCTGCTGCCTGGGGTCCCGGCTGCCAGTCCCACTACTGCCTGGGGGTCACTGCCAACCCCGTTTCCTGCTCGGCCACTGGTCCCACTCGGCTGCAAGCCCCTACCCGGGGGCTTGCTGCTGGCCTAGGGTCCTGCTCAGCCACAGCGTCCCAGCCACCGGCCCAACATGCAGGATCCTGGCTGCCTTACCCCTTCCCAGAGCCTCGGCCCTGCTCCCAGTGCCAGCTCTAGGGGGCTGTGAGGGTGTGGGTAGGGGTAAGAGGGGTGCATCTCAGCACCCCCACTCCAAAAAGTGTTCCAGCGCCATTGTGGGAACCTGGCAACTGTTCAAGGGAGAAGGAACCTCTGGTACTGAGACATCAGTCTGCATGGTGTGAACCAGATGTGCAAGACCAGGGCACTTCAGAGCCTAGTGTACTCGGTCTCTGGATGAAGAGCTGTGGGTACGTCCTTGCCAGGGCACGTGGGATGGGGTGGGGTGGCGTGGAGAGCACTCACCTGGATACAGTCCTTCAGGTAGTTGAAGACAGTGGCCTTCAGGGTGAAGGTCTCTTTCCGGACCACAGAGTATGGCAGCATCATATCCACAAAGAAGGGCTGGAAGACCCTGAACTTGGCCGGCTGTGAGAGTCCAAAGCCACTATCCGCAATGCAGAACATGTCGGCTTGCCACTCTGTGATTGTGTCAGGAGCAGTGGCCTGGAGAGATGCCTTCCCTTCCTCACTGCAGAATGGATAGAGACAGCAGATCCTTCAGCACCACCACAAATCAGACTGGGGCAGCCAGTGCACTGGGGAATGGGGCATGGAGCCTTTCACTTCTAGGGCACTGGTTTCTATCCAGTTTCAGCTCAGGGGCATTGGCCGACTCAGGGGAATAGGGCAATTGGGTACAAAACCTTTCATCTCTAGGGCATCAGTTTCTTTAATGCAAATTATTTCACATAGATCTCTTCATAAACCCCCAAATAAAAGACAGGAAGCAGAGACTGAGGGGGAGGAACTGAATTGTTTCCCCCATTTTGAAGACTCAGAGGTCAGTAAATGTTTCAGTCAAATTTTGGGTGCCAGTTGTGTATGTGTGACTATGATATATTGCTTGGGAAATGTGAGCGGCCCGCTGGGTATAGACAGAAGCTTCCACTTCCTACATTGGGACCGTACAAATAAGATATGGATTTTCCAGCAAAGGCTTCTCCTCAGCCCCTATGCTGGAGGAGTATTTGAATCCCATCATGAGGCACAGCGAAGCGAGGCGCAGCACCCACTGGAGATGGTAGAGGGTTTCATGCTCAGGGATCACCAGTGATTTTCTTCCTAGGTGGATCTGTGGGGGGGTCACTCACCCAACAGGGACCAGATCCCAGATCCAGGTCTCTGGAAAATGTGTCTGTGGTTTTGTCTTTTTTTCCTTCTCAGGGCTTGGCACCACACCAGCATGTGGCTGCGGAACAGGCAAGGGAATGACTGTGGAGAGTAAAGGGGCAGATCCTTAAAGATGTACAGGCTACTATGTTAGTGTTTCAGGGGGAGATTATCTCCTCAGTCACAGACAGCCCAGCACTTGGACATCAAGTTTTGGCAGAGTAGAGGGGTGTGCGAGGGCATCAGTCCCTCAGTAGGACAATCTGACACCAGGACAATGACTTCAAGGTCGGTCACGAAGAGATTGGCATGTTGGGGAGCCATTCTAGTACCTATCTAGTTCGCATGGTTTGGACAAAATTGTTTGTTGTTGCATGTAAAATTGTTATGGGTGAGGATGAAATGGATGAATTTGGAGATGTGTTTGAGGTGGATATCTGAGCAGTATCCATTGTCCTGTATATATTTGAGGTAGTCTGCTATGCTGTCATTGTGAGGAATGCTGGTGTGTAGGGAGGTGACATCCGTGGCGACAAGGATGCTGTTCTGAGGGATATAGTTAATGTTGTGGAGTTTCTGGAGGAAGTCATAGAATCATAGAATATCAGGGTTGGAAGGGACCTCAGGAGGTCATCTAGTCCAAACCCCTGCTCAAAGCAGGACCAATCCCCAACTAAATCATCCCAGCCAGGGCTTTGTCAAGCCTGACCTTAAAAACTTCAAAGGAAGGAGATTCCATCACCTCCCTAGGTAACGCATTCCAGTGCTTCACCACCCTTCTAGTGAAAAAGTTTTTCCTAATATCCAACCTAAACCTCCCCCACTGCAACTTGAGACCATTACTTCTCGTTCTCTCATCTGCTACCATTGAGAACAATCCATCCTCTTTGGAACCCCCTTTCAGGTAGTTGAAAGCAGCTATCAAATCCCCCCTCATTCTTCTTTTCCACAGACTAAACAATCCCAGTTCCCTCAGCCTCTCCTTATAAGTCATGTGTTCCAGTCCCCTAATCATTTTTGTTGCCCTCCGCTGGACGCTTTCCAATTTTTTCATATCCTTCTTGTAGTGTGGGGCCCAAAACTGGGCACAGTACTCCAGATGAGGCCTCACCAATGTCTAATAGAGGGGAACGACCACATCCCTCGATCTGCTGGCAAGGCCTCTACTTATACATCCCAAAACGCCATTGGCCTTCTTGGCAACAAGGGCACACTCTTGACTCAGATCCAGCTTCTCATCCACTGTAACCCCTAGGTCATTTTCTGCAGAACTGCTGCCTAGCCATTCGGTCCCTCGTCTGTAGCGGTGTATGGGATTCTTCCATCCTAAGTGCAGGACTCTGCACTTGTTCTTGTTGAACCTCATCAGATTTATTTTGGCCCAATCCTTTAATTTGTCTAGGTCCCTCTGTATCCTATCCCTACCCTCCAGTCTATCTACCACTCCTCCCAGTTTAGTGTCATCTGCAAACTTGCTGAGGGTGCAATCCACGCCATCCTCCAGATCATTAATGAAGATATTGAACATAACCGGCCCCAGGACCGACCCTTGGGGCACTCCACTTGATACCAGCTGCCAACTAGACATGGATCCTTTGATCACTACCCGTTGAGCCCAACAATCTAGCTAGCTTTCTATCCACCTTATAGTCCATTCATCCAGCCCATACTTCTTTAACTTGCTGGCAAGAATACTGTGGAAGACTGTGTCAAAAGCTTTGCTAAAGTCAAGGAATAACACATCCATTGCTTTCCCCCATCCACAGAGCCAGTTATCTCATCAGAGAAGGCAATTAGATTAGTCAGGCATGACGTGCCCTTGGTGAATCCATGCTGACTGTTCCTGATCACTTTCCTCTCCTCTAAGTGCTTCAGAATTGATTCCTTGAGGACCTGCTCCATGATTTTTCCAGGGACTGAGGTGAGGCTGACTGGCCTCTAGTTCCCCGGATCCTCCTTCTTCCCTTTTTTAAAGATGGGCACTACATTAGCCTTTTTCCAGTCGTCTGGGACCTCCCCCGATCACCATGAGTTTTCAAAGAGACTGGCCAATGGCTCTGCAATCATATCTGCCAACTCCTTTAGCAATCTTGGATGCAGTGCATCCGGCCCCATGGACTTGTGCTCGTCCAACTTTTCTAAATAGTCCCAAACCACTTCTTTCTCCACAGAGGGCTGGTCACCTCCTCCCCATGCTGTGCTGCCCAGTGCAGTAGTCTGGGAGCTGACCTTGTTCGTGAAGATGGAGGCAAAAAAAGCATTGAGTACATTAGCTTTTTCCACATCCTCTGTCACTAAGTTGCCTCCCTCACTCAGTAAGGGGCCCACACTTTCCTTGACTTTCTTCTTGTTGCTAACATACGTGAAGAAACCTTTCTTGTTACTCTTAACATCTCTTGCTAGCTGCAACTCCTAGTGTGATTTGGCCTTCCTGATTTCACTCCTGCATGCCTGAGCAATATTTTTATACTCTTCCCTGGTCATTTGTCCAATTTTCCACTTCTTACAAGCTTCTTTTTTGTGTTTAAGATCAGCAAGGATTTCACTGTTAAGCCAAGCTGGTCTCCTGCCATATTTACTAATCTTTCTGTACATCAGGATGGTTTGTCCCTGTAACCTCAATAAGGATTCTTTAAAATACAGCCAGCTGTTAAGTCAATTGTGTCCTGGAGGAAGGTGGCCCTTTGAGTGGTTTGAGGATGGTTTCTTTGAGTCCCGATATTCCATCAGTAAGAGTGCCATGGCCAGATATAATGGGTCTGTCTTGGTTCCTTTGTTTGTGTATCTTGGGAACCATGTAGAACATCCCTGGGGTGGGTTCATGGGGGGGTGTGTGTGTGGAGTTTGTAGAGTTTTTCTTGGAGTTGTTTGGGGAAGAATTTAATGATATCCTTAAATTCATGGGTACATTGTGGTGTGAGGTCTTCTTTGAGTTGATAATAGTAGATAGTGTCAGAGTTGTTGGTTGGCTTTGTTAACATAATGACTAGGGCCCCACCAAATTAACAGACATGAAAAATGCATCACAGACCATGAAATCTGGTCTCCCCCAGTGAAATCTGTTTTTTTATGTGCTTTTACCCTATAGTATGCAGATTTCACAGGGCAGACCAGCATTTATCAAATTGGGGATCCTGACCCAAAAGGGAGTTGCAAGAGGGGTCAGAAGGTTATTTTAGGGGGACCGCAGTATTGCCACCCTTATTTCTGTGCTACTGGTGGTGATGCGCTGCCTTCAGAACTGAGTGCCCGGCCACCAGCCGCTGCTCTCTGGCCACCCAGCTCTGAAGGTGGCTCCCACCAGCAGCAGCACAGAAGTAAGGGTGGCAATACCACACCATGCCACCCTTACTTCTGCACGGCTGCCTGCAGAGCTGGGCGGCTGGAGAATGGAGGCTGCTGACTGAGGGCCCAGCTCTGCAGGCAGCCGTGCAGAAGTAAGAGTGGCAAAACCACACCATGCCATCCTTACCTCTGCCCTTCTCCTGGTGACAGCTCTGCCTTCAGAGCTGGGCTCCCAGCCAGCAACTGCCGCTCTTCAGCTGCCCAGCTCTTAAGGCAGCACCGACGACAGCAGCAGTGCAGAAGTAAGGGTAGCAGTACCGCAACCTCCCCTTATAATAACCTTGCTACTCCTCCAACTCCTTTTTGGGTCAGGACCTCTACAATTACTCCACCATGAAATTTCAGATTTAAATATCTGAACCATGACATTTACGATGTTTAAAATCCTATGGCTGTGAAATTGACCAAAATGGACCATGAATTTGATAGGGCCCTAATAATCAACATGGTTAAGGACTATGATGGCTTCCTCTTTGTCTGCTTGTTCATCTACTATCTGGTGGTTAGATTTCAGATGCTGTACAGCTTTCCTCTTGATGGTGGAGACATTGTGGTGGATGTGATGTTTGTTAAGTACTTTACAGTCATTTTTTTCCTGGAGCAATCAATGTCATGATCAAGAGTATGGTTTTGTCCGCTCTGTGGTGTCCAGTCAGATGATTCTTTTTTCTTACAGTTGTTGGAGGGGACATGATAATTGTGAGTTGTGTCATCATTATTATGAAGGAATTCTTTGAGGTGGAGTTGGCAGAAGAATTCTTCTAATTCTCTACATGTTAGTATGGTATCAGGTTCTGTGATGGTGCAGAAGTTCAGTCCCTAAGAGAGAACAGATAATTCAGCTCTAGTTAAGGGCAGTCTTGATAAATTGATGATATTCAGGCAGAGTTCATGTGGTGGGTACTGGTGCCATGGTTTCTCCCGCAGGTGGTGTTCTGTGTGTTGTGAAGTAGTGGTAATTGGTTCCACTTTTTTCTGTTGGATAGAGTTTGTTAGACTTCTGGTGGTATTCACTATGTTGTATGATTCAGAAGTCACAAGAACCCACACAGAGCAGCAATGTGTATATGTAGTTGGCCTTGCATGTTGTACATAGTTAATAAACATAATTAGCTGGACCCCTCTTTGTCCATATGGGTCCTTCATATTATGTTTTTTGTGTATAGAATAAAAGATGCAAGAGGGAAGGCTGCAGCAGCAGGTTCAGAAAGGAGAAAAGGGAGTGTGAGGTGGGGATTAGCCTCCTTCAGTCAGACACATTCTGGCAGGGAGTCGGCAGAAGACTATTCAGTTCTCACCATTATCACTGTCCCGGGTTCTGGCAGTATGCAAAATTCTTCTCTCGTAGGTTGGCCGTTCACAGGAAACGGGCTTCTTCGCTTTGGTGCTGGTTAAAATTTTCATTCTCAATTGCTGTAGAAAATGGAGAGAATGAAAAATGATCAATAGGAGGGGAGGGGGAACAATGACGGGAACATCACGGCAAATTCTAATTAGTGAGACTGTGGCAGCCAATACATGTGTATTACTACCAATAGATGACAGGTTTCAGAGTAGCAGCTATGTTAGTCTGTATCCGCAAAAAGAAAAGCAGGACTTGTGGCACCTTAGAGACTAACAAATTTATTTGAGCATAAGCTTTCGTGAGCTACAGCTCATTTAATCGGATGCATTCAGTGGAAAATACAGTGGGGAGATGTATATACACAGAGAACATGAAACAATGGGTGTTCATACACACTGTAACGAGAGTGATCAGGTAAGGTGAGCTATTACCAGCAGGAGAGCGGGGGTGGGGGGAAGGGAAGGAGGGGGGAACCTTTTGTAGTGATCATCAAGGTGGGCCATTTCCAGCAGTTGACAAGAATGTCTGAGGAACAGTGGGGGGGGGAGAAGGGGGAATAAACATGGGGAAATAGTTTTACTTTGTGTAATGACCCATCCACTCCCAGTCTTTATTCAAGCCTAAGTTAATTGTATCCAGTTTGCAAATTAATTTCAATTCAGCAGTCTCTCGTTGGAGTCTGTTTTTGAAGTTTTTTTGTTGAAGGATAGCCACCCTCAGGTCTGTAATCGAGTGACTGGAGAGATTGAAGTGTTCTCCGACTGGTTTTTGAATGTTATAATTCTTGACGTCTGATTTTGTGTCCATTTATTCATCTCCAATAGGTGATGGACTTAAAATGGTTTAGTTTGTTTTAACTTTCATTCAGCTTTACAACTGGTATACCATATTTCAAAACCGGGACTGAAATAAGCACAGGAATTTAAAAATAGAGTGTTTGGCTTTGAGTGGTGGTAAAACAGCAAAGGGAAGGAATTGAATATGCAGAGGAGGACCCCCAAACTATAACAACCCTGGGCCCCCATCAACCTTAATTTGGTCCTGGGAACAGTTAAGCACAGGGGATTGTTAGCAAATCTCACAATTCTTGTTTTCCTTATAAACTCCCATGTATGTACAGTACGCCATCCCAGTGATCAATACAGGCTTAGGAGAAGTTTTTGCAGGAGCAAAGAAGATACACACCTTAAACAGACTATAGACATCAGCTTCACTTTGATACCAAGGGGCTCCCATCAAGGAGCATCTGTTCCGGGAGGAGGGGGCAGACAAGGATATGGCTCAAAGTCTTCCAAACGATAAGCAAATCCTCGGCTGCCAATCATATAATCCTCTTCAGATCCCAGCTCATACACTTGGAATGGGAAAAAGGAGGTTACTGTACTGAACTGATTAGTGTGTGTGTGTGAACACCATAGTCCTCTACCGGCAAGGAGCAGGACAGCTCAGCTTTTGCATTGTAGGCCCCATACTGCTAAAAGCTCATGGCGATTCTCCTTTCCCTCAAGACCTCTTGGAGCAGGGAGATCTAAAGTCTATCCCTGCTATCAGCATGAAGTTTTGAGTAGCCACAGTCTGCAGCACAGTGCCAAAGAAAGCCCTGGGTAGCACTGGTTTGTTACTCTAGAATACTATTTTGCCCATCTCCAAAGCTTTTCACACATGGGCCTCACAGAAGCATATGAGCATCAGTGGATTAAAGAAAAGGAGTACTTGTGGCACCTTAGAGACTAACAGATTTACTTCCTGAGGAAACTACAGTCCATTGGTGATCTTCCTAAAAACACCATCCTAGCCACTATGGATGTAGAAGCCCTCTACACCAACATTCCACACAAAGATGGACTACGAGCCGTCAGGAACAGTATCCCCGATACTGTCACGGCTAACCTGGTGGCTGAACTTTGTGACTTTGTCCTGACCCATAACTATTTCACATTTGGTGACAATGTATACCTTCAAATCAGCGGCACTGTGATGGGTACCCGCATGGCCCCACAGTATGCCAACATTTTTATGGCTGACTTAGAACAACGCTTCCTCAGCTCTCGTCCCCTAATGCCCCTACTCTACTTGCGCTACATTGATGACATCTTCATCATCTGGACCCATGGAAAAGAAGCTCTTGAGGAATTCCACCATGATTTCAACAATTTCCATCCCACCATCAACCTCAGCCTAGACCAGTCCACACAAGAGATCCACTTCCTGGACACTACGGTGCTAATAAGCGATGGTCACATAAACACCACCCTATATCGGAAACCTACTGACCGCTATTCCTACCTACATGCCTCTAGCTTTCATCCAGATCATACCACTCGATCCATTGTCTACAGCCAAGCTCTACGATATAACTGCATTTGCTCCAACCCCTCAGACAGAGACAAACACCTACAAGATCTCTATCATGCATTCCTACAACTACAATACCCACCTGCTGAAGTGAAGAAACAGATTGACAGAGCCAGAAGAGTACCCAGAAGTCACCTACTACAGGACAGGCCCAACAAAGAAAATAACAGAACGCCACTAGCCATCACCTTCAGCCCCCAACTAAAACCTCTCCAACGCATCATCAAGGATCTACAACCTATCCTGAAGGACGACCCATCACTCTCACAGATCTTGGAAGACAGGCCAGTCCTTGCTTACAGACAGCCCCCCAATCTGAAGCAAATACTCACCAGCAACCACACACCGCACAACAGAACCACTAACCTAGGAACCTATCCTTGCAACAAAGTCCATTGTCAACTCTGTCCACATATCTATTCAGGGGATACCATCATAGGGCCTAATCACATCAGCCACACTATCAGAGGCTCCTTCACCTGCGCATCTACCAATGTGATATATGCCATCATGTGCCAGCAATGCCCCTCTGCCATGTACATTGGCCAAACTGGACAGTCTCTACGTAAAAGAATGAATGGACACAAATCAGACGTCAAGAATTATAACATTCAAAAACCAGTTGGAGAACACTTCAATCTCTCTGGTCACTCGATTACAGACCTAAGAGTGGCTATCCTTCAACAAAAAAGCTTCAAAAACAGACTCCAATGAGAGACTGCTGAATTGGAATTAATTTGCAAACTGGATACAATTAAATTAGGCTTGAATAGAGACTGGGAATGGATGAGTCATTACACAAAGTAAAACTATTTCCCCATGGTATTTCTCCCCCCCACCCCACCCCACCCCACCCCCCACTGTTCCTCTGATATTCTTGTTAACTGCTGGAATTAGCCTACCTTGCTTGTCACCATGAAAGGTTTTCCTCCTTTCCCCCCCTGCTGCTGGTGATGGCTTATCTTAAGTGATCACTCTCCTTATAGTGTGTATGATAAACCCATTGTTTCATGTTCTCTGTGTGTGTATATAAATCTCTGTTTTTTCTACCAAATGCATCCGATGAAGTGAGCTGTAGCTCACGAAAGCTTATGCTCTAATAAATTTGTTAGTCTCTAAGGTGCCACAAGTACTCCTTTTCTTTTTGTGAATACAGACTAACACGGCTGCTACTCTGAAACCTGTCAGTGGATTAAGTCTCACAACCCGCATACCAGATGAAAGGGAAACTGAGGCACAGAGCAGTGTAGTGACCCAAGGGCCAAGGTCACCCAGCAAGTCAGTGGCAGAACTTGGACTAGAACCCAAGAGTCCTGACACCCAGCCCCTTCATATAACCATTGGCCCAGACCCCCTCATGGCAGAGAAATGTGGCATAGGTGAAATAGCAGGAGAGGCTAGTAGGGCAAGCAGAGGGCCAGCAGCAAACCCACTGCCAAACCACACCTTCCCTGGAGGGAACTCCCACTGCTCCTGTTAAGCTGCCCCTTCCATCTCTCTGCCTGCTGCCCCCACAGCCTTCGTTCCAAGGGTGGCGCCTGGAGCAGCCATTGTAGGAACAAGGAGGAATCAGCCACCTGCCTGGCAAGGGGACAGAGTGAGATATAGGTCTGTTGGCAACCAGTGCATAATGTAAGGGGTCAGAGAAGCTGGTGGTGGCCGGGTGCACCCACCTCGTGTGACAGCCCTGTTCCAGTACATCAGAGTTCTCCTCTGGCCTGGTACCTCCTGTGGGGTTAGTCTGGCCAGGGTGTAGCTGGGACAGAATAGGTTTACTCACACTCTCTGGTGTCATGACTCTATCATCCTTCAGGAGGACGCTCTTGTCCATGGCACAGATGGAGCAAAGGGAGCCAGGGTTGGCCTTCAGGTGCAGATTGACCTTCGACCCTGGGAGGTCGTCCTCCTCCGAGAAACCCAGTGTCACTTATGGGAGGAGACAGGATAGGTTTATCAAATGGAAGAAGGGCACAAGACAATGAGGGTGTATGAGCCACGAGCGACAGAGAGGGAGAGAGAGACTGGGAGAGGGAGGGTGAGCGGGAGACAGCCTGCTAGAAACACAGACAGAAGGGCACAGGGATTGTTGAGTGTATGTCATCCCAGCCAGATCGCCCCTCTGCCACATATCCCATTTCCCCCACCTCCTGGGAGACATTCCCCTGTGTTTGAAGCATTTGCTGACTGTGAACACGTCCATGTCGGCTGCCACCTCTCCATCAGCGAATATGGCGTAAAGCAAAAGCCTGGCAGAGGGTGCAAGTTCAGAGCTGATGGGCAGAGTCAATGAGAAGGAGTCCTTCAGTGCTGTATGAAGGAGCGGGAAGCAAAGGAAATGCTTATTTAGATCCATGTGAAACAGAAAAAAAGGGTGAAACTTACTGTTGCTGGATGTTATTGAGGCAGAGGATTTCATGGTTCCTGCATGTGGTGTGACACTGGCAGACCAGGTGCCAACTCATGCCAAGGCCACAGATCTCACTGAACACTGACAAATGCACAGCTGGAAACTAGTTTGGCTTACCTGAGGGTTAGTATTGTTAAAATAGATACTAGTGTTATAAGAATGTGTTTAGATTTTATGGAATGTTTGTAGGATGCTGCATGTATTAATTCTACTTATAATATCTGTATTCCATGGTATAAAGTTAGATTGAGTGTTTGCATTATAAACCTCTCTCATTGTGTAACTCACTGTGATGGGGCATCTGCCCCACACTGGCAGAAAGGGGGTTAAAAGCAGCCCTAGGGAGGCTGTGCAGGAGGTAGCCAATCATAGAAGGGCTAATAAGAGAAGCCAATCAGGGCCGGGCTGGCCTGTATAAGAAGGGCTGCAGAAGAGCACAGGGTCACTCACTTCCTGGAGCTTGAGAAGGGAAGAGGATTGACTGCCTTGCAGATGGAGGGCAGCAAGCACCCTGGGTAAAGCAGTGCTGCAGACAGAGACCCAGGGACCTAAAGGCAGCTCCTGGCAGGCTGTGGCCCTGATACAATGGCAAGGAGGGTGCTGGGGCCACTGAAGGAAGTGGCTGGACAGTGGACTGCAGGTCTCCTGGAAGGGGGGAACATGGAGGGTGACATGAAGATGCCTTGCTCCTGGGAGTGACATGGGTCCAGGAACAGAGATGACAGTGGGTGAGACACCACCAGCAGAGAGTGTAGTGCTAGTTCCCTAGAGAGCCAGCAGGAGGTACCGCAGTGGTGAGTTGCACCCTGTCACACTCACCAAACAGGAAAAGAAGCACTAATTAAAGTAAACCACTTGTCCTGCACACAGAATGGCCCACTGAAGGCAAATGAGACACTATGTAGCACCAAAGGACAGAGACCTTGTTGATTCCATTTCTTACTCCCTCCAGGCAGAAGAAACCTGCGAATGAACTCATTCCATCAGCTTGGATTCTGGTACAAAGGGGATAAAAATCCCTGACAAGGAGAAACCAGTCCTTTTATGCTCTCTGGATTCAGAGAGGCAAAGATTCCTAAACATAAGCAAGAGATCCCCATGCTGCTTGGCATGGGTCAGCCCTAGTGGACATCTAGAGCTGTTTATTATAGAAGATTATATTACAATGTTAAATTTAAAAAGGTAACTCATGTATGTTTCCAGTTTTAACCTAGTAAATAACTATTTTTTTAGTGACTACATTTAAGTTCATTTATGACAGGATTAGCTATAGACATTGTCTTTGGTTTGAGATCTGATTACAACTGATGTGGGGTAAATGACTGGTCCTTTGGGACTAGGAGTAACCTGAATATTGTTGTGATTTTTGGTGTGAAGTGACCATCTATCTTGCCACCAGGCAAGCTGGACTAAGGGGACTGTCTCTGACTCCGTGGTCAGACTATTACAGGGCTTTGGGAGTTCACACCTGCTACTGGCTTGGTGAAATCTAATTACAGAACATACTACTAGTTTGGGGTGTTTGCCCTGCTTTTTGGCAGTCTGCCCTGAGGTTGACACTCATGGTTGTGAGCCACACTCAGGGCCGGCGCAACCACTAAGCGAACTAGGCGGTCGCCTAGGGTGCCAAGTGGTTGAGGGCAGCCAAAAGTGCGCTCCAGGGAGGTGGTGGAGGGGAGGAGAGCTGGGTCAGAGGGGTGTGGGGAGGGCCAACTCCAGCAAGTAAGGGGGGTGGGGGTGGCGCTCCCCGCCCCAGCTCATCTCTGCTCCGCCTCCTCCTCTGAGCATGCTGCCCCGCTCTGCTTCTCTCCCTCCCAGGCTTGTGTGCTAAACAGCCGTTGGTGTCGCAAGCCTGGGAGGTGGGAGAAGCGGCGTGCTCGGGGAGGAGGCGGAGCAGAGGTGAGCTGGGGCGGGGAGTTGCCACCCGGCTCCCTGGGCTGAGGTGCCTCAGGGTGGAGACAGGGGTGGTGGGGAGCTGCCGCAGGGGGGTGCCTCAGAGCGGAGGGGGAGGCACAAAGTGGAAGTTCCGCCCAGGGCGAAAACATCCTTGCACTGGCCCTGGCCACATTAGACAGTGTGACATGTGGATAAGAATAGAGACATTCACCAAGATAAAATTGACACCCCCCTTGCAGATATACTGACCCCTCATTGTCTCAGGGTCAACAAACCTTCCTCCCTCATGGAAGACTGCTGATCAGGTGAGGTGTGAGTTTTATGCCTCTATGAAAGCATCTGCCATGGGCCAGTCAAGGAATCATAGAAATGTAGGATGGGAAGGGACCTCAAGAAGTCATTTAATCCATCCCCCTGCACCAAGGCAGGACCAAGTATACCTAAACCATCCCTGACAGGTGTTTCTCCAACCTGTTCTTAAAACCCTCCAATAATGGGGAGGATACTAGACTAGATAGACCAGTGAAGCAGGTGGGACACTGGACTGGATTGCCCATAGCCTGGCATGGCAAGAGCATGCCTACCATACTAAGATGTTCCAATAGCCTGATCCATTATGATTTCCATGGAGTTTTTCATGTACATCTTGGGGTTTTTCCACTTACTCTCATCCTGACCAACTGGCACCTGCGTCTGTCCACCAAGAACAATCCTGCCTTCTGAGACAACCTGCGGAGGAGACAGAACAGCTTGTGAGGGGGCCAGGGTTCTGAGAAGAGAAAATCCAGAGCAGAGAGAGTCTGGGACAGACAGTCACAGGTGCTTTATCTTTAAACTGTTAATGGACAAGGGACCAGCTGCCTCAGATTTCCTCTGAACAATGGGACCTGTTGGAAATCCAAGGCCAGGCTGCCAAGGTGCTCACCTGGCAGCCTTGCCTTCTGGTACCACCCACAGAGTCAGGCCAGACTGGCAACAGAGGAAAATAGCCTGTCCCACAAGGCTGGCTCAAGACATTCCTAGCTGGATGAGCTACCTGGGTGGCTGTCAAATGCTGTAGGGCTGGGAGGCTGGCGAGGGGGATTTGAGACATGCATTCCAGGTAGCGAGACATCTACAAAGACAAGCATAAAATGGAACCCACAAATTGGCCTATAGACCCATGAATAGTTGCCCGTCTTGCATGCCACTGTTGTAGAAATATCATGTGATCCAATTGCCCTGGGTGGTCACCAAAGAATAGAAATCCACATGATCTGCCCCAGGGCCCAGCTCATTTCGGTCTAAGATATAATCCACCCGCACTTCCTATTCCTGGTCGCAGGCCAGCTCCTCCTCCACCTGCTGGGTTTCTAGGAAGCTGTTGCTCTCAGAGTAGAAAGGTTTCAGCCAGTTGAAAGCCTCCTGGTGCACTATTGCAACAGTGTAGAGATCCCCATTAGTTATGTTCACAATGGAGTATCTGCCCTTCAGAGCAAAAATGCATGACAGGCTGTCAATTAACCAATGGAGGAGCCTATAAATGTGGGAAATACTCAGTGCAATCACCAGAGTTATATGTCCAAGGCCCCATGTAATCCACAAAGGCAGAAATTACAGCAGAATCTACCCCCAGCTGCAGAATTGAACTCCAGAATATGAGCTTCCTTTTTCTTTTCAGCTCTGTTTTGAACATTTGTGATTTCAGAGAACTTAAATGTGAACTGCATGCAGTCAGTAATACCTGCCTGAGTCTGCAGATAACAGGAAGGGCTCATTAAAGCTCCCAAGGCAGGCAGAGCAACGTGCAGTACTGGGAGCCAGGAGTCCAAGGTTCCACAGCCTGCTTCCACTTCCTCTGATCTTTCTTCAGATCCCCCCCTAGCTCTGACCCTGCTTTGTCCATTTCTGTGACTTTCTCTCAGAGAAACCAGAGTATTGTTCCATTTCGCAGTGTCTAGTGAGAAGCGGACTTTGCCCTTCTCATCTGTGACGTATGGCAGGTGCGTCTCCACATCATTGACATCCACAGTCAAGTAGACAGTGTGTTTTTTGATGGGAACATCATTGATGGTAAAGCACATCTGCAGAGAAGAAAGAGAAATAAACACCACCTGTTCCAATAATTGCTGTGCTGGGGGGGGGATTGGGAGACATGATACCCTCTACATGCTGGAAATGAGGTGAGTTCTGGCACTTAATACTAACCCTTTCCACATAAAGGCTCATAAAGTGCTTGAAAGGTTACAGGCAGAATATAGGGGTCCTAATGTCCATTGCTGAAACAACAGCAGCAACTGTGCCAGAGTAACAATATGCAGGAGTTTAGGACAAGAAGGAAAGGGAGAGACTACTGGGGGCATTTTAAGGACAAGAAAGATAATTATCTTGGCTACAGTGTTTAACACATCTTTTTTCTTTTGCATAATAGTATAGGGTTAGTCCTTAAAGATTAGAAATGGTTAGGACTTCAATTTTAAATCTCACCTGAAACTCCAACAGCACAATTCTTCCTAGCCCACACTGGGGCATTAGGTCAGTACTGACCCAGAGGGGAAAGTATCCCCTACTGAGCCACCCGCTGCTGTACCATGCTCTCTAGCACCACACTAAGGCATTGGGGTCAGAAGTGATTGCTGTCAAATCACTACACAGTCGCCTATGTTAGGCCTGACGTGACTGTGCAGAGACCTTTCTAAAGATAACCCCATCCCTTGCATGCACGTCCTTACAGAGCCAGATTTTTAAGAGCAGAAGAGTACATCACTGTTGGAGAACGTTAAGAAATGCGCCTACAAGCACTCCAGAGACCACAGAATCCAGCTTCGAAACAGTTAACTCCCCATACTTGGTGACTAGGCTAGGAGAGAGGAGGGAATGTTGGGGGGGGGGGAGAGGGGTGTCAGAATTTCTCATAAAGGTGGACAGAGAGGATCCAATCCTCAGATGGCATAAATCAGCATAGCACCATTGACTTCAATGGAGCAACACCAATTTACACCAGATGAGCATTTTCCGCATAGTTTATTCCCAGCAATATTATTCTTGCCTCTCCCCCATGCCGGCCTCCCAAGTATGAAGAGGTGTCACTGCCTTGGGAAGGGAAGGGTGGAACGTGTGTTACCTTTCCCATGTATGGAAATCCAAGTTTGTAAAAGGGGTTGAGATTGACAAAGTTCACCTCCACCATCTTGGTAGCGATAGCAGCTGAGACTATTCCCATGTTTGTGGCTCCTGGGTGGAGAGAGGAGACATCTGTTAAATGCTGACTCATTTGTTAAGCACTCCACACTAGAGGAGACAAAAAATAAGGCAAGTGTCCTCCCCCTGAAGCTTACAGTCTAAATGTCAGCTACATAAGCCTGAGCCACATTCATATGGATATTGGGACTTGAACCCACAACTTTCAGCACCAGCCACTATTACTAGTGCCAAAGGAGCAGCTCTGTTACTTGGAGGTAGGTAGGAGGCTGCTCTGGTTACTGCAGCCAGCCACTATGGGAAGACTTTGTCACACCAACTAAGGCAGTTGATTACTGGCTGATAAAATGCACTGGGAGAGCCAAGGGACTGTGTTACTTTAGTAAAATATGTCAAGCTCTGTTTACTCTCCCGTGTCTTCCCTCCCATGTGCAGTTGGCCTGGAGAGGACTTAAGACTGATGAAGGTTAGTGTTTGAAGACCATGCAAAAGAAGCAAGTCTTCAGGAGGGATCTGACTGAGGAGAAGGTTGGGAGGCAACCAGACTGGGATTGGGATGTTATTCCAAGCACAGGGGACAGCGGGGAGAAAGGCATGGAGATGGCAGAGGGGGGACATGGAGGGCTGAGACAGAACAAAGAAGGACACAATAGAAGATGATGTCAGAGATGTAGGCTGGGGTGGAGCTGTGTCAAGCCTTGAAGGCAGGGGAGAAAAGCTAGAGCTCGATACAGTGAGCAAGGGGCAGCTTGTTTGGAGCATGGCGTGCTATGGTCTGGTTGATGGATGAGGAGACATTTGGGGCAGATTAGAACAAAACAGTGTTGGTATTGGGGATGCCAGAGAGCAGAAGCAGGACAGGAATATGTGAACAAGATTACCTAGTCCTTAGCATAGGAACTTATCAAAGAGACTGTGGTGAGGGGCTAATTGTGGGGGAAAGACTCTTTTATGACTGTCTGGGGACATAAGGGTAAGAGGCTTCTTAGCCTATGGCTAGCTATGGTTCTGTGGCTGATTGAGAGTCAAGTTTTGTGGAGCTGGAGCTTACTTTAGTGACTGGCTGGTGACTGTTGTTGGACACTCTTTGGGGAACTAAGAAATCTAGTGAGCAGAGACCCTAGAAAGAGGGATTCTAATCACGGGTATGGCAGAAGACTAGTGACCGCTAAGACGCAATGGAATTCAGTCCCCCTGAAGATACCAGAAACTGGAAGTCGCTAAGACTTGGCTGAAAGATCCGAGGTTAAAAAACAACCTGTACTGGAAACGGAGAAGTGTGGAGGCAACCAAACACAAATGCAGTTAATCAAGGGTTTCACGGCAAAAGAGTAGCACATGCCTCTGGCTATGTCTCCCCTCTCCTCTTCCCCTCCTGGCGTCCTCCCGTTCCCCGCACCTTTTCCTTCTTCTTCCAGTTCTGCTGCAATGAAAAAAGAGCTCCCGTAGGCAGTGCTGTTTACTTCTAGGTCATCCATATCTACTGTAAAATTGGCACAACCTTTCTTGTTTGTCTGGGGACATAGATGGAGAGAGAGAAAGAAAGATGCGTGACTGAGGCTGTGGTTTATAGATGTTGGGTAATCTTAAAAGTCCTCCCCTCTGTCCCATGACTGCTTAGAAGTTCAAAACCATGTACATCTTATCAAACCCATGGTGGACTCCTCACTTAGGGAGAGGAGAAATGACATTGATTAGACAGGCACATTGATTAGACATGCTATATCCATGGCTGCAGACAAAAGGTATATTTGTTAGAGAAATCACACAATCCCTAGAGAGAACTGGGACTAGACCCCATGACCTTAGCTGTAAAAACACAGACTTTGACAACTTGAGCTAGGCCGAGCTCAGCCAGCTAGTATTGGTAGAGGATCTTTCCTATTCTCTGCATGTTGTACCTAATAGTTTAGTCTCTTACGGCCAAAATACTTTGGTTCCAGTACAGTTGTTGAGCTTAGTGTGTGTGTGCTGGGTGGTGTTGGTGGCCTTTGGACAGGACATCAGACTAAATGATCTGGTGATCCCATCTGGCCTTGGAAATCTCTGACCCTCTCTGAGGGTATGTTCAGCCCCTCCAATGCAGGAGAGAGGGCAAAGCAGTATTGTTATTGTGGTCTGTGCCTAACACACATGGTTTTGCTCCTGTTAACCCTGCAGAGCTCATACAGCAGAGAGCTGGAATCCAACCTGCCTTGTGCCTCATTAGCAGAATTGTGTTGGGGTTCCAGCTGCAGAGCCTTTACTGCTGGTTGGGTTGTTAGCGCTGCAAAGACCCAGGTGGACTTGTCAGTACTCAAAGCTGAGACCTGAATTTAGAAAATCCTCGTTTGACTTGTAGACTGAGTGAGGAGGACCTGGAGTCATTGGGAGAAGAAGAATATGGAACAAATTGTGTATGGGGGTTAGCTATGAAGCATCCAGTGCTGGCCTCTGTCAGAACCAGGATATCAGACAGCAGAGATAGATCAATAATCTGTTTGATCACGGGAGGAAACAGATGGAACAATTGGTGGTCTGATCTGGTTTAATGAGAGTGAGCTGCGAGAGACCTGTGATTTGCTTCCGTGTGATATGATGGAGGGTAATGGAAGAAGAAATTCCTCCTGTGGGATAATGCTGCACATTCTAGAGGGCTTAGCAAACACAAACATTCTGTTTCCAGGCTGTTGGTCCATTTACTTCCCTAATCCTGTCTCCCAAGAAATGATACCTCACCCGTGTCCAATTATTCAGGTCAAGCCAGCCCTACAATCATCCCCCCCCCACCCCGCCCGCAACCATTCAGCACTGGCTTCTGTCAGATATGGGAGACAGGAGGAGCAGGACCAGTGCTTCAATGTAGTAATTCAGGTGGCAAGATAACAGGACAGATCAATTTATGATCTGCTTGGGTGAGGCAGGAAAAATAATAATCAGACTAGCTGGACCAGGGCACATTAGAAATGCCTAGATACATTAGATGGACTGACATTCTGTTCTTGCAGGTGACTGTCATCTCCCCTTCCTCATCTGCTCACCTGGCTCTCATATCCCCAATTCTCGTAGACAATATCATGATTTCTTCTTGTTTAAGGAGATCCATCAGGCTCCAAATCAAAGTGACCTTTATCTTCCCCTGAACAGGTTTCCCATAGGTGTACCTGGATCAGAAGGACAGAAAACACTAACAGATGGATCAGATATTTCAGCAAAAACAGTAGAATGAAGGGCACCAGCAACCCCTTCCGAGGGAGAAGATGGATATTAAAAGCATCTACCTCTCCGGCCACTGCACCCCCTTTTAAATAAGGAAGGGGGCCTGAGATGTCTGCAGGATATATACCCCGGACGTCACCTCACTTGCACTGTATCCTCTTTAAATGGGGAACAGGGTCTGTATGAAAGGATCCTCCTCAATCAGTATCTCCACTGAGGTCTGGGCTTTCCCCACATAGCCCTTGTGGCAGCGCTAGTCGGCACTTCTGTCGGAATGTTTTGTTGATGGAAAATTCACTTTCTGCAAATAAAGGCATTTTCTGTGGAAAATTTTGATTTTTCCACTGGAAAGTCATTCCCAGCATTTTGGCTCCCCCATTTCTTTTCAGCCCACCTGGCAAGCTGCCAGGGGCAGCCTTCCAGGCTCCTGTTCCCCAGCTCCAGAGACACCTGCTACGTGGACTGATTCAGACCTGGGGTTACCAGGTTTCCAAGCTTCTGGCTTGTCAGAAGCCCTGGGAGCCCCAGCTCACAGCATCTCCAAGCTGTCTGGCTCCCTACCTGGCAGGTTGTCAGGGCTCAGGGCAGCGTGGGGAGTCTTGGAAACATTTCAAAATGGTCAAAATCAAATTTGGAAGCTGTGGTCCTGTGGTAAATTCAGATTGTTTTTGTTCTGTTTTGGAACAATGGTATGATTGTTTTTGTTTTGTTTTGTTTTTTAATTCAGGAATTTCTCACGGAACAGGAATTCCAGGTTCCGAACACCTCTACCTTGTGGCTCTTCAGACTTGTCTAATGATTGGGTGTTGGAGGAATCTTTTCCTTGCTGTGATTTGGGCCCCCACCACTAGAAGAGAGAAGACACACTCCTGCCAGTACATTGGCAGCAAGAGGTCACTCTCTGATGTGGGGGATTGGACGGCGACAGAACAGTGCCACTCACCTGCCACAAACCATGAACTGAAATTCCTCTTCCAAAGTGGTGACCAGTGGCGGAACGTTAAACACCAGCTCAAACTTGAACAGCTCTGCAGAAGAGAGTTGGGAAGGGGGGGCAGGTTGAGGGCATAATCCACATAGGGGAACTCACCCTCTGCGTCCACAGCATAATCTCTGAAACACTGACCCAGCACTAGATGGATATGGAGAGTAACTCACCCTTAGGAGGGAATGGGTACCATGAGGCCCGGGGTCTCATGGAGAGAGCAGTTGAGGGGGGGAAGGGAGCAGGAAGTCAGGACTGAGTTAACATGGTGACTGAATTCCGCCTCACTCCCAGGAGATTGGGATCCCTCCAGACTAGGGGAGCACCGATTGTGTGAAAGTGAAGCCCTGGCCTGAATGAACATGGAGACTAAATTGCTGGAGGAGCTGTCAGCACAGGGCTAGGGTCCCATTGTGGAGGTCTGTGCACTGGTACATATACGTAGTTGGAGCTCAGGACTGAATGCACATTGGAGCTGAATTCCACTCTCTCCCTCCAGGGTGGGACTGGGGTGCCACCAGGGGAGCAGTGGGTGGCTGGGTGAGTGAAGCACAGGATGGAAAGCACTAAGGACTGGAATGGGGGGAGGGGACTCTGTACCCCAAAACTGAAATTTACCTAAGTGGAGAAATCTAATGAATAGAAACATGGACTCTAGCAGGGAGGCTCCCATTACAGACTTCATTCCCCAGCTCCTAATGCTGTCTCACACTTCCTTCCAAGACTCACCATATTCCTCCATCTTGAAGGTTGCCTCAAGCCCTCGAGGCATATCCTTGTCCACTTAGATGGTGTATTTTCCCATGGCTGCTTCAGAAGCCAAGGGGAAGGACAAATCCACAATGCCTTGCCTTGGCTTCACGTCCACCCACTGGCTAATCTGGTTCCCATTGGGATCCTGTACAGGAACACACATGCATAATCACGTGTTCAAAATGCACTGCTGCGAACAGTCATGTATGCATGCACAGCCTCTCAGAAGCACAGTCACACACACACACACAGAATGAGTGAGGACAGTACCAGAGATCACAGCCCCATGCATTGCCCTGATGCACATGTAAGTGGGGGAATAGTCCTGCTATTGTGGGGAACTTTCCTGGCTTCTGCACTACCCCAGTGAACTGGGCTAGCGAAAGGATCCGAGTCCTCACTCCCACTTCCTTTACCCAGTGGCCTCCAAGCCCTTGAGGACTCCCCTTCCACTCTCCTGTCTGGCAGAGTCCTCGTAACCCCAGCAAGCCTGGGCTCAGGATTCCTGGGGGGCTCGACTCCCAACCCTGCTGTGGTCGCCTAGGACAGGGGCTAGGGTGTCCCCACTCCAGCGTACTCTCTCTGCACTGGGAACTTCTCTGACCCACTGACCATTACGTACAAGTTAAAGCAAATGCAAGTTATTTAATCAACAATTAATTTTAAAAAGAGTAAGGGAAAATGGGAAAGGTTAAAGAAAACACATCACCCCGCTCTGTGGCAGGGAACATCACAAACAGTGTCTCTGGAACAGTCAGGGCAGTTCACAGTCTGTTCTTTGTAAGTCCCAGGCCTCCTTCTCAGGCCCTGGCTGTGCTGCAGGGATGCTGTGGGTTGGACACTTGCTCTGGTGGTGGCCACACGCTCTCAGGCTCTAAGTGGTAGGACCCTTTTGCCCAGTATCGCCCTGCCCCATTGGGGTTACGATCCAAGCCTGGCCTGCAGAGCCTCTTGGCTGATGTGTCTCCCTGTGCTGGGCCTGCAGCCCAGGGTCCCCCTCGGTCTCCCCAGCTGCTCACTGCACTCAGCTCCAGACTGCTCCAGCCCCAGCTCCACCACTCGGTCTCAGCACTGCAGCTGCTCTGTCTCCAGCTCCTTGGGCTGCTTCTTTGGCCCCTCTGGCTCTGGTTACTACAGCTCTGCTCCCAGGATAGGTCTGCTTTGCAGGCTGCTTCTGTGACTCTGCTCCCAGCACTGACCTGCTTCCTGGGCTGTTTTTCTGGCCCCTCTGGCTCTGGTTGCTGCAGCTCTGCTCCCAGGGCAAGTCTGCTCTCTCTGGGCTGTGCTTCTGGCTTTGGGGCTGCAGCTCTGCTCCCAGTACAGCGTCTGCTCTCTCTGGGCTGCTTTTCTGGTCCCTCTGTATCTGGCACAGCTCTGCTCCCCAGCTTAGCTTGGGCCCCTGCTTTCTCCTTAGCTCAGCCCCATTTCATCTGACCCAGGCAAATCCAGCTCACACGGAGGACGGGACCTCCCTGGCCTCCTGACTCCCTGATCAGCCTGCCCGCCCTGTCATTCAGGCTGACCTGGAGCATTGGCCTCTCCCCATTGTACCTGGGGGCTGTCAGTCTCAGGGTCCTGATTCCCCATCAACCCTTCCCCCTTTTTAGTACTGGGAGCTAGCAACTAAAACACCCCCAATGAATCTTTGTAAGGGGGCAACAGTCCCCTTACACACAGGCTGTCTGAAGGGGTCACAGCCCACCCTGAGTCTCCTCATCCTCTTTGGGTTTTTTTGGATAGCTGCACATTCCCCTCATTTACTATTGCTTCAAGTCATGCCTCTACTTTCGCCCAGGGCCATTAACCACTGGTAACACTGCAGAGGCAGGGTGTTGGGGCAGGGTACAGCCAAGATGCAGATATCTTATCTCTGATGTAGCAATTTTGGGCATTGCGCCCTCCTGGAGTACAAAGAGCATGATGGAGCAGAGAAGAAAGCTCCCAAATGTCAGCTCCTGGTCACTCACCTGCAGCAGCACCAGGGGATACTGCAAAACACAAGAGAGAAACAAGATCACTGTTACATAGAGAGCAACAGCGTCCATGTGCCCCAGCATCATTAACACCCAGCCACTGCCCCACCTCAGGAGAGCCTGCCCCTAAACTCAGACCCAAACAGTCCCCATTTCACACCAAGGTCTCCGGTCCCTTTGCCACAGGAATGGAGGGGCTGGTGAGGTGACCCCCAGAGGTGTGTTCCCCATGGAGGAAGCTTTGTTGTGGTCATTGCACCTACAAATGTACCCTAATTGTGAGCTCAACTGTGAAGTGATTCAGGCACTGTGTTAAGATCATGCTTGGTAAACAAGACAGTGAGACCAAAAATCAATGAACCAAAATTGGTATGTTGGAAATTGGGCCTAAAAGGTGGACAGAATAATAGGGGAGAGGCTATTCCACCCCTCGCTCCCTTTTGGAGAGAAAAATTGGTGACTGGAGCAAGCTTCACCATCATGGCTGCCATTCTCACTGTCCCCTGGACCTTCTTTATTCTGATCCTGAGAGACGTCCTAACCAGACTGGGACAAAAAGGGAAGCCAGATGACACCATCACATCTACCAGCATCAGCTGCATCCCAAACACAACCTAGAATGTGAGACTTTGTCACACAACCCCCGCCCCTGGTGCCCTGCCCCCTTTGTGTGCTCTTTTCCTTGCCTACCTTATTTCTTCTCTTTTCTACCCCTCTCCTCATGGCACTTAGTCACAGGTCAGCTGATTTGGGCTTGCAGGGCTCATAGGCTAAAAATAGCAATGTAGACGTTCGGCTCAGGCTGTAGCCTCATCCCCTACACAGGGTCTCAAAGCCTGGGCTCTAGCCCAAACCTGAGTGTCTACATTGCAGTTTTATGACCCCACAGGCCAAGCCCTGTGAGCCCGAATCAGCTGACCCAGGCCAGTTGTGGCTGTTTCACAGTTCTTTTATTGCAGCATAGACACACCCTCAGAGTCTGGCTTAACTGGCCAAGACTGTATCTTTTACAGCACGGCTATAAGCCTGTGACCAGAAAGAGGCAACTAAAAGCAACGCCTAACCAGCCTGATGTTGATAAAAGTTTGCCAGGTCTTGGGAAGGGCTGACAAACCCATGTGCCATGCTTGTGTTTTTCCAGAAGTGAGGTTGCAAGTGAAAGTCAACCTTGGAGACAGAAGCTGCATTTTCTGTCTTTGCTGGTCTTTTCTCTTCCTCTCCTGTATGTGTTTGTCTTGTTTTGTCTTCTTAACAACAGCAGCAGCAACAGCTCTAGCCCATTTCAACTAACTTCTCTTTTCCCCAAAAAAGAACAGCTATTACCATCTTTGATGCTACCTAAAAGCCTATCAGAAGGGAGGTTTCCTTCTAAAAGCTCTCTACAGCTAAAGGGAAAGGGAACAAGGGATATTATTTAAAAGAAAGCCTTACTTAATACTTTACATTTAAAATGCATTAACTGTCTTTCCTTCTTTTCTGGATCTTTAATGAAAGGTTAGCAGGATTTTTAATGGTGTGTGCCCTGGTAATAAGCAAGGTGTCTGTATGCCAAACTCTGAACCTTGTTTGACACTGTTTATGCTAACACCTCCCACGCTCTGGGCCCCTTTATTCCAGTTAAATTAAAACAACAGGAGCTATTCCAGCCCTGTTCTCTGTTAATAGGGGGCACACAGGGCAGGTTAGGTGTCTCTCACAAGTGTAATTCCTGTGGGTATCACTCTGTTTATCTGCTGAGACTTGGCACACTCAGCACACTGATGGCCCCTTCTTCCTGGAAAGCCAGAGGGATACTCACCACTTTATCTATGGCCTTAAAATCCTCATCAAGGGTCACAATTTGAAACTTCACTGAAAAAAATTCAGAAAGCACAGCAAGTTACTCAGTGTGCAACAGACCTCTGGATAGGTCTGTACCTCTCTTCCTATTCTCAGATATCCTCTTCCTGTTCTTATCCTCAGAGCTACTGACCCTTTCCTGAAGACCCCCTGCAGTAACAGACTTCTGCCTATCATGGTTTATATGCAGATGAGGCTTGGTAAACTCATTACATGTGTCCTGGAATAATAATAATAATAATTTAATTTAATTTATGTAATTATTATTATAAAACAGCAGCTCTTCTTGGCCCCTCCCACCTGTTGTCTGTCTGGTCCATTTAAACTGTAAACTTTTGAGGGCAGGGACTGTCTCTCACTGTGTGTTTCCCCAGCAGCCAAAACAATGACATCTGGTGTGGTGTTTCTAGGGGCTGCTCCAATACAGACCATAATAATACTCTGGCAAAAACTCAGGGGATGTCCCATGACCTGAGTAGCCATGGCCTTTCTTTCAGGTCCCACCTGAGAGACAGTACTTCCATCACCATAGTGCCCCTGAGCACCACACTGGGGCACTGGGGTCAGTGCTGACTCCGAGAGGAGAGCATCTTGTAGTGACACACCCACCCCACTCCCTGCAGCACCTGGTGACTTAGGGATCTGTTTTCCCTCAGGCCCTATCCTGCATAGCTTTTTATATCTGAGGAGATCACCATCCCCTGCTGTGGACAGCCACCAAGTCCCCACCCCCAAGCTCCATGTGCCTCTTGTGGTTTGTACCTGTCTCTCCAGGTTTATAGAAGTCTGTGTCTGTGTCTATGACAATCCTTGCATTCGGTCCTCTCACCAGCACCTTCTTGCAGCCCACATAGCTCACCCTCTCCCCCCTGTGGATCACTGCATGCACAGAGGCCACTTCTTCTGCCTGAGAGATGCAAAAGCAACTGGCGCCTCAGTGGCAGGACTGAGAACCGGAGACCACTTTGTGTGGGGAAGCTACTCTGCCAACCCACCCAGGGTAGGTCCTAGGAGACAGGCCTTTATCTGCTATCTCCTATGTTCCCAAGAGGTGATGGATTAAAACAAATCCCCATTCCTCTTATCTCTCTCCATCCTCCCCCTCCATAGGCTTTTTCCTCCTCCTCTTCTTCCTCCCATACCCATTCTTGGGCTCTCCTTCTTCCCCTTTGCCCCTCCTCTGCCCATCCTTCTCCTATTGTCAAGGTACCCATTTTCCCTCCTCCTCCTTTTCCCCTGTCTCATCCCAGCCTCCATATCTTCTTCTCCTCCCTCCATTTAGCTGTGCTAGTCCCCAGCAGTGTGTGTGTGTGTGGGGGGGGTGGGATTGGAGCCCTCTGGTTTGTGGGAACAAAAGGGGTTGGGAGATGTGAGACTTACTGGTTCGTTAAACTGTTTTTCCCTAGGAACGAAGGCTGGCACCTGCAGAATGGGCGTGGGGTGGGTGAGTTGAGGCAAGAGGAAAAAAGAAAACAAATACATCAGTTAGATTTTATTTCTCACACACCAGGATGGTAAATGGCCCCAGAGCTAAACAACCCCAAAACTGCAGGACATTGGAGATCTGGATCTAGATTTTGTGGCTGGAGCCCATTTCTAGCCAACCTGATCCTACAAGGAAACATTTGGAAGGATAAGGAGCAGGAAGGGGCATGGTGGGAGGTGGTGCAGTGATGATCCTTGATTTGTTATTGTAGAGTTGCACCATTTGAAGACCAACCTGTAAAATGGACCCTACAGACAGTATTCTTGGACTAACAGAGGCCATGTGTAGTCTGATGTGGAGCCAACTAACACAGCACTGGAAAGACTATTATACTATGCAGAGTTCAGTGCACCTCAGCACCAGGGTGATGCCAATAAAGCCCAGGGACATCCAGTGACGAGCACCACAAATGGTTAGAGAGCAGTTCTACTCTGAAAAGTGACTCTGTAAGAATGACTTTGTTGGGCTCCATGTTTATTATCTCTCAGGCTAGATCGAAGGGACTCAGTTTCCAAGTAGAAAGGTCTTTTCCATTGCATACTCCCCCTGGGCTCTGAGAGTCATACTGAGCTTTTTACTTCACCCATGTCATCACCTGCAATAAGGCTCTGCAATGAGAACTTAATAATTCTTTTGTTGATACACAGATCAGACCAGACTCCAGCTCCCTCTCACTGGACTGTCTCTGTGGGAAGAACAGGAGTGAAAGGGAGCAAAACCAATGTGTCAGGAGAGTCAGGAATCATGACCCTGAATGCACATAGAAGCTCATGTGTTACTGGGTAGGAAGGGAACTATTTTACCTAATCACATTTTAGGGCAGAACCACACTCTAAACAAACTAGAGTGACTGATTTATGAGGAAAGATGAAAATAACTTAGTCTATATACATTAGATTGGTTAATGAGCTACTAATACTTGAACAGTGTAAACACCAAGGAAGAAGAGCTCTGGTTTTCCTGCAGGGTTTAACTAGGATTAAATGGCATGAAACTGAGCAAAGTAGTAAATTTTGGTTTAAATAATGGAAATCCTTTCTAGTCTGTTAGATTGTTGGATGCTCTGCCCAGGGGTGTAGGGATAGACTGAATCTGCTTGATTAGAGAACTCAGGGTAGCATCGCACACAGCAGTGGGATGTAGCCTAGAGTGCTCTAGGGGCAGAGGGCTCATTTCTGACTTGGAGGCAAGAGCGCTCCCTATAGAATCAGGAGCAGCACCTGAGCTCACCTTGAAGCTGATGCACTCAAAGATTCCTGGCTTCTCCACATCCTTCTCCACCAGGGTGTGATTCTGGGTTTGCGTCTCCAAGGTGACAGCCAGGTAGACAGTCTCAGGGAGGGAGCTGAGGTGGATGCAGACCTTCTCATGGCCAGGATGGTGAATGATGGCTGGGATTACTACCACATAGTAACTAGGAGGAGAGAGAGGAGATGGGAAAATGGGGGATGGGGAATTCAGTGTCTCAGGTGGGCAGGCCAAGAGAAGACCTCTCTACTTCTCCAATTGAGGAAGACAGCATGGATCAGAGAGATTTTATAGACCCTGAGTGGAGGAACTTGTGGTACAATTCCCTTCCCATCCCAGGAGGAAGCAGTGTGGCAAGTATGGAATCAGAGCATGGCACAATACACTGGCATAGATCTATCATACCTAGGAGATGGGTGTCTGATTCAGGGCAGGAGCAGTCTAGCCCAGTGTGTGCAGACTTTTCCAGTTGCACCCCCCTTACCATTCACAGAATTTGTCGTGCCCCCCTCCACTACTTGTAATTTGAAGTAGTCCCTTACTTCTGCGCTGCTGCTGGCGGCAGTGCTGCCTTCAGATATGGGTGGCCGGAAAGCAGCTGCTGCCAGCCAGGGCATTCACGTTGTTTGCGGTGTGGGAGGACTATTGTTTTAATTCCACTCCCGTCCCGTCCTCACAATACCCACTCTAATTTTAGCCTGCTCCTGCTATTATGGCACTGGGTCCTGTGGGACCCATGGGATCCCAGTTTCTTCCTCCTCCCACCCCCCAGGAATGTCTTGCCACTCCATCCTCCTCCCCCAGTTTGCACATCACTGCTCTAGTCCATTCCTTTGGTCCTCATAAAAAAAAAGTAAGAGGACCAAAAAATGCCACCATGCTTAAGCAGCAGAGATAAAGAGTGGATTAGAGGCAAAAATGCATCATTTAAAAATTGGAAATCAAATCCTAATGAGAAAAATAGAAAGGAACTGCAGCAAGTCAAGTGTAAAAGTATAATTAGGTGGGCCAAGAAAGAAATTAAAGAACAGCTAGCTAAGAACACAAAATCTAACAGCAAAACAATTTTTCAGTAGATCAGAAGCAGGAAGCCTGGGGGCCACTGGATGATCACGTGTGCTAAAGGAGCACTCAAGGAAGACAAGGTCGTTGCGGGGAAGCTAAATGAATTTTTTGCACCAGTCTTCACAGCAGAGGATGTGAGGGAGATCCCCACACCTGAGCCATTCTTTTTAGGTGACAAATCTGAGGAACTGTCCCAGATTGAGGTGTTGATAGAGGAGGTTTTGAAACAAATTGATACATTAAACAGAAATAAGACACCAGGACTAGATGGTATTCACCCAATAGTTCTGAAGGAATTCAAATATGAAATTGCAGAACTACTAACTGTGGTATGTAACCTATTCCTTAAATCAGTCTCTGTACCAAATGACTGGAGGATAGATTAACACTTATTTTTAAAGAAGGCTCCAGAAGTGATCCTGGCAATTACAGACTGGTAAGCCTAACCTTTATTACCAGGTAAACTGGTTAAAATTACAGTAAAGAACAGAGTTATCAGACACATAGATGAACACAATATGTTGGGGAAGAGTCAATACGGCTTTTGTAAAGGGAAAAAATGCCTCACCAATCTATTAGAATGCTTTGAGGGACAACAAGCATGTGGACAAGGGTGATCCAGTTGATATAGTATATTTGGACTTTCAGAAAGACTTTGACAAGGTCCCTCACCAAAGGTTCTTAAGCAAAGTAAGCTGTCATGGGATAAGAGGGAAGGTCATTTCATGGATCAGTAACTGGTTAAAAGATAGGAAACAAAGGGTAGGAATAATTGTTCAGTTTTCAGAAGGGAGAGGAGAATGGAGCTGGGTCCCCCAAGGGTCTGTACTGGGACAAGTGCTGTTCAACATATTCATACATTATCTGGAAAAGGGGTGAACTGTGAGGTGGCAAAATTTTCAGATGATATAAAATTACTCAAGATAGTTCAAAAAACTATTAGTGGGGCAGCCACCCAGGGTACAAGGCTGCGGGGGTGGAAAAATGACCAAAACAAAAAACAAAAATATGCGCAAATATGCTTGCTGGACCTGGACGCTAAAATGCCTAGTTATAGCTGTGCTCATTTTCATAGGTGCTAAGCATCCACAACTCCTATTAAAGTCACTGGGAGCTGCAGGTGCTTGGCACCTCTGAAAATAAGACCCCCCAGGAGCTCAGCACCTGGATTCTAGCCAATTCAGCCACCTCCCCTCCTTTCCCCACAATGACATTTCTGTCTACTGAGCCCCAGCAAACAAAAGTGGAAAACCTTACGGATTCAGAATTTCTGGAGCTGCAATTGGGAGCAGAGCCAGGGCCCAGAGGAGCGATACTCCCTGCATTGCTTGGGCTGGGACACACAGCTGGTGAGATCCACACTTAAATCTAGAGCAGCTGGCTATCAACTCCAGGGGTTGAGTTCTAAATATCACCACACAGACTCCTAAGTCCAAAGGGTGCTTGACCCATGGGGTGTAGGGATCTCATCTCCCCTGGGCTAATTACATTGACAATATTTCCCACCTCCACTAGGAACTTGGCAAAGGCCACATATGACCAGACCTCCTCCCACCCCATTCTGGAATGTGTCTGTGACCAAGTGTGTAAAAAGTCTTTGATAGTGAGCTATGGATCTCGTCCCTGAGCTGGCGAGCTGTAATACAGACTGAGTAGGTATAATGGGAGTAAGAATCTTCACATCACAGAATCACAGAATATCAGGGTTGGAAGGGACCTCAGGAGGTCATCTAGTCCAACCCCCTGCTCAAAGCAGGACCAATCCCCAATTTTTGCCCCATATCCCTAAATGGCCCCCTCAAGGATTGATGTGTCTGGCATGGCACGTGACTATAGCATGCAGTGAAAGTTAAGGTTGTACACCAGTCCCTATCCCCTGTTCTCAGGTCCTCTGCAGGGGGAAGGCATCTTGAGCGCAGCCACTGTCCGTTCACCTCCACAATGATCCACCTCCTCCCCACCTCAGGGAGATGGAACCTTTAGATTCACTGCAGGCTGTCATCTATCTCGCCACTCCCCTCTGTCACAGATCTGATCAGGCTGCCTCTGTTGGAAGCCCACCAGGTTGCTGTGAGGAGACAGTGGCTGCATCCCTGGGTGTTTTAATCCCCCGGAGGCTGAACAGAAGCCCAGGTACTATTGCAGTTTTGGATCCTTAGGCATATTCTCAGTAAGGGATTCCCCCTCCTGCAATGTATTCTGGGAGGTTTTTTGTCTCTTTCCTCTGAAGCATCTGGCCATGGCTGGTGATGGGACACTGGGCAGGGTGGGCCAGGGGATCTGAGGTGGCACCGAGCATTCTCTCTCTCAGGTATTGGGCTGGCTGGGTCTTGCTCACACGCTCAGGGTCTAACCACTCACCATGTGTGGAGTTGGGAAGGAATTTCCCCCCCAGATTAGTGGGGACCTTGCAGGGGAGGAAGTTTGCCTTCCTCTGCAGGGCGTGGGTGCTGGTCACTTGCTGGGATTATTTGGGTATATCTCACTTAATCATTTCCCTGCCACAGCCTCAGTCCCTCCTATTCTCTGCCTGTAACACATAATAATCTAGTCTCCTGTGGGTCTCATATATTTGGGTCTCATTTCAGTTTTGGGGCTGTGTGGTGTCAGTGGCCTGCATGGTACAGGAGGTCAGACTCAGTGATCTAATGGTCCCTTCTGGCCTTAAACTCTGTGACTCAGTAGTCCTCTGTCTAGCACCCCATCCTGAGAGCTAGAAACATGTGGCCCAGCTGCCATCCCTGAGCTCAGTGCTGCCTCCTCAGACTCCCCACAGCTTAAACGCACCCTCATTCAGAATCTTGCCCAAAGGTGTGAGCCTTCTGTGTTACCTCTTCAGGGGGCATTGCACAGGTGTGGCACATAGCGCACGGACACTCTACATCTGGTTCTAACACCATTGCTCTTCACTTCTGCAATAAATCATGAGAGTAGAGATCACTTAGAAAACAACACACACACTGAAGACAGTGTCCCTCACTAGCTCACCCTTCCCTGGGAAGTCCTTGGGAAACTCCCTATATTCAGGTAGGCTGGGTACCCCCGGCCTCATCAGGTTCCTGCACCTGCTTCCTCAACTTAAACTGGTGGAAAATGGCCAAATTGTCACTACCCTGTGACGTTGCACCCCATAAGGTTTTATGGAAATATGCTTATGAATGTATACATGACATACCTGGGATATGTTTTATGCTACATATACCATGTAACATATATCTGTAAAGGTTATAATCTACTGGATCTATTCATCCTATTTGTATGCATGTATCATTTTTGTATTCGAAGTTATGAATATTGGCTGTGTACTGGTTTGATTTTAAGTAGCCTTAGTAAGGCATTTGGGCAGCTTCTTTAGAAAGGCATTTACAAGTTAAGTGCCCATTCAAGAAACACTTAATGGACAATGGATCTTGAACGTCCTCAAGCAGACTTCTTATGTGGATTGGAGCCTTCCAAGGTAGCATGTGAACCATGGCTGCTATCTGTAAGTTCTGAATCATGCATGGACATGTGACTTGTCCATGTGACTCCAAAACTCCATATTGTAGCTGGGATTCTACACAGGGGGAGAGAAGGGTGTCCACCCACAAGAGGAAGTCTATTTAAACCCCTGAGAGACCCCTCCATTTTGTCTTCAGCTGGCTCAAGAGATAGCCTCTCTACCGCCAAAGGATACCTGAAGGAAACTGGAACAAAGGACAGTAACCATGTGGGTGTGACTCATTGCTGGACCCAGACTAGAGGGAGACTAGTCTGTAAAAGGAAGCTTACTAGAACACCTCTGAAGGTGAGGTTTTATCTGTATTCAGTTTTCTTACTGTATTAGGCATAGACTTGTATGTTTTATTTTGTTTTGCTTGGTAATTCACTTTGTTCTGTCTGTTATCACTTGAAACCACTTAAATCCTACTTTTTGTATTTAATAAAATCACTTTTTATTTATTAATTAACCCAGAGTATGTATTAATACCTGGGGGGGGGGGGCAAACAGCTGTGCATATCTCTCTATCAATGTTATAGAGGGCAAACATTTTATGAGTTTACCCTATATAAGCTTTATACAGGGTAAAACGGATTTATTTGGGGTTTAGACCCCATTGGGAGTTGGACATCTGAGTCTTGGAGACAGGAACACTTCTTACGCTGCTTTCAGTAAAGGCTTCAGTTTGTGGGACGTGGTTCAGACCTGGGTCTGTGTTTGTAGCCGGCAAGCATGTCTGGCACAACCAGGCAGGGCTCTGGAGTCCCAAATTGGCAGGGAAAGCCAGAGCAGAAGTAGTCTTGGCACATCAGTTAGCAGTTTCCAAGGGGGTTTCTGAAATCCAACCCGTCACACCCCCCCCATGCACAAGGCTGCTCCAATCCTTTATAACCTTCCAGTCTCCTCTGTCAGGTCACTTCTTGATCAGCCTCGACAAGTCTCCTACCAGTAGCTTTGTTACTAGGTGACCTCTCCCCATGAAGCGAGTGAGTCCCTTATCTAGCATGTTTGTATTTCAATGGACTGAATGACCCTCTTTTCTCAGCCCTATGCCACTGCTCTGTTGGGACATTAGTCCACAATGGAGGTGAAGAGGCAACAGAGTGGGTAAAGAACCACACATCCAAAATGGAGTTCTGCCATCTGTCACAGATACCAGGGTCTAGGTGGGCTCTCCCCTGACATCTAGTGATGAGCTGAGGGGAAAGACGTCAAGAGCAGACTGTATTTGCATAGACACACTTACTCTTCCTAGATGTGCAGCAGATGGAGCTGCTTTGCCAAAGTTATCAATTTTGGCTGGTTGTGGGTTACATATCACTGAAGCATTTGAATGCACGGGTAATGAAATGTTGTTATCCTTATTGTATGAGTAAAGAACTATACTTAGCATATATGGATGGAAGGGGTCACCTTACACTGAACCTTACTTGGTAAGGAGGAGGTAGGGGTGCCAAAGCCCAGTGAGGCTGGGTGTGGTGTTGCTGAATGAATTTTGGGGGTACTATTTGACACACACCTCTCTTTAGTGTTTAAAGACAGCTGATCAGACTCACTTGTGAGTCCTTGTTGCTGTTTAGTGATTACTAGCGCTGATAGTCCTGATGAGCAGGTCTAGCAGGGTTAAGCCTTAGCCCAGGTCTGGAGACACTCTTGCAGTGAAAGGCACTGCAGAGCCTGTACTAGTGGTGAGGTTCCCTGTTATCTGCTGAGCTTACTAGCAGTGGGGTTAAGTGGTAGAACCTCAGACTGAGCACTGCAGAAGTAGCAGCAAGCAGTAGTGATAATAACCGCAGAGACAGTGCCAGTGGCAACAGAGAAAATAGCAGTAATTGTGAGCCATTTGAAGAAGGCAGCAATAGTAGAGGCATTACTTGATCCCTGTCCCCTCAGGGGTGGGAGATGAATGCAGGTGAATCCATCTCTGAACTCTGGGTCTTTGCTGACCAAGGACAGACAACTGGGAGTGGGGCATAGTGCAGGGAGTAGGGAATAGCATGTTAAAGGAACCTTTGTTCCTTGGACTTTCACACTACAAGGTGAGAAACTGAGGCAAAGGACACTCCCCAGTGTACTGTGGGATGCATAAAGAAAAGGAGTACTTGTGGCACCTTAGAGACTAACAAATTTATTAGAGCATAAGCTTTCGTGAGCTACAGCTCACTTCATCGGATGCATTTGGTGGAAAAAACAGAGGAGAGATTTATATACACACACACAGAGAACATGAAACAATGGGTTTATCATACACACTGTAAGGAGAGTGATCACTTAAGATAAGCCATCACCAACAGCAGGGGGGGGAAAGGAGGAAAACCTTCCATGGTGACAAGCAGGTAGGCTAATTCCAGCAGTTAACAAGCATATCAGAGGAACAGTGGGGGGTGGGGTGGGGGGGAGAAATACTATGGGGAAATAGTTTTACTTTGTGTAATGACTCATCCGTTCCCAGTCTCTATTCAAGCCTAAGTTAATTGTATCCAGTTTGCAAATTAATTCCAATTCAGCAGTCTCTCCTTGGAGTCTGTTTTTGAAGCTTTTTTGTTGAAGTATAGCCACTCTTAGGTCTGTGATCGAGTGACCAGAGAGATTGAAGTGTTCTCCAACTGGTTTTTGAATGTTATAATTCTTGACGTCTGATTTGTGTCCATTCATTCTTTTACGTAGAGACTGTCCAGTTTGGCCAATGTACATGGCAGAGGGGCATTGCTGGCACATGATGGCATATATCACATTGGTAGATGCGCAGGTGAACGAGCCTCTGATAGTGTGGCTGATGTGATTAGGCCCTATGATGGTATCCCCTGAATAGATATGTGGACAGAGTTGGCAACGGGCTTTGTTGCAAGGATAGGTTCCTGGGTTAGTGGTTCTGTTGTGTGGTGTGTGGTTGCTGGTGAGTATTTGCTTCAGATTGGGGGGCTGTCTGTAAGCAAGGACTGGTCTATCTCCCAAGATCTGAGAGAGCGATGGCTCGTCCTTCAGGATAGGTTGTAGATCCTTGATGATGTGTTGGAAAGGTTTTAGTTGGGGGCTGAAGGTGATGGCTAGTGGCGTTCTGTTGTTTTCTTTGTTGGGCCTGTCCTGTAGTAGGTGACTTCTGGGTACTCTTCTGGCTCTGTCAATCTGTTTCTTCACTTCAGCAGGTGGGTATTGTAGTTGTAGGAATGCATGATAGAGATCTTGTAGGTGTTTGTCTCTGTCTGAGGGGTTGGAGCCTACCTGCTTGTCACCATGGAAGGTTTTCCTCCTTTCCCCCGCCTGCTGTTGGTGATGGCTTATCTTAAGTGATCACTCTCCTTACAGTGTGTATGATAAACCCATTGTTTCATGTTCTCTGTGTGTGTGTATATAAATCTCTCCTCTGTTTTTTCCACCAAATGCATCCGATGAAGTGAGCTGTAGCTCACGAAAGCTTATGCTCTAATAAATTTGTTAGTCTCTAAGGTGCCACAAATACTCCTTTTCTTTTTGCGAATACAGACTAACACGGCTGCTACTCTGAAACCTGTGGGATGCATGTTGCTTATGTTCACATGCTTTTGAATCATTGTTGTGGTGTTTTCCCAGATTAATGCTGGCTCCCCTTTTCCCTTTTAATCAAAGTTTTCTTTCTTTACACAGACTCAGTGCTTGTGAGATGGGAAGAATTGCCTCTTAGAGGTGCCCAAGAATGCTGTTTAGTTTCCCCAGGGTACTGGGTGGGGCTCAAGCCGGTTCTGGTTTGTGTTGGAAAGAGGAATCCAGCCCTTGTTGCTGCTGACTGCATCTGGCAGAATGGTTCCAAACAGAATAATTCATATGTCATACAGATTCCCCAAATCATCACACCAACTCATCACCACTTGTCCACCTAGACTAGCTTCAGTGCTGCCTCCCTCTGCCCATCCAGAAGAGCCACTCCCACTCCCATGGTGTGGCCTGCCTATCCTTCCATATCAGTCATACTTTCAACTACACTGCAGGGCCTTTCCACCAGCCCCACTCTAAGAGACTAAGGGACTTAGTTCTCTGCCTTCTATTTACTCCTGGTTAAATCAATGTCTACGCTTTACTCTGACATAGTGTGGGTGTGTGTGTATTAATCACTCCCTGTACCCATGGCCTGATATAGCAGCGCCACACTGATGTTTAAACCAGCTCAGAAGGGCAGATCACTATATGGGCTCAAAGCTCCGTACGTCCGTGACCCTGAGGCATATCAGTGTCCTGGCATCATTTTATGCAGACTCAGATGATGCTAGACTTCATGCTTCCCTCAATGAGTGGGTGAACTAGTGGAATAGGGTGGACAGTCATCAGCCCTTGACCTGCTGCAGAAACCTTCCCCCTGGCTCACTTTCTCTGGTTAGTCACTCTGCTATCAGGGTGTGACGTTATGAGTGTAATATATCTCATTGAAAGGTGACAGGGCCAGAAAGAGTTAATTAACTCACAGACTAACCCCACCCATGGCCAAACTTTAGAGACTGGTTAGGAAGAGATGTAAATGAATAGAGCTTTGAAATGCAGCCTGCATTGTTAGAGATAGAAGGGTAGCTGTTTGCTCAGGTCTTGTGATGTAAGCAAACAAGTCTAGTCTATGGCTATAGCTTTGATTCAAAGATCAAAAAAGGACTATTAACATTTAGGAAGACACTTGAGTGAAATAGTATTGTCTATGTCTCTTCGAGGGTTGTGATAACCTGTGTCTGAACTGTTTAATGGATAAGTTATCCTGTGCTAATTGCCATGATGTTTGGGAGAAGGAAAGTTAAGCCTATTGTTTTCTCAGGCCAAAAGGCTGCTGGAAATGTATAAAAACCTTTCAGAGTAGCAGCCGTGTTAGTCTGTATTCGCAAAAAGAAAAGGAGTACTTGTGGCACCTTAGAGACTAACAAATTTATTTGAGCATAAGCTCAAATAGCTCACGAAAGCTTATGCTCAAATAAATTTGTTAGTCTCTAAGGTGCCACAAGTACTCCTTTTCTTTTTATAAAAACCTTGGGACACAATCAGTGATGAGCTGCCAAAATCTTAACAACCAGTTCCCTATAAAAAGTTCTGATTTAAGGGATGTGCCCCAGTATGTATTTTTTGTACCAACAGGGTTACCATACGTCCGTATTTTCTTGGGAGGAATTTTTAAAATTTAAAAATTGAATTGAATTCTTGCAGGGGCTGGCTGCAGGCAGGAGGTGCAGGGGTGGCTGGAGGCAGGGCAGGGGGTATGGGGATGGCTGCAGGCAGGGGGTGGCTGGAGACGGGGGCTGGCTGTGGGCAGGGCAGGGGGTGCGGCAGAGGGTGGCTGCAGGCAGGGGGTACGGGGTGGCTGGAGGCAGGGCAGGGGGTGGCTGGAGACGGGGGTGGCTGCAGGCAGGGTGGTGGGTGCTCATGGGGAGAGCGGCTCGGAGCAGCCCGAGCAGCAGGACGCAGCCCAGGCCCAGCAGAGCAGCCGGGGACCCAGCAGGCAGCAGCGGGAGCCCCAGGGCCAGGGGTCGGGGGAGCAGCAGCAGCACCAGGGCTTGTGCCCAGGGCCAGGCGGCAGCCCACATGGCTCCCGCAGCGCAGCGCCCCCGGCGGCCGGAGGAGGAATTACATCACTTCCCCGCCGGAGCCCATCAAAGCCTCAGCGCCCCCTGCAGGGAAGCGGGTTAACAACCGGCTCTAAAACTGCTTCAAAAGTTAACCACCGGTTAAACCGGTGCAAACCGGCTCCAGCTCATCACTGGACACGATCCTTCTTCATCTCAGATCTGCTTTGGGTTTCAAGAAGAGGAAACCTTAAGCCATGAGGACTGAGATGTTTTATCTTTGAAAACTCGTGGCGAACGGGGGAAGTCCCGGATGACTGGAAAAAGGCTAATGTAGTGCCCATCTTTAAAAAAGGGAAGAAGGAGGATCCTGGGAACTACAGGCCGGTCAGCCTCACCTCAGTCCCTGGAAAAATCATGGAGCAGGTCCTCAAAGAATCAATCCTGAAGCACTTAGAGGAGAGGAAAGTGATCAGGAACAGTCAGCATGGATTCACCAAGGGAAGGTCATGCCTGACTAATCTAATCGCCTTTTATGATGAGATTACTGGTTCTGTGGATGAAGGGAAAGCAGTGGATGTATTGTTTCTTGACTTTAGCAAAGCTTTTGACACGGTCTCCCACAGCATTCTTGTCAGCAAGTTAAGGAAGTATGGGCTGGATGAATGCACTATAAGGTGGGTAGAAAGCTGGCTAGATTGTCGGGCTCAACGGGTAGTGATCAATGGCTCCATGTCTAGTTGGCAGCCGGTGTCAAGTGGAGTGCCCCAGGGGTCGGTCCTGGGGCCCGTTTTGTTCAATATCTTCATAAATGATCTGGAGGATGGTGTGGATTGCACTCTCAGCAAATTTGCGGATGATACTAAACTGGGAGGAGTGGTAGATACGCTGGAGGGGAGGGATAGGATACAGAAGGACCTAGACAAATTGGAAGATTGGGCCAAAAGAAATCTAATGAGGTTCAATAAGGATAAGTGCAGGGTCCTGCACTTAGGATGGAAGAATCCAATGCACCGCTACAGACTAGGGACCGAATGGCTCGGCAGCAGTTTTGCGGAAAAGGACCTAGGGGTGACAGTGGACGAGAAGCTGGATATGAGTCAGCAGTGTGCCCTTGTTGCCAAGAAGGCCAATGGCATTTTGGGATGTATAAGTAGGGGCATAGCGAGCAGATCGAGGGACGTGATCGTTCCCCTCTATTCGACACTGGTGAGGCCTCATCTGGAGTACTGTGTCCAGTTTTGGGCCCCACACTACAAGAAGGATGTGGATAAATTGGAAAGAGTACAGCGAAGGGCAACAAAAATGATTAGGGGTCTAGAGCACATGACTTACGAGGAGAGGCTGAGGGAGCTGGGATTGTTTAGTCTGCAGAAGAGAAGAATGAGGGGGGATTTGATAGCTGCTTTCAACTACCTGAAAGGGGGTTTCAAAGAGGATGGCTCTAGACTGTTCTCAATGGTAGCAGATGACAGAACGAGGAGTAATGGTCTCAAGTTGCAATGGGGGAGGTTTAGATTGGATATTAGGAAAAACTTTTTCACTAAGAGGGTGGTGAAACACTGGAATGCGTTACCTAGGGAGGTGGTAGAATCTCCTTCCTTAGAGGTTTTTAAGGTCAGGCTTGACAAAGCCCTGGCTAGGATGATTTAACTGGGACTTGGTCCTGCTTTGAGCAGGGGGTTGGACTAGATGACCTTCTGGGGTCCCTTCCAACCCTGATATTCTATGATTCTATGAGATCCCCAGTCACTGACTGGAGTCACCCTGAATATGGACATTGGACTCTAACCTATGGGCTATTTCTAAAAGGACTTTTGGCAACTACAAGCTCCTCTCTGCTATGGATCTGAGCCTCAAGAATTGAATTCAAGTCTGTCTAGATATTGATCTTTTAATCAACACTCTCCCTCTTTTCTTTTTTAATAGATTTTAGTTTAGTTAATAAGAATTGACTCTAAGCGTGTATTTAGGGTATGATCAAAGTTATTATTTGACCTGGGTCTGCGGCTTGGTCGTTTGGGGTCAGGAGAACCTTTTCTTTTATATGATGAAATAAGATTTTCAGAATTTATCATCAGACGTTTGACATGTGTGCCTGGATGGAGGCCTGAGGCTGGGTTCTTTCAGGGAACTGCATTGTTTGGACTTCTGAGTAACCAGTGAGATAATACAGAAGTTGTTTTGTGCTGGCTTGGTAAATCTGGGTATTGGAATATCCACCAGCGTTTGGGGTTTGTCTGCCCTGTTTTGTTTACAATTCACTCTGATTGAGTGACTTCAGCTGGCTCCCACAGTTAGCACCGTCACACAGGGGGAAAGAGAAAGGAAGTATAATAAGGAGGTGAAAAGAAAAGGAGTACCCGTGGCACCTTAGAGACTAACAAATTTATTAGAGCATAAGCTTTCGTGAGCTACAGCTCACTTCATCGGATGCATTTGGTGGAAAAAGCAGAGGAGAGATTTATATACACACACACAGAGAACATGAAACAATGGGTTTATCATACACACTGTAAGGAGAGTGATCACTTAAGATAAGCCATCACCAACAGCAGGGGGGGGAAAGGAGGAAAACCTTTCATGGTGACAAGCAGGTAGGCTAATTCCAGCAGTTAACAAGAATATCAGAGGAACAGTGGGGGGTGGGGTGGGAGGGAGAAATACCATGGGGAAATAGTTTTACTTTGTGTAATGACTCATCCATTCCCAGTCTCTATTCAAGCCTAAGTTAATTGTATCCAGTTTGCAAATTAATTCCAATTCAGCAGTCTCTCCTTGGAGTCTGTTTTTGAAGCTTTTTTGTTGAAGTATAGCCACTCTTAGGTCTGTGATCGAGTGACCAGAGAGATTGAAGTGTTCTCCAACTGGTTTTTGAATGTTATAATTCTTGACGTCTGATTTGTGTCCATTCATTCTTTTACGTAGAGACTGTCCAGTTTGGCCAATGTACATGGCAGAGGGGCATTGGCTGGCACATGATGGCATATATCACATTGGTAGATGCGCAGGTGAACGAGCCTCTGATAGTGTGGCTGATGTGATTAGGCCCTATGATGGTATCCCCTGAATAGATATGTGGACAGAGTTGGCAACGGGTTTTGTTGCAAGGATAGGTTCCTGGGTTAGTGGTTCTGTTGTGTGGTGTGTGGTTGCTGGTGAGTATTTGCTTCAGATTGGGGGGCTGTCTTGTGACTTTGTCCTGACCCATAACTATTTCACATTTGGTGACAATGTATACCTTCAAATCAGCGGCACTGCGATGGGTACCCGCATGGCCCCACAGTATGCCAACATTTTTATGGCTGACTTAGAACAACGCTTCCTCAGCTCTCGTCCCCTAATGCCCCTACTCTATTTGCGCTACATTGATGACATCTTCATCATCTGGACCCATGGAAAAGAAGCTCTTGAGGAATTCCACCATGATTTCAACAATTTCCATCCCACCATCAACCTCAGCCTGGACCAGTCCACACAAGAGATCCACTTCCTGGACACTACGGTGCTAATAAGCGATGGTCACATAAACACCACCCTATATCAGAAACCTACTGACCGCTATTCCTACCTACATGCCTCTAGCTTTCATCCAGATCATACCACTCAATCCATTGTCTACAGCCAAGCGCTACGATATAACCGCATTTGCTCCAACCCCTCAGACAGAGACAAACACCTACAAGATCTCTATCATGCATTCCTACAACTACAATACCCACCTGCTGAAGTGAAGAAACAGATTGACAGAGCCAGAAGAGTACCCAGAAGTCACCTACTACAGGACAGGCCCAACAAAGAAAACAACAGAATGCCACTAGCCATCACCTTCAGCCCCCAACTAAAACCTCTCCAACGCATCATCAAGGATCTACAACCTATCCTGAAGGACGACCCATCACTCTCACAGATCTTGGGAGACAGACCAGTCCTTGCTTACAGACAGCCCCCCAATCTGAAGCAAATACTCACCAGCAACCACACACCACACAACAGAACCACTAACCCAGGAACCTATCCTTGCAACAAAGCCCGTTGCCAACTCTGTCCACATATCTATTCAGGGGATACCATCATAGGGCCTAATCACATCAGCCACACTATCAGAGGCTCGTTCACCTGCGCATCTACCAATGTGATATATGCCATCATGTGCCAGCAATGCCCCTCTGCCATGTACATTGGCCAAACTGGACAGTCTCTACGTAAAAGAATGAATGGACACAAATCAGACGTCAAGAATTATAACATTCAAAAACCAGTTGGAGAACACTTCAATCTCTCTGGTCACTCGATCACAGACCTAAGAGTGGCTATACTTCAACAAAAAAGCTTCAAAAACAGACTCCAAGGAGAGACTGCTGAATTGGAATTAATTTGCAAACTGGATACAATTAACTTAGGCTTGAATAGAGACTGGGAATGGATGAGTCATTACACAAAGTAAAACTATTTCCCCATGGTATTTCTCCCTCCCACCCCACCCCCCACTGTTCCTCTGATATTCTTGTTAACTGCTGGAATTAGCCTACCTTGCTTGTCACCATGAAAGGTTTTCCTCCTTTCCCCCCCCCCGCTGCTGGTGATGGCTTATCTTAAGTGATCACTCTCCTTACAGTGTGTATGATAAACCCATTGTTTCATGTTCTCTGTGTGTGTGTGTGTGTGTGTATATATAAATCTCTCCTCTGCTTTTTCCACCAAATGCATCCGATGAAGTGAGCTGTAGCTCACGAAAGCTTATGCTCTAATAAATTTGTTAGTCTCTAAGGTGCCACGGGTACTCCTTTTCTTTTTGCGAATACAGACTAACACGGCTGCTACTCTGAAATAAGGAGGTGAACTCCCATCTTCCTTCTGGTCAGGACTGAGGGGTGTCAGCAGAGCTGTGTAGGGAGCCAGGACTGGAATAGCTAGGGGGCCTGAAGGGCAGGATTGGGGTTTTATTAAGACATAAAACTTTACCCCTTTATTTCCATTTGTCTGAGCTTTCATTTGTATGAAAGAAAGAAAAATAGTACTGAACCAATTCAGCTCTGGATGAATTTTCCCCACTGTTCTTTTAATAAATACACGCTTTAATAACATTAGTGGAGTTCCTGCTCTGTCTCCTGCTGCCATCAATGGTGCAAGGAAGTAAAGAACAGAGCAGACATCTTCCCACAGAAGCACTAGCAAACCCAGCAAAAGCCTTGAAGTGAGTGAGCCTAGGATGTGGGTTTGTAAATACTGTCCTAGCAGTGTTCACCTGGCCACTTCCCAGTGGCAGTCATATGCCATCTGATTTCTACTCTTTGGATTAAAAGCAAAGAGCCAGATACAGACACCATAACAGGGAGGGACATGGGTGGTGCTTCAGTATAGATTGAGAGCAGGGGAAGAAGTAGAAGAGCCAGAGAAGGAGAGGTGTAGAGCAGGAACACATCCCCGTAGTCTGATTCTGCCAGAACTCAGCTATGAAGAGCACAGCTCTCCTCTGGAGCTGTGTCCTCCTCCTGCCTCTCACAGCTGGAACCTCTGCAATGATGTAAGAGCCCTGGTTGTTTCATGTCTGTATGCTGATTAGTGGGGAATGTGTCAGAGCGGGGGGATTCTACAGTGGCAAATGCTTGTTATGGGATTCATGGGACCAAAGGGTATTTCCATAGGATGTTTGATCTACTCTGTTTCATTCAGTCCTGGGCCTCCGTTTGCTGCATTGCTCCGGCTCGCTGGAATTTCTTTGGCTGCCTGCGTCCTGGGAAACCTCGCATAGGCAGCAGATCTGCAGGAAGATCCAAGTCAGTGCCTTTCCTGCCAGGTGTTTGTGTGTGTTTCACTCAGACCTGCCAACATTCCACACACTTTACTGTGGTCCAGGAAACATTTTATTCTGGGTTGTGTTATTCTCCCCAGAACCACAAGTCACCATTTAAATCTCCAACTGGGACACTTAGTTGCCGCAGCTCAGCAAGTCTCTTAGCCAACTTCAGTGGGAACACAAAGTTTAGTTCTGCCTGCTTTTCATGGGCCTGCTATAATTGATTGGCTTTGTGTAGCTGCGGTCACCCTCTGGAGAGCCCTGAGAGGCAGACTTTTGTGTAAATCTGAACAGAAACACAGCTCTGCTTGCATTACAGAAGAAAAAAAAAACACATTGGGTCTCAGCCAGTGCAGGATCATTTCCTACTGTGCGTCATCTGGCATATTGCCCAGTCTAGTATTAAATGTTCCAAGCGCTGCTATCCCTTCCCCGAGGAGACTACTCCACAGCCTGCTGTACCTCACCGTTCGATAAGATTCTGCTGACACTCAGTCTAAAATCTCTTTTCATAAAGACTTGCATGGTTCTAATACTCTTAGCTTTGACAAGTTGCCAGCTGTCCCTTATGAGTGCTAATGCTCGCTTCATCAAAGCAGGATTCAGATTGACTGATGAAACATGCTTACTAAGAACATAAGAATGGCCTTACTGGGTCAGATCAAAGGTCCATCTAGCCCAATATCCTGTCTTCCAACTGTGGTCAATACCAGGTGCCCCAGAGGGAATGAACAAAACAGGTAATCATCAAGTGATCCATCTCCTGTCGCCCATTCCTAGCTTCTGGCAAACAGAGGCTAGGGACACCATCCCTGCCCATCCTGGCTAATAGACGTTGATGGACCTATCCTCCATGAATGTATTTAGGTCTTTTTTGAACCCTGTTATAATCTTGGCCTTCAACATCCTCTGGCAAAGAGTTCCACAGACTGACTGTGTGTTGTGTGAAGAAATACTTCCTTTTGTTTGTTTAAAACCTGCTGCCTATTAATTTCATTGGTGACCCCGAGTTCATGTGTTATGAGAAGGAGTAAATAACACTTCCTTATTTACTTCCTCCACACCGTCATGATTTTATAGACTGCAATCATATCCCCCCTTAGTCATCTCTTTTCCAAGCTGAAGTCCCAGTGTTATTAATCTCTCCTCATATGGAAGCTGTTCCATACCCCTAATCATTTTTGTTGCCCTTTTCTGAATCTTTTCCAATTCCAATATATCTTTTCTGAGATGGGGCAACCACATCTGCACGCAGTATTCAAGATGTGGGCGTACCATGGATTTATAATTCTCTTGGGGAAAATGCAATCTTTGAATGACATAGGTAGCCAAGAATAGGACTTTGGTTTTACATCTCATGCTAAGGACTGATTCAATAATGGGAGGTGGGGAGGGGGAGATTCCAAATAAACAGAGGTCACAAAGGGATTACGTGATCCAGTAAATCAATGCAACAGCTCCTGTTTGCACATCTGCTTCCCACAGCCCAGAGAGAAGAAGGCCATGAATGCCACCACTGTAGCAGAACCAAAAAAAACCAAAAAACCAAAACCCATCACAAACAGAGAGCCATTCTCAACTCATCTCTGTAGATACTGGCAATAACTGGATGCCAGTTCCTGAGGCTGATACCACACAGGATACCAGCTCACTCCTGCTTGGGTATTAAGGCCACAATGTAAAAGCTGCCATATTCAAACTGACCAATGGTCCAGCTGCTCATATACCTGGCCTCCTCTAGCACAAGCTGGGGCCAGTATCTCTCCTACTGCCCCAAATCTACCTATTGGCCCATCTAGTCTGATAGATGTAACTGGGAGGCATTAAGGGTAAGAGAAGCGTCATCAAATCTGATTCTTTTTGTGAGATGTGGCCTAGTTTTAGGTACGACAGATCGAACACTGACATTCAATATCGGTTGAATTAAACCTATGAATGGTTTATGTAGGATTGAGTCCTACTCCATGGGGAGGGTTACCACAGCTCCTCCAAGAACTAAAAACTGTGGGAGGTGATTAAGGCAAATCACTGCGAGAGAGTTGCCGCCCCCTGGAGTGGTTTGCATAGACTGGTTCAGGGTGGGTTTCCAGAAACTAGAGACAAAGAAGGGCCTTTTGTTATAAGAGAATGAGCTTAAACTGACTCAAGACCTTCTTTCTGGTCCAGCAAACAGGGCTTTCTGTCCACGGGGAAGGGTTGGAAAGACTGTTGCCTACTAGTGCCCCATAAGGCTGATGAGTGACCTCTGGTGAGCTGTTAGCATGTCTATAGGAACTTTGATTATTTCTGTGTTTTCTTTGTAATGTTTTGTCCTTAAGAATAAAGGTGCTTGTTTAGAAAGAGCAGGGTGGTAACTTATAACTGCTGGCAATATGCTGGTCATAGCCCTTGGGGAGAAAGCATAGTGTCGGCACTAGTCTCTAGGCAGACTGGTTTCTGGGGATATCATAGGGCAGAATAGGGAGCTGGGCAGCTATAACCCCCATCCCCACCCCAGTCAGAAAGGAGAGAAATGCGGGTCTCCACCCAAGAGAGGTGATGGCTGGGAGTTGGAAATCATAAGTGGGTGCCCTTGTGGGATCCTGGAGGGGGAATACAGGTGCAGTTACTCTGACACTGTGACAGATGGTTCCCATACATCAGGTGGCAGGATGTTAGGCTACACAGACCAACAGTAAGATCCAGAATGACAGAAGGCCAGACACCAAACCAAACAAGCCAGTGATGAAAGGCAAGCATGGTTCAGAGGATAAGGCACTGGACTGGGACTCTGTAGACCTGTGTTGTATTCCAAGCTTTGTCACTGACCTGCTGTGTGACCTTGGGCAAGTCTCTTCCCCTAGGTCAGTTTCTGTTTGCCCTCTCACCCTGTGCCTGTCTCGTCTGTTCAGATGGTAAGCTCTTTGGGGTAGGGATTGTCTCTTACTATAAGTTTGTGCAGGGCCTAGCACAATGTCCCCCACTGACTGGGGCCTTCTAGGCACTGCTACTGTAGTACAAATAAATAATAATAATTAATAAGAGCAAGGGTTTAGGTTTATTAGGAGCTAGGAAAAACTTTTGGGAAATGGGGAGCCTATACAGGAAGGATGGGCTCCACTAACCAGATTGCTGGCATTTAAAAGTAAAAAGGTTGTAGAGCAGTTTTTATACTGAGGGCTGGGGGAAAGCAGACAGGTGCGGAGGAGCACATGATTCAGACAGACATCCCTTAGGGGAGGATCTATTAATGGAGATTCTCTATTTCCTAGTAAGGAGGAGAGGATGGAAGGTGATAAAAATATGGGTAGGATCTGATGAGAAACAGTCAAATGAAAAAAAAAAGTCCCATTCAATTACATCATGTAATGGCAGACAGCTAAAAAGTGACACTTTTTAAAGTGCTTATATACAAATGCTAGAAGTCTAAATAATTAGATAGGTGAACTAGAGTGCCTCATATTAAATGAGGAGATTGATATAATAGGCATCACAGAAACTTGTTGGAATAGTCAATGGGACACAGTAATACCAAGGTACAAAATATATCAGAAGGACAGAACAGGTCACGCTGGTAGGGGAGTGGCACTATATATAAGAAAGCATAGAATCAAATGAAAAATCTTAAATGAACCATCAATACCATAGAATCTCTATGGATAGTAATTCCATGCTCTAATAATAAGAATATAGCAGTAGGGATATATTATCGACCACCTGACCATGATGGTGATAGTGACTGAAATGCTCAGGGAGATTAGAGAGGCTATAAAAATAAAAAAACTCAATAAATAATGGGGGATTTCAACTAGAAACCTTAGAACGGGATGCAGAGATAAAGTTTCTTGACACCTTAAATGATTGCTTCTTGGAGCAGCTAGTCCTGGAACTCACAAGAGGAGAGGCAATTCTTCATTTAGTCCTAATTGGAGCACCGGATCTGGTACAAGAAGTGATTATAGCTGGACCTCTTGGTAATAGTGACCATAATATAATTAAATTTAATATCCCTGTGGCAGGGAAAACACCACAGTGGCCCAACACTGTAGCATTTAATTTCAGAAAGGGGGACTACACAAAAATGAAGTTAGTTAATCAGAAATTAAAAAGGTACAACGCCAAAAGTGAAATCCCTGCAAGCTGCATGAAAACTTTTTAAAGACACCATAATAGAAGCTCAACTTAAATGTATACCCAAATTAAAAAAACATAGTAAGAGAACAAAAAAGTGCCACCATGGCTAAACAAAGTAAAAGAAGCAGAGAGAGGCAAAAAGGCATCCTTTAAAAAAAAAGTAGAAATAAATCCTAGTGAGGAAAATAGAAAGGAGCATAAACTCTGGCAAATGAAGTATAAAAATATAATTAGGAAGGCTAAAAAAAGAATTTGAACAACAACAAAGACTCAAAAAGTAACAATAATTTTTTTAAGTACATCAGAAGCAGGAAGCCTGCTAAACAACCAGTGGGGCCACTAGATGATTGAGATGCTAAAGGAGAACTCAAGGACGATTAGGCCATTGCAGAGAAACTAAACTAATTCTTTGCATTGGTCTTCATGGCTGAGGATGTGAGGGAGATTCCCAAACCTGAGCCATTCTTTTTAGGTGACAAATCTGAGGAACATTCCCAGATTGAGCTGTCATTAGAGGAGGTTTTGGAACAAATTAATAACCTAAACAGAAATAAGCCCCGGGACCCGATGGTATTCACCCAAGAGATTCTGAAGGAACTCAGATGTGAAATTACAGAGCTACTAACTGTAGTTTGTAACCTATCATTTAAAATCAACTTCTGTACCAAGTGACTGGAGGATAGCTAATGTGACACCAATTTTTAAAAAGTGATCCTGGCACTTACAGCTGGAAAGCCTGCCTTCAGTACTGGGCAAACCAGTTGAAACATATAGTAAAGACAGGGCCGGCTCCAGGCACCAGTGAAGGAAGCAGGTCCTTGGGGCAGCCAATAGTAAGGGGTGGCACTCCGTCCGTCATCGGGGTGGCACGTCAGGTTCTTTGGCGGCAATTCAGCAGCGAGCCCTGCAGTCCCTCTCTTCCTTTTCGGCGGCAGCTCAACCAGGCTTGGTTTTTTTGTTTTTTTTTCTTTTGCCGCTTGGGGCAGCAAAAAGGTTGGAGCCAACCCTGAGTAAAGAACAAAATTGTCAGACACGTAGATGAACATAATTTGTCGGGGAAGAATCAACATGGTTTTTGTAAAGGGAGGGTAAAGGGTTTTTGTAAAAATCAAGCCTCACCAGTCTCCTTGAATTCTTTGAGGGGTTCAACAGGCATGTAGACAATGGTGATCCAATGGAAATAGTGTACTTAGATTTTCAGAAAGCCTTTGCCAAGGTCCCTCACCAAAGGTTCTTAAGCAAACTAAGCAGTCATGGGATAAGAGGGAAGGTCCTCTCATGGATCGGTAACTAGTCAAAAGGTAGAAATAAATGGTCAGTTTTCAGAATGGAGAGAGATAAATAGTGGTTTCCTCCATGGGCCTGCACTGGGCCGAGTCCTATTCAACATATTAATAAATGATCTGGAAGAAGGGGTAAACAGTATGGTGGCAAAATTTGCAGATGATACAAAACTGCTCAAGATAGTTAAGTCCCAGGCAGACTGCGAAGAGCTACAAAAGAATCTCTCAGAACTGGGTGACTGGGAAACAAATTGGCAGATGAAATTCAATGTTGATATATGCAAAGTAATGCACATTGGAAAGCATAATCCCAACTGTACATATAAAATGATGGGGTCTAATTAGCTGTTACCACTCAAGGAAGAGATCTTGGTGTCATTGTGGATAGTTCTCTGAAAACATCCACTCAATGTGCAGTGGCAGTCAAAAAAGCAAACAGAATGTTGGGAATCATTAAGAAAGGGATAGATAATAAGACAGAAAATATCATATTGTCTCTATATATATCCATGGTACACCCACAGCTTGAATACTGTGTGCAGATGTGGTTGTACCATCTCAAAAAAGATATATTGGAGTTGAAAAAGGTTCAGAAAATGGCAACAAAAATTATTAGGGATATGGAACGGCTGCCATATGAGGAGATATTAATAAGACTGGGACTTTTCAGCTTGGAAAAGAGATGACTAAGGCGGGATATGATAGAGGTCTATAAAATCATGACTGGTGTGGAGAAAGTAAATCAGAAAGTATTTATTCCTTCTCATAACACAAGAACTAGGGGTCCCCCAATGAAATTAATAGGCAGCAGGTTTAAAACAAACAAAAGGAAGTATTTTTTTTCACACAATGCACAGTCAACTGGTGAAACTCCTTGCCAGAGGATGTTGTGAAGGCCAAGACTATAACATGAATAAATAACTAGCTAAGTTCATGGAGGATAGGTCCATCAATGGCTATTAGCCAGGGTGGGCAGGGATGGTGTCTCCAACCTCTGTTTGCCAGAAGCTGGGAATGGGCGATAGGGGATGGATCACTTGATGATTACCTGTTCTGTTCATTCGCTCTGGGGCACCTAGCATTGATCACTGTCAGAAGACAGGATACTGGGCTAGTTAGACCTTTGATCTGACCCAGTATGGTCATTCTTATGAAAGCTAATCACAGGTAGGGCCTTTCTCTCTTATAGAGACTATGCAGTGGCGATACCAGCTCAACTCTTCTACCCCTCCTCAGAGACAGTCTGCATCCAGGTTAGCAGAGACCAAGGGGTCCCAGTCCAGGTGACTGTAACTCTACAAACCAAAACAGGGAATCAGACACTGATCACACGATCTGTCTACCAGCCCAGCTTCTTTGACTGCACCAGCTTCCAGGTGAGCAACAGAGAGACCATGTATTGGAGCTGCAAACACAGTAACGTGGGGTTGGGAGAACACCTACTAGGTTCTCCTATTGCTGGAGGAGGTAGGCAAGGATTGTGTATGCAGATACCTCAGCCTTCCCCATGCACTCCTGCTTTTCAAGTACTGAGCCTCCCAGCTTCTCTTGACAGCTGTACAAATGCACATCAGTCCTGCAGTGCAGTCCCCTGCTATTACAATCCTGAGCTCCCGACCCACCACTGCCAACACCCCTTGATTCTGCTCTGAAGCGCTGTAGCAGTCATCCCTCCCACCGGGTTGGAGGGTGGCCACACCACCTCACGAGGTTGCTGGGATCACTGCCTAGTATAAGGGAAATTAGACCACCAGGTGTTAGTATCCCACCCCAACCATCCTAATGGGGTGGAACCCCATACAGTCTATAGACTCTGGCCCTCAGGCAGGGCAGAGTTAAGGAGCAGTCTATGGGTTCTGGCCCTCAGGCAGGGAAGAGCACCATATAGTCCGGCATCATAGCTTTGGCAGACAGCAGATAAATGCAGGCCTTTGGCCTTTTGGGGGGAGGCTGCCACCCCAGGGGTGGGGTTGGCAGCAGCAGCATAGGGGGACCTGGGCCCCCCCAACTCCACCAGGTCCCAGCCCAGGGCCCTAACAGTGGAGGCATGTTCTACCACTAGATCAGTGGGGAATTTAACCACAACATGCTAACTTGGATTCAGGCAGTAATGCAGCCAGACTAGAGTCAGCTGTCCCTGGGCTGCTTCCTACTACCCCTGCATTTGGTACTCAGCTCCGTGGATGTCCTCAGCCTCCTCGGGGTAGGTAGGCAACAGCAGCTCACCTGGGAATGCAGGCTCCTTTGGGGCAGGGTGTCCCTTGGCTCAGCAATGACGTCAGAAGCCTACAGCAAGCAGGATGCATCTATCTCCCTCACTGTCTCAGCCCCAACTGAGATGGAGGCTTCACCTTTTATACTGTCTGTCCTCCCAGCCCACTTCCAGTAGGAGGGGCAAGTCTGGTCTGGCTCCGGCCACCTGGGTACAAGGGGCAGCCCCTCCTCCTCTGGGTCAGAGGGATGCTACCTACAAGCACTTCCTTATTTTTCTTCACTTCTTAATCAAAGACTTTGTAAAGAGTGTTGAGCTACAGGATGAGACCAGCTGGAGCAAAAAAGTCCTGCTCCTCATTATTATTATGTTTATTACGGAAACCCCTAGAGTTCTGCCCATTAGTTATGATTGGTTTGTGACTCTGTCTGCCGGTCCCTTTTCCTGTGGGTAGTTCAGAGGAAGTGGCCTTTGTTGAGGTCACACGCTTCGGGGCTGGCTCAGAGTTTCAGGAGAGACAGAAGGTCCTGATCAAGCCTGTGATGAAGGGGACCTTTGTACAGATGGACAAACCTGTGTACAAACCTGGACTGATAGGTAAGGACAGGTGTGGCCAGGGGCCTGGGAGAGAAAGCAGGAAATTCACCCTACCATCATGGCGTATCCACCATCTCCCTTGATATGCAGCTAAGCAGTGCCTGGGTCACAGGCCAGGCTGATGTGCTGTCAGCACAGGCCACAACAGAGATGTCTCTCTCAGGTCCTCCAATGCCATATCTGCTCTGAGGATATTTGGGAACCCCCTCTGCTCCCCACCCCCGCTGTTGCTGTAGCACTTGTTCAGCTCCAGCAGTGCTAGCAATGATGAGAGTGCTAGTGTGGACAGGGCTTGGGTGTCTCTACTGATGTGTCAGGAGAGATGACATGGTGATAGCAATGTAAGTGGTCTGTCTATACTCGAGCTGCATAATTGCTAGCACTGACAGAGCTGCACCAGGGCTTGAGCCGCAGCGCAAGGTTTCCCTAAGGCCCTCAGTGGAGACAAGATCCAAATGACTCTCTCTATAACAAAGAATTATGGCATTGCAACCCCCACCATCGCAGCTCTCAGCACACCTATAACCCATTCCGCAGTCCCACCCACAACTGCTCTCAATTGGGCAAAGTTGGTCACCCCAATATTGGGATTGCCTTTGCTTTGAGCAAGCTAACTATTGTGTTACTCTGCATCATTGCAGTGCCAGCATGAACAGCAAGTGGTGGCCTAGCAGATGAAATTAGTCCTGCCAGAGCAGCTTGGACAGCTTAGAGCACTGGCTCTGTCACCTGTCAGGTTACTTGCATGCAGGCCAGAGAGCAGGTGAGGTGGGCCTTGGCTCTGCCACTCCCTCCTCAATAAGCCAGGCATGCATCTTGATGTTCAGGATCCTTCTTTATTAGTCATTAATAACTATTATTAATAATTTGCTTGATTAAATTTCACCCAATCCCTCTTTTTTTTCTTTGATTTGCAGTCAAGGCACGAATTGTAACCTTGGATCAGAACTTTATTGCCAGCAATGAATCGGTAAGACTGGGAGGAAAGAACCTTTAGAAGCATGAAACAGACCGGAGGCCAGGTCCAGGACCCCAGGGGTTAGTGTCCTGCACTGCCAGGAGAGCTGAGTAGCTCCAGTCCCTTGCTCATAGTTCAGTGATTCCAACCCCTCATCAGGCATGCCCAGCTCAGCCATGAAGCTGAGTCACTCAGAACCAGAAAGATTTCAAGGGAGACTTCTGGATGTTCAGTAGATCTGAAAATTTGGGGATGGGAATTTATTTCAGAAGCATCTAATCAATTGCTTTGTTGTTTCCTTTCCATAGCACCACCTGGTGGAATTGCAGGTAAGCTATGTTATTCTGAAAGATTTTAATGATCACGTTTTACCTTGAGGAAACAGATGTTTTGGTGAGGAGGGAAGGAAGGAGCTATATGGGGACAGCCACTTATGCCAAGATGCACAGTGACAGCCCCTGATTTCTTTCAGTTCCTCCCCTTGTCACCCACAACTTTGCAGGGAGGGTCTGGTATCCATTCAGGCATCTCTTCTTGATCTCTGTCATTCAGGCATCTCTTCTTGAACCATGTCAATGACTGGTGAGTGTCACTGCACAGCAGCCAGTTGGTTGGCAAACATTTCAAGAATACCATGTACATTTTATCCTTGAGTATGTTGTGAAGTGGGGAATCATGAATCCCTCCCACACTTGAGTTTCCTTAAGAAAATGGTGAACTTTATTTAACACAGAAACAGTGAAAGAGTTTGAGAGATTGATACTTCAATAAGACAAACAATAGAAGCTCCCTTTAGCAGCTCCCAGCTCTTCTCCTTATATTATCTTTTTTTTTCATAGTATGGACAAAGTATGGGGCCTGACCACTTGAGCTAAAGAAGAATCGCTGTTAGCAACAAAAGGCTCATGATACCAATTTAGAGCAGTTCTAACTCCAGTCAGTTGAGGGTCGTAGAGTGTGCGCATTTTGCATATTACACCCATATCAGCACCCACTAAACAGTTTATTACGCTACAGAAACAGTTTCTCCTGAAACCTGTTTGAACATTTTAGAGCAATTTCTACAGACGTGGAGTTGTAAAAACTTTGCCCTTTCAGTAAGCATGGGAACATCCCAGCAACTGAAACACAGCTGCTTCCAGTTTAATCCATGTGCTTCCAAACCAGAACCTGGTAGCCCCTTAGTTGCTGGACTACGTTATTGTACAAATCATGTAATACAGAGAACAATGGTGTAATAAACTGGCTCTATGTATGTGTGTGGGAGTGAGCTGAAGAGAGAGAATCCTACCTTCTGTTGGATGGAACCAGAACCCATTTGTGTCATTGGCCCTGCACTGCTAGCAGCTAATGGAGATTTTCCTTTAGCTCATATTGGAGCAGGAGAATATGATTTCTATCCCTGATGCTTCTGTGAAGTTCCAAGGGCCTGGTGTACATCATAATGATGACTGTTATTGGCAATAACCATCCATCTCTTCAGGACCCCAAAGGGAATCGCATTGGTCAGTGGTTGAACGTGACTCCATATTGAGGCATTGTGGATCTATCCTTCCCATTGGCTGCAGAAGCACCTTTAGGAGAATACACCATCAATATGCCTGGCCTCAAGAACACCTTCAGTGTAGAGGAATATGGTAAGGGCCATTGTGGCAGGTATTTGAAGGGAGTAGGGAATGGGTGTGTTTCTTACAGACTCCTCCACCCTGTGTCAGAGGGGTGGGACCTTCCAGATGTGGGCAGGTAGCCATTTGGGTGCACTAGTGGCTAGTGATGTACAAGCAGCCACGCTGAACCCAGCATTAGTTCTCACCCTTCTTCACTCAATCCCATGTCTTCATCCTCCCACTAATGGGGCCTGCAGTTGTGCCCTGGAGAAGACCTCCCTCTCCTGGGAATGAGAAGGGAGATCTGGCTCATTCATTGACCCATTCACTCCCTCCCGCTGCCCTTTCTCCCACAGACAGGCACATGCTCTGCTTCCCCTCCTGAGACCCACATGCTGGGCCTGAGAAAAGACAGGGACGTCTGTCCCATCAGGTCTGCCCATCTCTCTCTTGCTTGGGCACACATTGCTGTGGGATCCCGGTCGGCCTTGCTGGGGAGAGAGGTGAAAGAGGAACTTGTTCTCCAGGATCCTTCAGGCTGGGGCGGGAGGGGAAGCCTTCTGAGTCAAACCCACTGGCCATTTCACTCCGCTTCTCTTGTCTCTTGCAGTGCTGCCCAAATTCAGTGTGTCGATTCAGATGCCCCCAGTGATCACCATCTTGGAGGAGAAATTCCATTTGCAAGCCTGTGGCACGTGAGCTGAAGTTAACATTTTCCTTTGGCTAAAGCTGCCCAATGAAAGGCTTTCAACACAAGCACCCATCAAAAATAAAGGCTAGAATAGTCTCTGCAGTACCCTCCCACTGCTGCACCCTGCCATTCTCCATTCTGCCATGCAATTCTTTGTCTGTGTTTCCTAAATCGGGTAAGCCTAAAATCCAGAGGTGCACCCCCCCACCGAGGGGCGTTCCCTGCAGCATCAATGTGCTGGGGCAATGGAGTCAGTACTGATGCAGGTGGAAGAGCATCTCCTACCCAGTCACCCAGCTCACTCCCTGCAGCACAGCACCACATTGCTGCACCGGGGTCAGTGATGACTTAGAGGGGAGAGCACCTACTATTGAGTCACCCATGCCACCGTCTGTTGACTTTTTCCATGCAGCTGTTGCATCATTGCCTTCCTCTGACCCTGCTTACCTTTGAGATATGATGAGTGTGCATGGCAGCTGGGCAGGGCCTTTGGCTGGTGTTTGCTTGCTCAGCAAGGCTGTTGATTTGAGGTTATCTGTGTCAATGAGTCTTGCTGTTCTCTCTCTCTTCTAAACCAGGTACACATATGGGAAGCCAGTCCAGGGCAAAGTGCGGGCCGTAGTGTGCCGCAAACCAATACACTATAGTTGGAGTGTCTTCAAAAGAAACCGGGATATTTGTCAGGAATATTCAGGCCAGGTGAGCACAGGTAGTAGTGGTGCAAACACAGCGCCTCTGCCAAAGAAAGATAAAGGGACAGAGAAAGGGGGGATGTGTCAGTGGGCAGGGAGAGAACTAGTGAAGGGGGGGCAGGGTAGGAGAAACAAAATCTATTAAGCTGTGACACTCTCAACCTGGTGGGATTTCAAGGGAAATCCCTGAACTCATGAGTAGCCCCACTGACCATCATTTATAACCCAGAAGAGGGACCTGGTCATCCAGGACCAGGAGAGTTCATCTGAGAGCCAGTTCCTGGAGTTTGTATGACAAAACAGGTACAAGAATGGCCTGTGCCGATGCAAGCTCTACCCACCCACACACTGCCAACATCCATGCCTCCACCTTGACCTGGAGAGACCAGGGGTCAGCCCCCTAGCTGGTGTCAATTGATATATGCTGATTCACAGCAGCAGAGGACCTGACCACGTCCTGAGGGAGCTTAGTCTTCAGTCTCTATGACCCACTTACTTCTCACTCCTGAGGGCCTTAACCACTGCCAGCTGTGACTCATCACAAACTTTGCCTTCTAGGGTGAGAAAAATGATTGATTTACACATTTTTAAACATGTCCAGAAAACAACTTAAAGATCAATCTTTCCCCAGGGAAAGGAGTGATGCTTTCAGAGGGCTGGTACCCAATGTCTGGCTAGTGGCATCTCATGTAAGACATGAGCTAAGCATGTGGGATTGTGTCTCCCACTAGTGACTGGACCAGATAGAGCATATGGACAAGGGGGATCCAGTGGAGATAGTGTATTTCAGAAAGCTTTTGACAGTGTCCCTCACAAAAGGCTCTTAAGCAAAGTAAGCAGTCATGGGATAAGAGGGAAGGTCCTCTGACAGATTGGTAACTAGTTAAAAGATAGGAAACACAGGGTAGGAATAAATGGTCGGTTTTCAGAATGGAGTGAGACAAATAGTGGTGTCCCCCAGGGGTCTGTACTGGGCCCAGTCCTATTAAACATGATCATAAATGATCTGGAAAAAGGGGTAAACAGTGAGGTGGCAAAATTTGCAGATGATATAAAACTGCTCAAGATAGTTAAGACCCATGCAGACTGCAAAGAGCTACAAAAGGCTCTCTTAAAACTGGGTGACTGGGTAACAAAATGGCAGATGAAATTCAGTGTTGATAAATGCAAAGTAATGCACACTGGAAAACATAATCCCAACTATATGTATAAAATGATGGGGTGTAAATTAGCAGTTACCACTCAAGAAAGAGACCTTGGAGTCAATGTGGATAGTTCTCTGAAAACATCCACTCAATGTTCAGTGGCAGTCAAAAAAGCGAACAGAATGTTGGGAATCATTAAGAAAGGGATAGATAATAAGATGGAAAATATCATATTGCCTCTATATAAATCCATGGTACGCCGACATCTTGAATACTGTGAGAAGATGTGATTGCCCCATCTCAAAAAAGATATATTGGAATTGGAAAAGGTTCAGAAAAGGGCAACAAAAATGATGAGGGTAATGGAGCATCTGCCATATTAGGAGAGATTAATAAGACTGGGACTTTTCAGCTTGGAAAAAAGATGACTAAGGGGGGATATGATAGAAGTCTATAAAATCATGACTGGTGTGGAAGTAAAGTAAAGTAAAGTAAATAAAGAAGTGTTATTTACTCCTTCTCATAACACAAGAACTAGGGGTCCCCCAATGAAATTAATAGGCAGCAGGTTTAGAACAAATGAAAGGAAGTATTTTTTCACACAACTCACAGTCAACCTATGGAACTTCTTGCCAGAGGATGTTGTGAAGGCCAAGACTATAACTGGGTTTAAAAAAGAACTAGATACATTCATGGAGCATAGGTCCATCAATGGCTACTAGCCAGGATGGGCAGGGATGGTGTCCCTAGCCTCTGTTTTCCAGAAGCTGGGAATGGGCAACAGGATGGATCACTTGATGATTACCTGTTCTGTTCATTCCCTCTGGGCACCTGGCATTGGCCACAGTTGGAAGACAGGATACTGGGCTCGATGGAACTTTGGTCTGATCTAGTATGGCCGTTGTTATGTTCTTATAAGAGTGTGTTAGTTTCACAAAATGAAAGTGTCTGTGCAATAACTCAAGTGTTTGGGGCTAGGGCTTGGGCTTTTGGTACTCTAGCCCCTGAATTCAATCACTGCTGGTGAGCCATGCTGGGATTGTTGCACTCGTGGTTGGTTCATTAGGGCACTCTCCTGTCTCCCAGATGAACAGGGATGGCTGCCTCACTGCGGTGGTGGACACTAAAGTCTATAACCTGAGTCTTCAGAACAGTTACCAGTTCAGTCTAGATGCTGTGGCTTCCCTGGAAGAAAGTGGAACAGGTACGAGAAGGATTCTAGACTCGGAGGAAGGGCTCTGATTCTCCAGTGATGATCTCTTCACCTAATGTTTTTCCTTGCCCTGCATATTCTCCCACAAGGCTCCCCAGGGAACCAAGCTTGTTCCCATTAAAGCCAATGGGAGTTTCGCCACTGATTCCCTGGTGAGTAAGACTGGATCAAAGCCTGCAAAATGGAGAGGATGTTTCTGCTTGGACAGAGGTGTTGGTTCTTTTACTTGGGGTGCATTAGAAATGTGCAGGAAGCTAGGTCACACCTGGCAGGATTCTTTTGTTCTTTACTGTAATCAGGGAAAGGTCATTTGGCATGGGAGAGGGAGGGAATGGGTCAGGAGACCCATGATATTTTCAGCAGTCCCACAAACTCCTCAGGCATTGTCTGTGCATTATTTCGGAGCTTGCATTTTGTCTATTCCTCCCTCCCCTCCCCCAACACAAACAATGCAGGATTGTTCCATACAGGCTGTTCTCCGGGGCTTTGTGTGCTAGTTCTACATGTCCCTAGCAATGGGGTGTCCACCCCTTCCCTTGGGGAGGCTCTTTCTCCATCTCATAAACTCCCTCACTGGTCGAAAATGTTTCCTGATTATCCAGCCTAGAATCTTCCCTATTTGCTCAATTTTATCCCATTCCATCTAACTCCCCTGCTTTGAGCCCCACTGATGAACTCCCCGTCCTCCTCGAGGCTTACACCCTACAGATCCAGGTCACTATCCCAGCTCTACATAGAGCAGGCTCTAGCTCTGCTGCCTTGTGAAAATGGCTCTCAGGTGTGAACGGAGAATCCCACAGACCATCTCATAAACCATGATACCGTGTGCATCTAATCCGACTGCCTTCTCTCAGTCACATGATGCACACCCCCACATTCTCTGTTCTCAGGGTTGGAGTTCAATGCCACTCAGAGCTGCAAGGTAACTTCATCCGTCACTACGCTCCAGTTTTTGGATAATAACATCTACTACCAGCCAGGAGTGCCATACCATGGGAGGGTAAGTGAGCTGGGAAGATACTAGGAAAGGAAGGGGAAAGTCCAACCTCAGGGGCTAAGGGAATGCAGTTGTCATGAGGTCCTTAAAGGGGGTGACCTTGCTCTGAGCTGCCACAGCCCCCTTGTGTGTAGCTTCTCTCTTTGTCTCTTATTCTGTCCCTCTGTGAGGATGTTAAGGTTGGTCACATTGTTCAGAACTGGTGGGGGTGGGTTAGGGGATTTGTTCATGGAGTAGCACATGGGGTTGTCAGCCTGGTGGGGGGGGATGGGGGAGAGGGAGAGATCAGTTGTTGAGGAGGGTTATGGGGCTTGTTGCAGGCTGACTCTGCTTCCCCTCTGTGGCCTTGGGGAAGGCACTAAGGCATCTAAATACTTTCAAGGTTCTGAGCCTAACTCCCATTGATTGCCATGGGAGTTAGACACCTAAGTATCTTCAAGGCATCTGGTCCTTAACCACTCTGTGCCTTGCTTCCCCATCTGTAAAAGATGGTAATAATACTTCCTTTCTCCAATCTTTTGGCTGTTTCGATGGTAGGCTCTCAAAGGCAGGGACTGCCTCTTATTCTCTGTATGCTCAGTGCCCAGCACAATGGGGCACTGATCTTGGTTTGGGGCCCTGCTAGGTGCTACTGTAATACAAATATTTATAGTCTCCAGCAGGTAAGAACATTTGAAGAGCTGCCACTAGGACAAAGGCTACCAGGGCTGTCACTCATAAGAACATAAGAACAGCCATACTGGGTTAGACCAAAGGTCCACCAAGCCCAGTATCTTGTTCTCTGACAGTGGCCAATAGCAGGTACCCCAAAGGGAACGAACAGACAGGTTATCATCAAGTGATCCATGCCCTGCCACCCAATCCAAGCTTCTGGCAAACAGAGGCTAGGGACACCATACCTGCCCATCCTGGCTAATAGCCATTGATGGACTTGTCTTCCATGAATCTATCTAGCTCCCTTTTGAACCCCGTTATAGTACTGGCCTTCACAACACCCTCTGGCAAGGAGTTCCAGAGGTTCACAGGCCATTGTGTGAAAAAATGCTTTCTTGTGTTTGTTTTAAACCTGCTACCTCCTACCTATTAAGGTAGGTAAGGTATTACCTACACTCCTCATGCTTTAGTTTGTAAAGTGATCCCCAACTGATTCTGCTGGAGTGATGAGGTCAGCGGTTGTCCAGGTGAAAGAGCATTGCACAGAGACATGCATTATGGGTGGCTTATACCTTCCCCATAAGCATCCAGCCTTGGCCTCTATACACAAGACAGGAGTAGAAGGACAAGAGGTCTCATCCAGTAACTCAGGAGGCAGGATACCAGAGTCCAGTGATCTGATCTGTTCCAGTGGGAGGAGGGTCACTGCCATGGTACAACCCATAGTGGCAATAGGCTAGATACCAGCCAGATGTGGATCAGCTCATGTCTTGTTGAATAGTGTTGTGTGGGAAATGCCAGCTCTGTGCAGAAGGACGGCGATAGACCCACAGCTCTCCTTCCAGCCTTGTCAGGTGGACATCTAGCCCCGATACTTGAGACAGTGCAGAGTCCACCCTGTGGACAGCATCAGGCCGGGCTGGGCAAGAACTGGGAGGTAACTTCAAAGCACACCACTGTCCTTTCTCTATCCCAGGCAAAGTCCACGCTGGATAGCCCATGGTACAGCTTTAGGAAGGTGGTCCCATCTTATGGCATGGCCTTCTGCTCACTGAGGCCCTTCTATTCGTCCAGCAACAGCTCAGTGAAGATCCACCCTGCACAGGGCATGCCGCCTTGTGGGGGCATGCAGCAGGTCACCGTTCACTATCATATCCTGGCAAAGGAGCTGGAAGAGGGGGCTGCCCAGGTGCAGTTCTACCACCTGGTGAGTACACAGAGTGTGGCAGTGAGCACAGGTGGATCCACATCCCTCCCCGGGGATTTCCCAGTTACTGCCTCAGCAAAACAAGGAGACATGAAACCCTCAGCCCACTTCTGCGTATGTTTCTTCTCAGGTCTTGGCCAGAGGATCCCTTGTTCTTCACGGCCAGAGTGCAGTCCCTCTTGATGCTCAGTTAAGTAAGGTCCCAGCTACTTTCTGGGCAACAGAATAGGGAGCTTATAGAAAATAACTCTCCATCTGTGCCTTCTTAGTTATTTTTAAGGAGAGGGCAGAGATCAGAGAGCCTGAGAGGAACAAAAGAGAGCAGGGAGAGCATAGAAATACAGGAGTGAACAGCAAGTTACAGGTGCGTGCAGTGCCACATGGCAGCAGAAATGTTCAGTCTTTCTTGTTTCCTTTTGTTCTCTTCTTCCCCCCCGCCCCCGACCAACTTGTGGGACTCTGATCCTGTTAGATTGCACATTCAAAGCAGCCATGGCCTGGGTCAGTTCTTGGCTGGTAGACCTCCAAGGGGAAAGTCAGGGTGATGTAGAAAGTAGTGGGGATGACTCCTTAGGGAGCACTCTCCTATCAAGTCTGTGCTGATCCCAATGCCTCAATGTGGCACTAGGGGGCGCTGTGCTGCAGGGTGGGGGGACTCAATATGGGGAGCTCTCCCCTCTGAGTCAGTATTGACTCCAGTGCCTAAATGTGGTTTGCCATTTGGCATAGCGATAGCCCTTCAAGGAGCAGTGCACAGCCTTGAACAGGAGGAAATTGAATTAGGTTTGGCTGGATCATTAGCATTTGAAAAATGCATATTATACATGCACAGCAGATGTTTTTGCTAACCTAGTTGGGTTCACACTTAAGGAAGACTCCAGTGTGCATTTGCATGCAGCAATCTGAGCTGCGTAGTGAACAGCCTACTCCCTGAATTGCCCCAACTTGGCAGGACAACAGGGATTCTCGTCCTGCGAGTTTCTCCATCAAAAGACACTCCCTTTGCCCTGGGGAAATGTGCCTGTAGCTCGTAGCTAGGAGGGCCAGCCAGTATGTTCCAAATCTCCTCAGAAGCAGAGTTCATCTGCAGCTCCACAGGAGTTCAGTCAATCAGGAGCACTGCAGAACTGAAGCATGTTAGGAGATCCCTGCTGAGATCCTAAGCTCTGTAGGAGCAGTGCTAACCTGCAACTTTGTGTGACGAAGTGGGAATTTTCTATAATATTTTTATGACGCTTATGTGTGCCTCAGTTTCCCCTATGTGCTGCAGTTACCTACTGGGTGAAATGAGACTATTTGTTCTCAAGGCAGGCTAAGACCAGGTGTAAATGGTGCCTACGGTTCCATATCAGTGGAGCTCTTGAGAAGACAATGGCAAATCCAATTGCCTGGACATGGACACCTAACAAGCAACACCATGGAGGGATATGGATTCCCCACCTCTCTGCCAGGAGGCTGAGCCACATGTCCCAGCTCAGGATCAAATGACTGTGAGGGTATAAGGAGGAAGTTAAGTGTTGGCGGTGGGAAGCAGTCCCGGCACAACTGAACTGGGACAAAGAGAGGTCACAGGGACAGGGCTTTGGGCTCAGTGCTGACCAGTGCTGGACTGTGCTGTAACTTTCTTTGCCCTGTGCTAACCAAGGACTTTCTATGCTGTGTTCCAGTCCACTAATAAACTCATCTGTTTTACAACACTGCCTGAGGGTCACTGGCAATGCTGACAGAGGAGGTGCGTTGCTCCCTAAGATTGTACAAGTCTCCTCCAGGGGTCTGTCTCAGTTGGACTCGCTGAACAGAGATCACTGTGTGAAGCAGGGGTGCTGAGGGACCGGAGGTCCAGCCTAAGGGAGCGGTGAAGCCGTGTGGCTTATCCTAGGGGGTCTGGCACACTGAAGGGCTCCTCCCAGAGGTTGTTCCAAAGTGGGGGGCCATAGCACCTATCCTGTGGAACTAAGACACTTTGAGGAACTCAAGTTGCAGGCAAACTGCTGCAAATGGGAGGACAGCTCCCTTCTACTACTACAGGACTCTATGATGCGAGAAAGCGGCTGTCCACATACTAAACCAACCAAGAGCAGCACAGCTAAGGAGCACCACTACTACAGAGCATAGGAACTCTACATGAGCTTCACTTTACAGCCACGGAGCACCTGAGCTGTGCAGGATGGGAGCAGGCAGGTGTTCTCTTGTGCAGTTCCTACCCTAATTGGCAGCATCACTTATGTGCAGTGCCGCTACTGCTGAGATTAATAATTTTGCATGTTCTGTTTGCCATTTATTGCAAGCCAGCAGAGCTTCCAAGCTATTTTTATGGTGACAGAAGTTTCTTCACTTGCGTTTTCTTTTCCTTTTAAAAATACATAGGAAATTACATGCAAAAAACCATGTTAAGAAACACTAAGGTCGCAAAAGGTAGCACTCAAAAGTCAGCAGGAACAAAAGTTAAGGTCTAAATAGGAAAGGCCTCATACACCAATCTCCAGCTCTCCCGAGCCTGGGTTGGAACCAGGGCCCTGCCAAACTTGAGACTGGGTTGGATCTAGTGATGACAGCTATGTCTCCTATTCCGTGATCTCCTGGAGCCAGGCCATCCCCTGGCCTTGGCTTTGGGGATTCTGGATGAGTTGTCAGTTAAATTTGAATGCCTTCTATGGAGTCCGAGCTCGTGCATTGGCCATAGGAAAGATCAGCTTCTCTTGGTTTGCAGTAAGGTCTCAGCTTTGACCTATGAACTTGATGTGATCATTGTTACCATAGCCTGGTCCCAGATGGACTCTCCCACCCTATTCTGCCTCTCCACCCTAATATTATCTGTTTCCACCTGCCTGTGTGTGTGTCCATCCCTGTCTCCAGGTATACAGTATGTTCAGCTATCCTAAGGAGTACCCCTACATCATCAGAGACACTTACAATGACCCCTGTGATGGCCAAAGGCGTCGCAGGGGGAGTCCTGAGGCTTCTGCATCTCCAGGGACCTCTAGTTCTTCTTATCAGATGACTGAGACTCCTAGGCTTAACTACGCTGCTCAGAGGCATGGACTTTTCACACCTCAGAGCAACATAAACAGGGTCAATCTACTTTTCTAGGTTAGATCTAAGCTGATCACATGATGAAGCTGTAAGGAGAGTCCTGCTCCTGGATTCCGAGCTGGGCGAATCTGGCATAACTCTACTGATGTCACAAGAGTTACTCCAGATGGACGTTGGTGTAAATGAGTGCAGAATCCGCTTTTATCCCATATCTGTACAAGGGGGACAATAATGCTTACATACCTCTGCAGATCCCTTTGATGGAGCTGCTCAGGTGCAAAACTCTGAACATTATTATTATAAAGAGGAACTGGGAGGGAGATCACTCACCCAAAGAATGGGATGGCTGCAAAACATCTTCACTGTCTGGCTGGCTCTCTGCAGGATACCAGCGGCATCCGAAATAAGCACATTGATGGCTCATACAGCACCTTTGGAGAAGGCCAGGGTCCAGGGAACACCTGGTAAGAACAGATCCCCAGAGCATGAGCTGAGAGCTGGCAGAGCTCAGGTCAGGCATGGCAAAGAGGAACAGATCTGGCCAGGGAAGCACTGCCCTCAGTATAGGGAATCTGAGAAGGTTCGGAAAGTCGGATGCTACTCTGAACTGACACTGGGGCTGGGAAATCTGACCCGGGAGCTGATGTACTGATTTGGGGGGGGTCTCCATGTTTGGGTGTCCAAAGTTGGGCATCCCAGCGTAAGATGCCACCTTTTGAAAATCGGACTGCAAAAGCTTTCTCCTCGCACAAGACTCCCATGACTCTTTGGGTAAGTCTATGCTGCACACCGAGCCTGGACCTGTGGGACCCCGGCTTGAAGACTTGGTGTTTTCAACCTAAGTATCTGCGCTGCATTGCACACCTGGGTTTGCAGTTAGGTCCCTCAGTCATGTGACACATCCTTACTGCACTACACAGAGCTTCTGACTCAGGTCTGCAGATGGGATTTCAGCCCTGCTGGCCCCACCCGCACTTGGGGAATGAGGTGAGAATAGCAGGGACCAGAGGGGAGAAACAACACTGAATTATCAAAAAGAAAAGGAGTACTTGTGGCACCTTAGAGACTAACAAATTTATTTGAGCAGAAGCTCCAAAATGTCCTGGTGGGAGGGGGTGAGTCTGAGCTCAGTGCTGAAAGCTTCAGATTTTTTTTATTTTGTGTGTTGCTTCTGTTTGCCCCCTCCTACTCTCCTAATACTACATCGGGGGGCAGCCCGTTTGTTTCACCCCATGCGCAAAATACAGTGGGAGATACCATGATGTTTGTGTCCTTTTAGAAACCGTTCTTCTGGGACTAGCAACCCACGCGTTCTCTGTCCCCTGACCTATCTCTTCCCTTGCCTCAGGCTGACTGCTCTTGTCCTCAAGACATTTTGCCAAGCCCAGCACTCCATCCACATAGACGAGCAGAACATAAAGGATGCTGCCAGGGCCCTGACCTGGAGCCAGATGCCATCCAGCTGCTTCCAGAACATGGGGAAGCTCTTCAACAATGGCTTGATGGTACAATGCACCCCCGCTGTTTTCCAGACTCCCCAGTGTTGCCTCCCACTCTGTCCCCTGAGCTGTGTGTCAGGAGCAAAGCCCAGCTACACTGCTGGGGAAGCCATGTTACTGGACAGCCTGCCCTATGGATCCAGGATCTCCTCTGATCCAGGGCTGTGCTTGATCAGGGCTGTATTTATCCGGGGTGGTGAATGTAGAGCTAGGCCAAAAATTTTGGCTGAAACTTTTTTGGTGAAAAATGCAAATTGAGCAGCACCGAAACAGTTTGCGAATTTGGGTAGGTCTTGCTGAATTGCTTTGGCCAAAAAAACAGGTGATAAAACATTTTGATTTTTTGGGGGACTTCAAATCAACTTTTTGTTTCAAAATTTCTTTTCATTTAATTTTTAAACCAATGCAACTGTTACAGAGAAGCTCGAAATTGGAACAAAACGTTTTGTTCAAACCATAAAGAAATATTTTTCCATGTTTCGATTTCCAAAAAAGTTTCATTTTCAGTTTGATGCAAAGTGATTTCCTGCCCCCCTCCAATATTTTGGAACTGGCAGACAACCAAAAACTCAGTCAATTTCCCTGCTCTCTAATTGCGGCTGTGGAGATCCCCGCTCCTCTGGGAAAGGGTCAGCCCACAAGTGTCCTGAACCAACCCCATCTCCAATCAGTCCTGCCTGCTACCCCCACAGCAACCGCCCCTGCTGCCAGACCGTCCCATGACCCCTCAGCAAGGAGCCTGGTCTGCCTTCCCCAGTACCGAATGCTACTCAGAGGGCAGAGATTGACAGAAAGGAAATGGGGAGGGGGCTGCATCACCAATATGTGGTGCATCTTGATATAAATCCATAGTATAATCACACTTTGAATACTGCGTGCAGATGTGGTCACCCCATCTCAAAAAAGACATATTGGAATTGGAAAAGGTTCAGAAAAGGGCAACAAAAATGATTAGGGGTATGGAACTGCTGCCATATGAGGAGAGATTAATCAGACTGGGACTTTTCAGCTTGGAAAAGAGACAACTAAGGGGGGATATGATAGAGGTCTATAAAATCATGACTGGTGTAGAGAAAGTGAATAAGTAAGTGTTGTTTACTCCTTCTCATAACACAAGAACTGGGGGGGGGGTCACCCAATGAAATTAATAGGCAGCAGGTTTAAACAAACAAAAAGAAGTATTTCTTCACACAACACACAGTCAACCTTTGGAGCTCCTTACCAGAGGATGTTGTGAAGGCCAAGACTATAACAGGGTTAAACAAAAACTAGATAAGTTCATGGAGGATAGGTCCATCGATGGCTATTAGCCAGGATGGGCAGGGATGGTGTCCCTAGCCTCTGTTTGCCAGAAGCTGGGAATGGGCAACTGGACACACTGGGAGACAAGGTGGTCAGGGAAGGGAAATCAGCCCAGTGCTCTCTGGAAGAAGAGAGCAGTTTGTGCTAGGAAGATATGTGCTGTGAGGGGAAAGTTGCTTCATCAGAGGTGGAAGCTCAAACACCCTGCCCAGACTACCTCCTCCCAAGTAAATGGTACCATGGCTGTGGTAGGTGCAGGTTTGTTCCATTTAGGAAGGTGGCTTAGGGAGAGCTGGGCTGGGGAAGCAAAGACTGGAAACCTCCCGGTGCTCTGATCTCATTGTGTTTCCTTTCCTCTTCTCTGGTTGTTGGGGAATTATAGGGTGCAGTGGAGGAAGGACTTGGGCTGAGCGCTGTCATCACCACAGCCCTCATTCGCTCCGGGCTGCCGCAGTCGGTGAGTATCAGCAGCAGGAACGTGCTCTCTGAAAACAGTGTGCTCTGCATATACTCTCACTCGCTGGCAGCATGATCTGTATGTGCTCCAGGTGCTCGCTGACTGCCTAATCAGAGCACACACGGCTTATACACTCCGCATATCTGCACACATTCTGTCTGCACTGCCCTCCGTTAGGTACCTCGATAATGTGTGTCACTCCCTTGTTTGCATTCTAGGACACAGTCTTGCAGAAAGCTCTGAAGTGCGTAAAGAATCTAGTCAGTGCTGATCCTGGCAGTTCCTCTACAGCCAGGCACTAGCAGCAAATGCCTTTGCTCTGGCTGGGGATGAGGTAATGAGGAAAGAAATAGTAAACAGATTGGATCAATCAGCCATCCTAGCAGGTATGACAATCCGCAGGTCAGGATGGAGACACTGACACAGCTGTGAGGGGAACCCAGGACAGGAATAGCAGGGGGGCTGCAGGGCAGGGACAAGGGGCATTGGCAGAGCTGGGTGGGGAGCCCAGCACTGAAATAGCAGGGGGGCTGCAGGGCAGGACTGAGGGACATTAGGAGAGCCAGTAGCTGTTGGCCAAGCCCTCACTGTAAACAATATACACTAGGTGTCTTTCCCATCCACTTCTCCTCAGATGGGCAAATGTATTGGACCCAGCAGCCCAAACCGAAGGAGGGATCCATGTACTGGTATCGGGCTCCATCCATTGATGTGGAGCTGACATCTAGCATCCTCATGGTTCATCTTTTGAAGCCAAACTTGTCTTCTGCTGACATCGGAAAAGCATCCCAGATTGTGAGCTGGCTCACCAAGCAGCAGAACCCCTATGGAGGCTTTGCCTCAACCCAGGTAACCTGCTGCTTCCCTCACAGGCAGAGAACCCATCTTGATCTGGGGGCTGTAAGAGTAATGGGCTGTAGGCCGTAATGCTGTCCTGGGGGGAACAAACCACCTAGCCTGGGAGGCTGTGTGGAGCTACCTGCATGTGGAGGCTGGGGGGAAATCTTTCTCCAGCTCATGCTATCTGTTCTAGGGGAAGCCTCCATCTCTTCCTACGTTGCCCCTCACTGTGGTGTGAGGGGTGGGGCAGGAGGAGGGATGGGAGCTCACAGACTCTGTTTCCCCCATCATATGTCTGTTTCCCAGGACACTGTGGTTGCCCTTTAAGCCTTAGCCTTGTATGCCCTCAAGACCTACAGCAAAGATGGCCCTGACCTCCATGCTTCCATCTCCTCTGAGGGCTTCAGCCATGAGATCAAGGTGAACAACACCAACCAGCTTCTGCTGCAGACGGCGCAGCTGCCAGCTATCCCCAGCAGCTACTCAGTGCAGGCTCAGGGCCATGGGTGCCTGTTCCTCCAGGTCAGTCTGGGCAAGGGAGAGGGGCCCTTTCTGGGGGAAGACTCCATTGAGCCAGCCATGGGTGTAGGAAGGAGACGAGAATACTCCCTGGTATTCAGCCTGGACTGGAGAGCAGGCAGTTGGAAACTACCCTGCCCCAGGTCCCCAGGGCTGGGTGGATGGGATAGTTGGGGGTTTAAGGGTTTTTTTTATATTTCTCAGTCAGAGATAAGAGAGTCCATCCCCACCAGGCCAGAGGAGCTGCTGTCTTCCAGGAGGCCTGGTGGCCAATTGCCAGACACAGGGGGACAGCGCAGCCACCCAACCTACCCAGTCCTCAGTATGGTCCTTTCCCCCGATTGTGTGAGACAGCAGAAGGCCTGGAGAGCACAGTTTGCTCTGTGACATCTGCCCCTGCACTGGGGCTCTCTGTCCATGTCTGCCTCTCTCTGTGTCTCCTGACAGACCACCCTTCGATACAACATCCCTCCCCCAAGGAGCGACCTCACCTTTGCGCTTTCTGTGAGGACGGAATGCATCGGCCTGAATGCTGCCCACTTTCCTGTCACCATTCAAAGCCGGTAGGAGACCCACAGCTGCCACTCGCCATCCTCGTGCACAGGGGCTTCTGGCTGTTAACCTCCAGCTCTGTAGCAATCTCCAGTCAGGCAGGGTCCTCCTTTCCCACTCCTCTTGGGAGGCCTAAGTGTTGCTGCGGACGCAGTCTTCCTAGGACAGGGTCCTCCCCCATCCTCCCAAGCACCATGGATGTTACTAGCCCTGGGGTGAGCGGTGCAGGCTGCGGCCCCGACCTGGGCAGTGCTGATCACCCCCAGCTCCCCATGAAGCCAGCAGTGTTCAGCATCTTGCAGGATTAGGCCCTGAAACACTAATGTGGAGGGACATGCACAACACACGGGCTGAACCAGCCCTTACACTCAGCTCAGACCTCCTCCACCCCAGCCCCAGCGGTTTGTCACTCCAGCCTCTTCTGCCTTTCTCAGGCCTGGTTAGGGTTAGAATTGCTGGCATGCCATCATGCTCTCTGCTGTGAATCTCCAGCCCCAACTGGAAGCAATAAATACCAGGAACTCCTGGGGAATTTGTTCTCTTGTGACTTTGGACACAATTGGTAGGGGAGGTGCTATGGAGAGTAAATTGGGGGCACATATCTTGGTGTGTGTGTATTTATTACACTGCAGTTATGGAGAGGGATGCTGGCAGGAGAATGCCTATAGAGAGAAGCAGATCTCTCTGTCTGGCTCCCAACGGCCAAGCTGGAATCTGTCTGCTCCGTGGATCACAGTCTCACAGGGTGATGTTACTCTCTTCTATCCCTGGGCTCTTGCGGCAGCTACACTGGGAACCGTGTGTCCACCAACATGGTGCTGATCGAGGTGATGATGCTATCTGGCTACAGCCCTGTGACAGAGTCCTTGGAAGAGGTGAGCGTGCACACAGCCACCTACAGCCCTCCATAAAGTCTGTGTGCCGGGAAAACTGGTTTGTATCCACGAGGAGGCTTATCTGCAAAGCGGTAAGAAGAAATGTATGTGCATTTCAATGGTCAGAGAAATCCAGTTCTAGCTCTTCTCCTCCCAGAGGCCACAGCACTCACAGTCCATCCCAGGACTCTAGAAGTGGGATTCTGGTTACCCAGGACAATCACCACCCACCCCTTCCCTTGAATGTATCACACTTGCTTGCATGCAGGCAAGACTCCCTGGAGTCCTTGCTGGAGTCTTTGGGTTTGTTTTCTATTCTCAGTTAAAGAAAATGTCCGTGGTAAAGAAAATTGAAAGAGAAGTTGAGCAAGTCACCCTCTACCTGGATGAGGTGAGTTCAACTCAAACTTCCTTTTAGCTCTAAAATAAACTAGTCTCTAATTTCAAGCGCCCAGCGTGAGACACCTAGAGCCTGGTTCGCAAGGCTGTTGAGCACCAACAGCGCCTGCTGATTTCAACTGGAGCAGTGAGTGCTTGGCACCTCTGAGAACCAGGCCCAACTAACCCAGTGCAGCTCCTTGTTCCCCTCTAGTGATTGGACCATGTGGAGAGTTTTAGTCTTTTGCTACCTTGCTAGTCTCATAGCAATGATTTTTAATAAATCCACCTATTTGGGGGTAGTCCTATATGACTGAAGAATAACTAACATCATACCTCTAGTTAAGAAAGGGAAGAAAAGTGATCTGGGCAATTACAGCCTGATCTCAGTCATATGCAAGGTTTTAGAGCAAATTGTGAAGGCAAGAATAATTATATTCATAGAGGTAAAGGGGATGCAATGCAACATGGATGTACCAAAGGTAGGTCATCCCAGACTAGCCTGATTTCTTTCTTTGGAAAAGGAACTGATTTTTTAGATAAGGGAAGTGCGGTAGATCTAATATACTTGGACTGCAGTAAAGCATTTAACACAGTACCACATGGGAAGTTATTCGTTAAATTAGGGAAGACAGAGTCAGTACAAGCATCGTATGGTGGAGAAGGAACTGGCTAAAGGGGAGAAGGCAATGGTTATGCTGAAAGGTGGATTATCAGACTGGAGTGAGGTTACTAACAGAGCTCCTCAAGGATCAGTCTTGGGGCCAATCTTATGCAATATTTTTATTAATGACCTTAGCACAAAAAAGGAAATTTCCTGATGATACACAGTTGGGAGGCATCGTCAGTAGAGAGGAGGACTGGAATATTACACAGGAACATGTGAATGACTTTGAAGACTGGAGTGACAGAAATGGAATAAAATTCAATAGTACAAAGTGCAAGGTCATGCACTTAGGTTCTAATAATAAGAATTTCTGCTACAAGCTGGGGGTTCATCAGTTAAAAGGGCAGAGAAAGAGAGAGACCTGGGTGTGTAGGCTGACCATAGGATGACTATGAGACACCAATGTGATGTGGTTGAGAAAAGAGCAAATGCGATCCTAGAATGTATCAGATATCATTCTCAGGGAGGTGATGTATCAGGCGAGTCATTTCCAGTAGAGAGAGAAATATTAATGCCATTATTCAAGGCACTGGTAAGACCTCATCTGGAATACTGTGTATAATTTCTGGTTGTCCACGTTCAGGAAAGATGAATTTAAACTGAAATAGATGCAGACAAGAGCTATTAGTATGATCAGGGGAACGAAGGGCCTAGTTTATGAGAAGAGACTGGAAGGGCTTGGTTTATTCAATCTAGCAAAAAGAAGGGTAATTGTTCACTATAAATACATCAGGGTAAATGACAGGGAGGGTGAAGAGCTACTTAAGCTAAAGGATAATGCTGGCACAAGAACAAATGGATGTAAATTAGCCATGAACAAATTCAGGATGGAAATTAGAAGTTTTCTAACCATCAGACAGTTGAGGTTCTGGAACAACCACCCTGTGGGGGGAAACAACTGAATTTGTTTCAAGAGAGAGCTGGATGAATGTATGAGTGTGATTGTGTGACAGTGGTGCATGTGATGGTGGGGGCAGGGCTCAGCAGCTCCACGGCTTGCTTCTGGTTTATGTCCTGTGTTCCTAATGCTTATGCTTCAGGGCTTCAGCCAACCACCTGCCAGGGCCAGGAAGGGATTTTTCCCCCCCAATGTATTTTGGGAGCTGTTTTTTTTTTAATCGCCTTCCTCTGAAGCAGCAGGAATGGCTGGGGCTGGAGATGGGACTGGGGGAGGGTGGGCCAGGGGCTCTGAGGTGGCACCAAGCATTTTCTCTCTCAGATGCTGGGCTGGCTGGATCTTGCTCACAAGCTTAGGGTCTAACATCACCATGTCTGGGGTTGGGAAGAAATTTTCCCCCATGTCAGACTGGCAGAGACCCTGGGTTTTTTTCTCCTTTCTGTGCAGTGTGAGAGTGTGAGTCATATGCCAGGATCACTTGGGTATATCTCACTTAATCATTTCCCTGTCATTGCAGGGGGCCTCAGTCACTGGTGCACCTTGGTCCCTCCTACTCTCTGCCTGTGGCACATAATAGTCTAGTCTCCTGAGGACTGTAATACTTGGTGTCATTTTGGTTAGGTTTAGTGTGCGGGTGCTGGGTAGTGGTGGTGATGAACTGTGATATACAGCAAGTCAGACTAGGTGAACGGGGAGGAAATATCTCTTCTGGCCTTAAACGCTGTGTCTCTCTGACCATTGCACACTGTCTTTGTTTTACACCAGTCCACAGTATGTGACATGCTGCCAGATCAGAATTCTCCATTTATTCACGCTGGTGCTAACATTCTGACTGCCCATTGCACTGGTGGAAACTGCACAAGGCGCATGGCAGGGGACAATCGGGCCCCAGGTGTCTAAAGAGTGGCACAAATGGAGGCACCCACAGTTCAAGGCCACATTTGTGCATCAAGCAATAAAGAAAGGGGAAATCTCCCATGGGACTACAGCTGGGATCAGGGGTGACCCGGTGTATAGTGAAAAGAGGACTCTCTAAATGGGACTAGGATGACAGTGCATTTCCATGGTGGGCAGAGGCTGGCTCTAGGGGAACATTATCACACAAGATTTTGGTTCTGGCTGTAACGTCTGCCTTTGCATCTCTGCTCTTTAGCAGACTTGGGACTCTCAGTACTTTACCCTTGTGGTGCAGCAAGAAATCCAAGTGAAGGATCTGAAGCCTGCCAACGTGAAGGTCTATGATTACTACATGCCGGGTAAGCTCAGAACTGCTGAACAGTGGCTATACTATTTCAGAAGTCTGCGGCCTGATCCTGCAAGGTGCTGGGCACTCACAGCACCCCTTGAAGTCGATGCCTGTCATGGTAGCATTGCACCTCTCAGGATTAGGCCCTTAATGAGCAATTTGTAGTGGCAGCTCAGAACCTCAGATTCCTACAAATCGAAGCTGATGGACAGACGTGTCTGATAGCTAATATCTGGCCAATCCCTCCCTCAGCACTGCGTCCTGCCCCCTGCTGTACACTTGCTAGCTGAGCTTGCTCTCCGGTGTCCTAGTGAGCAGTCTGGTCACTGCAGCAGAGTGAGCGCTAGGGTGAAGCGGATAGGGGCCGTGGGCAGAGATTTCCCTGCAGAGAGCCAAGGCTGTAGAACTTGCTCTTCATTCAGATCCAGCTGAGCCTGGAGCTTGCTAACTTTAGGGCATGCTGCAAGTGCCAGTGTTTTCATAATGGATGGATTGAAGATGTCTCCTCTGGGAGCCTGACCTTTCCAACAAAAGAAGAGGACGGAACCCAAAAGAGCTTTCCTTTTGTGTGAGGGAATGCAGACAGAGAGGCACAATGGTGGGTGGTTTAGGTAACAGGGAAAATAATATATCCCATCTGCCCTGGGATCTTCAAGAGGTGAGGAGCTAGAGACATGTCAAGGAGTGGTGTTGTTCTGGGCCAACTCTGAGGCCACCAAGGATGTCACTGTTCTTGGAATGCACTGCTCCAAAAGCCAAGGCCCTGACCACTCGAGCTAAAGGAGAATCCCCCATAGCTGTTACCAGTGCAGGGCCTATGACACACAGATCAGCAATTCTGAGTCTAGCCAGTCTAGGGTATTGGTATGCTCTCTCTTTATTATGAGCAAATGTGCTGGCATTGCATTTGGCTCTGCTTTCATGGTTTCTGACAAATGTGTTTCATGGTCAATTTCCCTGCCTTTTACAGAAGAAAATGCTGTGACAAGCTATGGCACCCCCTGCCTGTGAGGTGAGTAGGTGGTACATCCTCTCATGCTTTGTGTGTGATTGTCTGGCGCACACCGCGAGGCCTGAAAGTTTGATTCAAGAAAAACATCAACCTGGGAAAAGCGTGTTGAGGGTGGGAGGGACTCGCATACAGCAGAACCTCGTTTATCTGATCTAATTGGGACCGGAGCCAGATCAGATCAACATAAATCCAGACAACTGCAGAATGGGAAAGTGCAATCCTGCGGCACCCTCTAGTGGCCACAGGCGAGATGGCCTCTTTCTGGACTTGGCTGGTTGTCCGGTTAGCCTGGACAGATGGTTAATGGAGGGTCGGATAAACGGGATTCAACTGTAGTTAAGGGGAATGCTTCTGCCAGTATTTAAATTGGGGTGATGAGATTGTTGCTGTGGAGATGAGAGAATCTGTATTGCTGATCCCCCGAGCCATCCAGTTACCCAGCTTGGGGCTGGCTGGAAATGGGGCTGGAATGACGAAAGGCTGAAGAGCCATCCACCAGGGTCCCTGAGTGCTCAAGCCCTGCGGCGTCTGTTAGTCAGGCAGTCAGGCCAGTAGGAGTCATACACCTCCTGTTGTCATAACAGTGGCTCTACTCTGTGGCTGAACAGAACTCAGTAGCAAGTTAACTTACTGGTTAGGGGCCAATGTCATTATTGCAAGGATTTTACTGAGCCCTAGAATGGATCCTGATCACTCTGTGTTTAGACGGAGATCAACGTCTGTTTCAATAGAGCTACGGGATCCTCCTCGTGAGGCAGGGCTGAGTATGAGCAGAGCACTGGACTTGGATTTTGGACATCTAGACTCTGTTCTTGGCTCTGCTGGATGACCCTGGACAAATAATTTGATCTGTGCATTTTCCTTTCCCCTTATCTGTACAATGGGCATGGGAGTGGGAAGATACCTGTCTCCAAAGGGTGCGGTGATGCTCAACTTATTCATGTGTGCAAAACGCTTTAACATTCCCAGATGAAAGATGCTGGGGGGGGGCAAAATGTTATTGCAATGAACAGGCTGGTGTGCATCTGCAATACTACGTTCTGCTGGATGGAATCAGCACTACCCTAAACTTGCTGTCACAGACCCTACACTGTCAGTGGAGTGAGATTCTCCTCTGGCTTTAGCTCAAGTGGCTGGGGCCTGGGATGTTGAAGCAGCAGGAGGGGATTACTATCCTTGCTGTTGCTGTGAAGTTCCATGTAGCCAAAGTGTCATAAATCTCCATTGGCTGCTTGTGTTATTTTTTTTCTCAGGGTTGATTATGTCTTTCTTTTGCCCTCCCCACCTCAGTCAGGGACACTTTGTAAGTCCTTTTCTTTCCTCTTCACAGGATTGGGACAGTCAGCTGCTGACAGCTTTCCAACAGACCTTTGTCAATCGTGCCCTGCTGATGTCAGATACCATAGTGAGAGATTATGGGTGACGGGACTAATCAATTGCCAGAACCAGGAAACTCACATCTGCTGGTCATGCACCAACCTCATCCCTGTGGGATCCCATCATTCTGCAGTGACCATCAAACCAACCTTGCATGCAATTGTTTTAATTCTTTTCCTTGGGCAATTCGCCAGATTAAATTGACTTGAAGCCAAAGACACCCTCCCCCTGGAAAGGAAAGCCAGACAGGAACTGCGAGCCGGGAAGGAAGCCCTAATCCAGTCTTCCCAGCCAGAAGCTCCTCCATGAATCCCTCACAGGTTCCCCACAATGTTGCACAGCCATTGCCTTCCCCACTTCCCAGCAGGAGGCTGCAGGAATCTCATTGAGCTGTGGTGGGAGTCACTGCTGGATGCCTCGCTTCCATCCAACCTCCTCCCCCTGCACTGAAAGACAGAGCAGAGCCATTACTCAGCGGACAGGGGGCAGCAGTTCACCCCAAACACTTGGAGATTCTGTCCCCCTTGGTATCATCTGGGAAAGCAGCTGGGTTGCTGTGTTAGAGCAAAGAGAGACAGGCAGGACGGGTGTGATCCAGCCCGACCACTCCCCTTGGCCTCAGTGGGCTTTGGGGCAGGCCCTGCCTTGGCCAGCAGTAGGTGGGCTCCTGAGCTCCTTGGTCAGAGTTCTGTCTTAGATCCAGCCCCAGGGAAGTGCTTCCTGGAGTGAGGCTCCATTTTATTCCTTCAGAGGCAGCTTGCACAGAGCCAGCTACAGCTGCCTGGCGTGTGCAGTGGTTGCAGGAACCACCAGGAGGCAGGGACAAATACCTCAACCCCACTCCAAAGGCTGGATCCCTTCTTCTCCCCCTAGACAAGGTGGCACCATCCCAGCTGCTGCTCCCTATTTGCTCCATAACAAGCAGGACTCCTGCCTCCCCACAACTCCTCCCTCCCCCCACAAGGGTTTCAACTCCAAGCACAACAGAGAGATGCTTCCACCCGCATAGGAGAACTCTCACTCGGCCCCTCTTCCCCAGTCCCCTGCAGTGGCTTCCTCACTGTGTCCTGACCAGTGCTCTCCACTACCTAGCAGCCACCCCATTGTCTCCTGGGGCACCTCCTGCCCTCTGGATTCCCATCATACCCCACCCCAGACATCCACTCTCACCCACCCCGCTGCAGCTGTCAGCTCCTGAGCCGCTGGTTAGCCTCACTGTGCCAGAGCTCACACCTACCTCAGCTGCAGACAGCATTATAGTCAGCCAGGGCTCGCTCCTCTGCAATGGGAAACAAGAAAGCCAGAATTACACCCAGGAGAGAGTGTGCAGAGTCTGACACCAGCTCCTTTCAGCCACAGCTTGGAGGCCAGGAAGAGCCTCAGCTCCCTGCCTGGATACACAGCAGCCACCACCACCCACCTGGCTGGTAGTAGTCATAGACTTTAATGTTGGCTGGTTTCAGGCCCTTCACCTCGATCTCTTGTTCCAATTGCAGGACGAAAGTCTGTGACTCATCGCTCAGCTTGTGGAGGTAGGAGGGAGACCAGAAAGGAAAGGGAGGGATAGAGAAAAAGAAGTTACACACCTGCTTTGGTCAGGGCTTGACGTGACTTTCTCTACTTAAAGCGCTCCAGGCTGTTAGAGGGTCAGGACTTTAGAAAAGGAGCAACTACTAGGATTGGCAAACACCAGACAGAGTGACAGGGCTATACAAGCTTCCCCACTGCACAGCTCTCCCAGTGCCCCTCAGTCCTGCCCTGCAGCCCCCCCTGCCATTCCAGTCCTGGGCTCCCCACACAGCTCTTCCAGTGCCCCTCAATCCTGCCCTGCGGCTCAGCCACCCCCCCTTTTTGTCCAAACCAAAAGCTCTTGCTCAAATTTACCTTCTCTAGATAAATGAAGATTGCATCAATTTTCACCTCCGTTTTCCTAACGAGGGGTCTCTGCTGCAGCTGAGACAGGAGATAAGAGAATTTCTGAGCTCCTCTTCCTCACCCCAGGGAAGAGAGTGTGAGCGGATCTATAGGTTCGGAGGCATGGTGTGAGAAGTGCCCCGCCCCTGCCCGTATGTCAGGTTTCATTTCCTCAGGCGTCCCCTCATGGAGAGTTTATTCATAGATTCCGAGGCCGGAAGGTACCACTGCGACCTCAACACAGACCATAGAACATCCCCAAAACAATTCCTAGAGCAGATCTTGATTTAAACATTGTCAGTGATGGAGAACCCATTATGACCACCGGTAACTTGTTCCAATGGTTCATTATTATCACTGTTAAAAATGTGTGCTTTACTCATGATAATTCTTGCAGGCCTAGGGAAGAGCAGGGTCCTGCCCGGATGCTCTCCAAATGAGCTGGGACAATCTCCCCCTCCCAGGAGCGAGTGGCATGGATATGCTATACGTAACTGACCCCGTCTTGGGTGTCAGTCTGTAAATCCTCTCAGCAGCAGCTGGAGCAGTTCTGGGTCCGCCTGCTGGACTTGAGCTCTGATTCACAATCAGGCCAGCTACTGTTTGGTCTGACTCCTCGCCCAGCTCATGAATGCTAATACGGCTCCAGACACAGGGGAGGGAAGGCTCTAGATTCCCAGATGCTAGGCAGCCTGGGAGTAGTGTGTAGAGAGACATCAGTGGTGGCCCAAGGTGGTTCAAAGGCTCCAAGTCTTACAGGGGGTTGCAGGGGCAGCTGAGTGAGGGTCCTCACAGCTATCTAAGAGCCTCTGTCTGTGGAAGCTCCCTCCCCTCTCAGCAAGGACAGATCCCACCAATGATTCACCACCTCACCCTTTGCCATGGCCCCCATTCTGATGCCAAGATTCCTTACCGATGTGCGGGAGCCCGAAGCCAGACTGAATCCAGACAGCAGGGAGACCTCCACAATCACCATGTTGGAAGTGACTCTGCTCCCAATGTAGCTGGGAGTGAGGAGATGGTCAGACTGTGAGCCGGGGCTAAATGAGGTTGTAACATTTCCTCCCTATCAGTCCTCACCAGCACTAGCCCTCCTGTGCACAGGGACTGGTGCCCAGCGTCCTGGCAGGGAGATGAGGCCTTGGCATTCAAAGATCTGGGGGCTAATGGGATCACCCTGCTCTGAGCTGCCCCAGCCTCTTGGGTATCCTTCAGAGATTCCCTTCTCTGTACCTATCAGGCTCCTCCCCCAGCTGGATAAAGCTACAGGACCCTCCCACTGTCCCACCCCATTGTCAGGCACCTGGTCCTGACCTTCCTCCCCATCCCTCCCTGCTGTTCTTTCCCCACACGGATAAGCACCCCAGCCCTTTGGCTTGCCTTGTTCCCAGCTGCCAAAGCTCTCTGCATCTCCCCCCTTTCCCCCCCCCAAGTGGCCTGATCCCCGGCCCAGCTCTGACACTCCCTGCTCTGCTCCAGGCAGGGGCTGCATCCCAGGTGAGTGATGTATACATGGGGGGAACTGCAGGGTCACCTGACGTGGATGTGGACGGTGAGGAAGCGCGCATTGCCCTGGGCGCAGTCCATCAGCTGTGTGGTGACGCGCAGAGAGAAGGTCACGGAGACCCGTGGAGGAGGCTCGTTGTATCTCAGCACTGTCTGCAGAGGAGCGAGAGAAGGGGAAGCGACAGATCTGAAATTCCATGCAGAGGGAAGCGGCAGAATTCCTACGTCCACCAGCAGCACTTCCCCCTTGTCTCAGACATACTCCCCCGTGACTCACCTGGGTGTAGACGCAGCCGCTGCCCTGGGCCTGCACTGAGAACTCCCCGGGGATTTCCGTCAGCACCGCTTGCTGCAGCAGCAGCCGGTTCTTGTGGGTGACCTGGAACTTCCTCTCAAAGCTCCCCTGAGACTTCACCGTCACCATCACCTGTGCCAATGTGCTGAACGTCCGGGCTGCGTATTTAGCCAGGGCCTGCAGCGCGACCACTGTGTCCTGGCAAGGGGGAGACAGCTACCTCACTGTTTGTGTCAAACCCTGAGGGCACAGGGAGGGATCTGTGTACCTGGGGAATACCCCCCCCTCCAGCCCCCAAGTGCAGAGGGATCTGCACCCCTGGGTACAGGCGCTTGGCTTCTCCTCCCTCTGCCTGAGTACAGGAGCGCTCCCCAAAGTATTCTCTGTTCCTGAGTGCAGCAGGGGCCACAGCCCACAACATTAGCACTGGGTACATGGCAACAGCCCGCAAGCACAACCCGTTCCCCCTCCCCCCCACCACCCCCAAGGCACTAGCACCTGCATTCACCCTCCCAGGCAGTGGGATAACTCCCCCCTGGGCAAAGCAGTGCCGGTGTTTGCTCTCCCAGGGCCACAAGGTTCAAAAAAGCTGCCCTGTGTGGAGATTCAGCTCACAACCTATTCCTCTGCCCAACGCCCTGGGGGTGGGGTGGGGGGGGCTCTGTCTCTGATGGGAGCCCGTCATCACCTGTGTGGAAGCAAACCCTCCGCGGGCATTCTGCTGCCGGGCCAGCCAGGCCACGATGCTGGCAGCAGTGGCCATGTCCCCCGCGTTTATGCGTGGTTTGGAGAGGTAAGCCAGGAGCACATAGGCTGTCAGCTCAACATCCACTGACTGAGTCCTAGGCCAGAAATCTGTGGCAGCCGGGGAGCTGGGCTTGGGGCTCCAGTGGATTTGGCCTCCTAGGGAAGGAAAAAATAACACACGAGTTACCTGGGGGAAAACACTTCTCCAGAGATGAGGAAAGCCATAAAGGAATCATGCCAGTCGTCTGCAGGGGCCCAACCCAGGATTGCTCCCTACTGTCTTTGCTCTGGGGATTTATCCAGTCCTAGATCTCAGTGTTCCACCCCTTCCCTTGAAGAAAGTTGCTCATTCTCACAGACTCCTCTCTGTTAGGAAGTGTTTCCTGGATGTCCAACCTGAAATGATCCCCATTGCTCTATGGCAGCCCGTGAGATCCACCCCCACAATCCACTTCCTCTTCCTTCTTGGTGATCACACCCTTCATGTAGGGTAGCCCGTTACCATATTCATTGTGACTGTATAGCCAGCCAGCAGGAGCCCTGCTCCTGGAAGTGCTCCAATGGTCCTAAATATCCTACAAAATCAAAGCATTTGTAATCAGGGGCGGGGCGGGGGTTCAAAAGCACTCAGCCCAGTCCTACCTCTGCTCCCATGGAAGTCGGTGAGAGTTTTGCCATTTTCGTGTGCATGTTTTAGTGCTGAGTATGTCTGACCAGGTCTAACTCCTTGATCCTGCAGTGCAGTTACTGCCCCTGTATAAAGGCCACGAAAGCAGCCTTCTAAGCCCCTGTTCAGTCCCTCACAAAGCAGCCTGCCTGGCTTTACAGACTTCAAACCCCACAGAGCTTGACCAGAGCTGCTGCTGTCGAATGATCACACCGTGCTGGGCAGGTGTATGCTGCTTTTGCTCCCAGCAAATCAGACAACAGTCCCTGCCCTAAAGAGCTGCCAGTTGAACCCAGTACCTGATTTGACGGCCTGTTCATCCAGCTTGTACAGCAGCTCCTGGGTCACTTCATAGTCCCCAGCCAGGGCAAAGGCGTAGGCCAACACAGCTTCCGTGTAAATGTTGGTGACATTGTGAACGGCGTGAATGAGGCAACGTAAGGCGGCCTGCACCATGCTGCCCTGTGCGTGAGAAGTTACCCACACAGAGGTCACATCTCAGACAGCTGGTATGCCTTTATTTGCAGGCTAGCGAGGACCATGTACGAATGTGGGGACAATTGCACTAACTTCAATGGGCTTACACCGGGGATGAATGAGACCTCTTGAGACTGCACTGACACAGTAACACTATGGGCCAGACTCTGATCCCTGTGAAACGGGTGTAACTCCATGAATACCAGTAGAGTTACTCCAGATACACTTATGTAACAGAGCAGAATCTGCCCCACTGACCGGACTTTAACACTACACTGCAACAGCTCTACAATGCGCCTGCCCTGGAGATGCACCAGGACGCCTGTGTTACTAACCCCCACTGTTCTGTCATGCCATGCCAATTATGCTGCATGTGAGCTTCCTCCAGGCAGTGCCTTATCAACACCTGGCCTGGCAGATGCCAGCAGGGGAACCCCCTCAGAGCCCTGCCCTCTTGGTGCCCAGCCACGGAAACGGTTGCAGCAGTGCGAGCGTCTCGAAAGCAGTGCCCCGCCAGTGCCTGCCCAGAGGGATTCCAGCCTGCTCAGCTTCCTTGCTGCAGCGCCCAACTGGGGCCCTAGAGGAGGAAAGTGAGAGATGGGGGATGAGGCCGAAGGGCTCACCTTCAGTGGCTGCCCCAGCTCCAGCAGTGCTGCAGTGATGTAGGCCCCCAGAGAGATCTCATCATTCACACCGCCCTGCGGGAAGTACCAGCACACAGAGAGATGGGAGAGTGGACACACAGCACAGTTAGCAATCAAATGTCATTCTAATGGCATGCCCAGAGGCTTAGCCAAGACCCACTTTCTTATTTAAAGGGGTTTCTAGGGTTGGAGAGGTGACTCCTTGGGGTGTGTTCCCTGTAAGAATCCTAAGGGATCTACCCCAGACTCTGTTCCCTATAGCGCTAGTGAGAGGAATCCCAGGGCTGATCTCCCAGGATTCTCCTTGGCCCCCACAATCCTTTGCTGTCACAGCGTCTGCCCATGTGCTCAGTTCCCCACCTCTCCTGTCTGGCTTGGCTGCTATTTACCTTCATAGAAGAGTGGAAGAGCCTCCCTTTGTTGGTAAAGCAGCCGCTGGGGAGCTGGTGAAGCTCCAGCCATTTCAGGGCATCTTGAATGTTCTTGTCATCTATGAAAATGGATTTTTTGGCTTGTCCAAAACTCTTAACCACAAATGCCGTCAGCCTAGGAAGGTGAGGATGCGGGGGCATGGGGAGAGACAGACAGACACAGACGCAAATGCTTAAATTCCTCCCCAGCAGAATTTAACTCAGCACCATTACACCAAGAATGACTTTGGCCCATCTGATTCATACAGTATTGAAAGTGAGAGGTAGAAGTTCCCCATTTGTGCCTATCCAGCCCTTCTGTATAGGACCAACTCAGCATAGACTCCCTGTAGCACGTTTGTCCAGTCTAGTTTGAAAAGTCCGATGTGATAGGCCCTTGCTTTCCTCTCCTGGGAATCAGTTCCCCCGTCTATCTACCAGGAAGAGTTCCTAATCTTCAATCTATATTCCCCCTTTCTTAATTCCATCCCATGATCCCCAGGTAGCCTGTCATGCCTCCAACCACTAATCCTTCTCTCTCCTTCTTGTTTATGTCTTGCGGATACCTGTGGGCAGTTGTCTAAGGGGGCTGGGGGCGGGGGGGGGGGTTGATTATGGCATTACAGAGCCAAGCCAGGCAGATTCAGCTATTTCCATTTCTTCTCCACCCACCTGATCATTTTGGTTTCTCTTCTCTGAGCTCTCTCAAGTCCGTCAATGGCTTCCTGCCCCTGGGATGCCCAGAGCTATAGAGAGGGGCACTAGCTTTCCCTACCCCCGCCCTGCTCCGTGGGGCGATGCCTCTGTGTGTGCCACCCAAAACCACACTGGCCATCTAGCCGCCATATCACATTGCAAACTCCTATCTAATCTGCTCTCACTAGGTCTTTCTCAGCATCACTGCTCCCAGTGAAGGCATGTGTGTATCAGATGATCTTTCCCCAGCAGTAGTAGCTGGCATCTGTTCAGGCTGAGCATCAGAAACAAGGGAAGGTACCAGCTCTTACCACGTGTTCCCTTCTCTATCGCGCTCCCCAAAGGCACTGTATGCACCATGGCTGTGCTTATACAGGAGCTGCCTCTGGTACCCTGGGGAGAGGGGAAAGAAAACTCATATACTGCACAGCAGTGCACGGTGAAGGCCGGTAGTGACGGGGGTGGGGGGAGGAGAGGGGCAGAAGGCTATTGGCATGGCAGGTGCCAGATTGGACACTAGTGGAGCTGGGCTCAGGATACTTGCCGCTGCGCAGGAATCCCGTCGCCCTCTCCCTGATCTCCGGGGTCAGCTGCCCCGTCTTCTCCAGATACTGCAGCACGTAGATGATGGGGGCGAACAGCACCATGTTCTGCTCCCCGCAGCCACTGGGCATCTGCACCAGCCGGTCCAGGTTCTGCAGTGCTGTCCCCATGATGTCACCTGCCGGGGTGGAGGGGAAAAAAGAGCCTTCAGTGCAATCTTAAATGCTTTCTTGCAGCTGATCATTCAAAACAACCTGGGGTGCCCAGTCCGGATCTGACAGCTCAATCTTTAATTACCAGGATGAGAGCTATGGCTGTGGGGATGCAGGAGAGGGACTCAGTCATGGGACGTTATTGGTGTTTGGCAAATGCCTAACATGGGGAGAACAACACAGGTTAGATAGAGTGCGAGCCAACTGGAAACCTTTGCCTCAATCATCCAGTTAAAAAAGCTGAGCTGAACTCTAATTACAATGAGCCCTGCTTGTAAAAGGACATCAATGGGGCTGTTTCTCTGGCTGTGCTGACAGGTGACCATGTTACACAGGGAGAATAACACAGAGGCATTCTTGCAGGGCCTGAGATTTTACTGGTCTTTAAGGCAAGCAGATAGTGTTAGTAGGTAAGTGGCAGCTCGGGTATCATTCTGTTTCATCACTGCAGTTGCCTCAATCTTTTATCTGGCCAGATCAGAAGCACTGAAATCCAAACGGGATGGTAGCTGTTCTTACCTCACTGGAAGTGGAAAATGCTGTAAATCTGAGGGGGAAAAGCCTTGTTCTCTGTTATATCCCAGGGGCTTTCTTAAATTAAGTCTCCTCTAGTGCAATCAGGAGCCCGGGCCATGACTTCCTCATCCAGGCTAGGCCAGGCCCTGTAGTAGTCCTGTATTGGGTCACTAGGCAGCACAGTCTATGAATGAATCCACAAGTCAGAGCCAGAGAGAACCTCAGGGTCTGGCTGTGTCCAGCAGCCTCAGTAAAGAATCCCCGTTTTCTTCATTCCAGCTGAGGCCAGTCTGTTCTCCACCGCAAGGCTGCACTATAGCTGCAAAACTCAGCAGTGTGGTACAGGGCTGTGAGCACTATTGAGTATATCCCAGCCAGGCTCCCAAAGTCCTGTTCCAGCCAGCACTGGGCTCAATGTAGGCCTTGGCCTGGATTCTCTGGGGGCAGCCTCTTTGTTCCAAAGTCCTGCTCAGGAAGGTGCAGGGGATCTTCCCCCAGGACACTCCCTTCCTCTTTAAAGCTGGGATGCCAATCCAGAACTTCTGAAACAAGGTGGTTGGAAAATCTTGCAGAGATTCACTAATAAACAAGCATCAAACCTTTTGAGGCTTCCCCTGTCGCTAATGGGACATGGCTGCCCAGCTCAGCACCTATTTGTAACAGGAGTCAGTGAGCTCACACACTGGAGCAACTTACCCAAGACAGAGATGGTAGCTCTGGCTGATCCTTTCACTACATTAGCAGGGAGGGTGAGGGACACAGGGTCTTTGACTGTATTTCCTGATGATCACACATTAAAGAAACAGCGTTAGAAATCAAGCTGTATGAATCCAACCAAGGAGACAAGGTGGTAAGCAATAAATCAATCTCCCTCATCATCCTGGCCAGTACAGTCCACTCTCCAGGGCTCTGGCTAGTCCCCGTTTTAAAAATTCCCCAGTGATGGAGCTCCCATCATTCCCCTGAGGGAAACTCTCCCATCTTTGTTATCACCCTGTCTATCTTAGAATCATAGAATATCAGGGTTGGAAGGGACCTCAGGAGGTCATCTAGTCCAACCCCCTGCTCAAAGCAGGACCAATCCCCAACTAAATCATTCCAGCCAGGGCTTTGTCAAGACCAACCTTAAAAACCTCTAAAAACTTACCTCCCTTTGCTCATTTTCACCTGGCTAGCCCCACTTATTCCATCAGATCCCTCACCAACAGCCCTTAGTTACTTGTGATCCCCTTTAAAGCAGTAGATCCTGTAATAACTCTTTACAAGGCACTGGCAGAGTGACTATAGAGATAAAATGGCATCAGAATATGAAAGCCATTACCCCAAACTCCAAGCATATAGATTCAAGTTTGGTCACCACTTGGCTGGGCATCTTCCTGGGAAAAACCTAGAATGCTGCAGGGAGGGATGTGAGGGACTTGAGGGGTGGCGGGTTCTTCCCTCTGAGTCAGTGTGGTGCTAGAGGGCGCTGTGCTAGAGGGAACCGGGTGGGTGGCTCAGCAGAGGGTGCTCTCTCCCAGGCTGCGTGGTAGACACAGTGGGATGCCAATGAGAGAGATTATTTTTTGGTTTATCTGTCCTGATACATCACACCGAATGAGAAATACATTTTTACATATTCCTTTATCTGCCACCCCTGCACACCAGTCCCATTCCCTGCCACCAATCAAAGCAGGGACAAGGCTCCTGAGACCCCTCCGGTGCAGCTCTCCTACCTCCTCTAGGGCACAGCCGGCAGCTGTGAGTCTTCTCCACGAGCACTCCCTCTGGCTGTTGGAGCAGAGACAGCGGCATTGGAGGGGACAAACAGGGTTACAAACAAGATTTCCAAACAGCTGCAAAATCCATGTGTGATTTCAGGTCTCAAGGGGTTGTGCCCGAGCTGTCAGGAGCTTTACCCCCATTAGCCTCGGGCTGGGGTCTCTCTCCTTTTATCCCCATAGGGCTGAGCTGGAGCCCCCCTCCACAAGGAGCCCAGTGTTCCAGTTACAGTCCGCTCAAGGGAGCAGGAGGAACAAACCTAGAAAGAGGCAGCACCCTGGTCTGTGATTACATGCTGGAGCTGGGGTCTGATGGAGAATGGCACAGATGGGAGTGTGGGTATGGCATGCAGGGTGGCATGGGAAATGGTGCAGCGGGGAGGGTGTAAGCAGGAGCGTTAGAGGAGCGCGGGGGACAGCAGTGACTGGTGCAAAGGCTTTGGGATGCTGTCTCCAGCTAATGGCACAGAATGAGAACTTTGTTCCCCATACTCTCCCCCCTCCCTTCAGCTAGGGAGATAGGGTGACCTACGATCCTAAATCGTAAGGGACAGAGGGAAGCCTGGCCTCATACTGACCCGGACTAACAGGGGCTTGAGCAGTGTATCCTTCTGTGGCATTGCTGGGGGGAAAGTCCTCCTGCCTCCACACTGTGGCGTATTGTCCATCACTACTGTGCTGACCGTAATATTCGCCGTCCCTGTCAATCAAATTGAACAGTGTCTGTTTCTCACAACCAGTGCCAGGCTGAGGCCATGTGCTGCAGCTGACATTTTGCTGATGCTGATCAGGCGGGGGCTGGAAGGTCTTACTTTAGCTGGTCCTGATAGTCTGAATGGTCTCATTGGCCTGGATCAGCCAGCTGCTCTAGCTGACTAGTCAGGGTCATTGACCCCTGGTATAAGTGACTCAGTGATGTTACACCAGAAGTGATTTTGGCCCATTAAGAATATCACTATAAATGGTAAGTGCACTTTAATGCAGGTGGAGAGGGAAGAATCAGCAGCTCCTTGGAAACTGGAGACCCTCTTTATTGACAGGCTGTGTCCAGAATGGCAGCAACCATGCGAGCTTGGCCTGCATGTACCTGTATGCCTCTCCCTACCCCAGGCCAATAAGAGTGTGCCCTGCCTTTGAGAGACATAAGAGAGGGACTCAAAACCCCATCCATCCTGTCAACAGATGGGGGAGGCAATTAGTGTCAAGGTGGTTTTGTGTCTTGTCCCACTAGGGACTGGACTGAGAGCCAAGTGGGGACCTATATAAAGGCTCCATATAACACTCCCCAATCTCTCTGTGCCACCCAGCCCCTCTTCATCACAGTCCAGTGGTCATGGACTTACCCGCCCCTCCACCACTGTCCCTGCCTTACCCAGTGATGTGGCTGTCACGTTCCATAGGAAGGTTCTGGATTCTTCTACGCACAGGCAGTGGACGTACCTGCAGCTCTTGCACAAGTCCACCCCAAAGTCTGGGGATTTAGCCAGGGACACTTGGATCTGAGCGAGTGACAGAGGTAGGCAAGTGATTAGCGCAGCCTTGGAAAGCCCGGCTTCTGGATGCAGAGCTCCCAGGCACGGCACGGACTGCTACATCGGGCATGCTGCCACGTGGCGTGGCGGGGCACTCACCTGGATGCACTGCCTCAGGTAGTTGAAGACGGTGGCCTTTAGGGTGAAGGTCTCTCCCCGGACCACAGAGTATGGCAGCATCACATCCACGAAGAAGGGCTGGAATGTCACAAGGCTCGTTGTTGAGGCAAGTCCGAAGCCCAGCCTGGCCATGCAGAACATCCCGGCTTTCCACTCGGTGATGGTGTCAGGCACCGTGACTGGGATGTCCCTGTTTCCAGTGGGACTGAGAGGGGGAGAGCCATCACATAAAGCAATTTAACCCACCACCTTACAATGGGGGCAAAGCAGGGTCCCAGGCTCAGTGTGTGCAGTTGCAATCCTGATATTATGGAGCAGCCAGTAACCCTAATTTCTGGTCCATTGGCTCTAGTCCATTGATATTAGCCCTCCCTAGGAATGAAAAAGAGATGGAAAGAGACTTCATACTGGGCCATATTTGGTCCATCCCCCAGGCCAGGATGGTTCCCTACAGTCTGTTCTCCAAGGCTTTGTTCAGGGCTCATTTTAAACGTCCTCAGTGACGGAGCTTCCATCCCCTCCCTTGGGGAGACTCTGCTATAGTCCAGCAGACCCTCATTGTTAGAAAGGTTTCCTGGCACACTCCAGATTTGTGGGTTCCAACCCAAAGATAGTGGGATTGGGAGCCACACTTTGAATTCAGCTGGGAGTGTCTACCAAGTTGAGAACTTGGTGTTGAACCAAGTAGAGGATGCGCACTGAGTGGGGATGCTTGGTCTTGAACCAAAAGCAGTGTTTTTCTGTGCTAAGCGCGGTAAGAGCTGAACCCTGCTCCCCAAGTTCTGAGCTGGATTTTGGTTTGGCACATTACAAATATAGGGTTCAGCTACAAAATTTAGACCCAAGTGGGGGGAATTCAGGCCCCTGTCCACAAAGATCTTTGGGGAATCTTTGGATTTGGGCTTTTGCTTCCTCTGCAGTGAGTCTAATCATATGATCCACGCTCAGCAAACCCTTCTGTTTCAAAGAGAAAGACCAAAGGAGATAACCCCTTGCATGGGACAAAAATAGGTGTTTGGAATCAGTATAAATACATTTGATCTAGTCTCAAGAGTCAACAGTGACTCCTTTGCTAAATCTGGTATATGGATAGAAGGGACCTGCCTTGAGAGTTATGAGCAAAGATAAATGAATTCAGTGTGTCTTGCTTGACTAAGGACAACAAAGGGGTGATAACTGTCTGTGATCATGGAGGTGTGTAAAGACCAGATAGATTCAGGAGGCTACAGAGAGATTATGTAGGAGGAAATGTGATAGAAACTGAGCAAAGCAAGAGATTCTGAATGTAGATTAGGAAATATTCCCTAACATTTAGGATCTACTGACTGGGAGAAAACCTCCCCAGATGGAGCAGTGGAAACTCCATTGCTTGAATCACCATCAACCAGTGCTAGACAATGCCCTGGAGAATGTGTTGTGAGAACAAACCTGTACTGGCTGGGACAGTGGAGGGACTGGTAAATCTTTTCCATTTGGGGTTTTTAGAATTCTTAGGTCTGGCTTTTAATACAAACACTGGGGAGAAATCACCCAGACTTAAGAAGAAAGGGCACAGTTTCCCTTCAGTCCCCATGGCATTCCTCCAGCTGCCAATACATACCCGACAGAGATCAAATCCCAGAGCCAGGTTTCAGGAAAATACTGGCGAACTCTCCCTGGGATAGTGGATTCTGGAGGAGCCTCTGAAACAAAGAATACAGATTCCCCGTCAGGATTTGGGCAGGTTAGCCCCCTCAGCCACAGACTGTCCAGCACTGGGACAGCCAGTTCAGTTGGTTTAGGGAGGGTGCCAGGGCTGATAGTCTGTGAGTGAGGGGTTAGTCTGACACTGGAGATGGAAGATTCGGGACAAAGCCACACTTGGTCCTGGGGACTAGCCCTCCATTTAGTCTCTATGCAATGCCCCCAAAAGGATTATATGGTCTGTTACTTGGAGCTGCTTCTGACTCTTTAAGTGCCAAAGCTGAGAAGGAGCCCTGGCCCTCACTGACAAGTGGGTGGGTGCTGCACCCATTAGGGGCAGTAGGTGTTCCCAGCATGGGGCACATGGTGAGAGATGGCTGGCAGCTAGGCTGTGCCAGGGACCTGGAAAGAAGAGCCTGGCAGGGGGATACACTTGGGATTGGGCTGGGATGATGGAAGCTCCTATGGGAAAGGAGGGGAAATGGGGAAAGGAAAGCAGCATTGTCCTAGGGAGGCTAGGGCCTTGGGGAAAGGGAAGCCTCCATAGGATGGCCTTAGCGGTGGTTGCTTATGCTGTGCCTACCCAACAGAACCAGGGCACTGTTGGTGCGGCTAGGCTTTCCTCCCTTCATGCTGGGAGAACTGCAAGTGCCACTGTGATCCTCTGGTGGGCCCTGCTGCCTCAATGCACAGCCAGTCACATCACTGCTCTCCTGCCATTGGCAGCCTACTGTGTTTGAATTGTGGGCCTGATCCAAAGGCCACTGAAGTGTCACCGGGGCCTTAACACAGTGTCCCAGATGCACTAGGGAGGGAACATGGAGACAAATCCACTCGACCCTAATCTCCACCTCTTGGCATCACGCGTCTCCACAATGCTCCCCCCACAATGGATCTGTGGTTTAAGTTTGTCCCAGTCAACGGGATCTGTGTTCAATTTGTCTTGGTTCTGGATGGCTCTTTTGCTGGGATGTCCCCCGCTCCATCCCGGACTGCTGAAGGAGCAGAAAGAAAAAAAGCAAAAGAGAAAGGAAAAGGGGAGAGTGAAGGATCTGTTCAGCAGCTTGGGGAAGAGGAAGGAAATACTGAAAAGAAAGAGCAGAAACAGACAGCCATGAAACATTTGAAGAAGCCAGAAGATTTAGAGAGTGCAAAGTGAATAGCTACAAAGGAAATCACTGTTACCTTGTGTCATGAATTTAAAGGGAAGGGTAAACACCTTTAAAATCCCTCCTGGCCAGAGGAAAAACCCTTTCATCTGTAAAGGGTTAAGAAGCTAGGATAACCTCGCTGGCACCTGATCACAATGACCAATGAGGAGACAAGATACTTTCAAAGCTGGGGGCGGGGGGAGAGAACAATGGGTCTGTGTCTGTCTGTGTGATGCTTTTGCCGTGGACAGAACAGGAATGGAGTCTTAGAATTTAGTAAGTAATCTAGCTAGATATGTGTTAGATTATGATTTCTTTAAATGGCTGAGAAAATTGAGCTGTGCTAAATAGAATGGATATTCCTGTCTTTGTATCTTTTTGTAACTTAAGGTTTTGCCTAGTGGGATTCTCTGTGTTTTGAATCTAATTACCCTGTAAGGTATTTACCATCCTGATTTTACAGAGGTGATTCTTTTTACTGTTTCTTCTATTAAAATTCTTCTTGTAAGAAATTGAATGCTTTTTTCATTGTTCTTAAGATCCAAGGGTTTGGGTCTGTGGTCACCTATGCAAATTGATGAGGATTTTTATCAAACCTTCCCCAGGAAAGGGGGTGCAAGGTTTTGGTGAGGATTTTGGGGGGGAAAGACGTTTCCAAACAACGCTTTCTCAAAAATAAACCCAGTTAAACATTTGCTGGTGGCAGTGGAATCATAGAATCATAGAATATCAGGGTTGGAAGGGACCCCAGAAGGTCATTTAGTCCAACCCCCTGCTCAAAGCAGGACCAAGTCCCAGTTAAATCATCCTAGCCAGGGCTTTGTCAAGCCTGACCTTAAAAACCTCTAAGGAAGGAGATTCTACCACCTCCCTAGGTAACGCATTCCAGTGTTTCACCACCCTCTTAGTGAAAAAGTTTTTCCTAATATCCAATCTAAACCTCCCCCATTGCAACTTGAGACCATTACTCCTCGTTCTGTCATCTGCTACCATTGAGAACAGTCTAGAGCCATCCTCTTTGAAACCCCCTTTCAGGTAGTTGAAAGCAGCTATCAAATCCCCCCTCATTCTTCTCTTCTGCAGACTAAACAATCCCAGCTCCCTCAGCCTCTCCTCATAAGTCATGTGCTCTAGACCCCTAATCATTTTTGTTGCCCTTCGCTGTACTCTTTCCAATTTATCCACATCCTTCTTGTAGTGTGGGGCCCAAAACTGGACACAGTACTCCAGATGAGGCCTCACCAGTGTCGAATAGAGGGGAACGATCACGTCCCTCGATCTGCTCGCTATGCCCCTACTTATACATCCCAAAATGCCATTGGCCTTCTTGGCAACAAGGGCACACTGCTGACTCATATCCAGCTTCTCGTCCACTGTCACCCCTAGGTCCTTTTCCGCAGAACTGCTGCCGAGCCATTCGGTCCCTAGTCTGTAGCGGTGCATTGGATTCTTCCATCCTAAGTGCAGGACCCTGCACTTATCCTTATTGAACCTCATTAGATTTCTTTTGGCCCAATCTTCCAATTTGTCTAGGTCCTTCTGAATCCTATCCCTCCCCTCCAGCGTATCTACCACTCCTCCCAGTTTAGTATCATCCGCAAATTTGCTGAGAGTGCAATCCACACCATCCTCCAGATCATTTATGAAGATATTGAACAAAACGGGCCCCAGGACCGACCCCTGGGGCACTCCACTTGACACCGGCTGCCAACTAGACATGGAGCCATTGATCACTACCCGTTGAGCCCGATAATCTAGCCAGCTTTCTACCCACCTTATAGTGCATTCATCCAGCCCATACTTCCTTAACTTGCTGACAAGAATGCTGTGGGAGACCGTGTCAAAAGCTTTGCTAAAGTCAAGAAACAATACATCCACTGCTTTCCCTTCATCCACAGAACCAGTAATCTCATCATAAAAGGCGATTAGATTAGTCAGGCATGACCTTCCCTTGGTGAATCCATGCTGACTGTTCCTGATCACTTTCCTCTCCTCTAAGTGCTTCAGGATTGATTCTTTGAGGACCTGCTCCATGATTTTTCCAGGGACTGAGGTGAGGCTGACCGGCCTGTAGTTCCCAGGATCCTCCTTCTTCCCTTTTTTAAAGATGGGCACTACATTAGCCTTTTTCCAGTCATCCGGGACTTCCCCCGTTCGCCACGAGTTTTCAAAGATAATGGCCAAGGGCTCTGCAATCACAGCCGCCAATTCCCTCAGCACTCTCGGATGCAATTCGTCCGGCCCCATGGACTTGTGCACGTCCAGCTTTTCTAAATAGTCCCTAACCACCTCTATCTCTACAGAGGGCTGGCCATCTCTTCCCCATTTTGTGATGCCCAGCACAGCAGTCTGGGAGCTGACCTTGTTAGTGAAAACAGAGGCAAAAAAAGCATTGAGTACATTAGCTTTTTCCACATCCTCTGTCACTAGCTTGCCTCCCTCATTCAGTAAGGGGCCCACACTTTCCTTGGCTTTCTTCTTGTTGCCAACATACCTGAAGAAACCCTTCTTGTTACTCTTGACATCTCTTGCTAGCTGCAGCTCCAGGTGCGATTTGGCCCTCCTGATATCTTTCCTACATGCCCGAGCAATATTTTTATACTCTTCCCTGGTCATATGTCCAACCTTCCACTTCTTGTAAGCTTCTTTTTTATGTTTAAGATCCGCTAAGATTTCACCATTAAGCCAAGCTGGTCGTCTGCCATATTTACTATTCTTTCGACTCATCGGGATGGTTTGTCCCTGTAACCTCAACAGGGATTCCTTGAAATACAGCCAGCTCTCCTGGACTCCCTTCCCTTTCATGTTAGTCCCCCAGGGGATCCTGGCCATCTGTTCCCTGAGGGAGTCAAAGTCTGCTTTCCTGAAGTCCAGGGTCCGTATCCTGCTGCTTACCTTTCTTCCCTGCGTCAGGATCCTGAACTCAACCAACTCATGGTCACTGCCTCCCAGATTCCCATCCACTTTTGCTTCCCCCACTAATTCTACCCGGTTTGTGAGCAGCAGGTCAAGAAAAGCGCTCCCCCTAGTTGGCTCCCCTAGCACTTGCACCAGGAAATTGTCCCCTACGCTTTCCAAAAACTTCCTGGATTGTCTATGCACCGCTGTATTGCTCTCCCAGCAGATATCAGGAAAATTAAAGTCACCCATGAGAATCAGGGCATGCGATCTAGTAGCTTCCGTGAGTTGCCGGAAGAAAGCCTCATCCACCTCATCCCCCTGGTCCGGTGGTCTATAGCAGACTCCCACCATGACATCACTCTTGTTGCACACACTTCTAAACTTAATCCAGAGACACTCAGGTTTTTCCACAGTTTCGTACCGGAGCTCTGAGCAGTCATACTGCTCCCTTACATACAGTGCTACTCCCCCACCTTTTCTGCCCTGCCTGTCCTTCCTGAACAGTTTATAACCATCCATGACTGTACTCCAGTCATGTGAGTTATCCCACCAAGTCTCTGTTATTCCAATCACGTCATAATTCCTTGACATCACCAGGACCTCCAGTTCTCCCTGCTTGTTTCCAAGGCTTTGTGCATTTGTATATAAGCACTTGAGATAACCTGTTGATCGCCCCTCATTCCCAGTATGAGGCAGGAGCCCTCCCCTCACAGACATTCCTGCCTGTGCTTCCTCCCGGTATCCCGCTTTCCCACTTACCTCAGGACTTTGGTCTCCTTCCCCCGGTGAACCTAGTTTAAAGCCCTCCTCACTAGGTTAGCCAGCCTGCTGGCAAAGATGTTCTTCCCTCTCTTCGTAAGATGGAGCCCGTCTCTGCCCAGCACTCCTCCTTCATGGAACACCATCCCATGGTCAAAGAATCCAAAGCCTTCTCTCCGACACCACCTGCGTAGCCATTCGTTGACCTCCACGATTCGACGGTCCCTACCCAGGCCTTTTCCTTCCACGGGGAGGATGGACGAGAACACCACTTGCGCCTCCAACTCCTTTATCCTTCTTCCCAGAGCCACGTAGTCCGCAGTGATCCGCTCAAGGTCATTCTTGGCAGTATCATTGGTGCCCACGTGGAGAAGCAGGAAGGGGTAGCGATCCGAGGGCTTGATGAGTCTCGGCAGTCTCTCCGTCACATCACGAATCTTAGCCCCTGGCAAGCAGCAGACTTCTCGGTTTTCCCGGTCAGGGCGGCAGATAGATGACTCAGTCCCCCGGAGGAGAGAGTCCCCGACCACCACCACCCGCCTTCTCCTCTTGGGAGTGGTGGTCGTGGAACCCCCAACCTCAGGACATCGCATCTCATGCCTCCCAACCAGCGGAGTCTCCTTCTGCTTTCTCCCCCCAGACATATCATCTGGTCCACTCTCCGCATTGGTACCTGTGGAGAGAACATGAAAGCGGTTAGTTACCTGTGTCTGTGTTACTGGAACCCGGACATTCCGCTTACCTCTTCTGGAGGACACATGTTGCCAAGCTTCTTCACTGGCCTCTTGGCTCCTCTGTGCAACCTGCTCTATATCTTTAGAGCTTTGTGCCCCTAGAAGGCTATCCTGAGTTTGGTCCAGAAAATCCTCAGTCTCTCGTATACAACGCAGGGTCGTTACCTGTTGCTCCAGACCTTCAATCTTCTCTTCCAATATGGAGACCAGCTTGCACTTTGTACAGACAAAGTCGCTTCTGTCCTGTGGAAGAAAGACAAACATGGCACATCCAGTGCAGGTCACAACAGCTGAACCCCCCCCTTCCATATCACCTACCTACTATGAGCTTCCTCAGAGACGTTGGCAAGATGTAAGCCTCACTGGGCTCACTCCAGGCAAACTCCCAGGCAAACTCCTGCTGTGAGCTGCTCTGCTGTCCCCGCTGCTCCGCTGCCGCTCAGCTGGTTCGCGAGGCTCTGGCTATTTTTAAACAGCCAGGCTTCCCTGACGCAAACACACAGACACCCTAATGCCCGCCCCCTGCAGGCTAGCAGCCAATCAGACACTCACTCAGGCTCTCTCCCTGCCCTCCCAGCAAACACACGCTCGGATACTTCCTCAGCAAGCAAACACACACACTCGGATACTTACCAGTCCCAGGAAGTCCAAGGGCAAAGGGTAAAACAGTTTGTACCTTGGGGAAGTTTTAACCTAAGATGGTAAAAGTAAACTTAGGAGGTTTTCATGTAGGTCCCCACATCTGTACCCTAGAGTTCAGAGTGGGGAAGGAACCTTGACACCTTGGCCAGAGGGGGCAAAGTTTTGAGAACAGTTCGATAGCAACTCAGAAGATCAGGTAAAGTTAATTATAATTATAAATTATAACACTTTGCATTGCTCAGCACCGAGCGGCTCAAAGCACTTTGCAACAATAATGATTTAAGCCTTATAATCCCACTGTGAGGCAACGCTGTATCATTATCCCCCTTTTACAGATGGGGAAACTGAGGCACACAGAGGGAGTGACTTGCTCAGGGCAACACAGCAGGCCAGTGGCACAGATGTGAAGAGAACGCAGGTCTCATAACTCCCTGTGCTGAGGATTAAGCACTGGGCAACTCCCACTTCCGGATTTTGGCCTCAGCCCTGGTTTTCTCTCAGTATCCATTGGCCAGGCAGAGGCAGGGATACCCATCCAGCAGCTGGAGGGAGGGAATAAATAAAGCTTACCCAGGATGCTAATGGGCCTTAGTGGGGGTGCTGTCAGCCTGTTGTCCACTGGATAATAGCACTGAGTCGGCTTCTTTATCATGAGGTTGGAAAAGATTTTCAGGCCTATGCTCTGTTACGAAGAAAAAGAGAGCAGCAGCTGCGAGATGGCAAGGCTAGACTAATTAATAACAGTGATCTAATCTGAGCCGATGGGATCAGCCCTGCGTCCGGGGTGGTACGGGGATGCTCTGCCCCAGGAGGGGATACACCTCAGACTCCTGTTCCCCCCTTGCGCTGGGAGGGCGGCACATCACTGCATCCCTTTTTGGGATGCAGTTTACTTCCCCGTAGGTCCTTTGTGGCTGTTCAGAGGTCTGAGCCTCATTGCCTGTGATTCCCCTGCATGGCCTCATAGGATCATGGCGCAGCCCTGCCCACTGTGACAAATCTCTGAGCACCTGGGGCTGCATTGCACATAGTGGGAGAGTGCCCAGTACTGAGTCACCTAGACAATCTCCTGAAGGTCCCATTTGATTCTCAACCCCAAGCACTGACTGAAGCCTCCAGTCCTCTCCCCTCATCAAAAAGGGAGTCTCAGAGACTCAGATTGGCCATTTAATGTCCAGTGACTCCAGTCACCTGCCCAATGTGGTCGCACTGCCAAGGAATGCTGTGTTCTACTGCCACCGCTCAGAGGTGCCCACCTCTCCTGCCCTGCCCCAGCCAGTGAGCGTTACTGCCTCGCTATTGGTTGGGAAGGAGTAAAGGGGATAACGTTTATCCCTGGAGGAAAATGATCTAGAAATCGGGAGTGTCTTGTAATGATGAATTCTAGGAGCTTGTGGCACAGTCTCCCCAAGGGATGAGGTGGAAGCCTCACACCACTTGGGACACTAAAGCTAAGACTGGGCAAAGCACAGGGGAATAAACTGCAGAGAGTCAAGCTGTTGGGGGAGGGCACTTTCCCATTCGCATGTGTTTTCTTGGGCGCCATTTCCATGCAAATTCCAAGAAAGGATCAGAGACAATTACCCTGAAGAGGTTAAAGACATCCGGCTGATAGGGATACCAAGGCCTCCGTGCCACCAGTGGTAATAAAGGTGGAAGTCGCACACATAGATCTGGGTATTCCTCAACTTGGTAGGGGTACCCATGGCGGTGTATGAAAGGGAATAACTCATAGACCTAGGGAAACCAACAGAATGGAAAGAACCAGGCAGGGAGGAGCAGGTATCTATCACCCTCACACCATCCCAGAGACAAATGTCCCACACTTGCCCCTCCCTAGCACAGAAATCCCCTTCACCCCACAGCCCCAGCTTTCACCTCCAGCCTCTTCCCCTGCAGACCTGCTGGTTCACAAGTCACTCCCCCTTTGTGTCTCCTCAATCCATCCCTGGTTCTTGGTGAGCATAACTCTGAGGGACAGACAGTCACTCACTGTGTGGTTGGTGAGCTCTTTCTCTGGCCTCATGAGGAGCACGCTCTTGTCCACTGCCCGGACTGCACACACCGAGCCGGAAGCTGCCTGAAGCTGGAGCTGGACTGTCGATCCTGGGAGAGTTTCTTTAGCTGAGAAGCCCATCTTCACCTTGATCAGCACATGGGGAAAGCAAGCAACGGTGGAAGAGAAAAAGAGATGTTACCTTTATGGGCCTTCTCACCCCTCCATCTCCACCCCTCCTTTTTCTCATCCCCACTCGCAGACGGCAAACACCCTCTCGAGCTCTTTCCTCTGTTCACTCACTCTCTGTGTCTCTGACCTGGCTGGCAGTGGGGCCATGGATCTTTCCTTTCAGCCCTACCCAGTGTTCTGGTTGGGAAGACATGGTGGCTGGGTCTTTTTAGTAGAGCTCACGCAGACCTTTGGTCTTGAAACTCTGCCCCAAGGCTAGGCACAGCTAGCAGAGCATTGCTCAGTGCATGGAGACAGCAGCTGATCCCCACTTCACACTCTGAACTGTCCCACAGAAGCCTCCTCCCCCCAGGATTCACTGACTCCCTTTGACGCAGATTCTGTGGGCCCCAAAGGCCATCTCTGACAGCAAGAGATCACTGGGACAGGCAAAGCAGTGATAAGTCCAGGGGTAAATGGCATTACAGCACTGCACAACTGACCACATGCATCCTGGTGCCTCACTTTCCTCTGTGACAGGAGGTAGTGGCCATGGCTGGATGAAGGAAACCAGACTTGATGATCCAGCACAGTGGAAGGTGGGATACTGCATTAAGCAGACTTATGGTCTGATCTGGTATAGAAAAAGGAGTGAGACCAGACTAGATGAAGCTGGTGCCTTGCCCACTCTGGATACTCTCATGCAGATCAGTCACTGTGGAAGCTCTGTGCCCCTGGGGCCTGCACTTTCACACAATGCTTGCACCCATTTTCTCCTCTCTGAAGACTCTGGGGCTCCAGTTTACCCAAGATTCACCAATCCTTCCTGGCTCTTCCCCCTCAGCACCACCCCCAGTTTTCCCCTCAGTTGCAAGTCTCACCTGGTTTTTGAAGCACATGGCAACATCAAACTGGATGCTGTCGGCTGCCACCCCTTTGCTGGGGAAGATGGCGTACACCACTAATGAAGGGGTGGGCGTGAAGGCGGAGGTGAAGGTCAGAGGGATGGAGAAGAAGCCTTTCAGCGCTTGATGGAAAGAGAAAAAGTGTTTCCATCACATCTCCACCAAGAGCTCCTCCTGTCCCCTCTGCCTCCCTGAATGTCTAATGCACCCATCACTGTGGTATTGAAGCATCTCCCACTATCCTTCCACTTTCTTTTCCATGTCCTCCTCTCTGCTCTATCCTTCCCTCAATCCTTTTCAGTCTCTCCTCCCTTCGCTCCCTCCCTACTCCATCATTCCATCCTCAATTTCCTTTGTCCCAGCAGCTATGATTTCTTCCCACAAGCCTCTCATCTATTGCCCATGTGTTATAACTCAGCCATGGAACCAGGTCACTCAGAACCAAGGGAGATTTCAAGGGAAACCTATGAACATTGGCCCCCAGGAGCCCTTTAGGAACTGGCTCCACCCTATAAATCAGCCCTGGGACCAGGTGTCAGAACTCACTGCTCAGTTTCCCAATCCGTATGTTCTTCTGGCCCCTGACGACAATCCCGACTTTCCCAGTGACCTGAGGGAGGAGAAAAACTAGATGAATCTGCATGCTGTTATCCTCTGAATGCAATCAACCCCACCCCATGCACCCAAGTATAGCACATGGGTTGCATCCTTGATGGAACTGAGGCTCTAAGATAAGGGTCTTTTCACCTCTAGGATACTGGCTGATTCAGGGAGACCAGGGAAAGGGAGGAGGAGTCTTTACCTCCAAGGAAACCAGTTACGAGTTAACCCCAGGACAGGGGCAACAGATGGATAGTGAGTGCATCAAGGGATCAGAGTGTGGGAGATGGGGTCTTTCACCTCCAGAGAATAGACTCTAATCAAGCCTGGATGAATAGTGACCAGAAGTCATTCCCACTGGGTGGCTGTTTGGCAGACTGTCTAAAAGGAATGAGGGGTTCCCTATCCAGTTCCTAGTGAGAGAAGCGTGCACATCAGAAAAACCCACCATCCCTATTGACGCTGAGTGGCCTACTCTCGGCAGCCTCAGCAGAAGCCAAGGATGGAATAAGCCACATAGACTGAACTCCTCTCTCACCCATGGAGATGTCCCTAGGGCCCAGCTGAGGGTCATGTTGTGGAGAAGTTTGAACTGCCACTCCACATACAGCACCCAGAGGTCTCTGAGGGCCTGCCCATCTGGCACTTTCCCTCAGTGTGAAATTAAGTGACAGCTATAGTGTTTCCCTGTAGGCTTCAGCTCGGCATCCTACCCCAATGTGGGCTGCTCTCTCCTTCCCCATTCATGATTATCCCTCCACTGTGACTCACATAGTAGGAGAAATCCATGTGGCTGGCTCCTTCTCCCAGGTCCTTCCGGCTGAGGGCAAATGTAACCTGGACATTCTGCTTCAGGCCGCAGGGCAGTGTTCCCGGCAGTGGGTGTATCTTCAGGAAGCTCTTGGTTGTGACATGGAATGGCTGCAGGTACTGGTAAGTGTTCACATAACCAACGTTGATCTTCCCAGGTTCCTGCACCAGATCCTCCAGTTTGAATCTTCCCTAGGATAAGGTCACAGACACATAGAAATTAGGGATGAAGACCTGTACAGTCACATTTTATCTCCTCCTTCTCCCCAACCCACAGCAAGGCAGTCTATGCTCTAGGCCATTGTTCATGACCAGCTATAAATGTCTCAAGAGATAGGGCTTCCACCACTTCCCTTGGGAAAGGCTATTCCTAATAACTGCACTGCCAGAGCCGTGTAGGGAGCCCAGGACTGGAATAGCAGGGGGGCTGCAGGGCTGTTTTGTTCCAGGTATTCACGTTCATGAACACAAGTGTTGAATCTTCTGGACTTACCTCCAAAGAGACTGACGAGCTATTCCAGGCAGTTGTATCCATGTTGAATGAAGCTCTCCCAGTGCCATCCGTGATGTATGTTTTGTTAAACCGTCGCCCCATGTAGCTTATCATGAGGTAAACTTTTGTGCTTTTCATAATATCCCCAAGATGATCCTGTAGTTTAATCTGGTTGTACCACAGAAGGACATAAAAACTAAGATCACTTATCTCCTTTAGTGTCCTACTCATCAGCATCCGGCCCATGACTAATGCACCTCCAGAGCACTGGTTGCAAACTAGCCCCCAAGCAGGGGCACTGGCTGGCTCAGGGGAATTGGAGCTGGCTCTTTTCACCTCTAGGGCACTGGTTCCAGTCTGGAGCCACATCAGGCAAAAGGGATATTAAGCTTTCCTGCCTCTAAAGTCAAGTATTCAGTATCAGCCAAGTTGAGAGTGGTTGAAAATTGTCCACCCTCAGCTATATGGTGGCCTGTGCGAAAAGAGTTGGTGAGGGTCAGTCCAGTTCCTATTGGACAGGCATCCAATTACATCTGCTAATGGCATTAATTAACCCCTTTGTTTGATTCTCAGCAGACATCAGAGGTGAAACTACCTAAGAAAACTGGGGAAGGAGGGTGGATGTGGTGTGAAAATGCGCAACTCTTGCAGAGTGCAGAGAGCAATAACAGCACAGGAAAACCTTGGGGTGAGGGGACATGTCCCCCACAGGTGGCTGTACCTCTGGAACAGATGCTGAATGAACATCTCTGCCAGCCTAGTGGGAGTACATCTAAAGCAAGACTAAGGCCCATTGACATGGGGGAGAGGAAGGAAGCTGTATGCATAGTGGGGACAAAGAGATCTTGTCAGCTCTCCACCAGGTGTTGGTTCAGCACAATTTATCAGCCACTAAATTCACTTGCAAACTAGGGGAAGGAAAGAGATATGCAGAATCACCTTCCCTCTGTAGGGGACTCCAGGGATGTAGTAATCATCCAGCTTCTCAAATGTGGCAGTCACAGCTGTCCTGGAGATGAGGAATTGGCCAGAGGCATTGATTTGCACCCCTAAGTGAAAGGGAGAGAGCGTGGGGTGAGGGATGTGAGCTAGTGAAGCTGGCACCAGGGAATGACTCTACCTAGAGAATGGCCCCTGGTTATCCAGCCTTTGTTTGATTTCATTTCATTATTCCTGTAACCCCCACTGGGAACCTGCTAAACAGTTTCTGTTTGGCATCTGTACCCTTCAGAGACACAGAGACTGTTAGCATGGCGTGTTTCCCCAGATTTGTCAAACGCATCTCTGTAAAATCACTCCCTACATTCACAGCTACTCCCAACCCCATTGTGAAGCAACACTGCCTCAGAGCAGAGATCTCTGCAGGACACACACAGCCCAGAAAGCTGTCTGGCTCTCCTGATGCCTTGATGCAGAGCTCTGAAAGGAATGGACAAAAAGAGGGATGAAGAGCTCCTGATCCCCTCCCACCCCATTGGTGTGACCAGTCTGGAAATTCCTTCCATCTCGGTACCTTCCCTGTACCATGTGGTTCCACATGTCTCATGCATCTATGCTCACCTGTGCCGTCTTCCACCAGAGAGGCGTCTGCACTGAGCTTGCTGTCATACTCGTAGGAGGTGAGGTTAAAGACTGCCATGCTCACAGAAGTGGAGAAGCAGCCCCTTCTGGTGGTCTGGAAGTGGAAAGGGTGCATGCATTAGCTGTGCCTGGGTGGAAGGACTGTGGAGACAGGAAGGAGTTACTGGGCCCCCACAGGCTTTGTGCAACTATTTCCCATGCTACAGAATGGGCAGTGCTGCTGCCCTATCCTGTCCCTCCCTTTCCCTGACACCTCTGTCTCCACAGTGCTCCCTTCCTACCCACTTACCCTCTCCGATCTGGCTAACCAGCTCACCTGGCCATTGTACTCTTCACAGATATCTGTGCCAAAGTGTCTTGGGGGCCGCTTGGATCGCCAAGCTTTCTGACACAGTGTCACCTGGACGGTGCCCTGCACTGCTCTCCCATAGGTGTACCTGTGAGGAGCAGGGCAGAGGGGAAAGAAAACCAGGAGAGAAACACTAAAGAAAGAGAGAAATATTGTAGAGTGTGCAGTGGCATGAGCACTGTGCTCCTCTATGGGCGCCTCCCTCCTGAGGATCTCAAACTCACAAATGAAACCTCTACTGTGAGGGAGGTCAGTACCATTATCCCCATTTGACAGTCTCTTATTCAGAGCTTTTCCCAGTTTGATTTCAAATAACCTAAGCTGGAGCTTCCACACTTCTGAGTGGGGGGATGATGTCACAGTCTAGCAAATCAGTGATAGGAATGTTTCCTCATAGCCCAGCCTGAAATTTACCCCTTCGCTCCTGGTTCTCCCCATTCAGTGCCTCCTTGAACATTTTCTCCCTCTCCGTGGAGTTTAAACCATCCAAGTAGTGGTAGAGCATTTGCTTATCCTCCTTCCCCACCCCCATCCCCCATTAGCCATTGCTGACAGTTATGGCTCCACTGAAATCCACCCACTCCGCCTACGAAGCAAATACGGTCAGCAGAGTGTAAGCAATGAGAAGCGGTGTGTTCTTCCCCAAAGTGATAGTGCGTGTTCCTTCACGTCAAGAAGGGTCTCTCCAGCCTGGTAAGTGTACCTCACCCTACCCCAGCTCTTTTCAGGTGGGCATGTGTATCTTCCTAGGAGACAATCTCTCCAGCCTAGCACAGGGCTCCTCTCTCTGAGCGAGAGCCACTCTCTAGCTGGATTCATGTAGATCTTCCGCAGGGAAAGACAATGGCTTGGATCTTGCATTACCCAGTGAATCTCTTGGTATCTGAAGAGGAACCCAATGTTTGCCCCTTCTCCTTTCCCATTTCTTTCCTTTGATGGATTCAGGGGGAGGGAAGGGCTTGGGGAAGGGGTGTGTGACTATTGATTAGCAGCTCCCTCCCCGCAAAGCAGCCTCCTCACCTGCCACACACGTGGAGTGGGAAGGTTTTATCCAATGCGTAAATCTGAGTTGGCCCCTCAAAGAAAACCTCAAATTTTGACAGCACTAGAAGGAAAAGCCAGAGAGAGCAGGTGAAGAGCAGGCTGCCAGGACATAGGCTCAGGGAGGGGATCTCACAAGAGAACAGGGTGTGTAGGTGTATAGGGGGGTGTAGGCCAGGAGTTAATGAACAAGGGGAGGAGTGTATCCTATAGGTCACTACTGGGATCCCTCAATGAAATGGTGTTGGAGGAATTTCCAGCACTGCTGTCATACTATGCCAGCCCAAGTATTAACTAGGCATCTTGGTGAAGTGACATTTCAACTTGTCCTGACTGTGATTCCCGCATCACCCCATCAGGTGCGATCCTCCCCAGGTGTGACTCCTCCACTGGCATGTGATTAATCTTGGCTCTCAGATGGTATATGATCATTAACCCACTACTCAGATGAAAAAGTTTTGCCGTCACATTTTTTTAGACCATTAGAAACCCAATCGATCGATAGGAGTTTCCTCTCCTCAGATCTCTCCCCTCCATGTTTCATCATACCATACTCCTCAACACTAAAGGTACTGGACGCTTTTGTGCTGGCCACATTGATGGTGTAAGTCCCCAGGGAAGGTTCATCAGCTAACTGGAAGGAGAGATCCACAATGCCCTGCCTCGGTTGCACATCCAGCCATTGACCAATCCGGTTACTGTTGGGGTCCTGCTCTCAGAGAGAAAGAAAAAAGGCAGCCACCATTAGCACTGGCCCTACTTGCTTATTTAGAAAGGCTGCGGCCAGAACCGTCTAACAATTCTAGCTGCTTTTGCTCCTTAAGTTCTAAAATGGTCCGAGTTGTCAAACTCATAAAGTTCTAAGTCTACTAGTCTTCTTTTTCTCATCAAGGCCTATCCAGCTGCAGGTCATAACCCAAAAATCTCTTCAGGTTCCACGTTTCAGAAGAGCCTAGATCCCAGAACCCACAAAGATAATGCATCCGATGAAGTGAGCTGTAGCTCACGAAAGCTTATGCTCTAATAAATTTGTTAGTCTCTAAGGTGCCACAAGTACTCCTTTTCTTTTTGCATAAAGGTTTTAGTTTCTTTGCCCATTAAGTCCTAAAGAGGCCTAAAATATAGTTCTACCTTATTGTTGCCTTCAAATTTTAAAGAGCCTGGACCTTATAGTATATGAAGTTTTAAATGCTGGAGTCTTCAAAGCTTCAGAACTCTGTTCCATAGTATAGCCTAAAAGGAGACTATAAAGGGTCCTGACTTCTAGAACCTCCCCCTTTATCTAGGAACGAAATTCAAGAATCAACATATGTTGCTTGAAGCTCTAGAACCTACCCATTCATAAAAGATTGTTCATGAGGTTTGGGATGTCTGCTGTGAAGAGAGACTGGACAAAACATATACACACAACCCTGTCCAAAGGGAATCTCTTTAACATAATGCTCAAATTATCTATTTATGTATCCTGGAGCATCCATCACCATAGCATCTAGGTGTTATGAGATACCCACCTGGAGTTCTATCACAGAGTACTGAAAAATAAACAGACAGCAGTATTAGAAAATGTAATGACCCAGCAGACAGATATGTAAAAAATGCCATTGTCACCTAGCTAGTTACACATGCTGCAGCAGCATTGCCACCCCCAAAAGTTAAAAAATTAGTCCAGCCCTCCCCCCAAAAATCACAAGATCAACTTTAAAATTCATGAGATATTAAAAAATAATAAATGTTGGGTTCTTTTTCTTTGTCTTCTGGTTTCTGAGCCTTTGGTGTGCACATGCTTCACATTTTCAAGCTTTTCCCTGCAATGAGGAGGGTTAGAAACTTACTTTTTAAAAACAAAATGAAAGCTGATGTTCTCCTACAATATCATTCCAGCAACTGAGGCTTTGAGAGAAGCACTCAGAGACCACGAGACTCACAATAAAATTATGTGTGTTGGCAACACAGCATCAGTAATGGGAGAAAATACCTGGCTCTGAAATCACTGGCTTCACTGGGAAGGGTTATAGTGGATATTTACTCTTCCAGCCACTAGTGAAGGGAAGCAGTTACAGGATTAAAAACACAGGAGCAGGTGCGAATTACTGGTTTTGGATCCGATTTCTCACTGCCTTGTGCCATCATTTACACTTGTGCAAAATGCATATTCATGTGGAAATGACTACAAAGGATGCAAAGGACTACACAATGTGCAAGGCACAGGAGATTCAGGCTCTATCTGTATGTATGAGTCAGCATGTGATAGCAGTCTCTAGTGGGTGGCTCAAAAAGGAAATTTACTCCTCTTCGGATCTGTGTTTGTACAGAACCTAGCACAATGGGATCCTGCGCCATGACAATAATACAAATAAATATTAGTAATGTTGTTAGCAGAAGCAGAAGGAACTCTCCTTGAGCTCAGGTAGTAGAAGCCAGAGCTGCAGGGCAAGAGTTCTAGTCCCAGCTTGCTCTGCATGTGATTTGTGGCTGTAGTCTGCAGATGCTTACACAGGCTGGCATGTCCTCTTTGGTAGGGGATTGTGGTGCAGATCTCTGGACTATCCCTCAACCAGCCAGAAAAGGAAGCTGGGATACACTTAATAGAGAATTGGTATTTCTGAGCCACCTGCTATGGAGTGGCTATGTGATGATTCAGACAGCATTGGGCCTCAGCATTAGCAATCAGACACCAGCTCCCATCCAATTTTAATAACAGTTTAGCAACTGTTACCTTGAGGGGTAGGGCCTCTTAGACCTTGTCTACATTCATGGGGAAAGAGACAGACATGACTTGGAATTGCCAGGGACCAGGTGACTGGAAGGGGGTGAGGGATGTAGAGTCAGGAAACTTCCCTTTGTGCACTTGAATGTGCCTTACCTTGCTGTTAAGGGGAACAAACTCCTCATTCAGAGTCAAAATACGAAACTTCACTGAGGGGAGAAAAGAATATTGAAAGAAAAGTTATGAAGATGGAACACATTCAGAAATGGACTTCAGTCCTGCCCTGCAGCCCCCCTGCTATTCCAGTCCTGGGCTCCCCACCCAGCCCTGCCAATGCCCCTCAGTCCCCACCCAGCCCTGCCAATGCCCCTCAGCCCCCCTGCTATTCCAGCCCTGGGCTCCCCACACAGCTCTGCCAAGGCCCCTCAGTCCTGCCCTGCAGCCCCCATTCTATTCCAGTCCTGGGCTCCCCACACAGCTCTGCCAGACCCCAGAAATTCTACCATTTGTACCCCACACCCAAAATTTTTGTCCCACTTCCTCTGACAGGTTGCGAGGCTTATGGGTCGCAGTCTGTCTCTGTTATATTTTCTCCTCAGTGAAGCCTATAAACAGCTATAAACTAAGCTCATGTGGAGGCCTCCAAGCTCCTCCGTTTGAGAGGTGAATAAGACTGGATTTTCCCCAATTCTTAGGCCCTTGCATGTCCTCATCTCCCAGTTAATTCCTGCCTAGACCCTACTGTTCCCCATCGCTCACTGTATGTATCTCCAGACTTTGTTCCCCCACCCCCAGGCACCAGTGTGTTTCCTGGTGGTCCTGAGGCCATGCACTGTGTCTGTCTCCCCATACTGTACATCCTCCAGTGTGGTCTGTCCTCCCTCCCACCCATGTGCTCCCATCACATGCATGAGCCCCCCAAATATTCCCCATTGCCAATCACAGGGGCTGACCACACAGCTGATGCTTCGTGGCCAGAGCCCCCAGCAGAGGGTGGAGCAGCTCAGGCATGGATTGAGGAAGGACCGGCAAGCTCAGGCCTCCCATCCACCTGCTCCCCACTTTTGCTTCTTCCAGCAAGCAATACGTACAGCAGCTGCCTCAGGCCTGTGGGGACAAATGTGGGGCAGCCCTGACCAAGCCTGGAGAGCTGGCAGGTGAGATATGCTCACAGCTCTCACCTTTCTGCCCCGGCGTGTAAATGGGTTTGTCCGTCTGGACGAAGGTGCTGCTGTCACCCTTGCGGATCAGGACCTTCTTCTCCTCCTTCACACTGAAGTAGCGGCCGTTGGAGATGGTCAGCTGGACGGTGCAAACCTCCTCCCGGCCCCCAGCGGGAGACGGGACCTGCACATGGAGAGAGGGAGCCATCGTTTGCTCGCTGGGGGATGGGAAAGGAGTGCAGCGCATTCTCCCCTGCCCCAATGGCATCAAAGCAGACACTCTTCTCCCCTGCTCCCTGGCATATTGCGTCCAACTAATTCCCTCCCTGCTGGGAAGGACACCTGCCACCGATGCAGTCTGTTCTCTCAGCGGCCAGGCAGCTCCGTCTGCTGGAACAATGAATGATTTCTTTGTTCTGCTCTTGGGTTTGGGCTGTGGAGCCCTGGCAGGTATGTGAACGGCAGAGATGTTAGCAATAGGGGGGAAGGTGTTTGCCCTAGTGCAGGAGCAGCCTGTATGGTGGCCTGTGCACTGCCTGGTTTCACCAGTGTAATGAGTTGGGCGGGGCTCACTCCAATCCTTAGCAGGGCATCACAAATCAGCACTAAGTGGTGCCCCTCACTGGCCATCTCTGCGTGGAGGTCAGTGACTGAATGGCTCATAGGGCTGAAATCCCCCCTCACTCGTAGAGAAGGTTTAGGACAGAGGCACATGGGTGGTATACATGATATGTAGGAAGCACCATGCTGTGTCTACTCAGTGATAACCAGAGGACACCACTCCCCAGGGCTGCCGATTCAGCACCTTTTAAGGCCAATAAATTCCCATCAAGGGAGAAATCAGGGACAGACAAGAACATAAGGCAAGACATTTGGAGAGGGAAATGAAAAAACACAGTGGGGAAAAGTCAAGATGACCAGAGCTTCCCTACTAGGCAGGTTTCAGAGTAGCAGCCATGTTTGTCTGTATTCGCAAAAAGAAAACGAGTACTTGTGGCACCTTAGAGACTAACAAGTTTATTTGAGCATAAGCTTTCGTGAGCTACAGCTCACTTCATCGGATGCATTCAGTGGCATGCCAGGGGAATGCTGCTGTTTCCAGGTCATGTATCTGGTACTTAGGGCAGCATGTCAGACACATTTTACCTCACCAGACAGGAGCTTTACGATGAAGCCACGCAGATAAATGCAGAAAAAGAGAAGAGACTATGCAGGCTGCCATTTACCTGTTTTTTTTCTGCCTCACTTTCCCTCCTCCTCCATTCTTACCCTCCCGCATCAGTCTCATTTTTCTCATTCTCTATATCTTTTCCTTTCTCTCTCTCTGGTGAGCGAACCTATGATGTGACACAGCAGCCTGGGAGCCGTCAGCAATGGGAGCCTGGTTCGTCCCCGGGAGAGCTGCTCACCCAAAACTTGGAGCATTCCAAGATCCTGTTGTTCCGGATGACCCTTTGGAAGAGGACAAGACTCCTGGATGCATGCACAAGAATCAAGGCCACTCGAATGGGCTTCTCCACCCCTCTCAGGTCCAAGCACACCCTCTGGACAGATGGGAAGGTCAGTTCGGCTGGGATGACAATCAGGTATCTCCTGCAGGGGGCACAAAGAACAGAAGAACAATGCAGTTTATATTAGGAGGCTCACCCTCATGGGAACAAATGGGACTAAGGCTATAGGATCCATGTGACAACTTTTATAGGGATGGGGGAATAGGGGTGACAATATCTATCAGATTGGCTGGGAGAGAGTATAACAATGTCTATAGGACCAGGGAGTGGATTTGACAAATTCTGTAAGACTGTGAGGGGAACATGTGATAAATTCAATAATTTCAATGGGGAGCAAAAGCTGCCAGTGGAAAGGCAACAGGATCTTGCTCTAATCTCTGCATCCATAGGTACCGTTTTTATGAATTTCCGGGGGGTACTCAACCCCTATTCTGCCCCAGGCCCTGCTCCCATTCGACCCCTCCCCCTAAGCTCCCAACCCTGCCCCGTCTCTTCCCACCCGCCCCTGCCCTGATCCACCCACAAGTGTGCCCCACCCTCACTCCTCCCCCTCCCCCCAGTACTTCCTGAATGAGGATGAACAGCTGATCCATAGCAGGCAGGAGCGCTGGGAGGGAGTGGGAGGTGCTGATCACCAGCTCTCTCCAGATTCCCAGGCTATGTGTTAACCACAAACCCACAGGCTGAAGTCCTGTGTTTATCCCTCAGGAAAGGCAACTCCACCACCCTGGGACTTGATTCTGCCCTGGGGGCAGAGGGGAGTCTCCAGGCCCCATGCAGTCATGGCCTCTCTGCTGAGACTGCCACCCAGGGCACCAATCAGTTCCAGCAGTATTGCAGGATTTGCAATGCAGATATCTCCCCTGCTCAGAGCAAGACTGAGAGCCACCAGTGCATGTCACACAGGGGCTACTGCAGTATCCCTTTGGGGCACAGTACAGTAGCACAGGTGAGGGCCCTGCATAGCTCTCCTGGCACAGAGAAAAATAACCTCCACCTGGGACAAGCGAACCATCGCCAGTGGGGTCCCTCTCCCTGGTGGACTGCTAGAAATCAGAGCTGGGGACAGCCCTGCTGGGCCTGACTGCAATGTTCAGGTCTGCATCTATTCCACACCAGCCAAAGTTCAGGGGACACTTAGACCTGGGGCCTTGGCTCTGCCCTTATAGAGATAAGGACCAGTTGTGTACTTCCAATCCAAACCAGTCCCAGAGCTCTGGGTCTTTCCAATCTCAGGTCTGATTAGGACCCATCTCTAACATCTGGACCATTCCCCCAGGAGCCAGCTCGGGATTGTTCGGTCTATTCTCCAAGGCTTTGTCTAGTCCTAGTTCCCAATGTCCCAAGTTGCAATGAAGCTTCCATCCCTTCCCTGGAGAGATTCTTTCACAGTCTCACAGGCCCTGCTGCTGGGCAGTATCTTCTGGTCTGCCAAACCAAATCCTCCATCCCGCTTCCTTTGTTCAATGTCATCCTCTTTACTCCTTGATCCTCCCACCTCAAGCTGCCAACCCCTCACTCCTTGGTGTTGCAACTTACCATATACCCAGATGATCATCACATTTCTCGGATATATTTTAGTGGGACTTTCTCAGGTTGATAGGATTTAGTCCTATAAGATGGGGCTTGTAGGATTTTGCAAACCACCTCCAAGTCTGTCCCTTCAGAGAACTGACAGATATGGTTGCTGCCTCCCTCCTGTGACATCCTGGTCCCATTGAACCCCTCAATGTTACCTCTACTGATCAAGTATTTCAACATCTCTTACGGTTGTGCCACTGTCACCATGGTGTAGAACACGCAGCTAAGGATGATGGGAGCCCACATCTTCATGGGAGACCCGTGCGGAGCACAGGGAGGTGGAGTGTCTCAGGATGGAGGCCAGGAGAGAAGGGAGGCTGGTGATGAAGTTTGTTCTCTCACTCAGAGAACTCCAGCTCTCCCGTGTTCTGCTGTTTCTCCCTGGGGACGGGCAAGTGGAACAAGAGTCCAAGGGATCACCTGTCTCTCACTTGCTCCAGTATTTATAATCCCCCAGATCCAGGGGTGTATCATACAGGATGCTCCCCAACCAATCCAAGCCTTCCTGGACTCTGTCCATTAGTCACTGGCCCCATCTGCTTCCCATGCCCCCCCATCAATTAGTGTCAGTCAGACAAATTGGCTTTTCACCCCATTGAGCAGCTGCAGACTTCACGTTTGCTAAGCTGACCCCACTCGCTGTTCCGCTTGCAACTTCTGTCCCATTGTTTTGCCTTGAGATGGATCATCATGAGTCCCCTCTTGCATGCACACTTGGCTGGATTTCATAGTGAATGCTTCTGACCATATCACCCTCAAATCCTGTGATCCCATCAGCTCTCACGTGCCTGCTCAGGATTTGTATGGGTGACCAGGTGTTGCAGAAAATGGGCAGCCAAGTCCCTAGGTGCTCCCTGAGTCCTGGAACAGGAAGTTACCCGTTTTCCCAATTTTGCACCATTCTGGGGGATGAGACTGGAACACAGAGCAGAGCCCTCCCTTGAAGATCACCCTATCTTCTAAGGGCACAGTGTAGAGTCCGTGAGCTCACCTTTCACTTCGTCTACTCAGCGCTTCTAACACTTCTGCACACATCAGACTTGATTATGGAGCAAAGCTCCATCTCTCTCCCAAGAAACAGGCATTCAATGGATAAAGTAACTCCTAGCAGAGTTGAGTACAGAATCCTGGGCTCTAATACAACAAAGCTCAGCCATGCTGCCTTTTCCAAAGAAACGGCCAAATCCATCACTTGTGCTTTTCTAGCCTGTCTAGCATCGCTACTCAACACTCCCCTCTGAAAGCTAGGAACAGAACCCAAGAACCCTGATCCCCAACATTCCCCTGCTGTATAACAAGGCATCTAACCCGCTGGCAAAATGGGTCACACTCTTCTCTAGTGGCTGGTTGCCACAGAGGCATCTATTTGGGAACTGAAGCCCAAGTCCTCAAAGGTATTTAGATGCCTAACTTCCATTCCACAGATGCCTAAATACCCATGGGGCCTGAGTGTTTTAGGACATAATTAATGGCCTTTCAGCTATAAGTCACCAGTTTGAATCCAGCCCAACAACTGATGGGTGTTCCCATGGATGCTTAATGGCCACTTTATGAGATGAGTTTGGTGGGTCTCAGTTCCAGTTCCCACACTGGACACTCAGCACCACACGGCACTGATTGTCTGACTCAGCAGAGAGATTGACCTACCTGTTACCCGTTGGGCAGACTCCTGCTGTCAGATCCGAGGAGAGCTGGCAGGGTGGTGTGCGTGGGAAGCTTGCCTTGTAGACAAACAGAGGGCTTTCTTTGCCAAGGCTGCCCATTTGCTGCCTCCATCAGTATTTAATCTACATCATTTTTAAATGGAGATTATTACATGCAATTTATGTCCCTGTATGCAAATTAGCTTATTACATAATTTTTCACTCAATAACAGCATCCTGAATTTTTTCCCCAAAAGGTGACAACACTGTTTGGTATCCTTCAGCATGAAAATTTGGTGACAGAGCTGGACCAGGACCAAATTCCCAGCCCAACCACTCCCAAATTTTAGGATGCCAGAAATTCCAACCCCAGCTGTAGGATTTGGGGCCGTCTCTGCTTTATGTGTCTGACTTGCCTTGTGAACAGCTTCCAAAATACTCTTGTTATATAAATTCCTAAGCATCAGGCAAAACTCTTACAGTGTGCAGGGATTAGAATACCTAATGGTCACAAAATCTTCATCCATAAACTTCTTCACTGGGCAGCTGTTAAGTCTAATCTTGTATATTAGCCTAACAGCAATTTAATTTTGAAATGTATCACAAAACTATCCCAAGCCACCAATTGAGCTCTTGAGTGTAACAGCCACTGGGAACATTTTTTTTCCTTTTGAATATAGGATAGGGGAGACTGCCACATGACAAAGGAAATTGGCACATTTTTGCCCTGCTGCCTAATTCGGGTAAAAGCAAGATAGACAGGAGTCCTGTCTAGCTGCATATCACTTTGCCCAGCTGAAACTCTGGCTTTGATAACTGAGGAAAAAGGAGTGAAGATGCAACTGGATAAACAAAGAGCAGAAACAGGAGCAGGAACAGAATTTTTCTCCCTGGCGCTGACCCAAACTTAAGGTACTATACATGGTCCTCACCCAGCACTGGCAGTTTCTGCCGAATTTCCCCAGCTGGCATTTAGGGGTGGTTTTTTTGCAACAGATCCACACCAACAGTTTCCATGGGAAAAGCCTGGATCACTCACAAAGATACTAGCTACAATGATACTAGATGCCCTAGAAATATTGTGGAGAGAGAGAGAGAGATGTTCTCAAGAGCTGACCAGATAATGTGCATTCTGAGATCACTACCCATCATGATGACCAATATTGTCTCATTGTTTTCTTGTGCTCCCCCGTTGGCCTGTCAGCCTGTACCCATCTGTTGGCAGCACAGAGCATATATTTGAGCAGCTCTGCTTTCATCTATTTGAGGCCAGGGAGAATATATAAATTAAAATACTGCATTGTCACAGACAGAAGCAATGTTAGCTGGGTGGTTTTGCAGGAAAAGCTGTGAAATATTTTTTAAGTGTAAGCAAAAAGCAGAAGAAGAGAATCCCAGAGTGCTGGACTTGCCTCTGCATTGCTCAGAGACTGGCTCTGGGGCTGAGTCAAAAGGGGAGAACACACCTGAGTAAACAAAGAAGCAGGAACAGGATCAGAAAGAGAGCTCCCTCTGGACCTGAGCCAATCTTCTGCCTTTCCCTTCCTGGGCTTTATGGGGCACTTACCCCAGGACTGGCTGCCCCCAGCTGTTGTTTATTTGCATGAGGGTGGAATCCTAGGCTTAGTGGCTTGTGTCTGAAAGAATAGGAAGATTTTCAATAGCTGCTCCAACAGTGTATCCTGCCAGTGGATCTCTCCACTACATTACAAACAGCAAAGCTAAAACTTACCTCTGTCTACAGGATTTTGCAATCCCTCTTCATTTGCTTCATGATGGGGAAAGTTGGAACTGGAATTTGACTCTGAAACTTTCCACCCAAAACTGGATTTTAACACAGAACTGAAATCCTAACCCAAAACTCCAGCCCAGGACCTTTAGCTCAAAACTAGACCTTGGAGCCCCAGATTTTTAATCCAAGGCTGGACCCCAGAACTTTCAACACAAAATTCAAATCCCAACTCTGAGCCTTTGAACCAACCCTCCAATCCAAAGCCTGATCCCAGACTTCACACCCTTTCAACCAGCACTCATGTTTGGGGGCAGGTGGTTGGGGAAAGGGAAACAGAGAAGCTCTGAGGTACAGGGACTGTGTCTTCACAGCCAGCACAGTGGGCCCCCAATCCTGACTGGGTCTGTGGATGTTACTGCAATACACATAATTGGCTGAGAGAAGTGAAGCTCAACACTCAACTCAGTGGCATTTCTCAGTCTGTCTGTAACCTGATTTCCACTAAAATCACCCTTTAGCCACTCTGGATACAGAGGTCAGCAGTGACTGCAGGGTTAGGATTCTGGAAGAGGGTTAGGCTAGAATTAGTAGGCTGCTGCATGGCTTGTTAGTTCTGTCATTAAAAAACAAAGTGTCCCTTACACCCCACTGCCGTGTGTGCAAGTGCCCCAGCCAGCCCGTGTCACCGTTCCTGACAGATCAGTCATCCCTTATTCCACCCCTCCAATCTGCCCCACCCACCCAAATAACAAAATTTAAAAAGGAAGTGAAAAGAGACAGTTACTGCCCTGGACTGTAGCTGTTGTTCTTTGAGATGTGGGTACAGACATATGTATCACTCAGGTGTGTGCATGCCCAGGGCACCAAAGCCAGAAACTGTCGGTGGGCAGTACTTTGCTTGTGCCCTGTGGCCCTTAGCCCCTCTCCGGGCTATTGAAAGGCAGCGCCGCTGTGACTGAACATGAAGAGTAGAGACTCTGATGCAGAGGGTGGGTCGTGGAATACACGTCTGCACCCACATCTTAAAGGACAACAGTTACAATACAGGGAAGTGTGACCCTAAGAGCAACCCAGTGCCAGATGGCAAGGGACTCCCTGGGTAAGTACCAGTGAGTTTCAGCTGGCCTGACAAGCCCAGTGTACCCCCACTCACTCTTGTCATAATCAGTGTCTAAAATGAGTTACGTAAGGTGCCATATGTGAACTGGTGACACACTGGTGATTATCATTGTGAAATGTCTGTATTAACACTATAGGACACATTATGGATACTCAGTTTTACGCTTTAAAGTCAGCGAACAAACAAAAGGAGGGAAATCTGTTTTCTCCCAGACTAGAGGGAAGGCAGTTATCTACCTGCCTCCCATGTAAATTAAGCATGGTGGAATCAAAACAACAGAAGCCTCGTTTACATAGAAATCAGCAGTGGGATGGAAAGGCCACAGGAGGGGAAGAACATCATGATGTCACCCTGCCTCTTGCAAGAGCTACAGTGAACTTTGAGAGATAAAAGCAGAGACAGAAAGCCATCTTGGCATCTTTCACCTAAGATGACAAAGGAATTGAGCACCCAAGGGGGTGGTCAGCCATTCTGCTGGGAGGAAGTGTGGTAAGAATCTAATCTTGAAGCAAAACTGTAATTTTGTTAAGTCTTAGTCACAAACCACAGGGGTCCACTCATCACTAGGGCACCACCTCCTGGCTGTACAGGGGATTAGCTCTGCCCAGTTCTGACCCCACCCCTTCCATTGTTTGCTCTTTTGGGATTTAGTGTTGCTAACTGTCTAAGCACACAAATCCAAACACCATTGCCCTGCCCCTTCCCCAAGGCCTCACCCCTTCTCTGCTCCCCGCCCTGCTCACTCAATTCCCCCCTCCCTCCATCACTCGCTCTCCCCCACCCTCACTCACTTTCATCAGGCTGGGGCAGGGGGTTGGGGTGTGGGGGGAGACAGATGCGGGCTCTGGCCAGGTGGCACTTATCTCGGGTGGCTCCCGGCCAGCAGCGCAGTGGTGCTAAGGCAGGCTCGCTGACTGCCCTGGTCCTGCGTCTCTCCTGCAAGTGGCCGGCCTGTCCCTGTAGCCTCTGGGGAGGGGGCCCAGGGGTCTCTGCACGCTGCCCACACCCGAGAGCTGACTCTGCAGCTCCAACTGGCCGGAAATTGTGGCCAATGGGAGCTACAGGGGCAGAGCCTGCCTTCGACCTGCTGCATCGCTGACTGGGAGCCTCCTGAGGTACACGATGCAAGGGGGCTCCGTACACTGCCCCCTCCATGCACCGCTCCCAGAAGTGGCTAGCACGGCCCTGTGGCCCTGGGGGGGGGGGCAGGCAGCTCTGCGTGCTGCCCCTGTCTGCGGGAACTGACCCCTGCATCTCCCATTGGCTGCAGTTCCTGGCCAATAGGAGTTGCAGAGTCAGCACTCGGGGGGGGGGGGGGGGCAGGGAGCCTGCCTTAGGCCTGCTGCGCCCCCGGACTTTTAGAGCCTGAAATCTCCCAGGTTGGCTTCAGTAGCCTCCGTCAGATAGAGCCCGATTCCAGGAGACTCCCAGCGACCCTACTGGGATGCCGTGTGCTCCCTCTTCATGACTTGGCCTTTTGGTCAGGTCACTGTAGCAAGATGGAGTGGTCTCCCTCTGATGCTGACATGGAGAATCCACCCCCTAACCCCTGGTGGGCAGTGCCAAGCTGGGCCTGCCCCTCACCCCAGAAGCAGAGGGGCAGAACAGGAAATATAAGAGGCAGGGCCTCCAGCTCAGTTGAGAGGGAATCAGGGAAGAAGTTGGATGCTGCTGGCCCCTGAACAAGTGACAGAGCTGTATCAAGCCCTACCGCTGGAGGAATACTCCGAGATGCTGCTGGAACTGCCGGCTGCCGAGTACCCTGAGGGCCCGTGAGTGACAAACCCCTATGAACAGGTAGGGATAGAAAGTAGCCCAAGGAAACCAGACATTAGTCTGGTTGCGGTTGCTGAAGCTACGGTCAGCGTGTTTCAGCAGGATCCATGATGACTCAATGGTAGGATTCCCTGCCACTGGGACCCAGTGGAGTAATGTGGGCCAGGTCCCCCTACCCCCTGTTGCCAATCCCACCCCTGGGGTGGCAGCCTCCCCACCTTACACTGGACGGCCTGCATTTTCCTGCTTCTGCTCTGCTCCACCCAGAGGGCTTGAACCTGACTGTTTGTTGTCTGCCCAGCCAGGGACCTGGGCCACAGACTGCTTTTGCTCTGCCCCACCCTGAGGACTGAGCCTGACCATGCTAATTCCTTGTTGATCGGCTCTCAGCTGCTAGGTGGCACAGCAAGATGGAGTGGCTCCTTTCTGATGCTGACAGGAAGGAAAGACTCCAAGCCACTATTGTCACTATATGTGTTTCCCCTTCTAGGCATATCCAGGTCTTTCCGGATTGACTGTCCAGTTGCCTTTCCAGGCCATTCTCTAATTCACGACAATGCCACTTTTCTCAGTGATGGCTAGGGGAACCTAGGCCCGCCCACTACTCCGACTTCCAGCACAGGGACCCTCTGTTCAGCAACCACAATCTGCTTACTCCTAGACCCCATTGCTCTTTCCCTATGCTCCAGCCTACTTTTCTCCTGTACTCCCTCCCCGGGTTACCAGTCAGATACCATCTGCACCCTGTGGCTATTTCACCCTTTTTTCCAGGTTCTTGCCAGAGTCTTTATTGCAAACACCTCCTGTCTCCCAGGCAGTGATTGCAGATTACTTCCTCTGCAGCCCTTTTCTGCTGCCAACTTCCTGGCTTTATACCAACCCTGCCTGTTCCTTCTCAGGTGAGCTCCATTTTCAATCAACCATTCAATTCCTAGCTCTCCAGTAGGTGCAGCTATCCAGTTAATTAAGCTAATTTAACCTGCTTTGCCTTGTGTGGGGCGAACACCCCACCACACACTAGAAACGTTTTTCACTTTTATTTGCTTGTAACCGTTTCTGTCTTTATCCCTTATATATGAACTCTCTTAAAACCTCCCAATGTATATCTTGTATGGTCCAGCCCCTCCTGGACAACACAAGCTCACATAAAGTCCGGCATTTTATTCATAGAAAATGATATGCACAAATCCTGTTATCCCAAATGCAGTATCCCAAACACTTCAATCCAAACACACATTGGTTAAGATAAAAAAATAAAACAAGTTTATTAACTAACTAAAGATAGATTTGAAGTGAATACAAGTAATGAGGCATAAATGTCAGAACTGGTTACAAAGAAATAGGTAAAATAGGGAAGAATAGCAGCCTTCCCTCTCCACTATTCAGATAATCAGTCGGGACTTCCCTGCTCCCTTCTCACTGTCCAGTGATTTCTCCTTGTCAGGCCTTGCCCACAGTCCAGGCCCTTCCTCTGTGGATTTCTCTGTCTCAGATTATACTAACTGGCTTCCTTTCTGCAGAGAACCTCTCCTTCACTCTCCCACGGCTCGATTGCCAATGTTCCATTTTAAGCAGGCCCTCCACTGGAGCATGCTCTGCAGCTGCTGTGGGATGCAGCGTTCTTGGCCCAAGTTTGCTCCATCCCCTGACCCCTTTAGTCTTAATGCTGTTAACCCCAGCACCCAATATTTATCAGTTACATTTTTACTGTTACTGCTGGACTTCTGAAATGACTTTTTATTGCTCAATATAACCAAACATCCTAGGTGAAGATTTGCAGTTTTGTTTTGTAAGCCATTTATGAATCTTAACATTTAATAAAATGTCAGGCTATCTGGTATGTTGCTAGAGATAAGGGTTTAATTACATTTAAGCAATCTTTATGATTTATTAATTATTTTCTCATAAAACTGGGGCTAGAATAAATTATATCATTTAAATAGTGGTACAAACAGCAGCAATAGGAGGAATCTTTCAGTTACAATCTCATTTTTTTTAAAGCAGTGCACTGAGTAATAAGCAGTGAAAGAGTGACTTTTTTACCATTTTGTTTCAGGGTCCATCTTAGACATAAGGGGTTATGAATGTCCCTCATCAGAAATGTCTACAACTTCAGAGCCCCCTGCTGGTACCAACAGCAGTGCTGCAACTTAATATATGTCAAACAGTAAATTAGCTGTATATATTTTGACTTCTATAAGGCATTTGACTTGGTATTGCATGATATTTTGATTAAAATACTAGAACAATATAAAATTAACATGGCAAACGTTAAATGGATTAAAAACTGGCTAACGGATAGTCTCAAAATGTGATTGTAAACAGGAAATAATCATCAAGCAGGTGTGTTTCTAGTGGGGTCCTGCATGGACTGGTTCTTGGCCCTATGCTATTTAGCCTTTTTATCAATGATCTGGAAAAAAACATAAAATCATCACTGATAAAGTTGGCAGATGACATAAATTGGGGGAGTGGTAAATAATGAAGAGGCGAGGTCACTGGCTCAGAGCTATCTGGATTGCTTGGTAAACTGAATGCAAACAAATAATATGCGTTTTAGCACAGCTAAATGTAAATGTGTACATATAGGAAGAAAGAATGTAGGCCCTACTTAGAGGATGGGGGACTCTATACTGGGAAACAGCGACTGAAAAAGATCTGGGGGTTGTGATGGATAATCAACTGAACATGCACTCCAAGTGTGGTGGCAAAAAAAGCTGACGTGATCCTGGAATGCATAAACAGGGAAATCTCGAGTAGGAGTAAAAAGGTTATTTTACCTCCATATTTGGGGCTGGTGAGATCGCTGCTGGAATACTGTGTCCAGTTCTGGTGCCCAAATTCAAGATGGTTGCTGATAAATTGAAGGGGGTTCAGAGAAGAGCTACAAGAATGACTAAAGGATCAGAAAATAGACTCAAAAACTTCAATCTATTAAAACTTAAAGAGAAAATTAAGGGATAACTCAATTACAGCCTATAAATATCGACACGGTGAACAAATATTTAATAATGGACTCTTCAGCCTCGCACAGAAAGGTATAACATGCTCCAATGGCTATAAATTGAAGCTCGACAAATTCAGACTGGAAATAAGGCGTACATTTTTAACAGTGGGATTAATGAACCATTGGAACAATTTACCGAGGATTGTGGTGGGTTCTCCATCACTGACAATTGTTAAATCAAGATTGAATGTTTTTTTTCTAAAAGATCTGCTCTAGGAATTATTTCTGGGAAGTTCTATGGCTTGAGTTATGCCCTAGGTCAGACTAGATGATCACAATGGTTCCCTTCTGGCCTATGAATCTATGAAATTATCATTGGGAGAACAGAAGTGAATGTCAGGGACACACCAGTAGCGTCAGCCTCACAAATTACCCACAAATTTCCTCTGGGATGACTGTTGTTATGGAGCCCAATCAAATACCGCAGTGTCTGGGGTATATGATTTCCATTTTATTTTTATTCTTTTCAGACTCAAGAAAATTCCCAGATTCAAATGATCAAAAATAATCGGACAGATAAAAAATTCACCAGGAAATGGCTACTGGGGCGAGGAACATTAGCCTGAGCCTAGTCCTGCAATCCAATATGAAGCCCATTGAGATCCCCCACCCACCCAGTGCCAATGTCCCAGCCCCTTGCAGGTAGGGCTGTCAGGGCATCCCTTGTCCCCTCAACCCAGCAAGGACAGCTCAGGAATCCTGCTGAACGGGGGCAGGGCCTGCTACTGGGAGCACGACTTCCATCTGACATCTTCCTCCCTGTGTGCTGGAACAGAGAGGGGGAGATCACCCAGGAGACAATTAGGAAGGGAAGTGGATCATACATAAAATGAGAATAAAGGAGACTGAGATGGTGAGACTGAAGAGATGATACTGAGCATAGAGAGAGAGACAGAGAGCAAGGAATTATAATACCACCCAAATCACCATCCACTCTCTTCCATCTCCATGTAGGAACCCTCTATGAGCTGGTACGAAAAAGGGGCGTGGGATTTGGAGTGTGTCTGGAAGGTGAATTCAGCTGTTCAGACTCGCGGGTGGGAAGTGAATTCCAGAGCTGTGGGCTCACAATGAGAATACCCCTCTCATTTAATTGGAAGGAGTTCCAGCTCTAATGACTGTGCTCTCTCAGCTGCAGCAGAATGGCCCAGAAAGAGAAATGGGGCTCTCTGGGAGCCAGGTACTAAACCATTTAGCGCTTTCTTCACCATGATCCAGCACAGGGGCGGGCAAACTTTTTGGCCTGAGGGCCACATCGGGTTTTGCAAATTGTATGGAGGGCCAGTTAGGGGAGGCTGTGCCAGGCTGTGCCCCCCCCCTTTGCCCCCCCTTGCTTCTTGCCCACCTGATGGCCCCCCCCGGACTCCTGCCCCATCCAACCCCCCTGTTCCCTGACAGCCCCTCCCAGGTCCCCTGCCCCCATCCACCCCCACCCCCGCTCCCTGTCCCCTGATTGCCCCTGGAATCCCTTCCCCTGACTGCCCTCCACCACCTCATCCAACCCTCCCCCTCCTCCCTGACTGCCCCCCCGGGACCTCTGCCCCCATTCAGCCCCCCCTGTTCCCCACCCTGACCCCATCCACCCCCCCGCAACTCCCCTGCCCTCTATTCACCCCCCCCCCGCTCCCTGCCCCCTTACCGCGTAGCACAGAGCACTGGTGGCTGGCAGCGCTACAGCTGCGCCACCCAGAGCGTTGCCCGGCCGCACAGAGCATTGCGCTGGTGTAGTGTAGTAAATTGCTCTCCGTAACTGCGACCAGTAGCACATTCCTACGTGGAGCAGTTTAATACACTATACCAGCAGCATGGCGCGCTGAGGCTGCAGGGGAGGGGGAACACCGGGGGAGGGGGATCACCGGGGGAGGGGCTGGGGGTAAGCCTCCCGGGCCAGGAGCTCAGGGGCCAGGCAGAAGGGTCCCGCGGGCTGGATGTGGTCCGCAGGCCGTAGTTTGCCCACCTCTGATCTCGCACCATGAACTCCACATGGGCACACTACTTGGAGCCAGGGTGATCATGGAGTATTGATGTCAGACATGACACACCACCCAATGCATGGGCAGCCATGCTCTGCACTAGCTGAAGCTCCCAGATGTCCCCCATGCACAGCCCCATGAGGAGCACATTACAAAGGTCTAACGTTTGGTAGCAAGGTCCCACTGCTGTCATTGGTGTGGTGCCTGCCCCAGGAACATGCCCTGTCACTTGGGGAGTACACTAAAGACTACATTGCAAAGCTCATTATGACGGGAGAGGGAGCCCCTGAGAGCTGGGAAGGCAGACATTCCCAGCGCAGACACACTGGGGGCTGTTCCTGGCAGGGAGGGGCCATCGTGCCAACCTGGGGGTGTGGGGGGGACATTGTGTGAGGGGCACAGAGGCTAGTGCCAGATGCATGGAGGGGGAAGGGAGGGGAGCAGAGAGTCACATCCATGGACTTCACACCTACCTCAGCTGCAGATGGCACTGTAATTAGCCAGGGCCTGCTCCTCTGCACAGGGAGACAAGGAATCCAAGTTATACCTGCACAGAGACACCCCCTCCTCGCCAGCCCAGATGGCCCAGCAGCTTAGCAACCCACCTGGCTGGTAGTAGTCATAGACTCTGATGTGTCCTGGCTTCAGGTTGATCACCTCGATCTCCTGTTCCAGTTGCAGGGCATATGTTTGAGTCGTATTGCTCAGCTGGGGGTGGGGGGTTGGAGGGAGAGGAGAGGCTTCACTGGTGAGCTGTTTATTTTATTACTTCCCTAAATTTGGCTCCAGAGACTGACTGCGCTAATTCTGCTGGAGTCTGGGCAGGAATTTAATGAGAATCAGGAACTCAGGTGCTGTGATAGGGCTACCCATGAAAAGCCTTGTCTAATGCCCATCAGTCCTGCCCTGCAGTCCCCTGCCATTCCAGTCCTGGGCTCCCCACACCGCTCTGCCAATACCCCCCAGCCCTGCCCTGCAGCCCCTCTGCTATTCCATTCCGGGCTCCCCACACCGCTCTGCCAATGCCCCCCAGCCCTGCCCTGCAGCTCCCCTGCTATTCCTGTCCTGATCTCAATCAGACCTACCTGGTCCAAGTAGATGGAGACACCGCTCTGGCTCACCTCCGTTTTCCTCACCAGGGGTCTGCTCTGCAACTGGAACAGGAGAGAAGAGGAAAGGTAATGGCTGAGTGTGGTCTCTGAGGGGGCGAGGGTGAGAATTCCTATTGAAATGTTCCCCCCACTAGGCCATGAGCAGCCTCCCTGTTGGCAACCCCTATAGCCAGAAAGCAGGTGGATTCTTATTACCCCTCCCCTAGCCAGGCCCTCATCAGAGCTCTCACCCCTCATTAGGGCTGATCTCTCCACATGGTCGCTCAGCTCCTGTGAGATGAGGGACAGGAATCTGCTTGGGTCATTGGGACTGGGCTCCTTCTCAAGGCATGTGTCTGGGGTTCTACACCCAGCTTTGGGGTTTAAATGTCCGAGGGAGTCAGGAGGTGACATCATCCTGCCTCCTCCCCCTGGTTAAGGATTGATCCCACCCACACTGACCAGATGGGACCCTTTCGCCATGCCCCCATTCTGCTCCCCAGGTGCCTTACTGATGTGCGGGAGCCCGAAGTAAGGCTGAATCCGGACAATAGGGAAACCTCCACGATCACCATGTTGGAAGTGACTCTACTCCCGATGTACCTGGGGCAGGGGGAGAGAGGAAGGATGCAGATGGTCAAAGACCCCGTGAGCAGGGGCTAAATGAGGCTATAAATCTTCCTCCACTGCCTCCATACCCCATCTTTCCTCCTCATGCAGGCACCAGGCCCTGGATGGTCCCTTGGCATACACTGCTTGCTGTAGGAGGATGTTTAAGATGATTTCCCTGCTTTGAACTGACACAGTCCCTTCCCCCCCCATTTCTCCCCCAGCAAGTCCCCTCTCTGTATCTCCCCACAGCTTTCTCTCTCTAGGAGGATGTTAAAGGGGCACCTTTCCCTCCTCCTCCCACCACCAACAAGCAAGTCAACTCCAACCACACTTCATGGTTACAGTCCCTCCGAGAAACACCTGGTCCCTTCCTCCCCCTTCCCTCACAGCTGCCAAATTCACCATCCACCCTTCCTCTTCAAAACACGCAGTCCCTCCCTCCCAGCCACCAAACCCAACCAGCTCTCTGACACTCCCTCATCTGCTCCAGGCAGGGGCTGCGTCGCAGGGCAGCGGTGCATACACAGGGGAAATCTCACGGTCACCTGACATGGATGCGGACGGTGACGACGCGCATGTCACCCTTGGCGCAGTTGATCAGCTGCGTGGTGATCCGCAGAGAGAAGGTCACAGAGACCTGTGGGGGAGGCTCGTTGTACCTCAGCACAGTCTGCAGAGGAGAGAGACAGGCTGCTACAGAGAATTTTAGTTGGATCATCATTTGGAGATAAAGATTTAGTAGTTTCCTAGATTTTAGGGCCAGAAAGGGCCATTATGACCATCTCATCTTACATCCCGCACGACACAGACCATAGAACCTCACCCAGTAATTGCTACAGCAAGCCCATAACTGCTGTTTGAACTACAGCATGTCTTTGAGAAAGATAGCCAGTCTGGATTGAAAGACTGCCAGTGATGGAGAATCCATCCCATCCCTTCATAAATTGTTCCAATGTTTAATCACCCTCACTGGTAAAAATTTGCACCTGGTTTCTAAAGTGAATTTGATTAGCTTCAGCTTCTAGCCATTGCATCTTGTTATACCTTTGTCTGCTAGATAGAAGAGCCCTCTACTATCAGAAGTCTGCTGCCCACATGGGTACTTGTGGACTGTGATCAAGTCACCTCTTAGTCTTTTCTTGGATAAATTAAATAGATTGAGCTTCTTTAGTCTTTCATGGCAAAGGAAGGCTTTCTAGGCCACAGGTCATTCTTGTAGCTCTTTTTTTGAACCTGCTCCAATTTGTCAACATCCTGTATAAAACTGACAAGATTTGGACCATTTTTACTAATACCCAGTAGTTGCCCATCTACTCACCAGTAAGTCCTCATGGATCAGAGTGCACCCAACTCATCATTTGGGTTCCCTAATCACATTTCATGCTCTTCCACTGGCTCTAGTTACTGCTCAGATCCTTAAACTCCAGACACAGCAACTACATAAACCACACATGGGGAGCTGGGCTAGAATCCCGATGTTTCAGTCCCAGGAACACAGGCCTCTAGCACAAGAGCTATAGGAGATCTCACCTTGTATAGCTGGGACTTGGGTTCTTCTCCTTTAGGGGCAAACATCACACCTACACACAATCTCCAGCTCCCCTAGCACCCTGGGAGCAGTGTGAGACCAGCCATCCTCATGTTTACCCACATTTTGTCACAGGATCACCCATGGGTGCAGGGGTACAGCAGTGGGGAAGGGGATGGTAAGGAAAGCTGTTGTTAGTCAGCCCTCCATGTGCCTGAACATCCCCTGGGACCTGGCTGCTCAGTAAGCAAGGGTAATGGCTCTCTTTGACCATAACAATGTGTTTTGCGGATCAGGCCCTGCAAGAGGGGCACCCATGGGGGCTACGTCCCTCCCCATGGAAGGGGCATCTCACCTGGGCATAGACGCAGCCATTGCCCTGGGCCTGCATTGAGAACTGCCCAGGGATTTCTGTTAGCACCGCTTGCTGCAGCAGCAGTCGGTTCTTGTGGGTGACCTGGAACTTCCTCTCAAAGCTCCCCTTGGACTTCACTATCACCTCCAAGTTTCCCTTCTCGCTGTATGTCAGGGCCGCGTATTTGGCCAAAGCTTGCAGGGCAACCACCGTGTCCTGGGGAGAGAGAGAGAGTCACCTCGCTGTTTGTATGTGAGACAGAAAGGGGTGCTCTTTGGAGCCAGAAGTGTGAAACACAGAACAGTGGGATCTCAGCAGTTGAGGGCACTGAAATCAGGATTCACCCCTTCAGTGTACCCCTGCACTCCAGGGCATTAGCTCCAGGATTCATCCTCCCAGTCTCTGCACCCAGAGGTATTCACACCCCAGAGCACTGATATCTGTCATATTCCCACAGCCGCAACGCAGAGACTCCATCTCCAGTGGGATCACAGCCAATCACTTCCCTCAGCCGTCAGGCCTGTGTTACCTGCGTGGAGGCGAAGCCACCATAGGCGTTCTGCTGCTTGGTGAGCCAGGCCACAATGCCAGAGGCTGTGCCAACGTCAGCCCCAGTGATGTTCAGCTTGGAGAGCAGGGCCAGAAGCACGTAGGACGTCAGCTCCACGTCCACCGACCGGGGCTGGGACCACACACCAGCACTGGGTGGCTGGGAGGGGGCCTGGCTCCAGTGAATCTGTCCTCCTGGGAAAGGGGGAATAAAACAGGAGGCTGTTGAGGGAGAAATCCTCAGGCCTTGGACGGGGTAAGAGTTGCTGTGGGGTAAATGTGACCCAATCAGCCAAACCCTTCACTCTAGTTCCCATAGAGGGGGAGGGTCCCACTGCCTGGGGTGGCACAGAACACTGGGAAAATACCTCTCAACTACCTGGATTACTATGTGAAAAACCCATCACTGCATATTACACCAGAAGGACCCAAGTTCTTGCACATCAAATACCTGCAGTTACACACACTGCTAGGTAAATACACCAAAACTACCTACACAAGAGGCTACCCAGATTGCTGGGGAAATGGCCACTACCCAGAGTGCAAGGTGGACAGCCACTCAGGCCGCCAGATAAATGCCCCCCATGCAGCCACACAGACAAGTAACTAATATGATTCTTGTAGCTTGTTCCCTACCCAATTCCTCTGCCTGGCATATCACAGCCCTGCACACACTAGACCAGATTTTCAAAGAACTCAACTTCCATTTAGGCACCTAAATAAGGATTTACTCCCAAAAGAGCTCAGCACTTCACTGTGATGAATTGGGAACATGTCTGTACAACTTACGAATTCTGCTTGATATTGTGAAGTTATATTATGAAATACTGCTGCATCATGAATACCTATACGTATGTGGATCTACCACTGCTGACAGGACCTGTTCAGGTATGCAGCAGACAGGGATAGTGGGGAATACTTAGACTGCACATAGGTTAAGCGTAAAAGCAGCTGCAACCTTAGAAAATCAGTTTTAGCTTTCCCTTCGAATGCAGGTAGGAAGGCAGGAGCAGTAGAAAGTTACCCAAAAGACAGAACAAAGGGTGGGATTTACATAGTGAGACACACAGGAACAGAGGGAGCCAGACTGGAAGTGTGTGGCAAGAGCGGGCAAGGTCACACAGAAGCTGACTCCATGAGGGAGAGAGGTCACCCACCATGTAACAGCCTGCCTGAGTCAGGTGACACCCTGCCTTCCTCCCTGGCCACTGATAGTCCCTAAGGACTGCGAAGGGAAGGGTGAGACATTACAGAAAGTGACGGCCATTACAGTTTCAGATGTTTATTGTTTTTTATGATCTGTACTTTACTGTTCAGGCTCTGTAAGCTTAAAATGCCCTGGGGACCGAGGAACCCGGAGGCTTGGATTCCCCTCACAGCAGTTCGGTAGGTGGCTCAGAAGGGCACATCCAGCCAGATCCATGATGCTCCCATTGTGATACTTGCGGCCAGATTTTCAAAGAGCTCAGCTCCCAACAGACTAGGTGCTTTTGAAAATTTGGTCAAGTGCTTTGTTGCATAAATGGGAGCTGGGCTCTTTCAAAAGATCTGGACTATAATATCCAGTCACAGCCCAGGTTGGGGGGCCCAGACACAGGCCAGGGGTGGGAGGAGTTGGGGTGCAAGACACATGCTCTGATCTGTCGCTTTCTCCCTGACATGCCCCATCTCTGTGTGTCAGTCAATGCTGTGCAGTCCTGGTACCTGTTCTGATGGCTTTTTGGTCTAGTTTAGTGAGCAGCTCCTGTGTGCGCTGGTTGTCCTGGGCCAGAGCGAAGGCGTAGGCCAGCAGTGCCTGCGTGTAAGTGCTAGTAACGTTGGGGAGGGCACTTGTGAGGCAGCTCAAGGCCTTGTTCACCACGGTGCTCTGTGGGGGGGAGAAAGTACACACTGGCAATGACTGCACAGTCATACAATCATGCACACATTTGGGAGTACATACACACGGGCAGGCTGACACACAGAGGTACAAGTGCACACTGGTTGATATGCAAAGGCATATGCTGGCACTTGGGACAATCCTCACACTGCTTTGCCTGGGTACACATCGGTACCCCTCCACAAACAGCCACCACATTCCAGGTCAATGCCTTCTACCTCCGCTGGGACTGCACTGGGATTTTAGTGCGATTAAAAGCAACAGGACTCCATCCACATGAGCTCCCTCCCAGTGATGTGCTCCCCATGGGGCACTGCGAGCTTTCCCCAGAAGTGCCCTTCCTATGGAGTGGTTGGACTTCTCTCCCTACCCCAGCAGTGCCCTCCTCTTGACTGCAGGTGCTAGCTTCTCCCCTGAGGAGTGCCTTGCCCATGCCCCCCCCAGCAAGGCAGGCGAGTGAAGTGCCGGCACTGAGCTCTCAGCTCTTCAGGACTCAGGGTGTCCAGAGAGCAGGAGTGGCACATGGAAGGGCCCTAATACTCACATTCAGTGCCTCCCCTATCTCCAGATGTGCTGCAGTGATATAGGCAGCCAGGGGCACCTCTCCATCCACGCCGCCCTGCAAGAAGCACAAACATCCAGAGATAGGAGAGGGGCTCAAGCAGGATGGGGACCCCCTCCATCCCTATAAAGGCCCCTGAATCCCCTCCCTCCCTGAACTGAAAACCCCCCCAAGGCAGAGAGGGATGAAGTGTCAAGGAAGCCGAGCTGAGTCAAGCCCCATGACTGCTGGTGGAGTTCTGCACGGGGCTGGCAGGCACCACACCATTACCTTCATGGCTGTGTGGAAGAGCTTCCCCACGCTCCTGAAGCAGCCACTGGGCAACTGGTAAATCTGCAGCCAGCTCAGTGCATCCCGGATGTTCCTGTCATCTAAGAAGATGTATGGCCTGGCCTGGCCAAAGCACTTGGCCACAAACGCTGTCAGCCTAGGGGTGGGGAGAGAGAGCGTGGAAGAGGGGGACGAGGAGAGGGAGAGGACAGAGAGAGTGAATGAGAAATGTGGATAAAAGAGAGGGAGAGAGGAAGGAAGAAAGAAAGCACAAGGCAAAGGAGTGAGTGAGGAAGAGGGAGCAGCAGGAGGAGGTGGTCAGTCCTTGGTCAGAGCTCCCCACCCGCATTGTTGTGCCATGTGCTCAGTCCCATTTCTCTGCCCAGTTACTGTCCTCTATCTCAGAGGCGGCTGCATTCCCATGGCTTGTCTGAGGTACTATGGGCCTATCATGAAGTAGGGGGGCATGTACAATTCACGGCATGACACTTATAATCTTCCCCATGCAGCGCTGGGAAGAGTCCTGAGGCTCCCAATTCCCCCAGTTCATAGGCTCCTAGCTCCCAGACTTCAGGGAATGAGAGAGCTACCCCAGAACTTACCAGGTGTTACCTTCCTGGTCTATGGTACCAAATGCGCTGTAGGAGCCATCATGGTGTTTATAGAGCAGCTGCCTCTGGTACCCTGGAGAGCAGTGCAGAAAATTATACTCTTACCCACCAGTGCCAGGGAGAGGACATTTACAGAGTGGTCACTGAGTGGGGGTAATGAAGTGTTTACAAGATCATTGTTACAGGTATTTAAATGGATGCCAGACAGAGGAATGGATTTGAACAGGGTGGGTGCAGGAGAGGGGCTATTGGCGTGGCCAGTGCCAGATTGGACACTAGTGGAGCTGGGCTCAGGATACTTGCCGCTACGCAGGAATCCCGTCGCCCTCTCCCTGATCTCCGGGGTCAGCTGCCCCGTCTTTTCCAGATACTGCAGCACGTAGATGATGGGGGCGAACAGCACCATGTTCTGCTCCCCGCAGCCGCTGGGCATCTGCACCAGCCGGTCCAGGTTCTGCAGCGCCGTCCCCATGATGTCACCTGTCGGATGGGACAAAGCAGAGAGAAACCCAGATGGTGCTACAGGAATAAATCCTGATTGGCTGAGAGGCAGAGAGGTTAGTTCTCCTGTTGGAATGTTCCATTATAGCATGGTAGGGTGACCGGACAGCAAGTGTGAAAATTCAGGACGGGGGGGGGGGGAATAGGAGCCTAAATAAGAAAAAGACCAAAAAATTGGGACTGTCCCTATAAAATCGGGACATCTGGTCACCCTACTCTGTAGCATGGTGATGGTACCCTGTCCCCTGGTGGAATTGCAGCCTGAAGTATGGGGATGGAGATATTGTTCTCACCCTGGTGGAACCTTCCGTTAAGGGGTATTTTCCTTTCCTTGGGAGGACTCCATTGCTGCATGGGGTATTTCCACCCAATAGAATATTCTATTCCAGTGAAGGTTTATTTTTACCCTGGGAAAGGGAATGTTCCATGGCACTGGGGGTTATTTTCTCCTCCCACTGCAAATATTCTCAGTGGGCGGGTTGTTTTACATCCCTGAAGGAACATTCCGTGGTGTGCATGCATGTGGGGGGTTATTTTACCCTTAAAGCAATTTAGGGCAGGGCGGTATTTTCCCTCTCAGATAGAACATTCTTTTATAAGGAGGGTGTTTTCCCACCTCCCTGTTGGACTGTTCCATTATAACAAGAGGTGGGTTCTCTTACTGGTGGAATGGTCATTTAGATGGGGGGAGAGCAAGGTTCCTTCCCAGTATTCAGCGCCTGGGCTAGGATCAGAACTCGGAAGCTCAGTGTCTATAATTTGGACTTTTCCGGAACCTCTCAGGGCTGACACACCAGGGAGAGGAGATGTGGGGGGATCCAGGCCTTTCCTCCTGCAATCCCCTGCGGGCAGCAGCTGCTGTTTTTGGTCACTGCCAGAGGCTCCCACAAGCAGAACAGCCTCTCTTCTGCTGGGTATTTTGGTGCAGCCAGTCCCAGCTGGAACCAGGAAACGCAGCCATGGAAATGGGAGGAAAATGGCCTGGACTTTGTCAAACATCAGTGGAAGTTTTGGTGGTTCACGGTTTGGGCTTCCCCAGGGCCATACTCAAGAGATGTAGGGTCTGGATCAGAGTCACTTCAGAGCCCCCTGCCCACGGCTGAATTCCTTACCCATGACAGAGATGGTGGCTCTCGCTGAACCTTCGACCACATCCGGGGGCAGCTCCAGGGACACAGAATCCTGCGCTGGAGTTACTGAGACCCAGGTGTCAAACAGGAAGAGAATCAGAAAAAATGGCCTCCAGAAAACTCTCCCACTAGAGCCAGCTGTGCTCCCGCATCTCATGTACTCCTCCACGGAACTTCCAGCCAACCCCACAGACCCCCTCTCTGCTCTCCTCCCTGCCCCCTCCACTCCCCTAGCCCTCATTCTCTCTTCCTCTACTTTATTTCCCCCACTGTGGGTGCAAGAGCCTTCTCCCCTGCCGCCCACACTGTCGAGAGCAACCTCCCTGATTCTTCCTGCTTCAGTTACTCCATCACAGTTCAAACCTCAGAGGTAAAGGCATGTTTAGTCTATTTACCCAGATCTCTATATCTCTCTAATTCTGCTAATGGCATTGTCATAAACCATGGAAAACATGGAGATGGGAACCGAGCTCTGAAATCCCCTCCTGTCCATCCTCTAGGGGCCAATGCAGGACTGTTCCCTATAGACTGGATCAGTCCAGAGCTGTATCTATGCTATATCTAGTTGCCTAAGGGAAGGAGCTTTCACCCTTGTACGTTAGCAGAAAGGACATTTATATTATAGGCTCAGTCCTGCTGTCCTTATTCAGAGGAGCTCCCACTGCCTTTCAAATTGGAATCAATTTATATAGCTTGGCCAAGATGACAAAGCAGCAGACATGATTTCTGTCTATGAAAACCCAGGAATTGGTTAGCAAGGGGCCTCAGAAGGGGCAAGTCAGGTGAAAGGGGGAAATTTGAGTCTGGATATGAGGAAGCATTTCCTTGCAGTGAGACAGTGGAAACGTGCCCCCCAAAGGAAAGGGTGACAGCCCTATTACTTCAATCATTTAAAGCTACGACTGGACAAAACTCTGAAGAACAAGGAACAATCCTGCACTGGGCCCTGCACAGACAAGATGTGATCTTACCTACCTCCTTCAGATAAAACACAAAAGCTGCTCCTGAGCCAACTTTCCCAGGGCAACAGAGGCCCCCCCTACCCACCTGCACCTGCTTATGCTCCTTTTTCCCATCTGAGCAGCCCACCTACCTCCTTTAGGGCAAAGCAAGGAGCTGTGAGTCTTCTCCACAAGAACTCCCTCTGGCTGTTGGGGAGGAGACAGCAGCATTGGGGACCAGAGAGAAGGTGGAGGGAGGAGAGACATAGGGTTGCAAATAGGTTATGAACCACATGTGTTTTCATGGCAGGCTTGTGTGAGAAGCCCTCCTTTTCAGACATATGTCTGGTTTCTTGCTCCATGCAACTCAAGGACCTCAGAGCTCCTGACAAGGCTGATTCCCAGGTTAGGGGCCTCTGCAGTAGGGCCTACGTGAGGGGCTGCATTCCGTTATCCCAGCATCTCAGATAGGGCATAGAGGAGGCAGGATCAATGGACACAAGGCAAGCCCTGATGCCAGGGCATGAGGGGGATGAGGTTGCCTGCAGAAGTGGGCACAAAGGGATCGAGGTTGGCATAAAGTAGAGGTAACCTCCTTCAGAAGCATGTCCTTCGATTCTTATTGGAGGGACCCAGCTACACCCTGGCTCAGGCCTGCAAATGCCAGTTAGTTCCCCTAAATAAGAGGGGGCAATTTCAGACCCCAAACTTCACCCCACTGAATATGGGGGCTGAGCAAAACGTGATTTCAGATGTCCTCCCCTTTAGCTATGAGAAAAGAGTTAAGTCCAGTTCCAAACTGACCTGGACTAGAAGGGGTTTGATCAGTGTATCTGTCCGTCCTCTCTCTGGTACAACTGGTACCTCCCCTCCACAGAGATCTTTGGTGGCCATGGCCTCTGTGCTAAGGGTGATGTTCACCGACCCTGAAAACAATAGATGATATATTGTCCAGCAACCATCTCCTGTGGAAAACACCCTCCGTTACTTCTATAGATGTCACCTACCAGAGACAATGAATGGAACCAGTGGCCTAGAGACGAATGGCTCTTTGTCCCATTCCTGATCTTGCCAGTGCCCCTGACCTGAGGCTAGGTGGCAACTGATGCCCTAAAGCTAAAAGGCTACATACTCCATTCTTCTATCCAGTGCAATCTGCACTGAAGTCCAGTAATTGGCACAATTGCCCCCTCCCTGGCTGTTTCTCCCTTATCCCGCCATGCTCCTCACCTAGTTGTTTAGCTGTGACTCTCCAATGAAATGTCTTGGCTTCATTGGCACACAGGCAGCTGGTGTAGACGCAACCCTCACACGGCTCCAACTGGAAGTTTGGGGACTCAGCCAGGGCCACTTTGATCTAAGGGACAGCAGTGGGTGCAAACAGTCCAGGAGATGATGAGCAACATGCTATCCCCACCTGCTCCCAGGCTGAGTCAAGGACCAAGGTGACCTCTCACCCACTCTGACCTCTCACTCCTTACCGAGCCACCAGCAGGACTCACCTTGATGCACTGTAGCAGGTAGTTGTAGACAGTAGCTTTCAGGGTGAAAGTCTCTCCCCGGATCACAGAGTATGGCAGTGTGGGCTCTACAAAGAAAGGCTTGAAAGCCAGGAGGCTCGTGGTTGGGGCGAGTCCAAAGCCCACCTCTGATGTGCAGAATGCCCCTGCTTTCCACTCAGTGATGGTGTCAGGCACCGTGACTGGGACATCCCTGTTTCCAGTGGGACTGAGAGAAAAACCATACAGAGATAAAATCCTTTACTAGAAGGCACCACTTAAATGTCTCAAGAAGGCATAGAGCCCTTATTCCCAAAGCACCCAATCCAATGACTGCAATCAGAACAACCTGAACTATGGACCTTTGAAATCTGGATCCAAACCCACATCCCAGTTTTGTGGCTTGGGCCCATCTCTGTTCTTCACTCATACCATAGACAGAATTTTCAAAGACTCACTGTTCAATTGTGTTAGACACATCAGTAAACAATCCAATCCTGCAAAATACTAAATACCCTCAACTTCCATTGAAGTCAACTTGGAGTCAATTGTAGATGACCTTTGAATCTCTAAATTCCCCACCCAGCCTTGTAGAGCTCTGAGGTGGAACTTTCACTGTTAAAATTTCTGACGGGAATAATTCTGGCCCCTGATTATTATGAGTCAGGCTGGCTTTAGTTAGGGCGAGTGTACCCTGCCTCAGATGCTCACAGCAACAGAACAAGATTCTGCCACTAGCCAGAGAGATTTCATTAATAATGATGCCTGGCACTTTTCACAGACAGCATTCACCACCTGTGGATCTAAAAGCCTTTTTACAAACATAGGTGAATATTATTACTCCTACTTCACAGGTGAGGAAACCGAGGAACAGAGAGGTGAAGTGACTTGCCCAAGGGCAGGGAGAATTAGTGGAAGAGCCAAGCAATAGAATCAAGGTCTTGTGACTCCCACTCCTGTGTGCTAGGAAGACAGTCAAAATGTGAGGGCACGTTAGGGGCCTGTAGAGTCTATGTAGGGTTGCCAGGTGTCCGGTTTTTGACCTGAATGCACTGTTGAAAAGAGACCCTGTCAGCTCCTGTCAGCACTGCAGCGGGGCTAAGGCAGGCTCCCTGCCTGCCATGGCTCTGCGCGGCTCCCAGAAGCAGCCAGCAAGTCCAGCTCCTAGGCGGCTTGCTGCCCAGTCACTCATCCTCCAGCCGAACCGCCGCCTATGGCTTCTAGCCCCAGCCAGGCCACTACTTCTGGCTGCGAAGCATGAAGGGCGGGTGCCGCAGCCAAGAGAAACTCAGCGGGAGGCAGCCAGTGCTGCACAGCAACCCTTGCGGCCGGTCCACCCTGGCAGTGAGAATCCTGCGGAGACCCAGGACTGCAGGCTGCAGCGACACCGCTCATGAGCAGCACCAGGCATGGGGTGGGAATGCAAAGCATTTGTGCCCTCCCAGCTGGATATTTACCAGCCTGAGCCTTCCTGCGCTGGAGGATGGTGTTGGACTCCCCTCAGGCGAGGCACAGGGATCCCTGCTCTGACTGATCCTCTCCGTGCAGCCAGCTGGAGCACACTACAGCACCGGAGCAGTGCTCCAGCATTTGTGTCAGCAGACTGCAAGTCAGGACACAGAGTCGGTGCTAGCCCATTGGGGGCCCACCGGAGCCACCTGAGGTAAGCACCATCCAGCCAGAGCCCACACCCCTTACCCCAGCCCTGAGCCCGTCCCGCCCCCGCACTCCAAACCCCTCGACTCCAACCCATAGCCCCCTTCTTCACTCCAAACCCCTCGACTCCAACCCAGAGCCCCCTTCTTCACCCCAATCCCCTCATCCCCGACCCCACCCCAGAGCCCGCACCCCCAGTCAAAGACCTCACCCCCTCCCGCACCCCAACCCCCTGCCCCAGCCCAGTGAAAATGAGTGAGGGTGGGGGAGAGCGAGCCATGGAGGAAGGGGGAATTGAGTGAGCAGGGGTGGGACCTCAGAGAAGGGACGGGCAGTGGATGGGGTCCTGGAGAAGGAGCAGGGCTAAGGTGTTCGGTTTTGTGCTATTAGAAAGTTGGCAGCCCTAAATCTATGCCAAGTTTACAACACATAGTAGTAGTGATTCTGCACTGAATGAGTGTAGCTAAGTTAGTGGATGACATCACAGTGACTATTAAGACAATAACCCTATGCTTCATCACAGAAGAGAAAATCACCTGCCAATAGATAACTAGATTTACGTCTCCAGCAGTAGGAAATGAGAAGCAAGAGAAAGACCAAGGACAGGGTAGACCCATTGAGTTGACCCTAGAGAATCAATTTTTGACAGAGATGTGTATAATGAGAATGTTATGTGGACTAAGTACGTAACAGGGATGTCTTCTATGAGGACAATGGGTGGATAGGATGGATTTAGAGGCAGCTGCCCCAGAGCAGGCAGGGTGAGCAGAACCTGGGCCCTAATTCTCAGTGATCTGAACAGAACCCAGACTGAGACACAAAGGAAAACAACAAAAGAATTGTAGGAATTAGACAGAATAGCTCTGTTAGCTCATCCTGTCCATCTGTGGGGGCTAATGCAGGACAGTTCCTAACGGGCTAAAACAGGCTGCTCTCAGCAGTGGAATAGTATAATATCGTACTCTTACACCAAACAAACATCATAATGCTACAACAGGTTTGTTTCTCTGCATTCATACATCACCAGCCTCCAGTGAATGGATTCAGGTTCTTATGATCATGGACATGTAACAAAAGAAAACTGACTGAAATTTCAGCCACCAAACCCTATTTCTGTCAGTCTGGTAGTTAAAGGACCTACAGTATATTCATCTGAATATTTTCTTAGGTGTGTGACTCAGCAATTTCCCCCACTTTTGTAAAACACTAAAATCCGACTGGATCTTTCGTCATCCAGGATCATGCTAAGATGATCAAATTTGGCACTGCTCTACTTACCCAACCGAAAACAAATCCCACATCCAGGTTTCTGGGAAATACTTGCGAACTTTTTCCTCAATTGGAGGTGCACGTAGAGAAATGGTGGTCCGAGGTGCTGTTGTTGTGAGACTCCCGAGGAATGCTAGAGGTTACAAAAGAGAGGTTACTTACTCTGTGTAGTAACTAGTTCTTTGATAGGTGCATCCTTAGGACTCAACTTTGGGTTGTGCGTACACCTCATGTTCCTTCGACTGGAGATTTTCGTTAGCAGTGTTTGTTCACTACCTCATGCCCCACACCAAGGCTATATAGAGCTGCGCAGGTGAACCATCCTCAGTTCTACCAAAAAGTCTCAAAGAGGAAACTCCAAAGCAGAGGGGCAGGAGGGCAGGTATTGGAGCACCCACAGGGACACATGTTTCAAAGAACTACATTTATTGCACAGGGTGAGTCATCTCTCCTCTTTCTTTGAGTAGTGCCTCAATCGGTGCTCCCCTTCAGGTGACTCCTGAGTCGTATCCCCACAGGGAGAAGGAAGCCACGGAATGGAGCCCAGAACTGAAGAGAGAACCGCTTTTCCATTTGCTGCATCGAATCTAGAGACAAGTAATTTTAACTTGTTCTTTCCCTATTTTAGCCTCAGATCCTACCACATTTTCACTGGTGATCACTGCATCCGATGAAGTGAGCTGTAGCTCACGAAAGCTTATGCTCTAATAAATTTGTTAGTCTCTAAGGTGCCACAAGTACTCCTTTTCTTTTTGTGTTAGATGTCCAATTTCTACTCACCTTTTTGGTGAAAACTGAAACAAAAAAGGCATTTAGCACTTCCACCATTTCCACATTTTCTGTTATTGTTTTTCCCCCTTCGTTGAGTAACGGGTCTACCCTGTCCTTGGTCTTTTTCTTGCTTCTAATGTATTTGTAGAGTGTTTCCTTGTTACCCTTTATGTCTCTAGCTAATTTAATCTCATTTTATGCTTTGGCTTTTATTTTGTCCCTACATGCTTGTGTTGTTTTTTATATTCATCCTTCATAATTTGATGTAGTTTCCACTTTTCGTAGGACTCTTTTTTGAGCTTCAGATCATTGAAGATCTCCTGGTTAAGCCAGGGTGGTCTCTTGCCGTACTTTCTATCTATCCTACACAGTGGGATAGTTTACTCTTGTGCTCTTAATAATGTCTCTTTGAAAAACTGCCAACTCTCTCAAACTGTTTTCCCCTTAGACTTGCTTCCCATGGGTCTTACCTACCAACTCCCTGAGTTTCCTAAGTCTGCCCTCTCAAAATATGTTATCTATTCTGCTGTTTTCCCTCCTAGCATTCCTTAGAATCATGAATTCTACCATTTCTTGATCACTTTTACCTAAGCTGCCTTCCACTTTCAAATTCTCAACCAGTTCCTCCCTACTTCTCAGAATCAAATCTAGAACAGCCTCTGCCCTAGTTGCTTTCTCCACCTCTGAAATAAAAAATTGTCTCTAATACATTCCAAGAACTCGTTGGATAATCTGTGCCCTGCTATATTATTTTCCCAACAGATATCTTGATAGTTGAAGTCCCCCATCACCACCAAGTCCTGTGCTTTGGATGATTTTGTTAGTTGTTTAAAAAAAGCTTCATCCACATCTTCTTCCTGGTTAGAGGTCTACAGTTGACTCCTATTATGACATCACCCTTCTTTTTTACTCTTTTATCCTTACCCAGAGACTTTCAACAAGTTTGTCTCTTATTGGAGACAAGCCACTCCTATGGTGGCTTGAAACTGTTCCCTTTGGTCTGAGGAAAAGTGCTGAAGTAAAGATATAAATTTTGTACAGTTCATGTAATTATATTTCACCATGAGTGCCTGGTAATTCACAATACGGAATTTTAGGGTTGCAGATAAATAGGAATTTCTCCCTAAAAGGTCCAAAGCACTTCTGATCTTTGTCAAACGCGACTGACTTATTATGATGTTTATCCCGCTCATTCACTGCGTCCACCACCAGAGAATTAGGAGAGCAGTGGGAGAACAGGAATTCAGAGCCCTTATTGAGCACAAAATATTTTTTATCATCCCTTTGAATGTTGATGGTATGGTCACTTGAGTATGCCAAATCATTTTTGTAGGATTGAGAAGGGTTTCATTGACAGGGCTGTCAACTCTGGTTGGAGTTGCTGAACAAATAATGTTGAGCAACTTGTGCTGCAATTCTTTGACCTCCTTGAGAGGTATCTGTAGGGAACCTGACACCCTTTTTATGAAGTTCTGGAATTGCCAAAAATCATCAGCCTTGACGGAGGAGGAGACATTACCACCTCATCAAGTGAAGAAGATGAGATGGTAGTTTGGGGGGTAGCCTCTTTGTCTGCCCTAGCCTCCTGTTCCTCAAATGTCTCCTTCTGTTGAGATATGTTCTGGGGAGGGGAAGATGGTATCTCCCTATCCTCTGGTGGGTGGGGCTCAGGGCCCTAGAGAATTGTTGGCAGTAAGCACCCCAGGAATCCCAATATGCCCACAGAGGCCTATACAGGAGAGGGGGTGGAATCCAAGGTTGTTCCCAACAGCCACGATGTCTTCCCCAAAATTCATCTCTCTGTGTCTCTTCAGGTATCAGAGAAGGGGTTCTTGTGTGGATAAGTAGGAGAGCCCTGGACTGATATCGAAGATACTGAAGGGAGGTCCCCATCATCCTCTTCTTTATCCAGTGGAGGAGTTCCCATTGTAAAGGGTGGTGAGTCAGATAGTACTGAGGATGTATGTGGGTCCAGAAACCACACGAGTCTCAGTACCGAGAGGCGCTCCGTGCCCGTAAGCTCTGTAGACTCCAGTTCCATCTGCCAAAAATAAGTCCTTTGAGTACCTAAATTCTTGTGGTACTGAATGGTGTGGCAGTACCAATGCAGTGCTCTGACTGTCTCTAGCTATAGACAGTACCAAGGATTTTGTGCACTCCAAGGTGGGCACCAACAAAGACAGAGGCTGAGCTTTGTGAGGTACCGATGAACCTGTCAGGGTAAAGCTATGTCTGATGGTACCATTCTTCTTTGTATGGAACATCTGTCTTCTCCGGATGGTACCAAAGCTCTCTTGGAGCCATGTTTGCTCTCAGATAAGCTATAGGGTTTCCTGGCCCTGCCAGTACAGGAGGAATTCTTCACTTCTACAGTACTGGGATGCGACATCAAACTTCTGATGTGGTCGAGCTACTGGGAGAGTGAGGTCTTTTGGAAGCAGACTCCTTAAGAAGGGAGTCAGAGCTCGTTTTTCTGGGACTTCTAGAGGTCTCTAGAGATATTCCCTTCCTGGGAGAGTGTTGAGCCAATGCTGAAGACGTGCTAGATCTGCCTGGAGAATGTTGTACAGTGGGGTTCTCCTGACTGGGCTCTGAAGTGGGGCAGAGGGAACGCTTCATCACAAGAACCTGCAACTTGATTTCCTGGTTTTTTCTTGCCCTGGATTTGAGAGCTAAACAGATGTTATAGTTCTGTGGTGCGTGCAACTCTTCAAGGCAGCAGATGCACTTCGAGTGGCCATCACAAACTGGGATGGTCTCCCAGCAAGTGAGGCAGCATTTAAACCCCCATAAACCAGGCATGCCCTACTGAGGAAGGCAAGCCTCCCGTAAGAGAGGGGAGAGGAGAAACAATCCTCAAAATAACAAACTAAGCTAAACTTGCTAACTAATAAACTAGACTGAACTAAAAACTAGGTACGACATCTAGCCAAGTCATGCTCCAGGCGGACACACTAAAGCTCCATCTCAGGCTGAGGCGGTTGAGAAGGCACTGAGGGCAGTTTGCCAGCTCAGCACTATATAGCTTCAGGGCAGGGCATGAGGTAATAATGAAACGTGCCTGCACGGGTCAAACAGACCCCGTTATCAAAATCTCTGATCGAAGGCGTGTGGGGCACACACATACCTGAAGTGGAGCAGCCATAGGGACACTATTTAAAGAAGACTCAATTACTATAGGAACCTCAGAATCATATTCAGAGTAGATGAGTCTTCCATTTGGCTCAGAGACACAAAGTGTGGATGTGAGCTAATCAGATGACAGACATGTCTTAACCAACGGTCAGTTCACTGACATTTCAGGGGGATCAACCCCTCAGTCACAGACAGCCCAGAAAGCAAGTTCAGGGCAAAGCAACATTTTGTCTCTCTGTTTTCCCTCTATCACTTGCAATCACAGCATGGACTGCTTACCTTGAACTCTGTGCTTGTTTCAGCTACAAGACTGAGCCCTCTAGTGAAAAGTAAGAGGAGGCAGAAAGAATAGCTAACAAGCGCTCACTTGTGAGAAATGTAGGTCTGATTAGCATGGAGACGGTGCTCTCGAACTCAGCCATCGTTGTTGTCATAGCCACAGTAGTTGTGCACCGTCTCGGCTTCTTGATATAGGTGTTGGACATGATTTTCAAGCCCATTTCCTGAAGAAAGAAAGAAAGAAAGAAAGAAAGAAAGAAAGAAAGAAAGAAAGAAAGAAAGAAAGAAAGAAAGCATGTGCTGAGAATTTAGATATCAGAAACCCATCCTTCCCTTTCCCTCTATCAGCTGCCCTTTGTCCCTCAAGCTGCTCATCTCCCTTATAAAGCATGGACCCAGTTTTCCCTCTGCTATATGATATGAATCTCTCACTTTGATTCAAGTGGGAATTACTCATATCCACAGAAGTGAGACAATGGAGCCCCTTGAGTTGATTTATCAGGCCTGACTCACTCAGTGCAAGTTTATTTTTCTTCAAAGTCTATAGGGCCTATGTGGAAACAGCAGTGTTCCTATTGGACATCTTTCCCATATACATCTCTTATAAGTGGGTTCCTCAATGCACAACAAGACAGTTTCCTATTGACCACTAATGTCAGATGCCCTCAGCAAACTGCCCAGTGAGGCATCAGTGCTGAATTGGCCATCTAATTGTAGGCATTCTAAATCACTAACCCATAGAGAATGAAGACCTTAAGTAAAACTCTTTCCTACTGACCGATTATGTTTGAAGCCCTGAACCATCCCACCAATAGGATATCAATGTACAATAACTAAATTTCCTATTGGTCACTAATATCAGGTGACTCATCCAGCTAATCAATGGAATATCAGTGATTACTAGAGCTGTTTCCTAATAACCTATAATGTCAGAGACCCTTCTCCATCTAGCCAATGAGGAAGAATCAAAGATCATTACTCTGAACACCATAAACACGTCAGGCTGGTGAGGTTCTCGAGACCAGCATAAGAAGTCATCTTCAGACACTTGGTAAGGGTATCCACCACGAAAAATATGGGGGAACAGCCCATAGATCTAGGAAAATCAAGAAAGAGAAAAAAATACCAGTCAGTGGAAAGATGAACAAACATACATCTTTCCTAACACATCAGAGATCTGTCTGAATGGTTGTTTCATGCTATCAAGTATGGAAAGCTTAGACCCAACCTATGAGATAGACTCTCCAAACAGGTTTCAGAGTAGCAGCCGTGTTAGTCTGTATTCGCAAAAAGAAAACGAGTACTTGTGGCACCTTAGAGACTAACAAATTTATTAGAGCATAAGCTTTCGTGAGCTACAGCTCACTTCATCGGATGCAACTCTCCAAACAGGCTCTCAGTCACGCTTCTCCATTTCTCCTATTTTCTTCTTGGAGAGGCAACATGGTCTGGTGTACTGAGCATGAGGCTGGGAGACAGGAACTAATCCTGGATTTACCAATGTGCATTGTGTGCAGACCAATGAATTATGAAGTTTGTTTACCAAAGAATGCTGCTACATGGCTGGTGATCATGTAATCATCAAAAGCATTGGTGTCTTATTAAGATCAATAACTGAATATCCAGACAGACCACCTTAAGGACCTAGCAAAAAATGGATCCCGGTGGCATTCCATCTGTCCCTTTGGGATTGATGATGACTCTGTGACCTTGGGAAAGTCACTTCCCCTGCCTGTGCTGCACATTCCCCATCTGTACAGCAGGGATAATGCTACTATCTCCCTTCATGGAGCACTCTGAGTGCCTTGGAAGGACAGCACTGTATAGATGCAATGTAGTCTTCTTATTCTCTCTCACTCGCTCTTCCTTTCACACAGACAGACTGACAGAGTAATTTACCATGGAGTTGCTCAGTTCTTTCTCTGGCCTCATCAGTAGGACACTCTGATCCACGGCTCGGACAGCGCACAGGGATCTGGGAGCTGCCTGCAGCCGGAGGCTGACTTTAGATCCAGGGAGGGCCTCATCCTCTGAGAACCCTATCTTCACCTTGAAGGGCACAAGGGGAAAGAACATGAGAGGGGAGGGGAGAAAGGCAGAGAGAGAATCCCCTCTGCTGATCAGCCTGCGAAGTCACTAGAGCACAGAGGAGCCCCAAATAATCCAGGTGAAGGTAGTCCCCTAGAATTCACCTTAGGAAAGCCAGTTGCTTCAGGAGAGAATGAAGCAGCTATGGGAGCAAATGACCCATGAGATGGGACTCTGAAGGGAAGGACAACTGAGGAGTAAGGACAATTGGGGAATAGGGGAAACATGCAACTAATTATACTAGAGACACCTAAAGAGCAGAACACAGCAGCACAGCCTTCTGAGAGAACATCAATCCAGTGCTCTTCTCAACACACAATCTCATCTCTAAATACCAGGTCAGATTCAAAGGACTCAGTCCTCCTCTTCAAACCCTCCATGAGACTATCCCAGGTTTCCTAAAGCAGTACTACTGTACCCCTTTCAGGAGTCTGATTTGTCTTGCGTACCCCTAAGTTTCACCTTATTTAAAAACTACTTGCTTACAAAATCAGACATAAAAATACAGAAGTGTCACAGCACACTAATACTGAAAAAATGCTTACTTTCTAATTTTTATCATATAATTATAAATTAAATCAATTGGAATATAAATATTGTACTTACATTTCAGTGTATAGTACATAGAGCAGTATAAACTAGTCATTGTCTGTATGAAATTTTAATTTATACCGACTTCGCTAGTGCTTTTCATGTAGCCTGTTGTAAAACTAGGCAAATATCTAGATGAGTTGATGTAACCCCTGGAAGACCTCTGCATGCCCCCGGTGGGTGCATGTAGCCCTGGTTGAGAATCACTGTCCTAAAGCACTTGCTCACCTTGCCTGATCATAGTTCCCCATAACAGCTAGGCTCCTGTGGAATAATGGAGCTGTCAGTCCTCAGAAGTGAGACTTGTGTGTGCAGGACACAGGGCTCTCTCAGCTTGTGGTTGAGGAACTTGATTCCAGAAGTCACTAGAATGGTCATAGATCTCAGACCTTTCCGAGCAGAGGGTAAAACCCTCTTCTTCAGCTACCCTTCCCCTAAGTGCCTCACCCAAAACCATACATTGAAATACAGGTCCCTATATTCCCAGTGAATCATTACCCCAGCCACTCAGTTACACCCAGCCACCTACATTTATCTACTCCTCACACCTTCATAACCTTGTTGCATTCTTTCCCCAGACGCACACACCCATGAATCCAGAGCTCTCAGCCATGAGTCATACCTCATTTTTGAAGCACATGGAGACCCTGAAGGGGGCACTATCAGCTATGATTCCTCCAGTGGGGAAGATGACATAAACTACAATGGTAGGAGCTGGGGCGTAGTCGGAGGTGAAGACCAGAGGGATGAAGAACGTGCCCGTCATCACTGGATGGGGGAGGAGGGGTTGGAGAGAAAGAGAGAGGAAAAGAAGGGTATGTTTCCACTACCAAATGTACCAAGATCTTCCCCTTTTGCCATCACTCTTCCTCTGCCATTTTGCTCCCTTTCTCCCTGCCTTTGTCACATGGAATCGGGTCACTCAGAACCAAGGAGATTTCCAGAGAAGCCCATGAAACAATAAGTGTCCTCATGGACTCCTCAAGCTCTGACCTGCCATTATAGATCAGCCAGAGGATCTCCCTGTCTCTAACCATCACCTGAGGGGACTGAGAGCTTCAGCTCGTTGGATGTTAGCAGATGTCAGCCTTGCAAGGAGTGAGATTCCCAAAGTTACCCTACATGGCTTACATCATGGAGCAGAGCTTGTGGGGACACAGCACAGCACAGAATGATCACTGTGTAGAAGAGGAGCCTGCACTTACTATTTGATGACCCAACCAAGAAAGTCTTCTGACCTGAAAGGACAATCCCCACTTTCCCAATGACCTAAGGGAGAAGAGAGAAAGAGGCATAAGAGAAGGGCTAGGAAATGCCAGAAATACGGTCAATAGCTTGACATCATTATGCAGACCAGACTCTCCATGGATGGCAACTTAGGGAGAATGAGACATAGAGCCTTTCGCCCTCCATGGGACCAGCTACAATTGAGCCACTGGGCATAGAGGGCTTAGGGGGATAAAAAGACTGGGATATGAAAACTTTTACCTGTCAGGCACCAGTTCTGATCTAGTCCAGGGTCAGTAGTGAGTGAAAGTCCTGCCTATTTGACAGCTGATCAATGGACTTCATTATTGAAATTATTTAAATGGCCCTGTTCCTAATGGCACATTGAATAGAGGGAAACAATAAATAAATGGCCATTACACTGGACATCTTAGTTTAGAGACCAAGGACTGTTGGGCCATGGATGTTGAACTTTCCTCTCCACTCCGTAAAGGTGGTTTCTCAAATGCAGAGCTGAGGAACACTAGCAGGGAGGCAGAGAGTGTGTGTGTGTGTGTGTGTGTGTGTGTGTGTGTGTGTGCGCACACATATTCTCTGTTCTGTGCAACCAAGGCTTGAGTCTCTTGAGGTTTCTGATCCAGCATTTTTAATCCATTACCATCACCCCCTTACATTTCCCTAGCGACTCACATAATAGGAAAAATCCACACTCTTGGGACCGTAACTCAGGTCTTTCTGGTAAATTCTGAAGTCCACCTGCACCCTCTCATTTTTGCCACAGGGCAATGTTCCTGGCACACGTACAATCCTGAGGAAGCTCTTGGTGGTGGTGTACAATGGCTGTATGAAGTGGTAGGCATTCTGGTAATACACATTGACTGTCCCTGGCACATATACTGGGTCCTGAAGCAGGAATCTCCCCTGTCAAAAAATAAATAGTGAACTCTCTGGGTGAGTACATCAGATGAGAGAGATTCTGGGACTAGGGGGGTCAAGATCCTAGACATGACTTAGAGATCCTAGGCCAAATTCATCCCCGGTGTAAATCCACTGGATTGAAAGGAGCTACATTACATACTAACTTGCTTGTACATACCTAGGCCGGTATGAGAAGCTCATGATTGGAACGGCAGCGGGTCATTGAGGAATGCCAGCAGTTATGTGAGGAGCCCAGGGCTAGCATAACTTGGATCCACAGTTTAGGAATAACGTACATCAAAGGAGCTGTTTGGTGGGAAACCAAGAACTGGAATATCCAGAGGTGATGTAAGTCTGAAATACGGTTCTTCATGGGGGGGGGGGTGGAGGGGAGATGCCTGCAGAGCAATAACCTGGTTCTGGAAAGTGGTATTAGTCCCTGACTTTCACAAATCATGAGATGGAGTCTTCCTCACTTACCTCCAAAGAGACTGAGTCACCATTCCAAGCATTCGTATTCAGCTCAAAGGAAGCTCTTCCAGAGTCATCTGTGATGTACGTCTTGTTAAACCGCAGCCTGGTGTAGCTTAGTATAAGGTAAACTGGTGTGTTATTCACTGCTTTGCCTTGGTGATCGACGACTTTAATCTGAGAATCACATGGGGAAGAGAGGAACACAAAGCAGTTTCATCAATGTATGGAATCTCCATCTCCATCTCACCCAATTCGCCGTCAGTATCTCCACAGGCAGAGAGAACACCCCAGTCGCCATCAGCGTTACCAGCACTGCTCTTAAGAATCATCGTCTCCTTTATTGCCATATGAAGAGGCAGCATGCAGACTCATCAGAGGGTTACTTGGGAGCCTGGCCGACAGAATTCTATACTTTCAAATGTTTGGGGTGTCCTTGAGGTCTAACTCTGAATCCCCTGGATTTTTAGTCCTTGGGGCTTTTTTTTTTTTTTTTTTTTTAGCAATTGACATTCTTGTATGGGGTTTGTATTTTTTACCCTGAGTCACTCATTTGTACTTCAGTTTTAACCGCACCTGAACCAAGTGTTTTGGCTGGGAATTATTCAGTCTCTATGGCATCCCAGAGCTTGTGGTGGGGACAAAGCAGGTCAAGGAGACACAGCTGAGGATACAATTGGGAGCACATTATTTCTGCTGTACTCTCTGGAGGGTTTAGCTAAGAGTTACCTTCCCTGTGTAGATCTCGCCAGTGTAGTAATAAGGATTAACCTCCTCAAATGTGGCCGTCCCAGCTGTCCTGGAGATGAAGAAGCTGCGGGAGGCATTGACTTGCACCTCTGAGTGAAAGGAACAGGAGAAGAGATGGGAAGGAGAGAGGCAGGGAACAAAGAACCATCCCATTGGGCAATTCAACTAGAGAGCAGGCCATTTGGTAAGACAAACATGTATTAGGCTGCACACACTTGATACCCCCCAGGAGATGGTGCTCACAGAACCCTGGCTATCTGATCTCCCCACCTAATTACAGCTATCTATAGGAGAACTGTCAGTGACCCACCATGAGATCAGATCACACCATCCCTATGGACCCACAGAGCAACATGCTTTATGTTATACCCATAACGGGTTAGCTCTGGTGCCTAACCAGTGAGCACTGGACCACAGAACCTCCTATGGGCTCAAAGAAGGGCCAGTCCCAGAACCTCCTGTGAGCCTGTATCTCAATGCTCCCAATGGACTAAGAACAGGGCTGACAATCTCTGATGTCCCAGATAATACTAGTGCATGTTTATTCAAGTGCCTTTCCTATACCCTCAGAGAGACTTCTGAGGTTACCTGTGCCATCCTCTACCAATGTGACCACTGCATCTATGTTGCTGCGGTAACCAGAGGAGATCTGGTTGAAGACAGACAGATACACAGATGTGGAGAAGCAACCCATCTTATCAGTCTGAAAACAAGAGAGAGCAAGGTGATTGGTGCTGGGACAGCACAGCACTGCAGGAGGGACAGATGTCCCGGAATGAGCTACCTCTCTGTCAGAACAGAACCCCTGCTCCTAGGGAGCTCAACCTGCTCTGTACTGCAAGGCACTTGAAAGAAGTGTCCATGATGCAGCTGGAAAGTGCTTTCGAGCACGGGGAGACAGAGGTGCTAGCTCCATTCGAGCTAGTGCACTAACCATAGCTGCATGGTTGCAGCCAAACTGCTACTATTAGGGACCTAGATCAGCAGAACTAGCATGTGTCAGTCTAGCCACACTGCGAAGCACCCCGCACCCCCATTCCCACCCAAAGGCTGTGTAGATACTCTTCAAGAGTTAATGAGGTAAGTCTCACTAAACACCACTGTATGCACATAGTGCTGAGCCTTTTGCTTCTGTCTGCACCACCAAACAACACGACATGGTGTCATCAGTGGGTGGATCTCAGCACCAAAGAGAGCAAGACAATGAGGGGGACAGAGAGAGAGAGAGAGGTGGTTGGCTGGTGGTTTTGGGGAGGAAAGGTGTCAATGCTGAGGTTGTCATTTTTGTGGTGGAAAGGCCTCTCTGAAGAGGAGTCTACTCTGTTGCCCCTGTTAAAAGGCTTCTCGGGCTTTCCGACTTTAATATGTGTTACGTTAAATCTGAAATGGTTCAGTGGGAAAAAATCATATAGAACAGGTAAAGTTAAAAAAGAGACCAGGCAAGGGATGAACTACCAAATAAAGGACAACTGCCAAGATTATTAACAAGAACAATACAGACAATGGCAGCTGGTTATGGGGCCAGAGAACAAAAACAGGTTTTAGACATGGGGTGAAATCAATTAAAATAACATGTCTTGCATTGCGTCTCTTTCCCCTTGGCCCACCTCGGCTGGCATCGCAGCTCCTGCTTCACAGGAGTGTCACCCTGTGGGGCTCAGCTCTTGTTAAGTGGCTCACCTGGTTGTTGTAGTGTTGACAGAGAGGAGGTCGCCGAGTACTGTAGAAATACCACCAACTCTTCTGGCACAGGCTGACCTGGATCTTCCCCTGCACGCCTTTCCCATAGGTGTATCTATGTGAGAAAGTGCAGGAGGTGGGGGACCACATGGAAAGGGGTATACACACACACACACACACACACACACACACACACAAAGAAAACAGAGGAATATGGGTTGGTGTGCTTTAGTGCATCTCCGGATCTGATTTATTTCATGGATATTCACTGTGTATGAAGCGTACCAAGTAGATGCAGCTGTACAAGCAATGAGAACCATGATCTTGTCCAATCTCAGCCACTAAGCAGGGCTGGCCTGCTCAGTTCTTGGATGGAAGACCTCCAAGCCAAACCTAGGGGCTGCTGGTTTTGTTAAGTCTTCTCAGACTCTTCCGTCTGAGTCAGTGCCCCAGCATCTCTCTCTCTCTCTATCTGTGTAAGCTCTTACCCTGTTCCCACCGCTGTGGTATCTGAGCACGCTGTACTTGGGGACCCTGTGCTGCAAGGGGCGAAGGGGTATAAAGTGCTGTTCAGCGGAGACGCTCTACCCTTTGAGTCTGTACTAACTCCAGTGCCCTGAGCGATAGTAGAGGCATGATACTCCAGGGTCTGATGAGGCTAACTCAGTGAGGGGCTGCTCTTCTTCGTCAATCTATAATCCCCATGTCCTGGCCAAATTCCACCTGGAGCCATCCCATTCTGCCTCCCTGGAATTTCCCCTCCAGTATCATCTGGTGAAATTTTTCTTCCTTTCCCCTCTCATTGTCTTGTTCTGTGGAGTGACTAGCACAGAATATCTGCTGTGCTCCACCCCAGAAATGACTATATTTCAATGGTTGGGTGATCTCTGCATATGCACTCTGTCAAGAGCTCTGAGATCCTTTAGGATGAAAGGAGCTAGAGCAATGGGAGACAATTAATAATTAGGGTGATTTTTCTAGGTATTTAAAGAAGTCAAAGGGCTGCCAGGAATGAACTTGGCCTAATATAATGGAGACACAGTCACTCAGTTACAGGTTCCCCTAATAGATGGGGGGGGGGCTGCTCATCCCAAGCTGGAGTTTACTAGCAGCTCCCTCCCCCCAGATCAGCCACCTCACCTGCCACACACGCGGAGCAGGAAGGTTTTATCCAAAGCATAAATCTGAGTTGGCTCCTCAAAAACCACTTCAAATTTTGGCAGCACTGGAAGGAAAGAACCAGAGAGAATGGAGGGAAGTTACACGGTGGTGAGGAGCCGGCCATGAAGAGAATGAACATGGGCTGAACTGTGGTAGCGTTGGGGGTCCCATTTTTTTCTTTTATGACATGTAGGTATAGTTCCACTCCTGCCTAATTCTCCCTCTTGGTGTTGGATCTGTGGCTCTGTAGGGGCCCAAACAACAGTGAATTTGTCTGTTAATGTCCTTCACCTTATGGCAGCTGTTTGTAATGAGTGGAGAGGGAAAAAGAAAAGGAGTACTTGTGGCACCTTAGAGACTAACAAATTTATTTGTTAGTCTCTAAGGTGCCACAAGTATTCCTTTTCTTTTTGCGAATACAGACTAACATGGCTGTTAATCTGAAACCTGGAGAGGGAAAGAGGCTGCCATAGCTATCAGTGTGCTCCTGTTGCTCCTCTGTAGAGAAATCAGACAGAAAACACTGAGCTATGAACCCTTTCTCCAGCAGTTTTCGGAAGGGGAGTATACAAATTCAGCTTTGTCCTTAGAAATAACCAGTGCACTCACATGATTTAGGAGCATATGTTCTATTGAAAGTCACCATTCTCTTGTGTCACTTGGGATCTTTTGAAAATCGTCCCCTAACATCGTTGGTACAAAGAAAAGGAGTACTTGTGGCACTTTAGAGACTAACAAATTTATTAGAGCATAAGCTTTCATGAGCTACAGCTCACTTCATCGGAAACCTATTGTTGGTACAGTCAGCTTTGGGGATCAGCCAGCTGTGACAGAAAGCTCAGTGCTGCTATTGTCCTGTCATAGCCTCTGCAGTCTGTACCTAACCAGACTGGTGTGTACACACAGCTCTCTTTGTCCACACTAAACGGGGGGGAGGGTGTCAGAGAATCATCTCCTTCCTTAGCAATATCCAGGGACATCTTCTCAGATCAGACCAGATTTGATTCCCTTCCTTGTCAGAGGTGACTACCTTCCCTCCTAGGAAGCACTCCACATCCATCCACAGGAGATTTCTCATACCAAAATGCCGTGCCTTTCCCCAGGTGGGATCTGTCTCCCACAGATAAAATTCCCCCTGCCCTATAGCTGTCTTTCTCCCCAGGCGTACCGTACTCCTCAACGGAGAAGCTGCTGTGTGCTTTCTTGTTGGCCACGCTGATGATGTACATCCCCAGTGGGGGCTCAGCAGCTAACTGGAAATACAGATCTGCAATGCCTTCCTGTGGAGCCACATCCAGCCATTGGCCAATCCGGTTATTGTTAGGGTCCTGCACCCACAGCAGAGAGGCATAATTAACTGCTCCAGCATCTAAATGATCCAGAATCCACAACATCCAACTATTTCAAGGGTTCTAGATGATATTACCTAACAGGTTCTAAACTGGCCTTAGCTCTAGAACCCAAGCTCTAAAGCTTCTAAAATCATTTGTCTCTTGGGCTTCATATGGCCCAGATATTCTAGAAATCCTGAAGGCTACATAGTTGTAGCTTCTAAGACCAGTGATGCTCTGATCTAGAGAAAAGATCTCTTAAAATTCTAAACTGTAATTATTAAGGTCCAAAGTGAATTCTCATTCACAGTGGTGTAAATCTCAAGTAACTCAGATTTGCACTGATGTAACAGAGCAGAACTTGGTTCAAAGTCTCTAGAATACAGAGGAAAGCCCTGAAGACATCTAATTTCTAGAACCATTAACTTCTAAAATTCAAAACAAAGACCTGTGGCATCTACACAGTCAAAAGAAAAGGAGTACTTGTGACACCTTAGAGACTAACAAATTTATTAGAGCATAAGCTTTCGTGAGCTACAGCTCACTTCATCCGATGAAGTGAGCTGTAGCTCACGAAAGCTTATGCTCTAATAAATTTGTTAGTCTCTAAGGTGCCACAAGTACTCCTTTTCTTTTTGCGAATACAGACTAACACGGCTGCTACTCTGAAACCTACACAGTCAAGAATGTAAACAAATTATTGCAACCTGCACCAAAAATACCATTTTTTGTCTGTGTGACACTCACCTGAAGAAACACCAATGGGTACTGCGGAAAAAAGAGGCAGCAACATTATAAGAGAGAAACACACTCTCATCAGTGTAAACAATGCATTAGAAACACAAAGCTTCTCAAGGAGAGCAGTTTGATCAATGACCTGGGAGCTCAGATCCCTGACAAACAATACTAATTGCATAAGGGTCACCAGAGAAATGGTGGCACAGCCCATTACACTGAGGCCTGGCAAGAGGAAGAGTGTAAAAGCCAGGTTGGTAATCACCCCACGTTTGCAAATAGACTATTCTCCAATAATCCCCACCTAAGGGAAACCCCTTCCTGTCTGACACTAGCTCAGACTCCACTATGGAATGGCCATCCCTTAGAAGAGTCCCAGGTAAGTTCTTGCCTGAGTGAGCCCTCATTACAAACAATCCAATCCCCACTGTACATCCAAGAGGAGGAAGTGGTGCACTCCTAACAAACCTGCACCATCCCTAGAGTGGAGGCTGCACATGAACAGCAGAAGGAGCTGATAGACTCTCAATAAGGAATCGGCATTTACAAAATTTCTGTTTTGGGTGCCCATTTTGCTGACACGAGCAGGGCTCCATGCTCAGCAATTGGACACCATTCCCATCTGCCTTTAATACTGAGTTACCAGTTATTATTCTGGGTGTTCCTCTTCTTCAGACACTTGACAAACAAAGCCCATGTATGTATTTGGGAGCTAAAGAAGCAACAGAACTTGGACAAGGATGGGGGGAGACTAAGACAAAAGGGATCTGAAACAGGAGATTCCTTCACATCCTCTCATACATGTCTCACCGTGTCATTGAGTGGAATGAAATCCTCATTCAGGGTCACGATTCTAAATTTCACTGAGGGGGAAAAGAAAATGGAGACAATTTAGAAAATGGAGACCTATCAGCTATTTAACTCAGTCCTGTCCTGCAGCCCCCCCTGTTATTCCTGTCCTGGGCTCCCCACGCAGCTCTGCCATGCTCATCAATCCTGCCCTGCAGCCCCCGTGCTGTTCCAGTTCTTATTCACCTATGTCCCTACCTTATACACACACAGGGTATACATTTGTGAGTAGTATTGATTATGTCACCAGCACACACACAAACATTCACAAGTACATTCCCAGCATGTTCACCTGCAGATACTTGATGTGTGGCCTCCTGGAGTTTCACACTCATCACAATGCTACACACTGTGGCCATTCAGAACTTCACAGCAGCAGCAGGGATATAACTCAGATCCTCTTGCTCCAAGAGCCCTGGAACAGTCTACTTGAGCTAAAGGAGAATCTCCATTGACTGCTACCAGTATAGGGCCTATAACATACTGCTGAGCAGTTTGCACTCCATCCAATAGAGGGCAATGAGGCTCACACATAAACTAGGCTGTACATAGGGCAGCTATGATAGGGGAATCCATGGGTCGGGTAAAGTTGCTGTGACTGGTGGTGTAGTGGCACATTGGAAATAGGCTGAGGCTGGAAAAAGGCCTAGAGCACATTGTGCTCTGGTGTTCTTAGACTAGTGGAATGGCCCTTTGTGAGGGAATGCACCACTGTATTCACACCCTATGCACCATTGTAATAACCTTTGTACAAGATATGCCTTGGGAGGCATCATCTGAAAACTAACAACTTGTTTGTTGAGAGCTACAGAAGCAAAGCAGGATACAGGACACAGCCCCTCTCTGCTCTGGTTTGCACTCTGGGCTTACTGGGGTGTTCAAGCCAGCATGAGTTAAAACAACCTAGAGGCAATTTGAACTTATGCCAGAGGCTGAAATGGCCACCAGGTTAGAGGAAAGGGTGGAACAGTGTTGGAAAACCACCCAAACCCTGCTTCCCAAGAGGATCTGCCCCAGGCTGTGTACAGGGGAAGGTTTATGTGAGTGGACACCCACACATATGGGCACTACCTGCTCCTACCAGGAGCTCTCACCTGTCTGTCCTGGTTTGTAAATGGGCTTGTCTGTCTGAATGAAGGTGCCGCTGTTGACTCTGCGGATCAGAACCTTCTTCTCCTCATGAATATCGATCCTGCGGCCAGTGATGAACAGTTTGATGCTGGCAACCTCCTCGGTGCTGTTAGCTGGAAGCACAACCTGGATATGGAGAGAGAGAGAGAGAGAGAGAGAGAGAGAGAGAGTGAGCAGCCCCAGGTTAACTCTCTGGGGTCCTGGCCAGGAGCAGGGGAGGGGAAAGCAGAAAAGCGGAACCCCCCCCCCCCTCACCCAGTGGCATGTACTGAAAAGTCTCAGCTCCTCAGATCCAGATTCAGCTAGGAACCACCAGGCATGGGCTTCATCCATTTCTTTTCTGGCCAGGAGACTGCAATAGCAGAGAAAAGGAGGCAAGTGATGCCTCTGAGCCCTGGCACGTAGGGGTGAAGGTGGGCAAAGGCCACGAGAAGACAGAAAGGTGGGAGAAGTTAGCAAGGAAGCATAGGGGAGAGAGAGAGGGCTGCAGTGTAATCAGCAGCCACTTCCATGAAGCTAGGTCTTCAGTGTGGTACCAGCAGGCAGCCCAGGCCGGGTCAGTCAGCGGGAGAACCAGAGAGCCAGAGGGTCTGCCTGTGTCCAGCAGCCTCAATAAAGAAACCACAGCTAAATCCTAGCTCTTTTGTACTGGAAGGGTCACTACCTGGGCAAATCCCCCTCACTCTAGATCTCAGTGGGAATCAGCTGTGGCAATGCAGCTTATAAACAACCCACACACACACACATTCTCCTCTGGCTGCTGTCAGTGGCCTGTGTGTGAACTGGACAGCTGGGTCTCAGTCCCCACATCCCACAAAGCACCATCACCCTTGGCACGAACTGGCCTCCTCCTTGTTTCTCTCAGGAAAGAGGCCTGGACGGAATGGGAGCATGGAGACAGACCTCTCCTGCTTCTGCTGCAGTGGGTCCTTCCAGGGCAAGTTGGAGGAACTGTAGTGGCCATGGTGAGTGTAGGAAACGTACCCACCTTGTACCTGATCTGGGGATAACTATAGGGTACAGCCATGAGGGGCTGCCAAACCAACACCTTTCCCTGTGCTAAGGTCTTTGAAGAGAGGGAAATGGAGGAGGAGTAAGAGCATTAGCAGAGGGAGTCTCACCTGGAAATTGCCACACTCAAAGGTCTTTTCCTTCATGATCTCTTTTCGCAACAAGACATCCTGTCCCCCAGAGCGCTCCAGCAGCAGGGTCACATAGAGCTTCCCCACGTTACACTTGATATGCACACAGGCAGCCTGGGATGACGGGTAGTGGAGGTCTGCAGGGATCACCACCATGTAATGTCTGCAGCAGGGAGAAAAGAGCACAGCTGTGAATTAGAGTGAGGCCTCAGCAAGAGTGATGGGCACCCCTAGACACAAACGCTGCCCAGCAGCCGCAGGCAGCATAGTCCCTTTCAAGGCTGTGCTTTGACATAGTGTAAATGTCAAAGGCAATGGGGATCCCCCAGTGGGGATTAGTTGACCCCTCACTCATAGGAAATGTCTCCTGCTGATTCAGGTTGGAGATATCTCCATGTTCGGATTTTTATTTCTACTCCTCTCTTCCTTTTCTTGGGCTTCCCTAAACTCCTCCTCTCCCTCCTTGGTGTTTACACCCTCCAGATACCTATAGCCTCTGATGGCTGCAGTCTAGAGGGCCCAGTGATGTGCCCTAGTGTGGCAAGGGCAGGATGTCAGACTCCATGGGTCAGTGGTCTGCTCTCGGAGTGCAGGAGGCCGGATGTGTGACCTGAAGGACGAATGATCCGATCTGGTCTGGAAAGTGGGATCCCAGACTCAATGGCCCATTGGTCTGACCTGCTGGTGGCAGGAGGCGGGGGAGCAGACTAGATGGGAAAATGGTCCATTTGTTTAAGTCGTTCCCCTGATGACTGGGATTGAAATGGAGTTTTGGCATCACTCACAGTATGGGTGAAGTGGCCGTGAAGTGCAGCAAACAGCTCAGGGCGATGGCTGTCCACATCCTCCCAGGAGATACTCAGTGTGTGGGGAGCAGGGGCTGAAATATTCCTCTTCCTCCAAGGTCTCTGAAGCTGCTGCTGGGTAATTTCCTTTGGGGGCTGTCTGAGCAAAGTGATGGGAGGGGGCTTTGTCTTCCCCCCCTTCTCTCCCTCGGTCTCCTTCCCACGATTATACTCCTCAGCAGCAAGGGGGGTGTATCGTACAGAATGTCCCTTAGCCAATGACAGCCTCCTGTATTCTGTCCACCAATCAGTACATGGTGTCCCCCTCCAAAGTCCCCATACAGACATTCGACCAGACTGGCTTTTCCTGGATAAACAGCTTGAATGTTGGTGCTCAGTGACCCGGGCCTGGTTCTGATCACCTGTCACTTGTATCCCTTTGTTCTGGCTGGAAATGAATTGCCCATTGTATTGCCTCCTGGGACGGCTCCTCCTTGGAGCAAAGAAGGCAATTATGCCATGCAATTCAGGCAGGGGGATCTGGATATGAGATATGGAGCCCTTCCCCTGTTGGACACCTAGCCCTTCCCCTAGGCATTCTTGAGGTCCCTTTGGACTCAGAACTGTAGCAGTTGGAAGTTGTTCCCAGCGGACAGCTTGTTAGTGGGCTCTGTGAAATGATACAGCAAGTCTCAGTCCATATCCTAGTGTCCCAAAGGAGAGCCAGCATCACAATCAGCTCTGCCTTGCTCCCTTGTTGACAGGCTAAGTAGAGAAGCCAGTGGTTGAGTGGGTCAAAAAGAACAAACAACCTTCTTAGCTGTAGGTCCCCCCGTCAACAAAAAAGCATTGTAGCAAACCAGTGCTTGGGTTGCCTTAAGCCTGCAGTGCCTGTGCAGCACCTGGAGTCCGCGCACAACAGCAGAGCCGGACATTTTGCCAGCATCGGTTGTGCCAATTGTTTGCAATGCCTGGGATGAAGGTCTGAGCTCAGGTCCAGCTGAACTGGTGTCATCTGAAATAGTTAGTACCCAGCTTTGGTGGGAATTCGTAAGGGTTACAGCTGTCCAGGGGCGGCTGATCCTCCAGACTCCGTCACACAATGTAGTGCTTTGCAGTGGAAGAGTCCCTCAAAAAGTTGCTTCTAACAGCACTGGGCACAATGGATTAGGTGCTCCAGGAGTCTGAGAACATCCTGGAGCAGCCAAAGCTGCCAGCACTACAGTGCATGGATGAACACAACCAGTTCTGTAAAAAACTCCAGTGCTGTGCACAGTGCACTGAAACGTACAAGAATAAGCGAGACCACCAAACAGCGCATGCCAGCAATGTCCTGGCATCCCCACCATGTTTCCCTTGCCCAGATGCATCCAAGGTAGGTGATCCCTGCAGATCAGAGCGAGACACATTGCTTGGCAGTGTGGGTGCTGGGTGGAGAAGTTTGTCTGTGCTGAACTTGTTCTGGGAATACACTGAGTGCTTTGGTCTCTAGTGGCTGTTGATCCACCAGCTGCTAAAATTCACTCATGAAAGTGAGAGAGAAAAAATTATGAAGAAAAGATGTTCGTGAAGCTAGAATCAAGCCTGGCTCTCTGTGGACTGCCCAGCAGAGACTCTGCCTCTGGGTCTACAGTGAAGTGGAGGGAACACAACTGGACAAACAAAGCAGCAGGGACAGAGAGCTGCCTTGGGAACAGAGGCAATCCACTGTTCCCTGCATGTGTTTTAGGTGGCACTGAAACCGGCACTGGCAGCTCTCATGGGTCGCTCCCAGCCTTTACATATTTGTTGGTGATAGACCAGTGCCAGGGCTTCCCACTGCAAAACTACCGATGAAAAGGGATATTTACCAGCTGGACACCATGGTTCCCTCTGATCTTACTGCATCCACAACTGCCCACTTGTCCCTGAGCCACTTGCTCTTGCTCTGATGCCTACAGCTGTCTTACTGGGCTGTGGAGCTGGTGGGCCAGTTCCTGTTCATTAATACTACCACACATTTGGAGCTAGGTCTTTAAAACTCCCAAGGTCAGGGATGGCCAGTCCCTTGTTTTGGTTCAGACAGGAGCCAACTGTAGTTTGAGAGTCAGGTCTGAACTCCTGAACTTCCAGGTGTTTGGAATCGACCCAATGGTCGGTGGGCCGGTGGGGGGATCTCTTGGGTTTGCAGAGTCAGAGGCTTGGAAAGCTCAGGCAAGAACCAGGCTTTTCCTTCCCAGTTGGGCTGTGGAGGCTGAATTCCCCTGTAGTCCCTAGTGCTGGGCTGCTCAGGGGTAGGGCTGAGACACATTGGCAAGGGGTAGCACATGGGGTGGAGAGGAGTTTGCACTGATGCTGCCTTTGTTCTGGGTGAAGATTTCACTGTACAGTCTGAGCTTTGGGTCTGCTGTCTGAGTCTGGGGGGTGAAGGCTGAGGCTCATTCTCATTCAGTCCAAACCATTTCTCTCTGCATCCACAGACACTACATCATGAAGACAAAGTTACTTTCTCTTGCGGAGGACACATTCTCCAGATTCCATCTCTTCATAGAAAAGGGACCCCTTACATTCTGAGGGCCAGGCACTGTTAGACCCACTTTAAACCTGCCCCTTTGCCTGAGATCCCATGATTCTCCCATGAAAACTGCCAGTGTGGATCTGTCATGAGCTAATAAATGACAGCTCATGGGCAGCACCAGGGGCCAGCACAGTGTGAGTACCATGAATAGAGTGAGGCTGGACATGCACCTGCGAGAGTTCTCTGACCTGCCCATTCCTGCTCCTGCTGCTTTGTTTGCCCAGCTGTGTTCTCTCCTGAGTCTCTACCCAGTGTTCTGAACCAGTGACCAAGCACAGCTCTCAGTTACAGCAGTGTAAATCTGGAGGTGCTCCAGCGAAGTCAGTGACTGACTGAATTATAGCAGCGTCACTGAGAGCTTCAGTGTAGCCACTACCTATGCCAATGGGAGGGGTTTCTCCCGTAAGCATAGGTAATCCAGCTACCTGAGAGTTGGTAGCTAGGTCAAGAAAGAAATTCTCCTGTCAACCTAGCGGTTGACACTACACTGTGGGTTAGGTTGGCTCAACTACAAGGCTGGGCTGGGCTGACCTAACTTTTTACTGTAGACCTGGCCTAAGATCTCAATATGGCTGGAGCCTCAGAATTGGATAGAAACGAGCAAGGATGCATGTGGCTCATGTCTATGTCATTTCTTTCTACGAATGTGTTTCACAGATTTCTTCCATGTGAAAGTTGCTGGATACACAGCCCTGGGGAGAAGGCTGCAAATCCCCATCAAGAATGTGAGCAAAATAAATACACACAAACTCTTAAATGAACATTTTAATTTAAAAATGAAAAGGCAGAAGAAGAGGAGATTCAAAGTTGAGGTCATATGTAAATATGAAGGGCATCATTTTATGGTCCAAGTTCAAGACTGGAAGTCCGGGAATGTTGGCAAATCAGTTCACATCTCTATGCTTTAGTTTCTCTGTGGTTAAAATGGGGATAGCAACACTGAACTACCCCATCAAGGGCATTGTGTTTGTAAAGATGGAATATGTCAGGGAAAGGCAAATTATTACTATTTTTTAAGAACCAAACAAATATCAGAGAGTCTGAAAGTGCAGAGTAAAAGTCACTAAACGACCAGAGCAATTTTAATTCTCTCTCATACCCTCAACACATCCTTATGATGGCCACCACAAATCCATCCTATTAACCTCCAACACCTGTTGTTCCTTCCTAAATCTCTTCCCACTTCACCACCCTCTTCTGCCTCTGTGAAAGACCTTGCCAACTTCATCAAAGAGGAAATCAACATGATCTTCCCTTCCTCCCTGAACTCCTTTGTTTTGCTCAATATTAAGTGGAAACAACACAAATCATTTTAAAGAAACAGATTCATGATATTCTGGGGTGTATTATTGATTTTCTAATATGGTATTTTTCTCTAGCAGTGGAGTATTCATGTACTTTAAACTAATGTTGGGATCCATACACAGTTTATACTATCTGCAGCATCCATAAACTTTCATAGTCCACAATCTGGTAATTATAACTATGCAAATGTCTCCATTTCTCCACAGCCCCCAGAGACAGCACTGGTACAATCTCATTCATATTATTAACCCTCACATATGTGCCTCACCCAGGCATTCTCCTCTAGCATGAAGAAAGGCATTCACTATACATGACCAATTCAATCTTTGACCTCTCAGCTAAAACTGCCAGCGAGGGCAGGGGGGAGGTGCAAACTAACCACAGCCTTGTTAATTTACAAACACAGTAGGTGTTTCACTGGTCCCCAGTTGGCTCAGAGTTTGTGTAGCCCCAAGTAACTTAAAATCACCTCTGCCCCCTCTCCTTTGGTCTGTGCCTTTTGTGCTGCATGTCTAAGAGGTGCAACGTAGAATATGTCTGTTTATCGACTCTGACTCACTCTCCTCCCTAAATGGCTCCTGGGTGATCTGCCCCTCTCCTTTGTTCCAGCCACAGGGAGGAGGATGTCAGATGGAAGTCGTGCTCCCAGCAGCAGGCCCTGCCCCCGTTCAGCAGGATTCCTGAGTTGTCCTTGCTGGGCTGAGGGACAAGGGATGCCCCAACATCCCCACCTGTGAGGGTTTGGGTTATCAGCACTGGGTGGGTGGGTGATGTCCACAGGGTGCATGTTGGATTGCAGGGCTAGGTGCAGGCTGAGCTAAAGCTCCTTGCCCCAGTAGCCATTTCCTGGTGAATTTTTGGGGTGTCTGATTATTTTTGATCATTTTAATCTGGGAATTTTCCTGAGTGTGAAAAGAATGAAAATAAAGGAGAAAATCATGGACCTGGGTGCTGTGGTATTTGACTGGGCTCCAGAACAACTGTCACCCCAGAGGAGATTTGGGGGAAACTTTCCCATGGGGGACAATGTGGCTGATGCTACTGGTGTGACGCCAACATTCACCTCCCCTTCACTTGGAACCTCCAGCCCCAGAAATTGAGTGGTTCTGTAAGAGAGTAATAATGTGTCCTTCTCTGGCCCCTTCCATCCATGGGTCTCAAAACACTTTGCAAACGTGAATAACTTATACCCACCCCAGCCCCCTGGTGGTTATTATCTCTGCTTCTAACATGGGGAAACTATAGCACAGAGAAAAGGGATTTGCTCAAAGTCCCTTTTCACTCAAAGTTGGGGGCAGAGCCGGGATTAGATGGTGGTCTCTTGCCTCTCAGTCATGTGCTTTAATCACAAATGTTGAAATGCGCCCTGCACTTTGACTCTCCTGGTTTGCTGACTTTTTAATTTTTGTAACTAGAATGTTCATTCAAGAGTTTGTTCGTACATATGTTGTTCTCATTACTGATATGTCTTTGCTCCAGTTTAACAAAGATTGTTTTTATCAGGGATGCACAGAGCCCTTCACTCCCCATGACTGTTGATCCAGGAACATTCACAAGGAAGGAATTCACTAAAAACATTCCTAGAAAGAAAGACATGACACTGACAGGGGCCCTGCTAGGCTCCTGCCCTGACAGTCTGGCTACACTGAGACCACAGTGTCACTTACATAACTCAGTCAGTCCCTGATTTCAGGGGAGTTCCTCCTGCTTTACGCTGCTGTAACGGAGCACACACCATCTCTGAAAGCCAAGTAAAGGGTGGAGAAAACAAATGCTAGGAAAACAAAGCAACAGGAGCAGGAACAGGCAGGTCAGAGAGTTCTCTCAGCTGTAGGCCCAGCCTCCCTCTGTTCACGGCTGGCACTCCTCAGCTGTTGTTTATTGGCTCATGGCAGACCTGTGCTGGTGGTTTTCATGGGAGAATCACAGATCTCAGGCAAAGGGGAAGGTTTAAAGTGGGGCTAATGGTATCCATCCCTCAGAGCATAAGATCTCTTTTATGGAAAGACAGCAGCTGGAAAATGTGTCTCACTTCCTCCGCCACCTCAAGTGAAAGTAACTTTGTCTTCATGATAGAGTCTCCAGGAATCGAGTGAGAGAGAGTTTGGACTGAATGAGAACACATCTCAGTTCTCACTCCCTAAACTCAGACAATGGCCCCATAGCTCAGACTGAACAATGAAACCTTAACCTGAAACATAGGCAACATCAGTGTAAACTCCCCACATACATGCTATCCCTTGCCAAAGAGTCTTCTCCATGACCTGGAGCTAGAGAGGAGTTCAGTCTATGTCTACACTGCAGTTAGACACTGTGGCTGGCCCATACCAGCTGACTTGGGTTCTTGGGCCAATGATCTGTTTATCATGACCCTCCCACACCGCAGGATCCTAAAGCCTAGGCTCCAGCCCGAGTCCAAACCCGAATGTCTATACCTCAAATAAACAGCCCCTCAGCCTGAGTCCTGTGAGCCAGAGTCAGCTGACCCGGGCCAGTTGTGGGTTTTTAATTGCAGTGTAGACATACCTTCTGTAGCCCATTAATCCTTGGTTCACTGAGCCCACGCACAGAGGCTGAAACCTGAAACCAACTCAGAAACCTTCGTCAAAATTGAACTCCTCCCCTGCAATCTTGGCCCAACAGTTCAATCCAACCCCCTAAACTTTAAACCTCAGACTAGAACAATTGCATGTAGCTTATAAGGCCAGTCTGCTTGCTTGCTTTAGTAATTGGTTGATTATTTGATTACTATTCCATTACTGTTCCATTTATCTCAATAAAAGGCTTAAAGCTGCCTTTTGTTCTCAGTGTGAGGTTCCTCGTCATACATCTGTAAGGAGGGTCTGAATGTATTCTTCCTTGACAGCTAACTGGGTGGGGGAGAGACTTTAGGTGTGTTCACGTACATACAGTTTGCTCCTGCTCTGCTTAGATATCCAGCAAATAGAGCTATGTTGCTCAAAGTGATCAACTTTGGCTGGTGCTGGGTTACAAATCACTTTAGTACTGAATGCAGGGGTAGTGAAATGTTGTTATCAGTGTTGTTGTCTTTACTGTATGAGTAAAGGGGAGCAGAACTGTGCTTAACCTGTCCCAAATGTGGGGGGACGGGTCACCCTCAGCTGAAAGGACCTTGTTAAGCCAAGGGCTCCAATGCCAAAACCCTGTGGACGTAAGAGGAGTGGGGACAGGTGCCCAGCCAGGAGATGTGGAGCCTCCCCAAGGGTCCTCCGCAGACTGGTTTAATAAGTTCCTCCTCACTGTTCAAAGAAAGAGCTAAATAGGCTTCATTCTTTGTTATTTTAAAAGCTCAATCAGAGCTGAACTCCTTTGTGGTGGGGCAGTGTTTCTGCCCAGTCTGCAAAGAGCTGAAAATCACTAACAGACTGATGTCCAGAGGTCATAGCAAAGAGGCAGCAGAAGGTGACTGACAGTCAGCTGTTGAACAAGCGGCTTGTGAGGCAGGGAGGAACCAAGGCTGGCGGGGTGGCTAGGTAGCGAGAGGCAGAGGCTGGTAGGATGGTGAGGAGCAGTGGCTGACGGGGTGGCCAGCCAAAGAAAGTGCTCTGATGGCAGAGCAAGCAAGATGCCTTCTTCCCCGGGTGGGAGGTGAACTCACACAGATGCGTTTCTGAACCCTAGGTCCTCACTGACCAAGGACAATCACTGTGAGTGTGGTGAGATGAGTCAGCAGATAGGGGCACAGAAAAGGAACCTTTGGTTGTAGAACTCAAGAACATGAGTAGGAAGTCACTGCCCCATGCACGCTGGGGTGGGTGTCCTGCTCACAGTTTTATGATTATGAATCCTGCTTGTGGCATTTTCCCTAGTTAACATCAGGTGATTTCCCTCCTTTCATTACAAGTTTCTTTTCTATGCTCAGACTCTGTGTTTGTGAGTGGGGAAGTATTGCCTCTCAGAGGCGCCCAGGGGTGGTGTGTAATTTTCCCAGGTTACTGGGTGGGGGCTCAAGCTAGTTCTGTGTTATGTCGATGGAAAGAAATCCCTAGATATTGAACCTGGCCCTAGTTGCTGCCGGCTCCACCTGGCAGAAGGGTTACACACATCCCGAGGGTCCCTGTGAATTCTGTGTAGCCTGATTGTGGGACAAAAACCTTATCTTCTGATCAGATTAATTGGTGAGCCTATAACCCATATTATCTAAACAATATTATTAATCTCCCATAAAATCAGGGAACACTCTGAACCCTTCAACTGGAACTGCCCAAATCCCAGACAGGAAGCCCCAAATCTTCTGCCTAACTCAGCTGAAGTTTGGAAACCTTCACCCAAAAACTCAAAGCAAACTTGAAAACCAGCCACCCAATCCCTGGAATTTTTGTCCCAAGCTTGAATGTGAATACCTAAACTTTAAACCCAAACCTTTGCTACCAACCACACTTTGTCATACTGGTGTGATTCCAAACCCTGTCCAACACATTATGTTCCCATTTACACAGCTGCCTCTGCACTTGCCAGGACTGGAAATCCAAAAATATCAGAAGGAAAGAGCTTATTCCTCAAGGGCCTCCCCCCTGCAGAGCATATCTTGTGAGGAAAGATCCTTGTTCCTGGTTGAGATTTCAAGACCTTGAACTTGCTGATCTGAGAGATTCTGATCAACACCTCAACAGCTGCAGGCTTCTCTGAACCAAGCCTCCCATCTGTGAGCCACAAGATTCAGAGCTGGATATTAAACAGCTGAAGGCTCTGCAGAAGTTCAGATCTAGATCCAGCCTGTGAAGCTGGTATAACAAGCTAACTCAAAAACACCGGATCTGGACACCCCTGAACTTGGGGATGCTGAAGACCTACATCCAAATCTGAATATTGTGCCTTGGGACCAACCCTAGTACTAATGAAGAGGAACTGGAACCAGGTCCAGAAATCCAGGGGAGAAGCAAAGCTTCTGCCCACATGCAAAGCACATGGCACAAGGATAGTGGGGGCTCAGCTGTCAGTGGATGCATCAGTGAATTGATCAAATGCACTAGGCTGTGTGAGAGCTGTGGTTCTGGGAAAGCCATGTGTGCAGATCAATCAAATAAGTTACAGCTAGGAGTGGCTTCTACTCAGGTGGCACCATTTACCAGGGAAAGCATATGTGGGGAACAGACTGAGCCTGGCTCTGCTCCCAAGCCTGTTCCTTTGTGTGTCCAGATGCATTCTCCCCATGCCACTGTTGATCCAGAGGCCATGATTCTGATGGACGTAGGTCTTAGGAGAACCAGCTGAACTGGAGCAGATGCAACCATTGTGGCTTCCCATCAGCACTGGGGAAGAGACCATTCTAGAGGGTGCCAGTTCAACCAGATCTGAGCTGAAGACCTGACCCCAGGTACTAAAACCAATTGGTAGAACCAACACTTGTAAAATGCCTGGGATGGCTGATGTGTGTGGACACAAGGCGATGTACAGGCTTTACAAAGTCAAGACATTCCTAGCAACAGCTTGTTGCAATGCTTTTTCATCTGATATAGACAGTGCCTAGAGATGAGAGAGGAGTCCAGTTCTTGGAGCCCATTCCACCACTGCTTTCTTTCTGAAGGACTGCCAACAAAGGGGCCTACTTAAACCACTAGGAATTTGACCAAAACCTACACATTCACAAAGGCAAGAGAATTGTGGTAAGAAAAGGGAAACATTTAGTTACTGCTGTGAGGAGTTTGACTAGACCCTGGGTCCTATAGGTGACCCCTAACCCATTCCCCAAGATCCAGGAACCATCAAGTCCCTACACTAAATTGAATGACATATCTGCCATCTTTATCCCAAGCACTCACAGAAGGGGACCCAAGGGGCAATTCATCAGCAGCCAGAACAAAGGGACACAAGTCACCATTGGTGGGGACCAGGCCTGGGTCACTGAGCAGCAAAGGGCTAGAAGTTGTTTAAGGAAAGCCAGCTTTGCCATAGTAGCAGGATGCTGGTGCAGAAGCACCTAATTAGCCCCTGCCCGGTCAGCTCCAATCAAGGGAAATAGATTGGGACTGGTGGAAAAGGCCCGATGCCGGCCTGAGGATCGGCAACACCTGCTGGCCTGACAAGCCAAGGGCAATAAAGGCTGAGAGGGAGCCAGAAAGAGGGAGGGCAGCAAGGGAGAAGTCAGTCAGGGAGGGAGCTGAAGGTTGACTCTGCCTGTAAGGGAGGTAACCAAACCTGTAAAGCTTGTATATAGATGGACACTGGTGGTGGGACAATCTTAAATAAATAAAGACTGGGGTTTTGCACAACCCTGAGGCCTCTCTGAGCCTGCTTGTGGAAGACAAATGGGATGGAACCATGTTACACCATTTATAGGACTGTAGCAAGTCAATTGGTGGATGGAATCCAGGACAGCTGTCTTTAGCTAATTCTGCATGATACGCCCTCCTCCCCCCCCCCCCCCCCACAGTAAACATGAGGAGATGGATGAGGAGAAAGACCAAGGGGATTCTCTCCCAGAAAAGGCAGCACATGGGAGTTAGAGGTGTCAAAGGAACTAGAGTGATCACCCCTTCTTTCTCACCCTCCCTTCCTCAGACCGTCCACAAGTAACCTGCTCCCTCTGCTGAGCTGTAGGGGTAGACACCTGGCCCCACTAGAGCAAACAGGCTCAGGAGAGGGGAATCAAGATTCCCCAGCAGTTGAAGGGGGAGTAATTGTCATTCAGGGCAGCCGCCAGGCCAGGGCAGGAGCTGAAAAGCAGCACGCTTGACAAGGGCTCTCGCATGTGTTGTTTTTAAAGAAACCCATTTCTCTGAGTTCAATGTTTATCCATTTAAGAGTTTCTTTTTCATTTTGGCTCCTCACTGTATTGAGCACCGAGGGTGTGCTCCCCAGTTGAGGCACTCGCTAGTCCAGATAGCATTTGAACCCGGTGGGATTGTGCACATGAGCATGCAGCTCCATTACACAATAGCTCATCTGTGAGGACCTGGTACCCCATCTGCTCAATGTTGGGGAGACTCCAATCAAATTGAAATCAACACCCCCAGTTCCCCATCTAGGCATGTTGTGCCCACCTGGAGCTCTGACACCACTTATGAGATTGAATTAATGTCTCACTCAGGGATATTTATTGGTAGCCCATCTAGCTGTGTCGGTGGGTAACATACCCAGCAACGTGTGCAACTCTGGGTATTTACACAGTAAGCTGTGGCATTACCTAGAACAGGTGAAGCTATGAGAGTTTTACTGAGTAACATGGGTGGTTCTGGCCATTTCCCTAACGGTTTGATATTTACCGTTCAACCCTACTCCCCACCCTACGCCCTCAACGAGCCGAGTTGTGGGCCTGCTCGTCAGGAAGCGGAAGGCAAGTCGATCAGGCTCCTGTGGTACATCATCTGCAGTTGGCACCCTCCTGTCTAGCTCTTTTCCATTTGCCTACAGGAATCACAGTGCAGCAGGCAGTCCTCTTCCTCCTCCTCCCTTTTTCCCTCTAGTCAAAAGACCCAGGAGAAGATGAAGAACAAGAAGAAAGGGGGAGACCTAGATAGGAGCCTTTAGGGAGAGGAGAAACAGGGAGGAAAACAACATGGGCACAGGGAGAACTACTTCTTCCCCTTCCTACCTCCTCCTGGGCCCCAGCAACCCAGAGACAGCAGCCCATTATCTGCAATTGCAGGCCTCGGCTTCCATCCTGGGGACAGTTCCCATCACTATGTGGCCATTTGATGGGTATTTGTGCCCCTGCCCTTTCGCTAAGGGGCCTCTCCCACCGCACAGGCAGGACTTAGCCCCTTGTCGAGTCTCCCAACCCTGCCTCGGCAGCAGTAATGTCCAGCCTTCAGGACGTGTCCAACTCCCAGCTGGAGCTGGTTCAGTTGTCCAGTTCTAGGCCTGCGTGGCAACCAACCTACTCTCCCTTCTGAAGACAGCAGGGCCCGTCATTACTCCAACCTTGGGACTGGTGCTTCATTTGCTCCCCCTGGGGATGGGTGCTGGACAGAAGTGAACAATAGCAGCTAGGAAGAGTCTGCCTCTTGGTATCACTGATCCAACTGAGAACACCAGAAGTCACACCTTGTTCTCGGCATAGAATTCCCAGCAGACTCCAGAGAAGCACCATCACCACCTGCAGGGATTCCACAGCTGCAGCCCAACCAGCCTAGCTGTGTCATGCGGGGGACACCGCTCCGCATCCCTGAACAGGACTGTGGAATCACCTTAGAAGAGGTTGCCCTGGGCAATCCACCATAGACTTTACATGGAGGGCAGTGCAGACTGGACCAGGATTTGGTCAGTCCTGTATGCATACCCACACTGCAGACATGATCCACAATGCTCACAGCCATATACTTCATTGAGTCTCAGTGCCTTGATTTTAGGAGGCAACAAAGTTGCTGCCAGTTCTGGGGAGACTGCAGACAAGGGCGTAACAAGTGAGCACAGACATATCCCATCCCTTGATGCCCTCACAGGAAAAACAGGATTAGGGTCAGCACCAGACATACATGCCAAAAGACATCCAAAACTGCAATTTATTAACAACTCTCAATATGTAAATCGATTATATGAACATAGCCCCATGATATGAGATTGACCCCTCCTAGCAAACTAACCCTACATCCATCACGCTGTAATTCTCAGTAGGTATTTCCTAGCCCTCCCACTAGCTTCATCAACCCAGTACCCAAACATTAACTGCCCTGCATTCTCCCTTTGGGTGCATCCCCCAGATTCCTCTTTTTGTAGCCTCCCACCACCCTCTCTCTAGGAGAATGTTAAAGGGGGTTACCTAGCTCTCAACTGGCCCAGGCCCCCTTTGTATTCCCTTGAGATTGCCTTCTGTGTGGCACTCAGCCCTTCTCCTTTTCTTTCTACACAGAGAGGAATGAAGGTTTCTTCTATTCACCCTATAACCTCTTCCTTCCCCACCCCCTTACTGGATCGATGAGAGGTTTAATTGATGCATTGTGGAGCTGCATGTGAGCAGTGTAGATAGAGATTCTCTTCCCTCTTGGCTCATAAGTTAAGTGCAATGGAAGAACCAGGAATTCCTGTGAATTACACCAGGGACAAGGTGTGTCTATCTCATCCCCTGAAAAAGAGGGGGGAAAAGTAAGTTTACACACATTTCCCTAGTGCCTTTCATTCTGAAGGGTCTTAAACACCTTACGCTCAGGGGCTGAATGCAGCCACTTCTGGGGTGGAACGTGGCAGCTGTTTAGTAAAACTGCACAACAGTTTAGGAGATGAAAGAAGTTGCCTGTTCTTGTACTTAGTACCATGGGATCTTTTATTGACCATTCAGTCAGTTTTTCATTTCATCTCACAGACAGCACTTCCATCAGCACAGCTGTCCTTGGCATCATGCTGGGGCACTAGGGTAGGTACAGACTCGGGAGGAGAGCACCCTCTACTACATCCCACACACCATTCCCTGTAGCACAGCGCCCTTGGCATCATATTGGGGCATTGGGCTAGGCTCTAACTCAGAGGGGAGAGTAGCAGCCGTGTTAGTCTGTATTCGCAAAAAGAAAAGGAGTACTTGTGGCACCTTAGAGACTAACAAATTTATTAGAGCATAAGCTTTCGTGAGCTACAGTAAATGCATCCGATGAAGTGAGCTGTAGCTCACGAAAGCTTATGCTCTAATAAATTTGTTAGTCTCTAAGGTGCCACAAGTACTCCTTTTCTTCTTTCAGAGGGGAGAGTGCACCTTCTGAGCCACCCACAGCACCCCCTGCAACACTGTGCCCCCATCACACACTGGAGCCCTCGGGTCAGTAGTGACTCAGATGGGAGAGGACCCCCCTACCGAAACATCCATACCACTGCCTGCAGCACAGAGCCCCCCGGGATTGGGATCCGCACTGACTCAGAGGCAAATACTTCATTTCTTCACCTCATGCCTGTGCTTGTATTAGTTGCACAATAATGGTGCATACTACTCCATGAAAGCCATGCTCACCTCACTGGCATGGATCTGCGTATTCCACCGTCGCCTGCTCATCTGTAACCAAAGAAAACAGACAATTACTTTCAGCACCAGACAAAAGCTGGGGGACAAGAAGAGAAGCCCGATCCCCAGATGAATTACAACCCTCCCCCAGGTCACCGAAGGTACAACCATGCTCTGGTTGGCTGAACTTTCCAACATCTTCAGACTACCATTGGTTGAGCAATGTAACGAACAGGGGGAGGAGACTTAATAATAGTTTAAAATTAATATGACCAAATAAATGTTAGTGTGGTGGGGAGATTTTATTGGTATGCATTTGGGATGGATGCATCATGCAGGTTGTCTCAAAAGACTGTCGATTAAATCTTTATTCCTAACATCACCATGAGGTATTGTCTACATGCCAGATGTCAGAAAAATCTACTTTTGAAATGGTCCGAGAATTTCTGAAAGTATGACTGGCTGTAAATCGAAGAGTCTTAGATACCTTGAGTCACAATGGGGTGGGGGAGAGAAATTGACTAAAAACCAAACATGACCTAAAAGAGCTTTTCTGTAGGAGATCTCAGGACCTCCTAGAGCCAAGGGTGTACTAGGTTCCACTGAGAAGCTGTGAATCTTTGTGAGGCTCCCATTTTTAGTGCTGCTCAACTGTGACATCCTGGACTTTAAAGCGATGAAATTTTTATAGCCCAAAACCTGCCCCTGGGCAAGGACTGAATTTGACTCTCCAAGTTTTCTGCAATTTACTTGTATTTTGGAGGGGGAATTAATTCCACATGTTGCAGGGGGAGGAGGAGGAAGCAGCGTTTTGATGGCAAGTTTATTTTATTTTAAAGGGGGCTCTACAGTGCATATGGAACAAATAAACAACAATCCCTAGAGGTGCATGAAATATTCACAGCAGAGGTGAAACTACATCATATGTGAGACTTTTTGCATTTTGTCACTAATTCAAAACTGGACCCATTCTGCTGAGAAATACATTGCGATTTTCTGAATATTTTTGCCCTGAAACGGGTCTTTTTCACAATGGGAAAGAGCTCCTTTCAAGCAAAAGGGAATTTACATTTTCTGTTTTTGGTTTGTTTTTGTTTTTTTCTTCATTTTGGGGGAAAATAGTTGTTTTATTGAATTTCACACACACACAAAATCTGAAAGTCAAAAGGGTGTGAAATCACCTGAAATGAAATGGCTAAAATCTGCAAGCAACGTTTCATCAACAAAAATGCCAGTAATTTGACACAAATCATATCCTAACCCACCTGGCTGGTAGTAATCATAGACTTTGACTGCAGCTGGCTTCAGATCCCTCACTGGAATGTGTTGGCTCATGGTGAAGGAGTATGTCTGAGTTTCCTTACTCAGCTGGGAGAGAGAAAGAAAATAAGAGACAGAGGGACAAACAAGGTCTGGTTTGAGCATGCACTAAGGAAGCTCCCCCACACCCCAACTCTGCCAATGTCACTCAGTCCTGCACTGCAGCCTCCCCCCACCCCCCGCTATTCCAGTCCAGGGCTCCCCACACAGCTCTGCCAATGCCCCTTTGTCCTGCCCCAGAGCCCCGCCCCTGCTGTTCAAATCCTGGACTCCACACACAGTTTTTGCAGATGAACTTCCTATTGATGCACCTGGAGGGCCCCCTGCTGTTACATTACCAACAAGACATGAGCAGAGATGTGTGTGCTGAATATCAGGGATGTTCTGGTTTTTTAACTATAGATGGAACTGCCTATTGAGGCAGTGGTAAGATTTTAACTCAGGATTTCAAGAATGTTTATCTAGCTATCTATGAATGTTTGTTAGATACCGTGGTATTTATCTGAGCCCTAACTATGGACTGTAGAAAGCGGGATCTGTCCCGAAGTGACAGGCACATTCTCGGCCCTGCTCTTTTATCTAAACATTGCTACTATGTTGGAGCCCATTGCTCCTGTTTATTAGCTCTGGTTCTTTCAGGGATGTTTTCCAGGAAAAGTGAGTCTTCTAGCATGATCTGAAAGCAGAGCTTTTCTGATCCCTGTGGGAGGGTGTTCCAAAGCCTGGAGGTTATTCTTGAAAAGGCTCTTTCTGATTCTCGATTATACACATTGATTCAGTTAGTGGTCATGTCGAGGAGGAGCGTAGCTGCCATGGTCATTCCCTGAAGAATGGAAGGATCTTGATGTAACAAAGCTCTTAAGGGGACAAGACCAGGTCAAGTCAGCATTAGAAGCTTCAGAATAGCAGCCGTGTTAGTCTGTATTTGCAAAAAGAAAAGGAGGAGTACTTGTGGCACCTTAGAGACTAACAAATTTATTGAGCATAAGCTTTTGTGAGCTACAGCTCACTTCATCCGATGCATTCAGTGGAAAATACAGTGGGGAGATTTATATACACAGAGAACATGAAACAATGGGTGTAATCACACACACTGTAAGCAGAGTGACCACTTAAGATGAGCTATTACCAGCAGGTAGGGAGGGTGGGGGGGAAGGAAGAAAATCTTTAGTGGTGATAATCAAGGTGGGCCATTTCAGGCAGTTGACAAGAACGTCTGAGGAACAGTGTGGGGGTGGGGAATAACATGGGGAAATAGTTTTACTTTGTGTAATGACCCATCCACTCCCAGTCTCTATTCAAGCCTAAGTTAATTGTATCCAGTTTGCAAATTAATTCCAATTCAGCAGTCTCTCATTGGAGTCTGTTTTTGAAGGGTTTTTTTGTTTGTTTGTTTTTGGTTTTTTTGGGGGTTTTTTTGAGAATAGCCACTCAGGTCTGTAATCGAGTGACCAGAGAGATTGAAGTGTTCTCCGACTGGTTTTTGAATGTTATAATTCTTGACGTCTGATTTGTGTCCATTATTCTTTTACGTAGAGACTGTCCGGTTTGACCAATGTACATGGCAGAGGGGCATTGCTGGCACATGATGGCATATATCACATTAGAAGCTTGAAATGGATCCTGTAGCAAACAGACTGCCAGCATAACAGACTCTTCAGTTCATCCTGCTCAGAGATGGGCTTGCTGTGTTACGCACCAGCTCTGGCTTCCTTGAGAAATGTTTGTCTAGATTCACACACGAGTGACATTTTGAAGATGGGCTGGATTATTGCATGCTTCTGAGTGATAGATAAAGTGCCTTCTCTGAAGGAGGCTCAGCAATGGGCCAAGCTTTCCCCACCAGCTTTGACCAGATGAGAGACAAAGGAGGAGATCACAGGTAATAGCACAGTTCTCTCTCAGGTGCCTCTTAAAGTCCTAGACAGAGACACTAACTCAGTTCTGGCACAGTGAGAAGGACGCTGTACTTGCTGCTCCAGCATGTATAATGCTTGGCCCCTGCAGGCTGTCATGGCCTCAACTCCATCTTCTCAGCAAAGTAGGAAGAGGATTCTTCAGAGCTAGAGGCACAATCCCCATGCTAGCACCCTGAGGTGTGTGGTTTGAAGCAGTGGTGAAGAGAAGCCAGCCTGTGTTTATGAAGCAGCTCTAAATCAGCACACTTATCTCAGATGGGATCTGATGAAGGTGATGGTCCCAGAGAACAATTTTGTTTACTGCAGTCACCACTGTGGCATCAATACAAGTGTTTTCATTAGACTGCAATTGGTAATTCGGTATGATTTGGAGCAGGTTCCCTCCCTCCCCACACTGGCACTCCAGCCACCAGCCCTTGGTGTCAATTCATCTAAGAACCATGATGGCTAATGTGGGCAGCGTGGTAGTGGCAGGGAACATTTGGATGCCAGTGGGTCAATTGTCACAGCTGGTATGTAGTCATAGTGTTCTGTCAGATCACTGACCATTGGTGCTGGCACGGGGGGAGTGGGGGACGAATGCTGTTCCTTGCACGGGGGGTGTTGGAAATATACAGTGTGTGACCAACTCAATATGTGGAATTGGGGAGTGCTTGGAGAATGAGGTTCTGAACAAAATTATTGAGGAGAAGGGATGAAATCCCAGAGTTTAGGAGACTCCAGCAGCTGGCATGACACTCAGTCTCTCTCATACAGTAGGTAGCTGTCAGGGGGTCTGTAGACTGTACTGGAGTTGTCCCAGATTAGCATGCTAAGGGAACGCACACAAAAACTTTTGTTTTAGGGGTGAACCTTGCTTGAGTCAGAGGCTTGATGCAGATAGTACAGTCATTCCTCCAGCTCCTCGTTTGCCAGTCCTGGGAATATAATGAGCTGGGTAGCCAGTTGGGTGAGCTGAGAGAGTAAAGGGTTGGCAGTGTCTCAGAGATGCACAGGAGGATGGGACTCTTGTCTGAGATCAGGTCACATCCTCCAATTTAAACTCCCATATAAACTGCCTGGGACCCTCAGAACTAACTCAGGTCCACTGGGACCCAACACTCTCACCTGCGGGTATGAGACCTACAATGTAGGTGTTAATTAGTTTGTGTAGACGTAACAAAGCTACTACCTTGTTCCAGCACTGACCTGATCCAGATAGATGGTGAGATCCTCAGCCCCAGTCTCCACTCTCTTCACAAACGGCTGCTGCTGGAGCTGGGGACGGGGAACTGCAGCATTAGAGTCTCATCCAAAAACAACCAGCTCATTCTCCCAAGAGTCTCACCTATGGAAGACACGTTCTATGGATTGGGGTGTGTGAAAAGTGTCCCCTACCTCTTGACCAGAATCTCCTCCAATAGCCCAGCTCATTCCCAGGGAGTCTCACCCACACAGCAGTGAATGGGAAACAACCCATAGGGTCGAGGGGGGGAGTGTTTAAAGTTTTATGGGGTCGGAGCAGCAAAAAGTACCCCCAGGAACCGACTTTCACCCCAGTAACAGAGCCAATGGTAAGTGCCTGCATTGAGACCATTGTCTGCGCTCCCTGGTTGTTGGTTGAGCTGGCTTTCATGCAACACATGTATCTGGTCACCAAGGACAACAGGCCAATGGTTATGGGAAGCAACTTACAAAGTAGTTGGTGCCCCGGACAGGCTCGAATCCAGACAGGCTCTTCACCTTGATAATGACCATGTTGGAGGTGCCACGGCTCCCCACATAACTGGAGGTGAAAGGCAGGAGGTCATGTAGGTTACATCCACCTTAACTCTGCCCTTTCCCCCCATCTTGCTGCCTCTTTTCCTTCTGCCCTCCTCCATGTCACCCTGCCCCCTCCATTCCCTTCCTCTCTAGCTCCTCACTCTCACCTGACGCTGATGCTGAGGGACAGGAAGCGAGGGAGTGTTTGCTTCTCACACTTGTTCTCTCCTACTCTCACGCTCAGAGTGAAGGTCTCTGCATTCTTTGAGGGAGGCACATTATACCTCAGAACCGTCTGATGGGAGAGACACAGAAAAGTACTCAACAAAGAGTCATGCAAGCCTGCAAGAGAGACTATATCCTTGCCACTGCCTCTAAGAGGATCCTGAGCTAGCCAGTGCTGGCCCACACTCCCCTGACCTGGTGCCCTAGAGGTGAAAGGATCCATACCCCATTCTGACAGGTTTCAGAGTAGCAGCCGTGTTAGTCTGTATTCGCAAAAAGAAAAGTAGTACTTGTGGCACCTTAGAGACTAAAAATTTATTAGAGCATAAGCTTTATGAAGTGAGCTGTAGCTCACGAAAGCTTATGCTCTAATAAATTTGTTAGTCTCTAAGGTGCCACAAGTACTCCTTTTCTTTATACCCCATTCTGCAATCCCTCCAGCCCTCTGACCTTAGGCTCCATTAGAAGTGAAAGGCTGCATATCCCATTCCCTCATGACCCTGAGCCAGGCAGTGCCCCCTTCTATGACATCCTCCTGGCCTTTCTCACAAGACAGCCACCACTCACCTGCACATACACACAGCCTGTGCCAGCGGCTTGTATGGTGTAGTTTTCAGGAATGTCAGGGAGAGGCCGCTGCTGCAGCACCAGTCGGTTGGTGGCCTCCACAAGGAAGGACTGCTGAAAGTTCTTTCCTGATTTCACTGTCACAGAGACGTTTCCGGATTTGATGAATGTCACTGCTCCATATCTAGCAAGAGCTTGGAGAGCAACCACAGTGTCCTGGGAAAGGAGAAGCAGTCACATCACTGAGTGCCCATCCACTCCTCAAGGCGCTGGCACATGGATTCCCCACCCCCCACCCCCCATCAGAGCTCAAGAACCACGGGATCCTTTCCCCGGGACATTAATAGTGGGGGGATTCAAGCTCCCAGCCCCACAGTGCAGTGGGATCTGTTCCTCAGGGCACCAGAAGCTGGATTCTCATAGACAGCCTCTGAGCATACTAAGAAGCTAGCACAGAGATTCAGCCCCCATGGACATCCCAGCCTGTTGCTCTCCCTGACTAGACATGGTGTCTGGCTCTGAGAGAAGCTGGTTTGTTACCTGGGTAGAGGCAAAGCCCCCATAGGCATTCTGCTGCCTGGCCAGCCATGCCACAATGCCAGTGGCAGAAGCAATCTCTTCCTTGGACACTTTTTCGGTAGCGAGCAGAGCCAGTAACACATAGGCGGTTAACTCCACATCCACAGACTTGGGCTGGGACCAGCTGTACTCAATGGGAGGCTGGGCTGGTTTCCTGCTCCAGTGTATCTGCCCTCCTGGAGGAGGAGAAACAAGAACCTGAGGCTCAGAACAGGACTTGCTTGGGTCCAGGACTGCAATCCAGGTTGAATTTCATGGTTACATCCCACCTCATGTGGGACATTGAAAAAAGCCCATACCCTAAATCTGGGTGGGGAAATCCTCACGGGAATGCTATTGTGTCAGTGTACTGAGTGATTAAGTAGTATTCATGATAGAGATGCCACATCACTGCCATGATCAAAAGAGGGGAATCACCCATGCCTTCCAGCAGCCAGTGTGATGCAAACAGGTCCCATCATGATGCAACATCAGTAAAGCCAGATGATGGATGGGAACGAGCAGAATTTAACACAATAAGACTAAACTAGGATAAATCAACAAGGGGGAATCATCCCAAATACAGATATTCTCTGGGGACAGAACCAGTCTGGCAGGGACAATAGACAGCAAATTAGATACGAATTTGCAGTGACAGGCTTAACAAAAACAAAAAGGCCAATACAGTTTTGGGTAGCACATTCACATTCCGGAGCAGAAAAATAATAGTTCCCCTACACAGGGGGACTGAATCTAGACTATTACTGCTTTGGGCACCACATTATAGGAGAAATATATTGACAAACAAGTAACAGATTATCAGAGGGCTGGAGGGAGGGATTGATGAGGAAAGAGCTAAGACCTACATTTTCAGGAGCAGCCACTGATTTTGGCTGTCTCAACATTTTGATGCCTGACTTGAGACACCTGAAACTTAGAGGCTACTTTTGAAAATGTAATGAAATGAAATGTAAAGTTTTCAGGCTGTATCACTTAGCTAAAAAATGATGAAGGGGAAACAGGGACTTGATAATAGTTGCAGTGCACTTAGGAGGACAGGAATTACTTAGAGTGGTGCAAGGGGACATGACTGAGGAGGATGGAATGAAAATAAGAAAGAAAAACTGTATTGTAAGGGAGAAAGAAAAAGGTGCATCAGTCGCTCAAGGGAAGGGGCAGAAGCCCCAGTGACTGGACAAAATGCAGCACCATGTTCTAGCAAGGACCAATCTTGCCTGAGCTAATAGGGCTTTTCCACCAATAATTTTCTTGGTTCTGTGGAAAGCATCCTGGCCCTAAGCGTTGGTGGAATTTTTGTTATAGTCACGGGAGTCCTAGTGCTTAGAATCAGGCAGCTTCTTGTCCCATGGTACCTGACTTGATGGCCTGCTGGTCCAGCTTGGTGAGCAGTAATTGCCTTGTCACGGTGTCTCCAGCCAGCGAGTAGACATACGCCAGCAGTGCCTGGGTGTAGAGATCAGTGGCTTTGGAGGAAGCATTTCTGAAGCACTGCAAACCGTTCTTCACCATTGGGTCCTGGAACAGGAAGAAACATGGAGTTCACCTAACATAGGAAATGGAGCAGAGAAAAATGGAGACAACTCCATAGTGACCAAATCCTGACATGGTCATAAAGATTGGGTTCGTTTTGGCCATAACTATCCACTGTGCATGACAGAGAAACAGCTGGTCCCATGGAAGCATTAGAACTAAGACAAGAGGAGAGGAGTGAGCGAGGCTGTGTGTAGGCAGCACTATACTCACATCGAGTGGCTTTCCTGCCTCCAGCAGTGCACCAGTGATGTAAGCAGCCAGAGAGATGTCGTCATTTATCCCACCCTGCAGATCAGTAAGAGAGAGGTTGGTGGGGAAATGAACCTCCCAAATGGTAGCTGCTATGTGGCACCTTGTGATAGAAGGTACCCATGACCACATTCCACACACTATTGTAATAATCTTTGTATGATGTATGCCTTGTGAGGTACCATTTGAAAACTCATAATTTGCAGCTCATTATTGCCCTGGTAAAATACATATGGCAACATTGTATGTGAAGTTAGACGATTTCCCTGTATGACATTAATAACCCATGTGCTAAACCACAGCCCTACCAAAAGGAATGTGTGATCTGCTTAATTTGCATTTTAACAGAGTCATCAAGCAGGAAGGGGAGAAAGGAAGCTCAACAGGTGACAAAAAAGCAGCATGGAATATCTTTCCGCATAGACTTTTTATCTCCTGGTACCCAGCTGGAAATGTTTTTTAAAAGGCGGGCTGAAACTACAAAAAGGAGGGGCAAACACCCCAAGACACATCCCCTCTTTCTGTCCATTGCATTTATGGCACCTGAAGCCACAAAGCAAGCATTTGTTGGTTTCTGGGAGAAGGGATTCTGACCTCAGAAGTTTGGTCAGTGACACTGGTGAGAAAACTTTGCTTTGAATTTAACGTAATTTGTTACGTTAGGCACCAGTTGTGTTTCATCTTTATTTTCTTGTAACCATTTCTGACTTATGCCTCATTACTTGTAACTTCCTTAAAATCTGTCTCTACGTAATTAATAAACTTGATTATTGTTTTGTCTAATCCAGTGTGTTTAAATTGAAGTGTTTGGGAAATGCCATTTGGGGTGGCAAATTGTGTGCTATTATTTCTATTAAAGAAATAAACAGACTTTATATAAACTTGTATTGTCCAGAAGAGGGCTGGGCAGTACAGGACATAGACTTCGGGGGGGGGGGAGAGGCTCTAGGACTGCGGGTGAGCTGGGGTCACCCTGCAATATAACCTAGTGTAGTAAGAGCCAAGGTGTGGCTGGCTGATGCACGCACGCACACACACACACACACACACACACACACACGCACGCACGTGAGATGCTGGAGGCTGTTGGTGAGCAGTCCAGGCTGGAGGCTACAGCAGCAAGCTTAGGTGCTGGAACTAGGGGTGCAGAAGCACTCCCTGGCATGAAGTGGTTTCCATAAGATACTGGGTTTAGAGTTTGGTTCAATGGCTCTCCGCTCCCCCACTATACAAATTGTTCCAGCCCCCTTGGCAGCAAGGTATTGTAAAGGGCACCCCAAGTTAAAGGGCTGGCGGTCACACAGTTACTTATTAGTCTGGATTGTACCCTTGGTATGTCACACAGCTAACGTGGGGTTACCAGAGGGTAAGGTGGGACAAAACATTGTCCTCCATCTGTGAAAGTGAGCCTCAAACATGGGAGAGATCATTAAAGTGCTGGGGAAAGGGGAGTTTATTGGAGAGTCCTAGATGGAATAGCCCATTCTCCTCCGTGGTGGGGGAGGAGGTGCTGGGAAAGTGGACTAGGAGAAGGTGGGAACAGTTGTGGGAAGGGGCTTCTGGTTATTTAGGATCACACCCTTAGCACTAAAAGGGGGATTATCTGGACACAACAGCCATATCCTTCCCACCTAACTCTGAAGAGGTGAAAACGAGAGGAGTCACGCCAGTAGGCCCTACATTAGAGTCAAGGGTAGGACCATTGGCCTTCCATCAGGGTTCAGGTAGTGTCACCGGGCCACTCCCTTAGAGTTGACGACAGTCCCCTAGCAGGGATTACTGAATGAGGGCCAGGCCTTGCTGGCTGTTACCTTCATTGCCGTGTGGAAGAGTTTCCCCACATTGGCATAGCAGCCATTGGCCTGCTGGTTCCCTGCTATCCACTGCAGAGCATCCTCAATGTTCTTGTCATCTAGGAAGATGCGCTGCTTGGCTTGAATGAAGCATTTGGTCACGAATGCAGTCAGCCTGGGGGAGAGGAGGAGTAAAAGTCAGTGAGAGGAGGGAGAGTCAGTGCCGGGGCGGGTGGGTGTGCGTAGTGGGATACTGACAGAGTGAGGGCTGCAGAGGGGGTGCTGGGTGTCGACAAACGTAGTACCAGCATTGTGGGAGCCAATTCATTACTGTACTATTGAGAAAGGCTAAGTATTCACCATGTCAGGTTTCAGAGTAGCAGCCGTGTTAGTCTGTATTCGCAAAAAGAAAAGGAGTACTTGTGGCACCTTAGAGACTAACAAATTTATTAGAGCATAAGCTTTCGTGAGCTACAGCTCACTTCATCGGATGCATTTGGTGGAAAAAACAGAGGAGAGATTAAATCTCTCCTCTGTTTTTTTCCACCAAATGCATCCGATGAAGTGAGCTGTAGCTCACGAAAGCTTATGCTCTAATAAATTTGTTAGTCTCTAAGGTGCCACAAGTACTCCTTTTCTATTCACCATGTGTTGCCTTCTCCATCGCTCTCTCCAAAGGCACTGTAGGAACCATCTCTGTGTTTGTATTGAAGTTGCCTCTGGTACCCTGAGCAGGAGAGAAAGATGACTGGAGACATCTCTGAGTCAAAAAATCACACAGGCCTGCCCTGCCACAGAAACTGACTAGCCATGGAACTGGCTCACTCAGAACCAGGGGAAAGCCATGGAGTTCACAGTACCTCCCCTGCCCCAATCCATAAGCCCACGTCTGGGGACATCTACTGAGCATGGAGGCTGAGATGGACACCATGCATTAGGGAGAAGAGAAAGAAAACTAACTGACCTGTTTGCAGGAAACCTACAGCTCTTGTCTTCAACTCCTCACTCAGCTGCCCCGTCTTCTCCAGATACTGCAGCACGTAGATGATGGGGGCGAACAGCACCATGTTCTGCTCCCCGCAGCCGCTGGGCATCTGCACCAGCTGGTCCAGGTTCTGCAGCGCTGTCCCCATGATGTCACCTGGATAAACAAACGTATGTGGACAATGGTGATCCCCCTTAACTGTGCATCTATGTCTGATTAAATATAGTTTTTCCCCCCTCATATCAGGCTGCTCCACACATCATACTATTACTCAACCCATAACACTGCCTGCCTGACACCTCTCCAACCCCACACTTGCAGTCACCCAACGGTTCACACCTCTCCTGCGCCACCCTGTCTGCATCCTCCTACTCCATGCTTCCTTCTGCATCTGTCTGCACCCACTCACCCGTACGTCCCTTCCCACGGCTTACACCCATCCCACCATCAGCCTGTCCACTTATGAATCCTTCCATCCAAAGCCACAAATTGTACATACCTATCTGTATACAAGCCCTCATTCCTCCACACACTCCTGCTACATCATTTGCCCTTCATCAGCACTCTATCCCCCTTTTCCCCCACACATGCCACCAACCCTTGCAGCCACCAAAACACGTCCAGTCTGCTTACATGCCCCCCATCCTGCTCTACACTAAATCACTCACCAGACTGAGTCCTTACCCAGCACAGACACTTGGGCCCTGGCTGAATCCAGCACCATGTTCTCAGGGAGCTGCAGGGAGACTGAGTCTGAGGCAGAATTCCCTGACAATTATAACAGAGAAAGGAGTGAGCCAACACAGGAGAGGGTGTAAGAGAGACCCCCACAGCTAGAAACACAATAAGCCACTCTCAGCAGTGATGGATCTCCAAGACACTGAGAGCTCCTGGCATATGGACCAACAACTCCAGCAGCAGCAGGGAGAGAGGAAGGAGGGCATGTCCTGATGGGCACGTACTGCCTTTCAAGAATTAGGACAAGACAATAATCCAGTTCTCATTTTTTTACCTCTTCTCAGGGTCTTTGCACCCAGAATCCACTGCAGGAGGCAGCAAATGCAGGGGGTAGACACACATTCAGGAAGTACAGGTCCTCATGAATATATTCCAATGGGAAAAATCCCACCTTTCTATTCCCTGCTGGAATCACAGGCCTCAGTGAGCCAAAGACCTACCCTCTTGGTAAGTGCTGTCCAGCCAGTGCTCTCCCTCCCCATACGTCTATGCATAGGTGACACTCTCTCTCCCCAAACCCAAGAGAACGTGGCCACTGTGATCCCTTCTCATGGTCCAATGCAATCCATACCTTCTGGGCAGAGCAGGGAACTGTGAGACTTCTCCATCAGGACGCCCTCTGGCTGTCAGTAGAAACACAGAGAAACTGATTAAAGACAACACATGTCCAGTCTTCAGATTCATGTGACCTCATGACTTTGGGCTGCATGCTCTGGGCATCAAGTCACAGAGCAAGAAGTGATACAAGGGTGAAGACAGAGGGGCGGAAGCCACTCCTGGACTCCTTAAGTCAACTCTGGGCACTTTGGGACCACAGTGGTCACATCTTGGAGCATGGAAGGAACCGCCCCCTGGTATATGGCTCTGCCTTCGAATAATGGGTTCAGTCCTTGTCCCAGACACCTCAGAGCCAGAAAGAGGCCAATCAACTGGAGGAAATTCAGAAGAGGGCTACAAATGATTAAGGGGCTCTAGATTGACTGATTTAAGAGGAAAGATTAAATGAACTGGATCTATATAACTCAGCCAAATGACAAGTGGCTATACATCCTCAGCTGCCGATGGTTGTGAGAGATATAAACTCCAACACAGAAGAGGAACTGGGGATGAGAGGACAAATAAGAATATAGAACAACATTGAGCACAAGCTGCACGTTTCTGGTTGGATGCTGAGGAAACATTTCCTAACAGGGAGAGATCTGTGGAAGGGTCTCCCCAAGGGATGGGGTGGAACATCCATTGCTCAGGACATGTAAAACTAGACTGGGCAAAACCCTGAAGAACAGACTGTAGGAAACCATCCTGCACTGGGCCCAGGGGAACGGAAATGGTGACCTAGTAGAGCTTTCTCTAACTCTGAGGCTGTGTCTATACTAGATGTACTACAGCGGAGAGCTCTCCCGTTGGCTTAATTACTCCACCTTCTATGAGAGGCAGTAGCTGTGTTGGAGAGAGACGTTCTCCTGCCAACATAGCGCAGTCTATGCCAGCACTTAGGTTGGTAGAACCTATGTCATTTGGGGGTGTGGATTATTCACACCATGAGTGACATAAATTACACCTAAAGTTCTAGAATTCAGACCTCGTCTACACTAGAAGTCTATGAAATTCAGGACAGCAGATGGATGGTACTGCTAGCAAAAGCATTGGTGATAACAGTGTGGTATCTTCTTGTTCCCCCCACTGTTCTCTGGATCGGCAGGCTTACCCGGACGAGGAGAGGCTTGATCAAGGTGTCACTGCGGCCCTTATTCGGCACCGTCACTTTCCTACCAGCACAGAGCTCTCTGCTGGGCAGTGCCACTGTGGTGACAGTGAAGTTCACCTCACCTGGCAAAGAAAAAAAAAAGAAAAAGAGAATAAGCTCTTCAGAGCTTCCATTTTAAACCTGCCCATCTAGGCAAACTGGTTCAGTGCACAGAAAACTGACGACATCTGTAGTTCTGAGCAAGCCAATACAATGATGTAAGAGGAACGCGTTCTCACAACTAAGGGTTCAAAGTGATCTGTATTTCCCAACTCCAGGCACAGTTTTGCACAAACAGTCCTGTGCACTATGAGAACCGGGGTATTGGACCATCATATTCTGAAATATCAGGGATAGCAATGGAGTTCTACAGATGGGTCAGTGGTTTCATCCAGCATGGCAGGAGGTTACTGGATTAGTTAGATGTCTGGTCTAGGTACAACAGCAAGGTGGGAATCTGATTATTTGGAGCAATGGTCTGAACTGGTACAGCAATTCCTGTGTTCTCTCCCCTTCGTCTCTGCTCTCCTTACCCAGTTTGGTGGCTGTTACATTCCAGTAATAGGTCCTGGCTTCATCAGCACACAGACAGCTGGTGTATTCACAGCCCTTACACAACTTCACCTGGTACTCCTCTGACTTGGCCAGCGTAATCTGGATCTGCACAAGAGATTGGGAAAGGGTGAGCAGTCAGGGACATGAGTGGAAAATTAGACAGAGAAGCAGCACAGGGGCAAGGGAGAAAATGGGGGACAGTCTTGAGCTTACTAAAATTCCCTATAAAAGAAATTGAGTAACAGGTGAAAAGTACTGGATCAGCAGAGCAAGCTTCACACACACACACACACACACACACACACACACACACACACACACACACACACACACACACACACACACACACACACACACACACACACACACACACACACACACCAAGCAATCCAATCCCATGGATGTATCTAAGCACCATCCTGGCTTCCTGGTAACGGAAGTAAAACCTGCTCTGGATCTCATGGGATTAGCTCCCATTTCCTGGGGAATATGTAAGGGCAAAATCCACGTGGCTCTCTTGATACAGGATCCATTATGGGCAGGGGGAAGGATTTAGAGGCACGCAGATAAAGCCTGACCCGGATGAGGCTAACTGGAGTGTGAGTGTTTCCTCACCCTTATGCACTGTTTCAGGTAGTTGAAGACAGTGGCAGTCAGTGTAAACGATTCCCCGCGGATCACAGAGTAGGGTAAGGTCAAGTCCACGAAGAAAGGTTTGAAGGCCGTCAGCCCCACCGTAGGCGAGATCCCAAAGCCGCTGCTCTCTGAGGTACAGAACATGCTGGCTTTCCATTCCGTGATGGTGTCAGGGAGAGTGACTGGGACCTGCTTGTTACCTGAACTTCTGCAGAGAAATCAGACAATATGGGGGAAGGGAGATCCCCAAAGGACAGGAAAAATTCTGACAATAATTAATGATACTATGATTATCTCCAGTATCTCCCATCCCAGGATCTTATAGAGCTTTCTAGGCATTAATCCACCCAAAATCCCCTGGGAGGCAGTGTAGGTTGTTATCCCCACATTACAAATGCAGAAACTGATGCACAGGAAGGGGAAGCGACTCACCCAAGGTCACCAGGAAAAGAACCCACAGATCCCTTCTTCTAACATCTAGATCCCACAGCCCTTCCTAAAACCCAGCAGATTTGTTCTCTAGAATATGAAACATAGCCCAGTCTCAAAGGCCTGTGAGGTTTGGTTCAGAGAAGCACCTCCAAACAAAGGCTTGCATTTCTCCCCATCATCCCTGGAATTAAACATCACTTACTCAATGGGATACAGCTCCCAGATCCAGGTCTCAGGGAAAAACTCACGGACTTGGGACTCACTGGATTTCTCCACTGATGGAGGCTGAAACTCCGCTGTAGGGACACGTCCTGAATCTTCCATAATAGGGGGTGGCCTGGGTGCCCCTGGAAGTCAGACAATACTTGCTCTTTGGCTGCTTACTCACAGAAAGGGCTGGCACTGGGACAATAGAGTCCAGGAGGGGCAGTGGAGGAACTCAGGTGGAGATTAACCCTTTATTCCCAGACAGTAATTACATGGATTAAGAAAGCAGAAAGGAAATTTAATAGACCAGGACAATCAAATAAAAAGATAAGGAACTCCTTACCCGTTATATTATGTTCCGTGTCATAGGGATGACAATCCAGTGGTCTCTTTATTTTGCCATTTGATAAAATTTTCAGTCCCATCTCCTGTGTTAAATCAGAGATGAAAGAAACCAAATATGAAAAAGGAAGGATTTAATGTTTGCTTAGTGTCTCTGCCTGTGTGTCAGTATAACTAGTCAACTGCATCACATTGTCCCCCCTGCTTGTCTCTGATCCACATCTCTCCCTCTTCCCTTGTCTCTCTCTGCACTGCTCTACAATAAGCTAGGACACCTTGGAAGGCATAGGCACCAACTCCATGGGTGCTCCGGGGATCGAGCACCCACGGGGAAAACATTAGTGGGTGCTCTGCACCCACAGGCAGCCAAATTCCCCTCAGCCCCCACCCCACTTCCTCCTCCCCCTGCCACGAGCGCACCGTGTCCCCACTCCTCTGCCTACCTCACAGCATTTCCCACCCAGTCACTGCCAAACAGCTGTTTGGCAGCGTTAGCACGCTCCAGGGAGGGAGGGAGGAGTGGGAACATGGCACACTCAGGGGAGAAGGTGGGGAAGAGGCGGGTGGGTGGGGATTTGGGGAAGGAGTTGGAAGAGGGCAGGGAGAGGGCAGAGAATTTGGGGAAGGGGTTGGAATGGGGGCGGGGGGCGTCAAACATCCACAGGAAAGGGGGGAAGTCAGCGCCTATGTTGGCAGGCGCACTGATTTTGTGAGCTCCTTGGTCATCTCGCTCGTCCCTGGCTGGGTCAGCAGCAGCAGCAGAATTGCCGTTAACCAGTTTGGCTGACCAAGACACAGTAGTGCCTTACCCTAGCACAGCCATGGTTGTATTGTGGAACTCATGAGGCAACAATTCTATTCCACCCAGCTACAAATCTGGTGATTTTCAAGAGTTCAGCTTCAACAGCTCTTGTTTAATCTAGCTCTGAGTTCAGGGAGAGTGAAAAACTTCACAACCAGCAAAATATATACATCTCCTCATCTCTTTTTGCAACTGGATGACTCAAAACTCACTGCATACTGATCCCACCTGCTTTTACTCAAAGACGTTTAGATTCAAACACAACCCTAAGTGTCACCCCACTAACTTCAGAGTAGCAGCCATGTTAGTCTGTATTCGCAAAAAGAAAAGGAGTACTTGTGGCACCTTAGAGACTAACAAATTTATTTGAGCATAAGCTTTCGTGAGCTACAGCTCACTTCATCGGATGCATCAAATGCATCCGATGAAGTGAGCTGTAGCTCACAAAAGCTTATGCTCAAATAAATTTGTTAGTCTCTAAGGTGCCACAAGTACTCCTTTTCTTTCCACTAACTTCAACAGCAATATGCCAGGGATTAATTTGACCCATACACCTAGGACAAAATGTGGCCTGTAGATCTTTATTACTGCTGATGATGCATGAGAAGGAAAGAACCAACCTGACTTTGCTTCTATTTCTACATAGAGTAAAACTGTTTTGGAGTCACAAAGATGGAACGACAGGGTGAAGTTTTAATAGAGACAACATACAGAGCAGACCTGCGCTTCCAGGTGTATTGCTGTATCTAATATAGTTCTCTTGAGCCCAGTCTCTCAGAATAGAGGCTATGCATCTTCTCCTCACAGTAAGGAGAGGCTGGTGATGAGTATAAAGGCACCCACTTTTAGGAAGCTAAAGAAGTCAGCCCCTTGGTCAAACCAAGGTCTCGGTATGATGGAACGTCTTCTGCGGTCCACTGGCATAGGGTTGAGGACAGGCACTGGAAATGGCCTTGTTATATAGCAGTCATCGTATTCATCAACTTGATAGGGGTAACCTCCATTTGAGAAATCGAACATCCCATACACCTGCAGAACCACACAGGGGCCCAAGGAAACAAACAAAGGGCTGATAGCAAAGACAAAGACACAGACACCTGCCATTCATCCCTCATCCCAGCTCCTACCGCCAACCCCCTCCCATACACAGATCCCCCCCCTTTCACCCCAGAGCCCCAGCTTCCACCATTTCGCCCCATCCCGTCCCAGTGAGCCACTTACACTGCTGTTGGAGAGCTCCCTCTCTGGCCTCAGGAGTAGGACGCTCTGGTCCACAGCTCGGATGGCACACAGCGAGTTGGGAGCCGCCCTCAGCTGGAGATTCACAGTTGCCCCTGGCAGGTCCTGCTGCTGCAAGAACTCCAGGTTGACCTGGACAGATGGATCCCAAGATGGGGAGAGCCCGTAACATGGGAGCGAAGAGGCAGGAAAGAGGAAGGGCAAGAAAAGGGATGAATTAGAGAAAAATGATTTCTCAGTTCAAGGGGAAAGATAAGGGTTTAGTCGTGACTCCCCTCAGCACCTAAGCTGCATTTTCTATTGGCGCACATGCCATGCACTGAAATGGCTTAATCTCTGTGCTACCCACCACCCCTCTTCCTGCATCTGTGCCAACCCCAGCCTCCTCAAGCCGGAGCCTCACCTCATTCTTGAAGCACATGGAGACTGTGAACTGGACTTTGTCAGCAACAACTCCCCCATCAGGGAACATGGCATAAACCACCAAAGAGGGGTTGGGAGCAAAGTAGGAGGTGAAGGTGAGAGGGATGGAGAAAGAGCCCATCAGCCCTGGGAGGAGAGAGAAGGAGGAGAGATTCTGTCAGTAGATCCAATATGGTCTCCTCCTGCCCATCTCAGCCCCTCCCACCCCACTCCATGCTGCCTCCCTCAGGGCTCTGATTTGTCACTAGAGACCAGCATTGGAGGGGTTTTACTCCCCCATTTTAGGAGAGGAGGCGGTGGACTTACCACCATTCTTCTTGATGTCGACACGTTTCTGACCATCCCTGATGAGCTTCTGCTTCCCCACCACCTAGGGAAGGAGAAAGAGAGAGATCTTAGAAGGTGTTCAGGTCAGGTATCTTCTCCCATCTCCTCTCATGTCCCGCCCAAACATCACAGATCAAAGGTTACCAGCCATGGGATGGGTGAAGTCACATGGGGGACACTAGCCCTGGGAGAGGGAGGGTTTCAGACAGAAAGGAGGCAGGTTGTGGGAGGGTTTTGGCAGCAGGGAAGGGGCTTGCATGTCCAGGGGACTGCACATTTTGTAGGGAGAGGGAGATTGGGGATGGTTTCTAGCAGTGGGGAGGTGAGCTGCACTGGGCGTGCTGGTTCAGGAACTAACAGGAGGGAAAGGCAGATCATGGGGAAGTGTCCTAGGAGATTGGGAGAGGGGGTTCATATGGGAGGGCATGTCCAGACACAGGGAAGGGAATCCAGCACTGCAAGAGGCATATCAAGTAGCAACGGTATATCTGGAAAGACTGGGAGGGCTTCTAGAAGGAAGGAAGATGGGTCCATCAGGAGCAGATGTTTGTGAGGGTCAGGGCAAGATTTGGTGGGGAGCAGGCAAAGAGGAGTGAACCTGAGTAGAGAATTGCAAAGAAGGTAAGAGGGGGGTTCGCTGTCCTGTCGCAGGGAAGGGGGAGGGCTCAGCAACTTGGAGGGGCTGGGCTGTCTGGAGGAGCTGTTAGAGGGGAGGGCAGAACAGGAGAAGAGGAGTTGAAGGAAAAGCATTTGCCTCTTCGTGCTTCACGGGTTAAGTCACAGCTGATGAGAGCTACAGCCATGCATATCTTCCCCCTGCTCCCCAAGACCCTTCCTTGCCATTTCCCACAAGATTCTGTCCCCCATCCCCTGGCCTGCCTGGGCACTCACATAGAAGGAGAAGAGGATTTCTCTGGCTTTGCCTCGCAGATCTATTCGGTCAATGCTGTAATCCACCCGGACCACCTGCTTCTGGCCGCAGGGCAGCACCCCTGGCAGCCGCTGGATTTTGAGGTAGCTCTTGGTGGTGCTGTAGAATGGCTTCAGGTGGAGGAAAGCATTCAGGTAATACTGACTGATCCTTGTAGAGTCAGACACCAGATCCGGAAGCCTGAACCTTCCCTGGAAGAGAAATAAAGGAAATAATTATGACTGCATTTCTCCAGAGCGCTGTAAAGGTTCTGGCCAGAACATGTATATATACACTGCCCTCTGCTGGATGGAATCAGTACAGCTCAATCAGAAGCCGTAATACTTGTACATCTAAACAGGATTTTCCTCCGGTTTAAGCACTAGAGGCCAGTGCTTTAGAGCAGAAGGGCCCCCGTTCTGTTCTGGGGCATTCGTTGATCTGTTACAATCCCCCAGTGCTTTACAGCAAGTGGACGGGATTCCGAAAGACATGATTGTATTAGAATGAAAAGGGACCATAAGCATCTAAAATGGCATGTATTATCATTACACATTATAATATAGCAGGGGTAGCCAACCTGTGGCTCCGGAGCCACATGCGACTCTTCAGAGGTTAATATGCAGCTCCTTACTAGGCACTGATTCCAGGGCTACAGCTACAGATGCTAACTTTCCAATGTGCTGGGGGTGCTCACTGCTCAACCCCCTGCTCTGCCCCCACGGCCCCTGCCCCTTCCCCTGAGCCTGCCATGCCCTCGCTCCTTTCTCCTCCCCCCCATAGCCTCCTGCGCGGGTGAAACAACTGATTGTGGTGGGCGGGGGGAGCGGGCATTAGGTGCTGATTGGTGGGGGCTGCCAGCAGGCGGGAGGCACTGGGGAGCAGATGCGGGGCTGCTGATATATTATGGTGGTTCTGGCTCTTAGGTTCAGATTGGCCACCGCTGTAATATATAATTGTTATCTATGTAAGGGGATTGTTGCCCCCTTGCTAACATTCAGCGTGGGTATTTTAGTTGTTAGCTCCCAGTATTAAAAAGGGGGAAGGGTCAATGGGGAATCAGGACCCTGAGACTGACAGTTCCCAGGAACAATGGGGAGAGGCCAATGCTCCAGGTCAGCCTGAATGACAGGGTGGGCAGGCTGATCAGGGAGTCAGTAGGCCAGGGAGGTCCCGTCCTCCGTGTGAGCTGGATTTGCCTGGGTCAGACGGATTGGGGCTGAGCTAAGGAGAAAGCAGGGGACCAAGCTAAGCTGGGGAGCAGAGCTGTTCCAGATCCAGAGGGACCAGAAAAGCAGCCCAGAGAGAGCAGACCCTGTCCTGGGAGCAGAGCTGCAGCCCCAAAGGCAGAGGCATAGCCCAGAGAGAGCAGACTTGCCCTGGGAGCAGAGCTGCAGCAACCAGAGTCAGAGGGGCCAGAAAAGCAGCCCAGGAAGCAGGTCAGTGCTGGGAGCAGAGTCACAGAAGCAGCCTGCAGAACAGACCTGTCCTGGGAGGAGAGCTGCAGCAATCAGAGCCAGAGGGGCCAGAGAAGCAGCCCAGGGAGCTGGGGCTGGAGCTGGAGCTAAGGCTGGAGCAGTCCAGCGCCCTGTGTCATGAGCAGCTGGGGAGAGCGAGGGGGACCCTGGGCAGTGGGCCCAGCACAGGGAGACGCCTCAGCCAGGAGGCTCTACAGGCCAAACTCGAAGGGGGATTGGTAACCCTGACAGGGCGGGGGCAAAGCTGGGAAGAAGGGCCCTGCCATCTAGAGCCTGAGAGCGTGTGACCACCACCAAAGTGAGTGTCCAACCCTATGCGTCCCTGCAGCACAGCCATGGCCTGAGAAGGAGGCCTGGGACTTACAAGGAACAGACTGTGAACTGCCCGGACATCCCCGAGATGCTGTTTGTGATGTTCCCTGCCACAGAGAGGGGTGATGTGTTTCCTTTAACCTTTCCCATTTTCCCTTATTCTTTTTAAAATCAATTGTTGATTAAATAACTTGCATTTGCTTTAACTTGTATGTAATGGTCAGTGGGTCAGAGAAGTGCCCAGTGCAGAGAAAGTACCCCGGAGTGGGGACACCTTAGCCCCTATCCTAGGTGACCACAGCAGGGTTGGGGGTTGAGCCCCCCAGGAATCCTGGGCCCAGCCTTCTCGGGGTTACGAGGACTCTGCCGGACAGGAGAGTGGAAGGGGAGTCCTCAAGGGCAGAGAGGCCACTGGGTAAAGGAAGTGGGAGTGAGGACTCAGATCCGTTCGCTAGCCCAGTTCACTGGGGTAGTGCAGAAGCCGGGAAAGTTCCCCACAATAGTGGGACTATTCCCCCGCTTACATCTATAACAAATGTATGTAATTTATAGATACAAAATGGCTTATAGCCTGAAGCCAATCATTAACTGCCTGAAATTATGAAGAAACCTCCCCAATCGACAGTTAGTGCATAGCTGTCTGCTACTGGATTTCTTGCTTCCACTCAAGTATGTGGTATTAGTCACTGTCACAAACAGGATACTGGACTAGATGGTGAATCACAGCACTGATCTGGTTTGGAAAGTCCCCTGTCCTGCATGTATCCACTTAGGCACTTAACAGATGCGTGAAATATGCCAATAAGAAAATTTAGCAGGGAATCATAATCATAGAATCATAGAATATCAGGGTTGGAAGGGACCCCAGAAGGTCATCTAGTCCAACCCCCTGCTCAAAGCAGGACCAAGTCCCAGTTAAATCATCCCAGCCAGGGCTTTGTCAAGCCTGACCTTAAAAACCTCTAAGGAAGGAGATTCTACCACCTCCCTAGGTAACGCATTCCAGTGTTTCACCACCCTCTTAGTGAAAAAGTTTTTCCTAATATCCAATCTAAACCTCCCCCATTGCAACTTGAGACCATTACTCCTCGTTCTGTCATCTGCTACCATTGAGAACAGTCTAGAGCCATCCTCTTTGAAACCCCCTTTCAGGTAGTTGAAAGCAGCTATCAAATCCCCCCTCATTCTTCTCTTCTGCAGACTAAACAATCCCAGCTCCCTCAGCCTCTCCTCATAAGTCATGTGCTCTAGACCCCTAATCATTTTCGTTGCCCTTCGTTGCACTCTTTCCAATTTATCCACATCCTTCCTGTAGTGTGGGGCCCAAAACTGGACACAGTACTCCAGATGAGGCCTCACCAGTGTCGAATAGAGGGGAACGATCACGTCCCTCGATCTGCTCGCTATGCCCCTACTTATACATCCCAAAATGCCATTGGCCTTCTTGGCAACAAGGGCACACTGCTGACTCATATCCAGCTTCTCGTCCACTGTCACCCCTAGGTCCTTTTCCGCAGAACTGCTGCCGAGCCATTCGGTCCCTAGTCTGTAGCGGTGCATTGGATTCTTCCATCCTAAGTGCAGGACCCTGCATTTATCCTTATTGAACCTCATTAGATTTCTTTTGGCCCAATCCTCCAATTTGTCTAGGTCCTTCTGTATCCTATCCCTCCCCTCCAGCGTATCTACCACTCCTCCCAGTTTAGTATCATCCGCAAATTTGCTGAGAGTGCAATCCACACCATCCTCCAGATCATTTATGAAGATATTGAACAAAACGGGCCCCAGGACCGACCCCTGGGGCACTCCACTTGACACCGGCTGCCAACTAGACATGGAGCCATTGATCACTACCCGTTGAGCCCGACAATCTAGCCAGCTTTCTACCCACCTTATAGTGCATTCATCCAGCCCATACTTCCTTAACTTGCTGACAAGAATGCTGTGGGAGACCGTGTCAAAAGCTTTGCTAAAGTCAAGAAACAATACATCCACTGCTTTCCCTTCATCCACAGAACCAGTAATCTCATCATAAAAGGCGATTAGATTAGTCAGGCATGACCTTCCCTTGGTGAATCCATGCTGACTGTTCCTGATCACTTTCCTCTCCTCTAAGTGCTTCAGGATTGATTCTTTGAGGACCTGCTCCATGATTTTTCCAGGGACTGAGGTGAGGCTGACCGGCCTGTAGTTCCCAGGATCCTCCTTCTTCCCTTTTTTAAAGATGGGCACTACATTAGCCTTTTTCCAGTCATCCGGGACTTCCCCCGTTCGCCACGAGATTTCAAAGATAATGGCCAAGGGCTCTGCAATCACAGCCGCCAATTCCTTCAGCACTCTCGGATGCAATTCGTCCGGCCCCATGGACTTGTGCACGTCCAGCTTTTCTAAATAGTCCCTAACCACCTCTATCTCTACAGAGGGCTGGCCATCTCTTCCCCGTTTTGTGTTGCCCAGCACAGCAGTCTGGGAGCTGACCTTGTTAGTGAAAACAGAGGCAAAAAAAGCATTGAGTACATTAGCTTTTTCCACATCCTCTGTCACTAGCTTGCCTCCCTCATTCAGTAAGGGGCCCACACTTTCCTTGGCTTTCTTCTTGTTGCCAACATACCTGAAGAAACCCTTCTTGTTACTCTTGACATCTCTTGCTAGCTGCAGCTCCAGGTGCGATTTGGCCCTCCTGATATCTTTCCTACATGCCCGAGCAATATTTTTATACTCTTCCCTGGTCATATGTCCAACCTTCCACTTCTTGTAAGCTTCTTTTTTATGTTTAAGATCCGCTAGGATTTCACCATTAAGCCAAGCTGGTCGCCTGCCATATTTACTATTCTTTCGACTCATCGGGATGGTTTGTCCCTGTAACCTCAACAGGGATTCCTTGAAATACAGCCAGCTCTCCTGGACTCCCTTCCCTTTCATGTTAGTCCCCCAGGGGATCCTGGCCATCTGTTCCCTGAGGGAGTCAAAGTCTGCTTTCCTGAAGTCCAGGGTCCGTATCCTGCTGCTTACCTTTCTTCCCTGCGTCAGGATCCTGAACTCAACCAACTCATGGTCACTGCCTCCCAGATTCCCATCCACTTTTGCTTCCCCCACTAATTCTACCCGGTTTGTGAGCAGCAGGTCAAGAAAAGCGCTCCCCCTAGTTGGCTCCCCTAGCACTTGCACCAGGAAATTGTCCCCTACGCTTTCCAAAAACTTCCTGGATTGTCTATGCACCGCTGTATTGCTCTCCCAGCAGATATCAGGAAAATTAAAGTCACCCATGAGAATCAGGGCATGCGATCTAGTAGCTTCCGTGAGTTGCCGGAAGAAAGCCTCATCCACCTCATCCCCCTGGTCCGGTGGTCTATAGCAGACTCCCACCATGACATCACTCTTGTTGCACACACTTCTAAACTTAATCCAGAGACACTCAGGTTTTTCCACAGTTTCGTACCGGAGCTCTGAGCAGTCATACTGCTCCCTTACATACAGTGCTACTCCCCCACCTTTTCTGCCCTGCCTGTCCTTCCTGAACAGTTTATAACCATCCATGACTGTACTCCAGTCATGTGAGTTATCCCACCAAGTCTCTGTTATTCCAATCACGTCATAATTCCTTGACATCACCAGGACCTCCAGTTCTCCCTGCTTGTTTCCAAGGCTTTGTGCATTTGTATATAAGCACTTGAGATAACCTGTTGATCGCCCCTCATTCCCAGTATGAGGCAGGAGCCCTCCCCTCACAGACCTTCCTGCCTGTGCTTCCTCCCGGTATCCCGCTTTCCCACTTACCTCAGGGCTTTGGTCTCCTTCCCCCGGTGAACCTAGTTTAAAGCCCTCCTCACTAGGTTAGCCAGCCTGCTGGCAAAGATGTTCTTCCCTCTCTTCGTAAGATGGAGCCCGTCTCTGCCCAGCACTCCTCCTTCATGGAACACCATCCCATGGTCAAAGAATCCAAAGCCTTCTCTCCGACACCACCTGCGTAGCCATTCGTTGACCTCCACGATTCGACGGTCCCTACCCAGGCCTTTTCCTTCCACGGGGAGGATGGACGAGAACACCACTTGCGCCTCCAACTCCTTTATCCTTCTTCCCAGAGCCACGTAGTCCGCAGTGATCCGCTCAAGGTCATTCTTGGCAGTATCATTGGTGCCCACGTGGAGAAGCAGGAAGGGGTAGCGATCCGAGGGCTTGATGAGTCTCGGCAGTCTCTCCGTCACATCACGAATCTTAGCCCCTGGCAAGCAGCAGACTTCTCGGTTTTCCCGGTCAGGGCGGCAGATAGATGACTCAGTCCCCCGGAGGAGAGAGTCCCCGACCACCACCACCCGCCTTCTCCTCTTGGGAGTGGTGGTCGTGGAACCCCCAACCTCAGGACATCGCATCTCATGCCTCCCAACCAGCGGAGTCTCCTTCCGCTTTCTCCCCCCAGACATATCATCTGGTCCACTCTCCGCATTGGTACCTGTGGAGAGAACATGAAAGCGGTTAGTTACCTGTGTCTGTGTTACTGGAACCCGGACATTCCGCTTACCTCTTCTGGAGGTCACATGTTGCCAAGCTTCTTCACTGGCCTCTTGGCTCCTCTGTGCAACCTGCTCTATATCTTTAGAGCTTTGTGCCCCTAGAAGGCTATCCTGAGTTTGGTCCAGAAAATCCTCAGTCTCTCGTATACAACGCAGGGTCGTTACCTGTTGCTCCAGACCTTCAATCTTCTCTTCCAATATGGAGACCAGCTTGCACTTTGTACAGACAAAGTCGCTTCTGTCCTGTGGAAGAAAGACAAACATGGCACATCCAGTGCAGGTCACAACAGCTGAATCCCCCCCTTCCATATCACCTACCTACTACGGAGCTTCCTCAGAGACGTTGGCAAGATGTAAGCCTCACTGGGCTCACTCCAGGCGAACTCCCAGGCAAACTCCTGCTGTGAGCTGCTCTGCTGTCCCCGCTGCTCCGCTGCCGCTCAGCTGGTTCGCGAGGCTCTGGCTATTTTTAAACAGCCAGGCTTCCCTGACGCAAACACACAGACACCCTAATGCCCGCCCCCTGCAGGCTAGCAGCCAATCAGACACTCACTCAGGCTCCCTCCCAGCAAACACACGCTCGGATACTTCCTCAGCAAGCAAACACACACACTCGGATACTTACCAGTCCCAGGCAAACTCCTGCTGTGAGCTGCTCTGCTGTCCCCGCTGCTCCGCTGGTTCGCTGCCGCTCAGCTGGTTCGCGAGGCTCTGGCTATTTTTAAACAGCAGACTAGCTTATTGGATATCTAAAAACATGGATGTCTATCAACAGACAACTGGCTTCAACAGGAGCCACTAATCCTCACTGCTGGCATTTGTTTATCTGTAGATGGGGGTAGAGACTTAACACGGCCAGTTTTCAGTGGACAGAGGTAGCTCTTATCTGATGAAAATTCAGCAGCATCTTTGATTATGCTTAGAGCAGGTCCTTGGGCTGGATGTTAGATGACCAGACAGGAACCTTTGAAAAACTGGGCTTTTCATATCCTAGAGTCACTCACCCACTATTGAAATGTAGCTGCCTGTGGGAAGGAGGGAGCCATTCTGCACCAGCAGCACTATACAACATGGCCACAGGAGGGGAAGGGAATAAAGTCTCCTCTGCTTGAAACAGCAGATTTTAGGCTGGCAGAATGTACAGAGTTAAGGGACTCTTACCTACCTCAGAGAAACTCTGTATTATATGGCAACAGCTCTAGTGATGAGAATTACTCTCAGATCAAGGGCCTGAGAGATACAGAGAAGAGAATCTCTAGGAACTACACAAAGGGGAATTGTGTGGAGCCTTGCCGGTGCCTGACGTCTTTGTCAGCTCCTGGATGCAGCACTGGAATGCACTGTACTTAATTTGACTCACCTCCAGAAAGACCTCACTTCTATTCCATGTAGCTGTGTCCAAAGTGAAAGTAGCCACCCCGGCGCTATTGGTGGTGAGATTTTGGTGGGACTGGGTGTTCCCAGCATTAATAACCAAGAAAATGGGCTGCTTCTTCAATATGGAGCCTTCTCGGTCCAGGGCCTTGATCTGTAGGCAGAGAATCATGCACACATTCAACCAGCAAAATCTGCACTTGAGGAGAGACTGACCGGAATGGGGAATCTCTCTGAGAGACACTTAGTGGGGCTGAGAAAGCTCAGAGCAGGCTGGCCCCTTCTAAAGAGAGGGGCAGGGCTGAGGAATAGACAGAGGAAACCTCTAGGGAAAATTAAAAATGGGAATTTCTATGAGACGATGCCACAAGCGCCTGTGTTTTTGTCACCTGCTAGAGGCATTATGTAAAGCACCGTACTTTGGCTGCCCTGGAAGATCATTCAGAAGCTCCACCCCATATAGATTTTACCTTCCCGCTGTAGGGGTACCCCGGGTGGTAGTAATTGTCTGAATCCTCAAAGCTCATTGACCCAGCTTCCTCAGACATAAACGCAACATGGGTAGCGTTTGCCTCCACGCCTATGGGAGAAAGACAAGATATACAGTGAGACAATGAACACACGCAGTGGTTTGCCATACTCTTCCACACCAGGTTACAACAGAAACGTTTTGGGACCACCCCTCCCATCTAGCCATAAAGCAAGGGAGGAAGACCATGACCCCCCCCCGACCTGTTTGCGATCCCCATGCTGACAACCTGTGAATGAGCACCATGGCTAAAGATTCCACTCTGATTGGTAGAACAGTCTCCTGCCTGCTGGTGACCAACCCATTTGTTACAAAAGACAGTTTCAGGGTCCATCAGTGGCCAGTGGAATAGGCCACAATCCGAACAGTGTATACGTAGTGGGAAATGGCCCAAGCTATAGTGGACAATGGGGCAGACCAAGCATGTGCCCGCCCACACACACATACACACACACACACACACACACCACAAAAACACTAAGTGTTGGGGGTCATTCAGTCCATTTCAGAGATCACTCTGGGTCAACGTTTCCTTCTTTCTCCCCCACAAGAACTTTATTATAAGGAAGAGAGAAGCAATAAACACCCTCGCTCTCACGCGCACACACACTACTTTGCAGATGCTAGGGTTTACCTGTTCCAGCTTCCACCAAAGTGGCTACCACATTTATACTGTGGCTGAACCCAGGGCTGACAAGGCTGAAGAATGCCAAGTCCACGGAGGCTGAGAAACAACCGGTCTTATCAGTCTGGAAAAGAGGCAATGGGAATTGCTGACACTTGCTGACCACATACTCAAGGAACAAGAGGAAAGAAACAGCCACCCTGTGATCTCGTCAGAGGTCAGAAGCGAAGCAGTGGCAGGCTCTGTCAGAGTACAGAGGGGAGACATGCAAACATCACAGGGAGTAGAGGAGCGTATGAGTCATCAGGATGCACTACTCCTCCCCGAGTCAGCAGGACTAAGCCAAATGCTCCAGTGTGGTGCGAGGGGTACTGTGCAGAAGTGCCCACTGCTGCTGGTTAGAATTTCTCCCTCTCTACCTCGTTCTTTTGCCCTGCCGTTCCTCTTTCCCTAGATGCTCCTACGTCTCCATTAGACCCATTTCTCAGTTCCCTCCTCACCTGGCCTGTGACATTCTGGCAGATGTCTGTGGGCTCTGACCCTGTCCTGTCCATGTACCAGGTATATGTTGTCCGACACAAAGAGACTTGGACTGTACCCGGGACAGGCTTTCCGTAGGTGTACCTGGCAGAGAAGGGAAACGGGGGAAAAAAAACATCTGCCACTGATGTTCTTAGTCCACTTCTGCCTTCTTCCTTTGCACCACAGTGTATGTGCCTGCTATTCCAGTCCTGGGCTCCCCACACAGCTCTGCCAATGCCCCTCAGTCCTGCCCTGCAGCCCCCCTGCTATTCCAGTCCTTGGTTCCCCACACAGCTCTGCTGATATACTCCTATTTCTCTCACACACACACACACACACACACACACACACACACCCGCCCCTTCCTACTCCATCCCTGCACTTTAACTGGGCAGGACACTCCATGATTAATTTAAAAAAAAAAAAAAGTGTTCTGGGGAAGCTGCAGAATGGACAGACTTCCACATGGAAGAAGAGTTGAGAGCCACTGTAAATGCTTTCACCTTTTCCCTGAAAATCCTTACTATGACTCAGACCCCCTGAGAAATCCAGAGCTAATCCCTTACATCCACTGAGCAAGATGAGCCGATACATTTGCCCGTTAACTGTGCCCTCACATCGCAAGAGCCCTGTGAAACGTACTTGCCACAAACTTTCAGTGGAAAAGATGTATCCGATGCGAAGATCCGAGTGGGCTCAGTCACAACCACTTTGAATTTGGGCAGCACTGGGGAGGGAGAAATAGGATGCAAGAAGTTAAGAAAGGAACATGGTTGGCTCCCTGTCACCCAGCTCAGGGAGCAGTGTGTGTCTGCGTGTTGTGGGGATGCAGCACTCCTAGAGACAGAATTCCCATGGAGAGAAAGGCAGGGGGTGTCCTCTCTAAGGCGAGCGTTCACTTGCAGAGTCTGAATCAGGGTTGGATAGCGAGAGGGCTCCCCCAGGGACTGTCAGAGAGTGGCGTGCTACCGCTGCCTCCTGGACTGCATGCTGCACTCCCCTCCATACCATACTCCTCCACGCTGAAGGTGCTGTAGGCCTTCCCACTGTCCACAGTGATGGTGTACGTTCCCAGGGGCGGTTCGGCTGCCAGCTGGAAGGACAACTGCACGATGCCTCGCACTGGTTTCACATTAAGCCACTGGCCAATCCGGTTATTCTCAGGATCCTGATGCCATGGACAGAAACAGGATTAAAATGGAGCCCGTCTTCCCTGTTTTACTCCCCATGCAGCCCAACCCTTGGGTAGCCAGGGGCTGGGAGTGCTACAGAGGATGGGCCCAGCACCCCCTTTAGCTTGGTGCTGCTCTGCACGACCATGCAGGAGACCAGGGTTCCAGGCCCGGTCTCTTGCTCTGCAGGGGCCAGTACAGGCTGTGAGTGCCGCAGAAGCTGAACTCTGTGCCCTAGGGGTAGTGCCCTGCACTGCTGGGTGGGAGACCTGGCTCCCATTCCCTGACTTGGTCTCACTCTCCTGGATCTGGCAGGGGCTAGACTTGCTGCTGACAGTGGGATTTGGGTGCCCTAGAGTTCGCACTGTTCTTTACTGTTGGTGACCCGAGGCTCTCCATGGGGTGGTAGGCACTGAGGAAGCTGTGGAGGCTGGGCTAGGCAACCCCAGCAGATTAGCGCTCTGCACTGCAGGGTGGGAGAGTGAGGCTGGATTGGGAATTCCCACTGGGCAGCAGGAGCTGCTGGAGAAGCCAAGATCCCCCAGGATCAGTTTCCCTAGAGATTAGCAATCTTTGCTGCTGTGCGGGAGACCCCGTTTCTAGTCTCTGTCGGCACTGGTGGGAAGATTGGAATAGTGAGGGAGTCCAGCCTGGCACCCCCTGCAGGTTACTACTGTGTATTGCTGCGCAGAAAACCATAGTTCCAATGGTTGCTTCTCACAGCCGAGAGCTGCAGAAACAGGGCCAGCTGACCTCCAGGGGTGGGTGCTTAGCACTGCCATGCAGTAGACCTGAGTGAGTCACAGTCTTGCTCGTGAGTGAGTATGAAGGGAAAGGAATGGAAAACAGAGGCATCTCAGTATGCATATGGGGCCACTGACCTTCAGCTCCACCAGCAGGTACTGAAAGAGAAAACCAGACAGAATTCCCATTAGCGATCTCTGTACTACTGCAGGGAACAGAACCTGCTGCATGGGCTGGGACCTCCTCCACCCTGAGATCTGAGGCCAGATCCAGCCCTACTCTTAACTCCATCAGATTGTGCTCAGGGCCTGGACATTCACAGCAGGAGCATCCAAGTTCTAGCCCTGCTATTGCCCTGAACTTCTGAGTGACCACAGTGTGCAACAGTGTTACAGTAACAATAGGACCCTCCAAACATAGGCACTAACTATGTGGGTGCTATGTGTGGAAAAAAAACAACAGTGGGTGCTCAGCACCCACCGGCAGCCCCCCGATCAGCTCCTCCCTGCCCAGTGCCTCCTGCCTGCCAGTGGCCCTGCCAATCAGCGCCTCCCCCTTCCCCTCCCACCCAGCACCTCCCTCACACCAGTGATCAGCTGTTCAGCTGCATGCAGGAGGCGCTGGGGCAGGGGAGGGGAAAAGAGCAAGGGTGGGACACGCTCAGGGGAGGGGTGGAACAGGGCTGGAAGACACAGGGCTGGGGTGGGAAGAAGCCTGGGGCAGTGTGGGGTGCTGGCACATTAGAAAGTGCATGCCTGTGCCTCCCAGCAACGTGAGCTCAGATCAACCCTTCTCGTTCCTTACAAGGCTTGAAAGTATGCAGCTAATGATCCCCACCCACTTTTCAAAACTTCCAAAGTTGCCTCAAAACCTCCCACAGCAGAGGCTGCAGGTGGAAGAGTCCCCTTTGGCTGCAATAGAGGAGCCTCATGTGCCTTCCTCAGCTTGGTTGGCTGCTTTTCCCTGTTTTAGCTTAATGCTAATAGCTCTTTAACAATTTCCTAGGCAGCTTCAGGGAAAGTGGTTGTGTCACAGCTCAGAGCAACTTCCCCTGTTACCCCTCTGTGGTCCAGCAAGGGCACCCACTCTAGGCTTCTGGCTCCCTGGCTGTCACCTCTCTTGGGTGGAGACACTTCTTTCTCTCTTGCTCCTGACTAGGTTTTTTTCCAGGATGAACAGTTCCCTTCCTACACTGTGATATCTCCAGCAAAGTTAGACTGCCTAACCAGGCCTGTTTTACCTTCTCTTTAGAGCAGAGGTGGGCAAACTATGGCTTGTAGGACTGTCCTGCCCGGCCCCTGAGGGTAGTCCCCAGCCCTCCCCTGCTGTTTCCCCTCCCCCGCAGCCGCAGCATGCTGTGTCATCAGTGCTCTGACCCGCTGCTCCTGCTGGGCAGTGTGGCGACGTGGCTGGCTCAGAGGCATAGTAAGGGGGCAGGGAGTGGGAGGTCCCAGGGGGCAGTCAGGTGACAGGGAGCAAGGGGACGTTGGATGGGGCAGGGGTTCTATGGGGGGAGGTCAGAAAACAGCGGGGCTGGATAGGCATGGGGGTCCTGGAGGGCCTGTTAGGGGGCGGGGGTGTGGATAGGTGTTGGAGAAGTCAGGGGACAGGGAGAAGGGGTGGTTGGATAGGGGGTGGGGTCCCGGAGGGCAGTTAGGGGTGGGACTCCGGGAGGGGGCGGTCAGGGGACAAGGAGCAGGCGAGGTTGGATGGGTCGGGAGTTCTGAAGCAGTCAGGGGCGGGAAGTGGGAGGGGGCAGATGGGGGTGGGGGCCAGGCTGTTTGGGGAGACAGCCTTCCGTGCCTGGCCCTCCAGATAGTTTTGCAACCCCAATGTGGCCCTCTGGCCAAAGAGTTTGCCCACCCCTGCTTTAGGGTGTAATTACCACAGTTAATCTACTACACAGTTTCTTCTAAGCAAGCACATTTTATACTGAACGCATTACAGAGAAAACATATTGAAAACCACGGAAAACCCTACCTGCATGTTAATAAACTAACCAGAGTTCACCCCCAACTCCAACAAGGGCTCTGGCAGGAGACCAATAGCTTTTCCTGGAGCTTCAAGTTCCTAACACCCTTTGATAAGCACAAGAACCCAGTCTTATGGGGGGCGGAAGGGGACGAGAGCTAAGGAAGCATCGCTCTGACGCCCCTACTCTACTTGTGCTACAGTGATGACATCTTCCACATCTGGACCCATGAGAAGGAGGCCTTTGAGGAATTCCATCAGGATTTCAACAATTTCCACCCCAACACCAATCTCAGCATGGATCATTCCACACAAGAGGTCCACTTCCTAGACACTACAGTGCAAATAAGCGACGGTCACATAACCACCACCCTATACCGGAAACTGATTGCTATACTTACCTACATGCCTCTAGCTTTTATCCAGACCACACCACACGATTCATTGTCTACAGTCAAGCTCTAAGATACAACCACATTTTCTCCAATCCCTCAGACAGAGACAAACACCTACAGGATCTCTATCAAGCATCTTAAAACTACAATACCCACCTGGTGAAGTGAAGAAACAGATTGACAGAGCCAGAAGAATACCCAGAAGTCACCTACTACAGGACAGGCCCAACAAAGAAAATAACAGAACGCCACTAGCTGTCACCTACAGCCCCCAACTAAAACCCCTCCAACGCATCATCAAGGATCTACAGCCTATCATGAAGGATGATCCCTCACTCTCACAGGCCTTGGGAGACAGGCCAGTCCTCGCTTACAGACAGCCCCCCAACCTGAAGCAAGTACTCACCAGCAACTACACACCACACAACAGAAACACTAACCCAGGAACCAAACCCTGCAACAAACCCCATTGCCAACTCTGTCCACATATCTATTCAAGGGACAGCATCATAGGACCTAACCACATCAGCCACACCATCAGGGGCTCATTCACCTGCACATCTACCAATGTGATATATGAGATCATGTGCCAGCAATGCTCCTCTGCCACGTACATTGGCCAAACCAGACAGTCTCTACACAAAAGAATAAATGGACACAAATCTGACATCAAGAATTATAACATTTAAAACCAGTAGGAGAAAACTTCAATCTCCCTGGACACTCAATAACAGACTTGAAAGTGGCAGTTCTTCAACAAAAAAACTTCAAAAACAGACTCCAACTAGTAACTGCAGAACTGGAATTAATTTGCAAACTGGACACCATCAAATGAGGCCTGAATAAAGACTGGAAGTGGATGGGTCACTACAAAAAGTAATTTCCCCCTGCTGATACTCACACCTTCTTGTTAACAGTTTGAAATGGGCCACCTTGATTACATTGGCCTCATTAGCATTACAAAAGTGATTTCTACCCCTTCTTGTCAACTGTTGAGAATAGCCCACTTCCACCTTGATTGAATTGGCTCACTAGCACTGACTCCCCACTTGGTAAGGCAACTCCCATCTTTTCATATGCTGTGTATTTATACCTCTCTACTGTATGTTCCACTCCATGCATCTGATGAAGTGGGTTTTAAGCCATGAAAGCTTATGCCCAAATAAATGTTTTAGTCTCTAAGGTACCACAAGGACTCCTCGTTGTTTTTACTGATACAGACTAACACAGCTACCACTCTGAAACAGGAAGGGAGTTTGCAGAAGGGAGCTGGGATTTCCCCTTTGGTTAAATTCAAACTCTTGCAGCTGCTGAAAGATCCCAGATTGGTACTCCGGAGGCATAAAGCTCTCTGCCCCCAGGGCAGAAGCAAAGAAAGGCTCTCCCCACACATTACTTTCTATCTCCCTCCCTCCTTTTCCCCCGCCACATTTCTCACCTTGTCATTCAGTGGGATGAAATTGCTGTTCAGAGTGACAATTCGAAACTTCACTGCAATGGGAAAAAACAAATAAAATGCCTTTAGACTAATCTTCATGTGACAATCTAAGCCTATTTCCCCAATCCCGGCTGTATACACAGATTCAAGGCATCATTTCAACATGTTCCCTGAAGCCACATAGTTTGAGGCATTAAGTATTTGAGGGCTTGACAGGTTTTGAAGACAGGGATTGGGGGAGGGAGGTGGAAGGGGGGAGAAGCAGGAAATATGTAGCAAGGAGAAAAAGAACTCAGGAGGTTATTTTTGGGAAGTGCGGTGTGGAGGTGGGTCTAGTGCACTGCTTCTCAACCAGGGTCTATGACCAGGTTCCAGGGAGTCAAGGACCAAGCTTCAGCCTCAGGTGTTAGGACTCAGGGTCAAGCTCCAACCTCAAGCGATGGGGCTCAAGGAGGGAGTGCCACCTCCACCCCCCAACTCACCTCAGTGAGCCACTCAGCCTGTCTGCATGGGGGGTGCAACCCAAAATTGCAGCATCACTGCAGAAGAGAGATCTCCCCCTGCCATCAGAAGGGTTTGCCTCAAAGCCATTGATTCCATGAGTAGGCAGCAGCTAGCCAAGGAGGCACACCACTCCTCTGCCCTGCTACATCAGCACTGCAGGGAGCACAGCCTATGAAAAGCAGAAATCGGGGGGTGACCCTCTGTGCTCCCTGCCCACATCACCTCTGGTTGGGGGTCTGCAGGTTTGTCTATTTAAGTTTAGGGGTCCCTGGGTTTAAAAAAAAAAAGTTGAGAACCACTGGTCTGGTGTTTCCACTTCATCTGCTTTACGTGGTTCTGAAGAGATGAAGCTGAAAGGCAACAAGTGTTTTCTGCGTGAAATGGGACAAGTTTATTTTGGCTGTGTGGGTGGAGCCTGTGAAAGCTTTTAAGAAAAATAATCCGTTTGTCAGGGGTTGTGAAATGGGAGAGAAAAAACCCTCTCCTTAAACAGGCCGCATCTCTGCCGATAGCTGCTCAGCTTCTCAGGAAGCTCACTGGAAAGGGAGAATTCTAGACTAGTTGCACACACACCAGCATTGGCTTACTCACTCCAACATCTGTGAACAAAAACCTCTCCAGACATGTGTACGCTTGCAAATTCACATATGCACACTGGTGCAGAAACACACATAGCCCTTCGGCTACCATGCACTCACACACTTGCAGAGCTCTGCACACGCCAACCTCTAGACATGAATAGATCTGCAGACATGTACCCACCTGAGGATAAACATGGTTTATGTACCAGCTTGTAGACAAATACTTCACCATATACATCTGAAGTGTACACATATACATCTGCAAACACACATGCACCAAAAACCACTTGCCCATGCACACGCACCTGCGAATATGAGTGCATACAAACACATGCAAACATAACACAACAGTCTCATCTGCAAGTTATGCTCATTTTCACTAATGCATAGAAAAAACACTCACAACTGCACCTCTCTAGGAATACATGCACACACCCAATGACACATCTGCATGCACATACAGAGAAAGGAAATCCCTCAGGGCAGATCCCTTCTTACCCAATTGTCCAGGCATATAGATGGGCTTGTCAGTCTGCACAAAAGTGCTGTTGCTGGCCCTCTCGATCAGGACTTGCTTCTTCTCAACTATCTTGCTCCTGCTCCCACATCCAGACAGCTGAATGGTAGCAACTTCCTCAGTGCCCCCTGAAGGAGGTGGGACCTGGGGTACACAGGAAACAACATTAGGAGAGTTAGGCACAATCCTTGGAGGAGGAAATTAATGATCACATTGCCCAGTAGTGAGTAATCCACACAGGAGATAAGGAACCTATTTCTGCAGCCAGCTGAGGGACTTCTCCTTTAGCTGAAGAGGTCTGTGTTCTTGGAGCCCCTTCAACTCCAAGAACACACACGAGAGTGAGATTTATATGGTAGTGGTGGCTGCTAGGTGCTGCATATGGATTTGTTACTGTGGAAGTGTCAAGAAGCTGGTGAAAGTGGACTCCAGCTCTCTCCCCCAGGTTATTGCTGGGTGAAGAGTATTTATCAAATCAAAGATGTGCTGAGTTAGGGCTTCCCCAGTGCCATTAGCTGCACAGAATTGGCATTGGTAATCATTCAATGGACAGGACAATTATCAGCCTGTGGCTCCTTCACCAAGCATCAAAATGAACACACACCTAGAGCAGTACCAAATACTAGGGCACGTGCTGGGAGCCACCAGGCATGAGGTAGGAAGAAGAGGAAAACACAGAGAGAATCTATGGGCACTAATAATCAACAAAATACCTACTTCATTACATGCCCCAGGCAGCCAAGCTCCACCCTGCCAATGACACCAACATCATGTGCTGCCTTCCTCCCAGAAACCATTACACTTCAATTACTCTGCATTAACAAGTGGGGGATAAGAGACGGAGAGTAACAGCTCGCTTTTCAGTGATTGACAGAGCACAGTCTTGCACTACTGCAAACCAATACCATTTCTCTCTCTCTCTCTCTCGTTGTATTCATGTGTGTGTGTGTGGTGGCGGGGGTGTTAAAATAGAGCTGGCTCAATGGGTACGTGACCATAAGCCCATTGCCCAGCTTCCTTATTTATCATTTACCACCAGAGTTTGTTTATAATAAAACACTTTGCAGAACATGTGAATTGCAGTGAGAAGTGTCTAAGGGCTGTGACATGTGTGTTGATATTGGCACAACATAGCTTGAGGCAGGAAGAGTTTCTTGTTACTGTGCCACAAAAACCTTTCCCTGGGGGCCTTATTATTACTGGACTTGCTCATTAACCACACCTGTTAGTGCATGTGTGTGCACATCCTGTAAGTGCACTACTCTGTACCACTAGTGAGGATCCTGGTTTCAGGCTTCTAGAACTAGATTTTGGGGCCTGTCGTTGGGCAAAAGGAAAACATATACACATGCATAAGAAAAGAAAATGGTTTCATTTGCCTTTCTTATTGCCCCGCATACATGAAGTGGATGTATATCAAGTGGGGTCCACTGGGATCAGTCCTGGGTCCAATTCTCCTCAATATCTTCATTAATGATTTAGATAATGGCATAGAGGGTACACTTATAGAGTTTGTGGACTATACCAATCTGGGAGGGGTTGCAAGTGCTTTGGAGGATAGGATTAAAATTCAAAATGATCTGGACACACTGGAGAAATGGTCTGAAGTACTCCACTTAAGAAGGAACAATCAGTTGCACATATACAAAATGGGAAATGACTGCTTAGAAAGGAATATTGCAGAAAGGGATCTGGCAGCCACACTGGATCACAAGCTAAATGAGAGTGAAAAAAAAAAAAAGCGCAAACATCATTCGGGGATATATTAGCAGGAGTGTTGTAAGCAAGACACAAGAAGTAATTCTTCTGCTCTACTCTGCTCTGATTAGGCCTCAACTGGAGTGGCACGGGACACAATACATTTCAGGAAAAATGTGGACAAATTGGAGAAAGTCCCGAGAAGAGCAACAAAAATGATTAAAGGTCTAGAAAACATGACCTAAGAGAGAAGATTGAAAATATTGGGTTTGTTCAGTGTGGAGAAAGAAGACTGAGGAGGACATGATAACAGTTTACAAGTACATAAAAGGTTATAACAAGGAGGAGGGAGAAACATTGTCCTCATTAACCTCTGAGGATAAGACAAGAGGCAATGGACTTAAATTGCATCAAGGGCGATTTAGGTTGGACATTAGGAAAAACTTCCTAACTGTCAGGGTGGTTAAGCACTGGAACAAATTGCCAAGGGAGATTGTGGAATCTCCATCATTGGAGATTTTTAAGAGCAGGTTAGACAAACACCTGTCGGGGATGGTCTAGAGAATACTTGATCCTGCCATGAGTGTAGGGGACTGGACTAGATGATCCCTCGAGTTCTCTTCCACTCCTATGATTCTATACTTGTTACATAAATTAAATTACTACCAAGACACGGTGTTTTCAGGACCCCTTATCATACAATTGTGCAGCCTAACAAACAGCTGCATACTTATGGTGGGCTTTTCAAGTTGCCACATAGCAGTGATCCAGAATCTCAGCCTTCCTTAAAAACATTAAGCCTCCAGCCCTCATGGTTGTGAAGAACACCTTCCAAACACGAATAGAGTTGCAAACAACCTTCTCATTTACCCAGCATCCCGCTGCTTTTCCTCCCTGCTTCCCCGTCACTGCAATGGAGTAAGTGAAGAGTGACCAGAATTTATCTGCCGGCTCCTTTTTCTGTGGCTCCTACTCCCTCCCAGCAACTAGACAAAGGCTCAACAGAGATGGCTTGGAGATCTCAGCACAAGTGACATGAATGTACCCCTGTATTCACACCCTACACACTATTGTAATAATCTTTGTACAAAAGTATGCCTTGTAAAGTATTGTTTAAAACCCCAAATTACTGATCAGTATTGTCCTGTTAAAAAGATGCATGGCAACATTATATATTAACGCCATACAGTGGAATCTTATAACTTATTAACACATGTTCCAAACTGTCGTTGGCAAACAGCTCTGTCTCAGACAAAGGAATGTGTGCTCTGCTTAATTTGCATTTAAGCAGTAAACAGAGTCAAGCAGGAAGGGACACAAAGGAAGCTCTAACAGGTGAAAGAAAAAAGCAGGGAACATCCTTCCCCCATAGACTTTTTGTCTCCAGGTAACCAGCTGGAAATGTTTTTCAAGAAAGAAACTGAAATTACAAAAAGGAGGGACAAACACCCCAAGGCACCTCCATCTCTTCCCATTGCTTCATTGCACCTGAAGCAATAAACAACATAGCTGTTGGACTAAGGGGAGTGGTCCTGACCTCACAAGTTTGGTCAGTAAGACTGCTGAAAGCATGTGGTGAAAAAACTTTGCTTTGATTTTAATGTAATTTGTTAAATTAGGCACCTGTTGCATTTTATCTTTCTTGTAACCATTTCTGACTTTTATGCCTTACTACTTGTACTCACTTAAAATCTCTCTCTCTGTAATTAAAAACTTGTTTTATCTATTCCAGAATGTTTAAATTGAAGTGTTTTGGAAACTCCAGTTGGAGTGGCAAGTTGTGTGCATATTATTCCTTTTAAAGAAATAACAGGCCTAAAATAGCTTGTATAGTCCAGGAGAGCGCTGGGCAGTACAGAACATACATTTCTGGGGGGAAACCTAAGACTGGGGGTGTGTTAAGGTCACCCAGCAGGGTCACCTCTTCCTGGGGATCTACAAGGCTGGTGAGAGCCAAAAGTGTAACCCAAGTGTGGCTGGCAGGCTGCATACACACAGACATGCAGGGTGCAGCTTGTATGATGGAAGGCTGTTTCTGAGTGACTCAGGTGGGAGCTACTGCTGCAAAGTATTGCAAAGCACCCAGTGTTGCAGGGCAGGGATACGGAGCTGAACAGAAGTCTGGATTGTGCTCCGATACGTCACAACAGGTATCTGAATACCAAGGCATGTCCTTCTATACCAGTCCCACCAGTGCATTAGCCAAGCCAAGCAGTGAGGAAGCTCCACAAGCACTCCCACATCCAACCCACACAATTTGAAAATCCCACAGACACTTACAGGGAAGCTGAAGCATTTGAGCTGTCTCCTCTCCCAGATGAACCTATCCAGCAGCTTGTAGGTCTTGATCTTTGTCTCCAGGGTGATAGTGAGCAGCATGGAGCTCTTCACATTACTCAAGTCTATGCAGACCTTCTCCGTGGAGGGATAGCTCAGCCGCGCTGGCAGCACAACCACATAATTCCTTGAGCAGGGAGAAAGAATCAGGGGGAAGGATTTAACCACGTGTGTTTCTTTTAAAACGTTCCCAGGGAATCAAGTTCTCTGACTGGACGATAAACTGTACCAACCTAGCTGGCTGCTTGTGAACTTAAAGTTGCTTTATGCAGAAGCTTCCTTCCCTGGCAGGGGAGACAGACTGGGTTTCTCTCCCCACCATGCTCCCTTGGTTTCACACCTTCCTGAGGATGTACAGGAGGTGGTCAGGTGCACCACAGCAACACCTTCTGGCAGCCTCCACAGGGAGACACACCCATCCCTCATTGTGGGAGGCTTGGAAATCTCTACTATCTCTAAAGGGGGGGGGGGGGAAATGAGGCTGCCTTTATCAGTCTTGGCTTTCCAATCAAAGCAGCCCTTTACCAGGTTCTGTTTCCCTCTGTGACATCACAATAGTCTCCCTGACTACTGGTGGTAATGTTGCACTGCATGACAACATGTCTTATAGGGCTGCTGTATCTTGGTCAGCTATCTCTGAGCAACCATCTTCCATTATCACAGTCCTTCTCAGTGAAGAAACACAAGGACTGGACAGAGGGAGGGATATGGGAAACCAAATATGAGGAAAACAATCTGCAGCTGGGACTCACTCCCACACCCTGCAATTCTTAAGAAATTACCGGTCCTTTGTGACTCCCTAACTATCTCCCTAGCAACAGTCAGTGGTAGCACAGAGGATATCATCATCTCTTGAAGAGACAGATAGGAAGCGAGAGGGGATGGTGTCAATATGAAAATTTCACCTCCACTTTGGAGGTGTAAAGAACAAGGGAAGGGAGAGAAATACCAGGAATCAAGGAGAAAGAGACCCCGGACCTGGTCTTACAACTCAACTGATTTCATCAGGGAGTCTCCACCCAGCACTGACATCAGACTTCTGGCAGCTTTCTCTGTCCCCCACATGCTCAACCATAAAAAAAGCTCCAGCTTCTGCTCTCTCCTGCCTTGTCCGATCTTACTCCACTTAGGGGTCTTGGAAAACCTGCCTTGATTTCCCCACTCCCAACGGATTCCCTCACAGCATTCACAGCTGCTCATGCACACCCCCAGCCACTGGTCCCTTCCTCCAACAAGCTGTCCCTCCTCCACCTACCTAGTCCCCCATATCTAACCACGTGCCTGCTTCCCTGACTGTCAATTAATATTCCCTTTCCCATCTGCCAACCATCATCACCACACCCACCCCGAACCATCACCCTCAAATATTTGTCCCAACCTCCTTGCTCCCACTTCTCATCTCCTCCCCAACAATCTGCCCCCTCAATCCACCCTGGGCACTTGTAATGCCTCTAGCCATCAAAGTGCTCTCTACTCCCCCCCAGCAGCAACTTGCTTCTCCCTCCCAACCCCTTGTCCTCTTCCTCTTTCTCTCCACAGAGAAGAGCTGGAGCCAGTCCCTAACCCCACAGTGACTTACGGGACAGGGTCATCCGTGACAGCAGATTGGAGGAGTGGAGCCAGGATGCTGAAGAGAAGGAGCCACATCTCTGTGGGGACCTGCCACAAGCGCAGCCCCAAAGTGAGCTACCTGGAAGCCTCTGAGCTAGGATTCAAGTTGGGGAGCAGAGAGAACGAGAGAGAGGAGCAGAAACTAAGCTGCTTTCTCTCTGGCTCTCAGTTTCTGTGGTGCCGGTTTTATATCCTCATTCTGCCAGGGGGGTGACTCTAAAGATTACTCCTTGCCCAGTCACCTGTGGGAGACAATCCACCAATCAAGGGCTGTAGGAGGGAGGGTGCGGAGTTCAGATTTAACCCGTGAAGGGAACTTACTCTGGAATGGAGATGAACGAGTTCTGGAAAGCTGGAAAAGCCACTTAAACTCAGGCCCTTTCTCTCTGAATTTGCCAGGACCAAAGAGTATATACATTATGTGTGTAAGTACAGTATGTGTAGTGTGTGTGAGAGAGTGAAAGAGTTTACATGTACATAGAGCAACACTGGCTACAGAGAACTAACTAGCATTCCTAATCAACATACAGAAAAGAATACGCAACTTTGTCAATGCAGCAAATACTCCCTGCACTAGGGGATTAAAATTAAATGCAAATGAAAACATGAGCCACCCAATAGAACATCACTCCCAGGTTATAGTTTCCTAACCAGTGATGCAAACAACCTCACCTCAAACCAAACAATGCTGAAGGTACTTAACCAACACCTAAAGCACCAATATATGAATCACCTGAAAGAACAAATTAAGAACAGTTAAAAAGCCAGATTGCTACAGAGCCCTGCAGAGAATTATCATACCAGGGCAGCATTTACACTAGCAAACTTCATAGCCAGAATTCACCTCTGGTGCAGCTCAACCAATAGGAGGAACAACAGCTGCCAAAACCTGTATCACAGGCAGGACTCAGACATTTTTGCCCCGTCATCTAACACTGTTCTGAGCAGACATATAGTCGAGCTCTGTCTAGATGCCATATATCCAAGTTCTGTCTGTATTACAGCTTCCATTCTATCATTGCTATTACTGGTGGAGCTGCACTGGCAGAGAGTTATGGATATGTTTGCTAGTATAGACAAGATTTAGCAGATTGCCTGTAGCTCCTGTATGCCCCATCCAGCTGACCGCTAGGACCCACTGTTTAGGAAGTACACAGCTGGCAGAAACTAGGCAAAGATACTAGAGCTCCTAAGGGACAACAGACTGTATTAAACCACATTTGGAGTTTCTAGGCCAAACCATTTTTGAGATAAGATGGGACAAACTCTGTTGGAAAATAGCTATACAGTGAGATCATCCCTATATTAGCAGTCTAGTATCTCCCAAACACCTTAACTGATTTCCCTCAGACTTTCAAGGGAAAAAGATCAATCCCAGCCTAAGCTAATAATTGTGGCAAGCAGATCACAATTCTGGTGTGGGTGCAGTTACAAGGTTGTAGGGAGAAAGCCTAATGGAAATCTTGCCTCTGCTTTACCTCTGTGGAAGCAACTAGTGTCTCTTCATAATATGTGTACACTGTATGGTAAGTGTGAGAAAGTGCTATGTGCCTGCTCTAACATTAACCTGCATACCTTGAGGAATAAGGAAGGGTAATATAATGGAAGACAGGATAATGTACACAGTATCTAGTTCTTGAGCAGCTGGACAGGTGACAAATCTAGCCAAGGGAAAGTACCAAGTGGAATGGCTCACACCAAATGAGAGAAATTGCAAAAGAATTTGCATAGAGATGACATATGTACAGCTGAGAAATCCTTCCACTGTTCTAAGTGATGTGTTTCTGCAGCTGATCTACAGAATAGAACATACGGACTTCATTGCTTATTTAAGTTGAGGAGATAAAAATCAAATGATATTTTTATTGCTGTATTCAGGTTAAATCTCCTGCATCCAGTGCATTGGCATGAAAGTTGGCTGCAATAGTATGAAAATTGAAAGTTTCAGGTTAACACGCTGTTTGCATCCCTTAGTTTGTATACTTTCAAAGTGTTTTTATATCCAGTCACACAGCTTCTCATGTTCTTTGGCCCAGTGACCAGGAAGCTTCTCTTTCAATACAGTTTGCTCACATCTAATGAACTCAATGAGATATGTGAATGGCTTCCAAAATTAAAATCCTACCCCTAAGCCTTGGGCATCCTCTGTCAGCAAAATCTTCTTTTCCTCCTCTCATCTTGATGTAAAGATTTTAGAGGAAGGGGAGGGGTCCTTGTGCTAAATCAAGATGCGGCAGATTGCCAGTTTTCTCACTGCATGTTCCAGCCAAGAGGAAGTCACAGTCCTCAAAGTAAAGCTGAAAATTCATGTGCCACACCTGCTGCTGAACAACACTCAATTATAACTGGATTCCTGCACTCCAGGGAGGTAAAATATGCAAGGGAGACAAGTGGATTCAGTGCATGTTAGAAAGGGTTCAGTTGTTACTGTTGTAAGGTACAACTTCTTCTGAAAGACACCAATAACTCTCATGAGGTCCTGACACACTAGCCCAGTACTTGCAATGATCTCCCCTCCTTCAGTATCATGGCTTGTACATTCTTCTTCCTTCAGTATTCTTCTCTGTCCTTTCTTGAGCCAGAAATCAAAGGTTAACTCTCTTGACCCTTACAGCTAAAGGGCTCATCAGAAACTTGGCCTGCTTCAGTGCAACAGCCTCCCTTCTGAACCACTGCCCCAAAATTAAGGGTTTCATTTCCCCCACTCTGAACAGCCGGAGCAATCCGTCCTCCCAATCTGGGCCCCAACTCAAATTGCTTGCACTAGTGGTAAAAATCGTCCCTCTCTATGTACATTGTTTGATTTCCCCTCCCAGATTAGTATCTTCTGAAATTCTTAGTACAGTCTGCAAAAATACTGGGAAGGTCTGATTTAAGTGATTTCCTTTATTTCAATTTGTGTGCATGGATTTGGCATTCAGATTCCTAGAAAATGAAAGCTGCTTATGAAGTCACACATCCTTTCTGTCCCAGGAGTCCTATGAAGGATTGTTCCCTGTTCGCCAGGGCTATGTTCAGTCCTAGTTTTATAATTTAAGCAATAGTGTTTCCACTATGTCCCTTGCAAAGACTATTCCACAATGTAATAGAGGGCAGGACTGAGGGGCATTGACAGAACTGTGTGGGGAGCCCAGGGCTGGAATAGCAGGGAGCTGCAGGGCAGGATTGAGGGGCATAGGCAGGGCTACGTGAGGAGAATATATAAAGCAATATTCTTAGCTCTCAGTATCTTACTTTCACAAGAAATGTATGTTTCTCAAGAAGGGGAGATAGAAAAATGATCAAGTATATGAAAACTGCTAGCATCGAGGAGGGAGAGGAAATGTTTAGAGTGGAGGACTAGGTGAAACTGAGGAAAAGGAAGAAATTTCAGGATGGATCTCAGGCTATCCTTGCTAATAGGAAGATTGCTTAGCTGTATTAGGCAGTAGAATCCTCTCCCCAAAGGAGAAACTCCATAGTTTGGGACATTTAAAACAAGGACTAGATGAAGCCCTGGGGAACAAACCTGAACTGGCCAGGAGGGAAAGAAGTGGAGAGAGGAGAAGTGGTGATCTAATTCATTGTTTCCAGCTCTATAATTACTGTGAGTGTCACTTCTACCTCTAGATAGACAAAGTGGGTGAGGTAACATCTTTTATTAGACTAACTTCTGTTGGTGAAAGAGACAAGCTTTCAAGCCACACAGAGCTCCTCTTCAGTGCACAGCCTTGAGGAGGTTATGGAGAAATGGCGGATAATGAGGAGCACTTCGAGGGCCAAATCTAGAAGAGACACAATGGCACCATGGCTGCTTATGGCAGGCCTGACTCACAAAAAACAGTGATAATGGAAGACCTGATAGGTGCAAAACCGCAGCACAAGATTTGCAAACCTATTATTTTGCATTCTGAAAGACAGGATCTAGACTGAGTTCTTGAACTATTTTTGCTTTAACTCCTCACCTCCTCCCAAGGGAGGTTCCCTTATAAAATATTTTCTTCCTAAATGGAAGTCTCTTCTCTACATGAGGGGTATAGAACCCTCCCCAAACCTGACAAAAGCTACACTGGTGCAAGTGGATGCCTTCACCATTATTCTGCCATTAGAATTTCTCTTACCCTGCTACATTTTTCACTCTCCTTTTTCCAGTAGAATTTCTCCCTCTCCCACTCTGAAGTATGAAGCAGTCTTGGCTTTCCAGACAGTTTCCCTTTCTGCTCCTTTTCTCACAGTTGCTCTTAAGCAGAACATGATCCCAATAAAATAACAATTAAAGACAAATTTTAAAACCCACAAAGCATGTTAGCCAACGCATTTAGGTTATATACACATACACACAAACCATATTAATAGGTATTATGCAGATGGTACTAATATAATATGTGTGTGTGAGTGTGCTGGCTAATCATGCTGAATTGCACTATGTTTATTCTTGCTCATTTATGCTAAGGCATATCCCCCATAACACTCAGGGACAAGTATAGGTCAGCAGTTTAGCTTAGGCATGGGAAGAAGTAAGTGTAGACAAACCCTTAGAAAAATACAGAAGCTGTCAAAGGCTAGATGGATGTGTGTTATGAAACAAAGGTACAAGATGGTAAGGAAATAATGTAAGGTATATAAATACTTCATATTAAGGAGCATCTTCCTGCCATTTAACATTTCGAATTTAATATTCAAAACAAAAGATGGGAAAGTACAGGGAGGCACCAAAGACAAAACTGGCACAGGCTGGCTAGTTAAACTTTAAATGACATGAAAATTGTTCTGTTACTTGTAAACTGCCATTAGATAAAAGATGGCTAATATAATATAAATGGCTCAAACTGCCATTTGAGAAGCACATCTTCTGTGTAAGGTGAACTAAAAACGTTGCAAAAATTCATTTCCTGGAAAGGATTGTTGACACATTAACTCCTTCTTTCCTGTACCGTATTGCTTTATCCTTCGACATTACATTTGGCTGAGCTTGGTTATTTGGTCTCTTGAACATTCTTAACAATGAACTGCAACTGTAGTCAATTAGTTGGCTATATCTTTTCATCAATAAGTAGGTTCACAAATAGACAAAAACTCACTTGACAAAGATACAACCAGACTAAAGATACACAAATTAAAGCTGTGCCATTAACCTTGAGGGCTGAGGTGATAGTTATAGGTAGTTTGTTTTCACAGCCCAACTATTTCCTTGCTTGGGTGATGCAATGCTACATAGAATCATAGAATCATAGAATATCAGGGTTGGAAGGGACCCCAGAAGGTCATCTAGTCCAACCCCCTGCTCAAAGCAGGACCAAGTCCCAGTTAAATCATCCCAGCTAGGGCTTTGTCAAGCCTGACCTTAAAAACCTCTAAGGAAGGAGATTCTACCACCTCCCTAGGTAACGCATTCCAGTGTTTCACCACCCTCTTAGTGAAAAAGTTTTTCCTAATATCCAATCTAAACCTCCCCCATTGCAACTTGAGACCATTACTTCTCGTTCTGTCATCTGCTACCATTGAGAACAGTCTAGAGCCATCCTCTTTGAAACCCCCTTTCAGGTAGTTGAAAGCAGCTATCAAATCCCCCCTCATTCTTCTCTTCTGCAGACTAAACAATCCCAGCTCCCTCAGCCTCTCCTCATAAGTCATGTGCTCTAGACCCCTAATAATTTTCGTTGCCCTTCGTTGTACTCTTTCCAATTTATCCACATCCTTCCTGTAGTGTGGGGCCCAAAACTGGACACAGTACTCCAGATGAGGCCTCACCAGTGTCGAATAGAGGGGAACGATCACGTCCCTCGATCTGCTCGCTATGCCCCTACTTATACAACCCAAAATGCCATTGGCGTTCTTGGCAACAAGGGCACACTGCTGACTCATATCCAGCTTCTCGTCCACTGTCACCCCTAGGTCCTTTTCCGCAGAACTGCTGCCGAGCCATTCGGTCCCTAGTCTGTAGCGGTGCATTGGATTCTTCCATCCTAAGTGCAGGACCCTGCATTTATCCTTATTGAACCTCATTAGATTTCTTTTGGCCCAATCCTCCAATTTGTCTAGGTCCTTCTGTATCCTATCCCTCCCCTCCAGCGTATCTACCACTCCTCCCAGTTTAGTATCATCCGCAAATTTGCTGAGAGTGCAATCCACACCATCCTCCAGATCATTTATGAAGATATTGAACAAAACGGGCCCCAGGACCGACCCCTGGGGCACTCCACTTGACACCGGCTGCCAACTAGACATGGAGCCATTGATCACTACCCGTTGAGCCCGACAATCTAGCCAGCTTTCTACCCACCTTATAGTGCATTCATCCAGCCCATACTTCCTTAACTTGCTGACAAGAATGCTGTGGGAGACCGTGTCAAAAGCTTTGCTAAAGTCAAGAAACAATACATCCACTGCTTTCCCTTCATCCACAGAACCAGTAATCTCATCATAAAAGGCGATTAGATTAGTCAGGCATGACCTTCCCTTGGTGAATCCATGCTGACTGTTCCTGATCACTTTCCTCTCCTCTAAGTGCTTCAGGATTGATTCTTTGAGGACCTGCTCCATGATTTTTCCAGGGACTGAGGTGAGGCTGACCGGCCTGTAGTTCCCAGGATCCTCCTTCTTCCCTTTTTTAAAGATGGGCACTACATTAGCCTTTTTCCAGTCATCCGGGACTTCCCCCGTTCGCCATGAGTTTTCAAAGATAATGGCCAAGGGCTCTGCAATCACAGCCGCCAATTCCTTCAGCACTCTCGGATGCAATTCGTCCGGCCCCGTGGACTTGTGCACGTCCAGCTTTTCTAAATAGTCCCTAACCACCTCTATCTCTACAGAGGGCTGGCCATCTCTTCCCCATTTTGTGTTGCCCAGCACAGCAGTCTGGGAGCTGACCTTGTTAGTGAAAACAGAGGCAAAAAAAGCATTGAGTACATTAGCTTTTTCCACATCCTCTGTCACTAGCTTGCCTCCCTCATTCAGTAAGGGGCCCACACTTTCCTTGGCTTTCTTCTTGTTGCCAACATACCTGAAGAAACCCTTCTTGTTACTCTTGACATCTCTTGCTAGCTGCAGCTCCAGGTGCGATTTGGCCCTCCTGATATCTTTCCTACATGCCCGAGCAATATTTTTATACTCTTCCCTGGTCATATGTCCAACCTTCCACTTCTTGTAAGCTTCTTTTTTATGTTTAAGATCCGCTAGGATTTCACCATTAAGCCAAGCTGGTCGCCTGCCATATTTACTATTCTTTCGACTCATCGGGATGGTTTGTCCCTGTAACCTCAACAGGGATTCCTTGAAATACAGCCAGCTCTCCTGGACTCCCTTCCCTTTCATGTTAGTCCCCCAGGGGATCCTGGCCATCTGTTCCCTGAGGGAGTCAAAGTCTGCTTTCCTGAAGTCCAGGGTCCGTATCCTGCTGCTTACCTTTCTTCCCTGCGTCAGGATCCTGTACATCTCTTACCTCTCTCTGGGCTGGACTGCATAATAAGATTATCAGTATCTGGAGGGAGACTCAACCTCTGTGATGAGGGAGCTAGTCAAACTAGAGGAGCCAACTGACTAACAGGTTGGTTTGGTTTTCAGAGATGGCAGCTGGAGCATCATCCTAGTTTAACTGGTTTTACTATCTCCAACAGACAAGAGCTCACACAGCCCGAGATGTTCTGATCCTCCTAGATCTCCCCAGGAAATGCCAGAGGGAAAATGTTTTCCCTTGAGTTACCTAAAGAAATCTGAAAGTTAACCCAAGGATGGCCTAACACAGATGGGACAGAAGGGAGGTTGGTCTATGCTTCCTGTGAAAATAATCCTTCCCCTCAGTACTGCCCTGAAGTGCCGCTGTGGAGTACCCAGTGGAGATAAGCCAGAAAAGAGCTAGACTGGTGGTATCGGTTTAGATTGTTATCTTTGGCAGTCAGATTCCTTCAAGCTAGAAGTCATTAGCCATTTGCTCAAGAAATCACATCAGATGTCGATTATCTCATCATCCTATCACTAACTTCTTCTTATTGAGAAGTTGAGCAAGACACCTTGAGTACTGTCTGAAGCTTCAGTCAGAATTTCATTGTGGGCATCTGTAAACCAGCAGGCAAACACCAACCTGAAAGATAGAATAAAGTTCCCAACAACCATCTAATCCAAAATCCTTTCTCAGGGCTGGCTTTAATTTAAAACAAGAATTCCAAAACCAAAGCAAATAAATTCCAACCAACCACCCAGGGCTTTCCCAACATCTGCCTAGTGGGAGGGGTCAGGATACTCCCTTCCTGGCTAGTATAGCCACACACTTCACTGACCATATGTCTCTCCTATTTGCTATCCTTGCCTAAAAGGCAGGAAGCCTTATAACTGGTTTGTTGAAGGTCACATGACTAGAAGCAAGCATTTGACCTGCAACTACAGCCCCCTATTTTAAATTGCTCAAGAGGCACACTGGGATGTGCTCATGTGCCCCAAGGTCCAGTGTTCTTTTATATGATGGCAGAGAGGTTGCAATGGTCTCTGGCTGCTGAGTTACAGATGAACAAGGAAGAGCTCTCTTTGCCAGTTTAATCTAATGTACCTATCTGGCCACCACTACTGTATTTATCTGAGTGCCTCTCAGTCTTTCATGTATTTATCCTTGCAACACCCTTCAGAGACAGGGCAGTGCTATTACCCTTATTGCACAGATGGGGAATGGAGACATGATCTAGGGGGTTAAAGAAATATAAGTCCTGAAAAAAATAGCCATTTAAAAAAAAAAACAGTTATCTATCCTTTTGTAATTGTTGTACTTTGAGACGTGTTGTTCATGTTGATTCCATTCTAGGTGTGTGTGTGCCTACATGCACAGTCGTCTGAGATTTTTGCCTTAGCGGTATCCATAGGGCCGGCTGTGGCGCTCCCTTAAGTGCCAAGCTCATGCACTGGTATATTAGGTACCGCCAACCTTACGCCCTCTCAATTCCTTCTAGCTGGCAACTCTGACAGAGGGGCAGGAGGGCGGGTAATGAGATGGGCATGAGCAACACATCTCGAAGAACAACAGTTATGAAAGGGAAGTAACTGGTTTTTCTTCTTCGAGTGCTTGCTTATGTCGATTCCGTTCTAAGTGACTCACAAGCTGTATCCTCGGAGGTGAGCTTAGAGCTCACGATCTTGCAGCTTCCAGCACTGCTCAACTGAAGCCAGCATCGTCCCGGGCCTGCTGGGTAACTGCGTAATGGGACGTGAAGGTGTGGACGGACAACCAGGTGGCTGCCCTACAGATGTCCTGGATAGGCACTTGGGTTAGGAAAGCTGCCGTCCCCAGAGGAGGCATCTTTGCCTGATCATAGCAACAGTGAATGCAGGCAGTGATCCAAGAAGAAATTCTTTGAGCCGACACTGGATGATCTTTCATCCTGTCAGCCACCGTGATGAACAACTGTGTCAACTGATGGAATGGCTTGGTCCTTTCAATGTAGAAGGCTAGCGCCCTCCTGACGTCTAGGGAATGCAATCTGTGCTCCTCTTCCGATTTATGTGGCTTTGGAAAAAAGACAGATAAGAAAATGTCCTTGCCTGTATGAAACTACGAGACCACCTTGGCAGGAAAGCCGGGTGTGGCTGCAGCTGGACCTTGTTTTTGTAAAACACGGTATAGGGCAGTTCTGAGGTAAGTGCCCTAATCTCAGAGACCCTGTGAGCAAATGTTATTGCAACCAAGAACATGACCTTCCAGGAAAGGAGGAGGAGAGAGCAGGAAGCCAGAGGCTCGAAGGTGGGTCCCATGAGCTGTGACAGCACAAGATTCAGGTCCCATGCAGGGACGGGGTTGCTGATCTGTGGGTAGAAGCACTAGAGGCCCTTGAGGACCCTGGCAGTCATATCCTGGGAGAAAACCGACCTATCCTCAAGCAGTGGATGGAAGGCAGAGATAGCGGCCAAGAGGACCTTAATAGATGAAAGAGACAGGCCTTTGAGTTTGAGATGCAGAAGGTAGTCCAGGATTAACTGCAGTGAGGCCCGCTCAGGCCCAATGCCTTTATCCAAGGTCCAACAGGCGAACCTCTTCCATTCGGCCAGGTAGGTTGCTCTGGTGGAGGGCTTTCTGCTGCCCAACAGGACCTGTTGGAGACTGGCTGGGCGCTCCAGCTCTTACACATTTAACCATGCAACAGCCAAACATCAGGTGCAGTGCCGCCAGGTTCAGATGCAGAAGACTGCCTTGGTTTTGGGACAGCAGGTCCGGCCAGAGTGATAGCTTTAACAGAGCAGCCACCAAGAGGTCCAGCAATGTGCCGAACCAGTGCTGGTGTGGCCAAGCTGGTGCTATGAGGATCACCTTTGCCCTGTCCTGCTTGGTCTTCATGAGGACTCTGCAAATTAACTGCATTGGAGGGAAGACAAGCACCCGACTATGGGAGCAGAAAACCATCCAACAAGGAGCCTCTGTCGATCCCCTGAATTGAGCAGAAAACGTGGCATTTCCTGTACTCCCTAGATGCAAACACCTTCACCTGGGGAGTCTCCCACCTCTGGAAGATGATGCTGACCACTTCCAGATAGAGGAACCACTTGTGGCGAGATGAAAAGGTCCTGCTGAGGTGACCTGCCAAAGCGTTCCTGGCCCTGGGGAAGTGCGCAGCTACGAGATGGAAGTCGTATTGCATACAGATGTCCCAGAGCTTGAGGGCTTCTTGGCAAAGGGCAGACGATCTGACTCCACCTTGCTTGTTGATATAGAACATAGCTGCTGTATTGTCTGTCAGAACATGGACCACCCTGCTTCTTATGTGAGGTAGGAAGGCTTGTCAGGCTTCTCTGAGCTCCCTGATGTTGATGTGTAGGGAGCGATCATGACTTGACCAATGATCGCATGCTGAGATTGCCCAGGTGGACTCCCCATCCCAGGTCTGAGGCATCGGAGATGAGGGTCTCTGACAGGGATGGAGCCGCAAAGGGAACTCCCTCCAACATCAATGCAGGATTCTGCCACCATGTGAGTTACAACAGTATGTAGTGCGGGACCCTGACTACATGGCCCACACTGTGACTGTTGGGAACATAGGCTAATGCCAGCCACATCTGCAGGGGCCTGAGGAGGAGCTGCGCAAGCCAGATTATGAAGTGCAGGTCACCATGTAGCCCAACTATCGCAGGCACGTGTGAGCAGTGGTGAGAGGGTGGGCTTGCGTGCCCGAGATCAGGTCCACCCTGGCTTGGAACTGGGCCTCGGGGAGGAAGGCTCTGGGCTGACTACAGTCGAGGATACTCCAGTGAACTGTATGCGTTGCACTGAAATTAAGGTTGACTTTTTCTTGTTTATTACAGCCCAAGGTCATGACAGGTGGAGCAAACCAGATTGAGATGTCGCCACACCTGATCCCAGGATTGGCCCTTTATTAGCCAGTTGTCAAGGTACGAGTAAATTTCAACACCCCAGCATCTCACGTAAGAAGCCACTGGTGCTATGGACTTTGTGAACACTCTCAGGGCTGACGAGAGACCAAAGGGCAGTGCCATGAACTGGAAATGATGGTGGCCCAGCAGAAAATGGAGGAAGCTCTTGTACCCTGGGAAAATGGAAATATGCGTCTTCCAAGTCGAGGGTGGCATACCAGTCTCCTGGATCCAGGAAAGGTATGATGGAAGCCAGGGAGACCATGTGAAACTTCAACTTCTTGAGAGACTTTTTGAGGTGATGAAGGTCCAGAATGGGTCTGAGTCCTCCTTTTGCTTTCAGGATTAGGAAGTAGTGGGAGTAGAATCCTTTTCCTTTCATGTCCCAAGGGACCTCTTCCACAACTCCCAGGTGCAGGAGTTTCTGGACCTCTTGAACGAGAAGTTGCTGGTGAGAAGGGTCCCTGAAGAGGGACAGGGAAGGGGGAGGGAGGTAGGGTCAGCTACGAACTGCAGGGTGGATCCCAAAGATATTATATTGAGCACCCAATGGTCCGAGGTCAGATGTGACCAGACCGACCAGAACGAGTGCAGGTGGTTGAGGAAAGAGTGGGAGGGTGGATCCTGGGAAGTGACTGGGGCGCCGCTCTCAGGCGCACCCTCAAAATGCCTGTTTCTGGCCTCCTTGGTTCCTGGAAGGGCCAAGTAGAACAGATAAACAGGAAGACGACAGGTGTCACCGCTTAGACCACTTGGATCTGTCCTTTTCCCTGTAGGTGCTCAGCTGGGGAGTCCCATAGGACCTAGACCATGGAGTTGGAGGATGGAAAGGCTTCCTGTCCTGCTGAGGGGTATGAAGGCCCAAGGAACAGAGGGTGGCATGGGAGTCTTTAAGGCTGTGGAGCCCTGCCACCTCAAACGGGAGGTACTGAATGGTGGCCTACATCTCCTGGGTGTGTCGGGGCAAGGCCAGATGGCTATAGAAAAGTAGTGGGAGATAGATATATTAGCTCCAGGCTAAAGAAATCCCTGGTACCAGGTAAAGTGAAATGGAAGCTGCTCCAGGTCAATTAAGACACCTAGGGCCAATTAAGAACTTTCCAGAAGGCAGGGAGAATGCTATGTTGATTGGGACACCTGAAGCCAATCAGGGGCTGGCTGAAACTAGTTAAAAGCCTCCCAGTCAGTCAGGTGGGTGCACATGTCAGGAGCTGTGGGAAGAAGTTGCGCGGTTGGAGAGGCTGAATAGTACACAGATAGATATGGATCAGGCACACGGAAGGAGGCCCTGCAGAAAGGGTGAAGTGGAGTTTGAGGAAGTGAGGGCTGCAGTGGGGAAGTAGCCCAGGGAATTGTACATGTCATGTTTCTAAAAGGTCAGCTACCATAGCTGATACTATTAGGGTCCCTGGGCTGGAGCCCGGAGTAGAGGGTGGGCCCAGGCTCCCCCCACCACCACCTTTGCCCCCTGTTTAATCACTGAGACTGGGAGACAACAGAGACTGTGCAAGGAAGGATAACTTCTCACCTCCCTCTCTGGCTTATGATGAAAATGGCTCAGTAGACTGTGACCCTTGTCTCTAGAGAAAGAAGGGTTACATGGAGGGTCACAGTGAGCCTCTGAGGCTAACAAAATCCACCAGGAAACATGGGACCCACAGAGGCAAGGACAGAGCTTTGTCACCATTGGTGTCAGGAGTGGGACTTCGTTCACAGCGTGGTGGAAGAAAGAGGTTTAAAAAAAAAGTGCACTGGGGTTTTGGATTTTTTTTTTGGTTTGGTTTTTGTTTGTTTGCTTTATACCACAATGAAGGAGGTGGTAAGAGCTCTGGTACAAGCCACAGCCCAGCAGGAGGCCACCCGGGTTCCCCACCGGGGAAACCAATCAATTATTGATGAGCCAGGCAACCCAAGATCATGCCCTCTTGAGAGAGGTGGTGGACCAGCTGAAGATCCTCACCACCCAGGCCCAGGGATCCAACAGGACGTGAACCCTGAGGGCCACTGGTTGTCTGCCAAAGATGACGTCAGAAGATGATGTAGAGGCATATCTCCTCTCATTCGAAAGGACTGCTCAGCATGAGGCATGGCCCCAGGAGCAGTGGGCCAGCATTCTCGCCCCTTTTTTGTGTGGAGAGGCCCAGAAGGCCTACTTTGACTTGACTGCCACGGATGCCACTGACTATACCCCTCTGAAGGCAGAGATCCTAGCACGATCAGGGGTAATGGCAGCGGTAAGGGCCCAGAGGTTCTATGAGTGGAAATATCAGGAGAACAAACTCCCAAGGTCCCAGCTATTCAACCTCATACACCTCGCATGGAAGTGGTTACAGCCCAAGGAGATTTTGGAGACCCTGGTCATAGACCATTACATGCGGGGACTGCCGCCAGATCTCCGCAAATGGGTAGGCCAGAACAATCCGTCCATGTACGACGAGATGATCACACTGGTAGAAAGACGGATGACAGCCAGGGGACTGACTGACTACCCAAGGAAGGCCCCTTTCGAAGCAAGCACCCGACCCCAACCCTGGAAGGTTGGGCAGCCAAAGCGCCGGGGAGTCCTAGGTGGAAGAAGGGGGGGCCCGAAATCCAGCAGGGACGCTAGAAGGAAGGGATTGGCCTGAGTGGGGGGAACCCCGGGACTAAACCCCCAAACCCCCGGGATAGGGGAGTGATTAAAAGCAATTATAGATGTTATGCATGTGGGGAGAGGGGACACATAGCAGCACAGTGTCCCAGCACTGAGGAGCCTATGCACTGTAACTTGGGGGATTGGGAGGTCCCATGCTCCCTTATCTACCTCGGGGGGGGGGGGGGTCGCATTAGCCCTGCATAATTACACCAGGCCAGTGAGGATAAATGGAGCAGAGACTACAGCACTTGTGGACTCTAGGAGTGCTATCACCCTCATATGGGGTAAGCTGGTAAAAAATAGTCAGCTGCTACAAGCCAAACGCGTAGCAGTGACGTGCGTGCATGGAGCCGTGAGCCATTACCCCACCATCCCAGTGGAGATAGAGGTTCAGGGAAACCCCATTGAGGTGACCGTGGGCGTAGTTCCTGAACTCCCATATCCTGTAGTCATTGGGAGGGACTATCCAGGGTTTGATAAATTACTCCCCCCGGAGAGGCTGGAGGGAGATGGGGACCCTGAGGACAGCGACTCGTCACCTGGGGAATGTCAACCCCCGATGTTCGCTGAGATTTCTCAGGATCTGTTCTCAGCCCCCCGAAAGACCCGGAAGACAAAAAAGGAGAGGAAGGCCGCGAAGGCCTTGGGAACCAGATCCTGACCCAGGGCCAGAAGACCTCCTTAGTAGGCAGATGGATGTGAGCAGCCAATAGGGAAACTTCCACTACAGAAAGTGAACCATAAGCTGCCCCCAGCCATGATGGCGGTGAGCCATTGGAAGAAGCAGAAGCCGGCCCCTGGGAGCTTGGGCAGGTTAGTCCCGGGAGAGAGACTTTTGGGCAGGACCAGGCAGAGGACCCCAGATATGGTAACGCCAGGAAAGAGGTGGCCGAGATCAATGGGATACTGTGGATGGGAAGTAAGGTCCCGGACCTTACTTTATAGTGAAGAAAGATCTCCTCTACCACGTGGTGCAAATGCAGGAGCAAGAGATACAACAACTTCTGGTGCCACGAAAACATCAAAAAGCCATATTGAGTCTTGCCCACAGTCACCTGTTTGGAGGACACCTAGGGGTAGAGAAAACCCAGGCATGGATCCTGCGGAGGTTCTTCTGGCCAGGAGTACATGAAGATGTCCGGTGATACTGCATCTCTTGTCCCGAGTGTCAGTTACATAGCACTCGCCCGCACTTGCGGGCTCCTTTGATACCTCTTCCAATAATAGAGGTTCCTTTCGAACGGATAGCCATGGATCTGGTAGGGCCCCTAGAGAAGACAGCTCAGGGCCACCAACATGTGCTTGTTGTACTGGACTATGCAACCCGGTACCCGGAAGCTGTTCCCCTGCGCAACACAGCTTCCAAGACAATAGCTAAGGAGCCAGTACAGATCTTTGCCCGGGTTGGGCTACCCAAGGAGATATTGACTGATCAAGGGACACCTTTCATGTCCAAGTTGATGAAAGATCTCTGTTCATTGTTCCATGTACAAGCCCTACGGACCTCTGTATACCACCCGCAAACAGATGGCCTTGTGGAAAGGTTCAATAGGACCCTCAAGGCCATGATCAGGAAAGTGGTGAGCCGGGATGGGAAAGATTGGGATACCCTATTGCCTTACCTCATGTTCACCATCTGGGAGGTTCCGCAAGCCTCCACGGGTTTCTCTCCATTCGAACTACTATATGGGCGCCTCCCTCAGGGCATATTGGATATAGCCAAAGAAGCCTGGGAAGAGGAGCCAAATCCCGGAAGGAACATAGTGGAGCATGTACTGCAGATGAGAGATCGGATAGCCCAAGTTTCACCTATTGTATGGGAACATTTGGAGAGAGCACAGGAGACCCAACGAACCCATTATAACCACCAAGCAAAGCTTCGACGGTTCCAACCAGGGGATCGGGTGATGGTACTGGTGCCCATAGCAGAAAGTAAACTGTTGGCCCAGTGCCAGGGACCCTACGAAATAATTGAAGCCATGGGAGAGGTGAACTATAAGGTGCAGCAGCCAGACCACTGGAAATCGGAGCAAATTTAATCTTCTAAAGCACATCAATCTTCTAAAACCTTGGCACGATCAAGAGGCATGCTTAGTCATGCAGGAGACTTCCACAGGAGGATAACTTACACAAACAAGTGAGGATATCATCCGACTTGATGCCGATCCAAAAGATGGAGGCAGCCGACATGATTAATCGCAGCAGAGGTGTTCTCTACAAAACCAGGGTGGACGAATGAGACCTATCACCATATCCACACGATCCCCGGAGCCAAGGTAACACTGAGACCCTACTGAATCCCAGCAGCCAAAAGAGAGGAAATCAAGGCTGAAGTAAAGAAAATGTTAGAATTAGGGGTTATGGAAGAATCTTACAGTCAGTGGTCCTGTCCAATTGTTCTAGTGCCTAAACCTGACGGTACCATGAGATTCTGTAATGACTTTCGCCGACTGAATGAAATATCCCAGATTGATGCATACCCCACACCACGCATCGATGAACTGGTTGACCCTCTGAGTAGTGCCCAATTCTTGACTACACTGGAGCTGACAAAAGGGTACTGGCAGATTCCTCTGACCAAAGAAGCTAAAGAAAAGACAGCATTCTCCACCCCGGATGGGCTATTCCAGTACACCATCCTCCCTTTTGGGCTACATGGGGCCCCAGCCACATTCCAGCGCCTCATGGATAAGCTGCTGTGCCCCCATACTAGTTATGCAGCTGCATACCTAGATGATGTCATCATCCATACGCCAGACTGGGGAACCCACTTGGAGAAAGTTGAGGCAGTACTGCGCACCTTAAGGTGGGCTAGCCTCACTGCTAATCCCGCTAAATGCGCCATAGGGCTAGCAGAGGCTAGGTACCTGGGATATATTGTGGGAAGGGGCATAGCGAAGCCCCAAACGAATAAGCTAGAGGCAATTCAAAACTGGCCCCAGCGGACTCGAAAGAAGCAGCTTGGTGCGTTCCTAGGCGTGGTAGGCTACTACCAACAGTTTATTCGCCACTAGGGCAAGTCCCCTAACAGACCTGGTCAAGGCCCGAGGTCCAGACATGGTAAAGTGGACCAACGCAGCAGAGGGGGCATTTACAGACCTTCGGACGGCCCTCTGTAATGACCTCATACTCATAGCCCCAGACTTTAACAGGGAATTTATTTTACAAACAGACGCTTCCGAGGTGGGGTTGGGAGCCGTTCTGTTGCAAATGGTGGGAGAAGAGGAACACTCAATCCTCTACCTAAGCAGAAAGCTTCTCCCAAGAGAACAGAAATATGCAGTAATCGAGAGAGAATGCCTTGCTGTCGAATGGGCTATGGAGACACTGCGTCATTACCTCTTAGGCCGGCAATTTACTCTCGTGATGGACCATGCACCCCTCGGGTGGATGCAGCAGAATAAGGAAAAGAATGCAAGGGTCACCAGGTGGTTCTTATCCCTCCAACCATTCCAGTTCCACATACGGCACAGGGCTGGATGCCACCATGGCAACGCTGATGGTCTGTCACGAGCATACTGCCTGGCGTCCCAAGTTGCCCAACTCTATGGTGTTGAGTGGGGGCGGGGAGATATGTGATGGGGCAAGGCCAGAAGGCTATGGAAGAGTAGTGGGAAACAGATATATTAGCTCCAGGCTAAAGAAATCCCTTGTACCTGGTAAGTGAAATAGAAGCTGTTCCAGATCAATTAAGACACCTGGGGCCAATTAAGAACTTTCCAGAAGGCAGGGAGAAGGCTATGTTGATTGGGACACCTGAAGCCAATCAGGGGCTGGCTGAAACTAGTTAAAAGCCTCCCAGTCAGTTAGGTGGGTGTGCATGTCAGGAGCTGTGGGAGGAAGTTGCGCGGTTGGAGAGGCTGAATAGTACACACCATATCAGGCACAAGGAAGGAGGCCCTGCGGAAAGGGTGAAGTGGAGTTTGAGGAAGCGAGGGCTGCTGAGGGGGAAGTATCCCAGGGAATTGTACAAGTCATGTTTCTAAAAGGTCAGCTACCATAGCTGATACTATTAAGGTCCCTGGGCTGGAGCCCGGAGTAGAGGGTGGGCCCGGGCTCCCCCCACCACCACCTTTGCCCCCTGTTTAATCACTGAGACTGGGAGACAACAGAGACTGTGCAAAGAAGGATAACTTCTCCTCATCTCCCTTGCTGGCTTATGATGAAAATGGCTCAGTAGACTGTGACCCTTGTCTCTAGAGAGAGAAGGGTTACGTGGAGGGTCACAGTGAGCCTCTGAGGCTAGTGAAATCTGCCAGGAAATGCGGGACCCACGCAGGCAAGGACAGAGCTTTGTCACATGGGATAACCCGGTGGACTCTAACCAGGAGCTACGCCTCATCACCACCACAAAAGCGACCACTCTGGCTGTCGAGTCCGTAGCATCCCAGGCCATCTGGAGGGACCCTCTTGCCACCGCTGCACCTTCTTCTACTAAAGCTGCAAACTCCTGGGCTTGGTCCCATGGGAGCCACCTCGAATTTGCTAAGGGAGTCCCACAGATTGAAATTGTACCTGCCTAACAGGGCCTGGTCGTTAGACATCTGAAATTGCAGACTGGCCTTTGAATAAATTTTCCTGCCAAACAAATCCAGTCTCATGGTGTCTTTGCTTTTCGGCATGCCACTGACTTGGTCCTGCCTGTCCCTTTCATTAACAGTGGACACAACCAGTGATGCCATTGGAGGGTGTGTACACAAATATTTGAACCCTTTTGTAGGGACGAAGTACTTCTTTTCTGCCTTCTTAGAAGTAGGCGGAATGGAAGAGGGGGTCTGCCACACAGACTTGGCAATTTTAAGGACCCCCAGGTGGACAGGCAGTTCAAACCAGGCCGGGATGGTGGAAGATAGAATATTAAAGAGGTAGTCGGACTCCTCCAAGAACTCCTCAATTTTCAAGTTCAAACTGGTAACTACCCTTTTAAGGAGGGTCTGGTGCTCCTTGAAGTCATCGGGGGAACTACCCACTTGGGAGGGGCTTGCCACCGCATCATCCGGAGATGACGACGATGATTGTACCACCAGGGGAGGGGCGGGTTTCCCTTCCCTCTCTAGGGAAGACTCAGTGGGTGTTGTAGCCTGATGAGTTGCCCCTGCATCGGATTCAGTACCGTGTTCTGACTCCAGTGCCGGAGGTGGTTTGTCCGAGGCGGCCAGGGAGGACTGGTGGGAATATGGAACCGGCATTACGGGCACGCCCCATGGATGCCAGTATGGCCATTGAGCAGGCCACTGGCCCTGCTGCCATGTCGCTGCTACAGATGCCGTATTGATCTCGTGGCTCAGTGGCAATTCATCCCTCCTCCGTGAGGGACTGAACTCCTGGTCTGACTTGGACCATTGCCCTTCCAGTGACAAGGGCAGAGCTGTGGAAGCCTGTGTCTGCCAACTGACCCTGGTCAGCAACTGGTGAGACAAGGGTGAGGATCGGTGCTTGCCCGTGAATTGGTACCAGGAAGGTGGAGACTGGTGCCATGATGTGGAGCGATCGTGCCATGGTGGAGACCGACATTTGGGAGACCGTCTAGGTGATGGTGACCTGCACCACAGCAATCTTTGGCGGGAAACTTGCCAGTATCCGGGGTGCTGGGACCCAGTGTCTCGACTCCACTGTCCCATGTTTCATAGGGGGAGAGCGCAGCATTGGGGACCTGGGCCTTCTGACCAGAGGCCGAGGGCATGGTGCCGGAGTCCTAGGCTGTGGAGATGGGGATCCACTGCCCTATGGGGCGGTCCCATGACTGGCTTGCCCTTAGGTGTTGGGGTCTTAGCCAAGTCTGGGGTCTTAGCCAAGTCTGCCAGTGTCACAAATGGATCGATTGGTTAAGATGAAAATTAAATGCAGTCTTCGGGAGGAACTTAGTAAACGGACGTAATGAGATCTTATTGTTAAATAACATGGTAAGGGCGGAGGGGCGGGGGAGAAGGAAATCTGCCATTAAGGCTCCAATCTCCCTGATCCTACCAGTTGATGTGATGGCAACTCAAAAGGCCAACTTCATAGATGAATGAAGTAGGTAGTAGGTTGCCAATGGTTCGAATGGAAGTCTTGTGAGATGGTTGAGAACTAAGCTGAGGTCCCAAGATGAGGCGGCATGTCTGATGTAGGGAAAAGGTTATACAGACCCTTAATAAATCTGGAAGATAACGGGGGAGCAAAAATGGAGAATTCCTTGACCAGAGATGAAAGGCTAATATGGCAACAGTTGTACCTTGATTGAACTGATGGATAACCTGGATGTCTTCAGATCCAGCAGGTAAGCTAGGATGAGGGAGAAGGGAAAGATTCCAGTTGGAGTTAACAACGTCTACACCAGTGGATGGATCTCTTCCATTTCTGCAGCTAAGTAGTGCAGGCTGATGTTTTTCTACTGTTTAATAATACCTGCTGCAGAGCAGGAAACCTCTATTCCTTAGAACCCTCCTGAAGCCACGCCCTGAGGTGTTAGAACCACTAGGCTGGAGTGCAACACATGACCTGCATCTTGAGACAAGACATGAAGAATTGTCGGGAGCTTGATTGACACTTGGACACAAAGTTAAAGCAGGTCAGGATACCAAACTTCTCTTGGCCAAGTAGGTACTAAGAGGATAACTCTGGCCTTGTCCCGTATGATGTTGTTCAGCACCCCTAGAATTAGGGGCACTGGGGGAAAGGCATAGAACAGAGTCTTACTCCATAGTAGAAGGAAGGTGTCCCCCAGGGAGTGGTGAACCAGACCCCCACCTTGGCCAGAAGAAAGGACACTTCCTGTTCTCAGAGGTTGTGAAAAGATCAGGCCAGTCCCCATTTCTGGGCTATGACTTGGAGAATGCGAGTGTCTGGTTCCCATTTGTAGTCATGAGAGATATGTCTTCTGAGGGCATTGACTGTGCAGTTCCAGATGCCTGGAAGGTAAACTACTGAAATTTGTATATGGCTGGTTATGCACCAGTTCCAGAGCTTTATAGCTTCAGTGCACAAGGAGGGGGATCTTGCTCCTCCCTGCTTGTTAATGTAAAATGTGCAGGACATGTTTTCTGTCATGAACCTGATTATTTTGCCCCGATGAGGGGCAGAAAATGGAAGCAAGAGTTCACGACCACACTGAACTCCAATAAGTTAATGTGGAAATTGGTTCCGTAGACTGTCCATGAACCGTGAAGGTGCTGAGATGGACTCCTCATCTTAAGAGGGATGCATCATTTGTTAGAATCACTGATGGGTTTGGGCAACAGAAGGGATGTCTGTACAGATGTGGAGTTGCTCCATCTACCAGTTTAGGGAGTTCCTTATGTGCACAGAGACCCACCTGTCCATGGTGTCCTTGGTTGGAGAATAAGCAGTTCTTAGACAACCCTGGAAGCAATGAAGGCCCAGCCTTGTACGACTGGTCACAGAGGTGCAGGCTGCCATATGGAGTTGAAGATAGTTCCTTACTGTGGTCCATGGGCTTCCCTGAATTGTCCCTACCTGTCTTGACAAGGTCACAAATCTATCTAAAGGGAGGTTTGCTCCGGCTCTCACTGAGTCCAAGTATGTCTCTGTAAACTGTATCCTTTGTACCAGTACTAGCATGGATTTCTTTACATTCAGCTGAAGGCCCAACTCTTGGAACAGATCCAGGGTCTTCTAAGTGGATGATTACACTGTCTCGAAGGAACAGTCTTTGAGTAGCCAGTTGTCGAGGTACGGGAAGACAAGGATTGCTTCTTGTCTAAGGTAAGCCACCACTACCTCTAGAACCTTTGAAAATATCCTTGGGGCCGAGAATAGACAGAAGGGGGCATTCAGTGCTGAAAATTATCTTGGCCTACTGTGAATAGCAGATATTTCCTGTGATAAGTGTAGCACTCTATCAAATTCACATCCATTTGAGTCAATTTCATGGTCATAGGATTTTAAAAATCATAAATTTCATGATTTCAGATATTTAAATCTGAAATTTCATGGTGTTGTAACTGTAGAGGCCCTGGCCCAAAAGGGGATTGTGGGGGGTGGAGGGTGGGATTTTGCAAGGTTATTGTAGGTGAGGTCACAGTATTGCCACCCTTCTTTCTGCACTGCTGCTGGTGGCGGTGCTTGCTTCAGAACTGGGTGGCTGGAGAGTGCTGGCTGCTGGCTGAGAATCCAGCTCTCAAGTCAGCGCTGCCAGTGGCAGCAGAGAAGTAAGGATGGCAATGTATGGTATTGTCATCTGTCCAGCAGCCGCCGCTCTCCGACCATCCAGCTCTGAAGGCAGGTCAGAAGTAAGGGTGGCAATACCATAACCTTCCTACAATAACCTTGCAAAAGACCATATTTCATGGAGGAGACCAGATTTCATGGTCCGTGATGCGTTTTTTACGGCTGTGAATTTGGTAGGGTCCTAGTTATGTGGAAATAGGTGACTTGTTGGCCAAGGGATGAAAAACCATTCCCTTCCTCTCATGAAGGAATTATAGTTGCCAGTCTTCACCCTGAACTTTTGAGGCTTCACAAACTTGTTCAGCTGTCTTAGATCTAAGACCAGCTTCAACCTCCATCCTTCTTTGGTACTGGGGAGTATTTTGAGTAGAACACCCTGCTCCTCGAAGGGGAAGGAACCAGTTCTATTGCTCCTAGCTGGAGGAGAGCCCACCTTTTGTGTCAGTAGAAGCTTATGAGACAGAGAAAGGGGGTTGAAGGGAGGGAGTGACAGGAAATGAATGTTGTAGCCTGATATTATGCCCTCCCAGACCCATTGGTCCATGGTGATTCATCCCCACACCTTGTGGAAATGGACAAGAAGGTCCCCAAGGGAAGGAAGGTAAGCTAACAGGTGCAGCTGTAAATCCAGAGGAACAGGAGGATTCAAACCCTCATCCAACCATCAAAACTACTGTTTAGATGACACCTGAGTGAACGTGGAGGGCAGCTGAGCGGCCCTCTTCGTCTGAAACCTGTCTCTTTCTTGGGGGGTTCTGCCTGTCTATGGTACCCTGAGAACTGAACCAGGTGTAACCTCTGAGCTGTCTGCAACCTCCTAAAATGCTTCTTGCTCATAGATGTGTAATGTTCAAGGAGCATAGGGTAGCCCTGGAGTCCTTCAACATGTGCAGGGAGTCATTCATGTTCTCCAGGAAGAATGTGTTACCCTCAAATGGGGATTCCCTCCACTGTATTCTGAACCTCTTTCGGAAACCCCAAAAGTTGGAGCCAGACACCCTACACATAACTACCAATGTGAAGATGGATCTGGCAGTTGTATCTGTAGTGTCTAAGGTCTCTTGGAGAGCCATTCTGGCCAATAACTTACCCTCCACAACTACGGACTGGAATTGCTCCCTGCAGTCATGTGACAGCTGTTCAATAAAGGCTGTGAGCTTGTTGTAATTAGTAAAGTTGCATTTGGCCATAACTGCCTGATAATTTGTGATCAAGAACTGCAGGATTGCAGATGAGTAAGACTTTCATCCAAAGCAATCCAGTCGCTTTTGATCCTTGTCATAGGGGATAGTTCTTAAAAAGTGCTGCCTACCCTGTTCATTCACAGCATCCACCACTATGGAGTTAGATGGGGGACGTGAAAATAAGAAGTCGGCATATTTAAGGGTCACATAGTACTTCTTGCATAATGACAGGTTTCAGAGTAGCAGCCGTGTTAGTCTGTATCTGCAAAAAGAAAAGGAGTACTTGTGGCACTTTAGAGACTAATTTATTTGAGCATAAGCTTTCGTGAGCTACAGTCCACTTCAAATAAATTTGCTAGTCTCTAAGGTGCCACAAGTACTTCTGTTCTTTTTATGGTACTTCTTATCTGGCCTTCTACATGTTGGTGGAATAGTAGCTGGCATCTTCCATATTATCTTAGCCAGATCCAGGAACATCTCATTAATAGGTAGCACCACTCTGGAGGTCGTTGCCGACTGCAAAATGTCCAGCAGCTTGTGCTGAAGATCTTTAATCTCCTTCAAAGGAATCCGCAGAGTGTCAGTTACCCTTCTCATGAGGTTCTGAAACTGTCTGAAGTCATTGGTCATTGAAGGTGGTGAAGACATAACTGCCTCAACCAGCAATGACAATGAAATGGGAGTCTCAGGGATGACTTCCTCATCTGCCCTTGCTTCCTGCTTTTGAAACATCTCCTCCTGCCATGGATGGGTAGAGGGAGGGTGTGAAACCCTGGTCTTCTTAAGGGACAGTACTGGTGGTCTGTTGAATTGCTGTCAGTAGGCAGCCTATGAGTCCCAATATGGCCATAAGGAAGAGGAGGTAGCATACAAGGTTGGTTCCACCATCCAGAAGGTCCTCCCTGCGTGAAGGCGGATTCCCAAAGAGGCACGTAGAAAAACTCCTCACAGAAACGGAGGACACTGATTGGGAATCTCTTCCTCCACATCCTCCCATGTAGGGGGGGCAGCCAATGAAGACAGAGAAGAGTCCTGTGCCACAGAATGGCCCGCACAGAAACCAAGGTCTCGGTACCGGGAGAGCAGTGGGGATTCTGGTTCATCTGACACCGAGAGATCCCTCGAGTATCAGAACTCCTGTGGTACTGGAAAGGACCACGGTACAGTCTCCATAGCTGAGGTTGCTGGAACCGAGCTGACGGTACCAGCAATGATGGGAGTACTGGAGGCTTTATAGATGTCTGGTGCTGATGCTCGCTCAGTACTGCGGGTACTGCTGCACTGGGACCCCCAGCTGAACTGCTTGCATAGGGTTAAGAAGCATGATGGCATCAATGGCTAAGCAGAGTGCTTCGGTGCCAATGGCAGGATTGAACTTGATGGTATCCTGTACTTACCCTCCTTACTGGGGAAGGGTACAGATACCATATTGGAGCCGTACTTCCTTTCCTTAGAGCTCCAGGGCTGTCAAGGCTGAATCCCCACTCTGGTACTTTGAGTGCAGAAGGTGCGGGCCCACAAGGATTCTAAAAATTAATACTCGCCACTCCAAGGTTACAGCTTTTCTCTGACCTTGGCTTGGTAAACACTACCACCACCCAAATGCAAAAAAAACCCCTTGGACCCAGGAAGGAGCACTTGGGAATTCCTCCTTGTGGGGTACCTTCAAGCCCTTTCACCTCCTGCCTCCGGGGAAGAGCTGAGAAAGAAAACAAAGGAAATTAGCTGTTACCACCAGCTAATCAAACAGCATAGGCATAAAATCTTGGGGCCCAAAAATCCAAATCCTGTTCTTAAAAAAGGTAAATTTTATTTAAAACAAAAGAAAGAAAATACATCTGGAACTTGGGCTATTGCTAGATTTTAAAGAGCAATTCCCAAAATTAAGCACCCAAAGTAGCTTTCTTGGGGGTTCACCTTAAAGGTTACAAGCAAACAAAAGCATCTGGGGTTAGCACAGAGGAGATCTACAAGCCAAAATAAAGAAATAAACTTGACTGCGTTTATCTAAACATTCCCTATCCAAATGATTTCTTCTAGGTATGGAAGATAATTTTTCATACCTGCTTCAAATCTTACATAGCATTTCTGCTTATAGTTTTGCTGCTCCATGTCCCTGAAGCCCAGAGAGACCACCACACATCAGAGGGAAGTTTTTTCCCAATTTTAAAAAGTTCTAGCCCTCCCATTGGCTCTTTTGGTCAGGTGCCCACTGCCTTTTTCTTTTTTGTACCTATCCAGGGAAGCTTTTTAACCCTTTACAAGTAAAACAAGTAGAAAACAGCTACCAAGAGGAATTTTACAGCTAACTGGCTGGCTGGGTGTCCATAAAAGGGAGCAAACCCCCCTTCATTTATCACAGGGGCTTCACAGGCCTGCCAGTACCAGAGGAAGAGTGCTTGGCCTCAACAGTACCCTTGGAGACAGAGGACCTTGACAGGGACCTGGTCTTTTTCAGAGCTGGCTCCTTAGAGATAGAATCTTTTGGGAAGTCTTCCCAGCATGCTCCAAAGACTTCCCTTTCTTACGGGAAGGATGCCCTGACATTGTCTGGGCTCTGGATCTGTCCAGAGACAGATGTACACGGGAGAGGGTGTCTTCTGACCTGCTCAGAGGGTGATTGCAGGGAGCATTCCATAGCCAACCGTCTGAGCTTTATCTCCCTGTTCTTCCTAGCCCTGGACTTATGGACCAAACAGAAGGAACGCTTCTGGGACATGTGGCACTCCCTTAGGCAATGGACACACTTGTACTGTCTGTTGCTTACCAGTATAGCCTCCTGGCAAACCGGGCATACCCTGCCAGGAGAAGACAAGTTTCCCAGGTTAAAAGGAAGGGGAAACAGTCCTCTCACCTATTACTAATCCCTGAACACTAACCTACAACTACACACTAACTTTGAAAAAAAAAAGAAACGGCTGAGTATGCTCTAGGCAGACATGCTAGTGTTCCATCTTGGGCCAAGGCAGTAGAAAAGGAACTGAGGGTGGTTTGCCTGCACACCCCTATCGAGCCTTGGTGTCTGCCACGAGGAGGAATAGAGAGCATACATGGGCCAAACGCTGTTAGCTAGATATCTCTGATCGAGGGTTCAAGAGGCACATGTGCACCTGACGTGGAGCACCCATAGGGACACTACTCAAAGAACAACAAACCATTTGCCAATAAAACTGTAGAGGCAGTTACTTTGCTGCCTCTCCCACTGGCTCCTCCTCCCTGTTTTTCCCACACGCCAGTAGGCTACATGCATGGCTTTTGGTGCATGGCATTGGGAGGAGTTTCTTGGCGGCACTAGGGAGCATGTCCTTTCATGGACTAGCTGAGTGCCACAGAAGCAGGAAAACTATGCCTGAGCCTGCAGCTCTGGACATAGAGGGCTGGACATCCCCATGACTGGATGCCATTACAGACTACCACAGGGGAAGGGAGCGAGTGCAGGTGGCTTCGAGGAGACACCTGCTGCTTTACCAGGATCATGGATGCATATATGCTGTAAGGATGGAACTAGGCCCATGCAGATTTCCCTTATCCCTGCTGTTCCTTTTCTTTGCTTCACATGCTTCCTAACTCGCCTGGGCTTACCTGTCCCAAACAGCCTTTTTATCCCATTGCTCTTTGGACATGCCCCTCTCATAGAGCAGGTCTTGCTCTGCTTCTTTCCATGTTCATCTAATACTTTCCTTCTCTCCACATGCACCTATAGACTACCTGTTGTTCACAGAGTCCTCTTTGCAGTTCCCATCATCTCAGCCAGTCATCTCTGTATCTCCAGCTACTCACCTCTCTGCACATCTAGCACGGCCCTCCTGGCCATCCCATTGCCTTAACTCTGCCCCCCTGTTTAGGTGTTTTTCGATACAGTCTTTAAATACCAGATCACATTCTATTTCTCAAGTAACACCGTATCCCAGACAATTTTTTTTTTTTTTTTTTTTACAATTAGAGATATAAATTTCTGCTTTCTACTCCCACTCATTTCAGCTGCAGGACTGTTTGGAGGAGGAGGGAGTCAAAAGAATTTATTTTTTCATACCCTATGCCAGGGCCATCCTTACCCATATGCAAACTACACAGCTGCATAGGACACCAGGAAATTTGGGGTAAATTTCCTGGTGCCCTAAGCAGCTACGTGCTGCTCCAGCGGCCAGCCTGATCCCCCGGCCGACTGAGCCAGCCCGGAAAGCTGCCCCCGCTCCCACCCCATGCCCACTCCATCCCTTCCCCATAGCCCCCACCCCTGCTCTGCCCCAGCACTGCCCCCACTCCACCCCTTCCCCTGAGCTATGTCCAGGGGGACTGCAACAGGGGTCGGGCTGTGCCCTGCACTCACCGGGAAGCAGGAAGTGGAACAACTGGACCCCAGCCTGCTCCTTGCCGCTGGTGAATGCTGGGGGGCAGTTCCCCCGTGCCTCTCAATTCCCAAGGCTGGGAGCCAGGGGAGCAGAGTGGAGTGGGCTGGGGCCAGGTCACTCCACTTCCCATCGCCCTGTGAGTGTGGAGTTGGGCATGCCCTGCAATTACCAGGCGGCAGGAAGTGGAGCGACCTGGCCCCAGCCTGTTCTGCTCTTCCAGCTCATGCTGAGGGGCTGTTTCCCACGTGCCCCCCCCCAACCTGCTCCTGCCCCCCACAGACCTTGGGCGCAGCCCCCTCCCCCTGTTGAGGCCTGGGGCCACCACCCCCCCATTGTGGGGGGGCTGCATAGGGCACCACAATGTCTAGGGGCAGCCCTGCTTTATGCTCAAGGATTGCAGACCTTTGCTGTCTTTGTTTCAATTTTCCAGGGAACAAAAAAAAAAAAAAAAAAAAAAATCATCCTTGGGCAGCGATCAAGCTTGGGAAATTTCTGCCCACAAGTAGCATTTGTAAAATTCTGAGTGACTGGAAACCAGGGAACATTCCCTTCTGTCTAACGTATTTATATGGTCTGTCCCTGCCTTACTGTAGTATCTGGGCACATAAATCTTTTAATGTATTTATCCTCACAGCAGCCATGAGAGAAAGGAGAACTATGGGAAGAATTGTGGCATGGAGAGACTAAGTGACTCGCCAAAGGTCACACAGGAAGTGTGCAATAATGCAGGGAATTGAACCTGAATATCCAGTGTCCCAGCCTGGCATAGGTGCCGACTCCATGGGTGTTCCGGGGCTGGAACACCCACAGGGAAAAATTAGTGCACGCTCTGCACCCACTGGCAGCCAAGCTGCCCTGCTCCCTGTCCCACCTTCTCCCCTGAGCATGCCACGTCCCCGCTTCTCTGCCTATCTCCCAGCATTTCCCGCCGGGCCACCACCAAACAGCTGGTTGACAGTGTAGCAAGCTCAAGGTTGGGGAGAGGAGTGGGAACGTGACGCACTCAGGGGAGGAGGCGGGGAAGAGGCAGGGGTGGGGCGGGGATATGGGGAAGAAGTTGGAATAGGGGCAGGGAGGGGGCGGTGTTGGGATGGGGACTTTGGGGAAGGGGTTGGAATGGGGGCAAGGCAGGGGTGGGAGGGGGTGGGGCAGGGCAGGGGCCTCATGGAAGGGGTGGAGTCAGGGCGGGGTCAGGGGCAGAGGGGGGTCGAGCACACACTGGTGGGATCAGAAGTCGGCGCCTATGCAGCCTGGCACTGATTATCCTTCCTCTTGCCCTCATATGTACAAGCCGGGATGGGCTACACTAAGTCCTGAATAAGTAATTAGATTGACCTGCAATATTTTACAAGCCTACAGTGCTACAAATAGTTACTTTATTCCAACAGAAAGGGGAGAGTCCCAATTTTTCAGTGGGACACTAAGGTGAGATCTACATTAGAAACTTTTGCCTGTAAAATAATGTTGTGTAGGGGTAAGATTCTTCATGACATTTTATATTAGCAAAAAGTCTTAGTCTAGCCACAGTTGTACAGGCAAAACTGTCCTTTTGCAACATAGCTTATTTAATTCAGGGAACTGGTATAAGCTATATGGGCAAAGACACTCTTTTGGAAATATAAGCTGGGTCTGTATTAGGGTAATTCACCAGTATTGCTATATTTTCTAGTGTAGACATACCCTAAGTACTTGCTTCTAGTGCTGGAGTCATAAGATACTGGACCTTAAAACTACAGAATTATTAGGTGTCAAAAAGCTAACTTAGAGTTTCCTACAATTTTCAGTTATAATTTTCCTCTTCTTATGATTGTTGTACAGTTGGATTTGAAATACATGGCTGAAAAGCACGAAATAATAGCTAAGTATTATTACTACTTGAGGGCAAAAATAAAAAAAACAGTAGGAGAAAAAATATTAAACTCCCCACAAACATTTTGAAAACAGATTTTTATGTAAAAAGAAAAGGAGTACTTGGGGCACCTTAGATACTAACAAATTTATTTGAGCATAAGCTTTCATAAGCTACAGCTCACAAAAGTTTATGCTCAAATAAATTTGTTAGTCTCTAAGGTGTCACAAGTACTCCTTTTCTTTTTGCAGATTCAGACTAACACGGCTGCTACTCTGAAACCAGATTTTATGTAGCATATCCAGAATATAAGGTTTTACAGTAGAATGCACTGGGCGCCTTAACCATAGGCAGTGCTACCTGCCCCTGTAGATAGCCAGTAAGAGAAAATACTTTAATAAAAAAATAATTTTAGCTCCTGGTGCACATATCTAACTTTACTCACATATGTAGTCCCAATAACTGGCTCTGTGGATGAGGGGAAAGCAGTGGATGTGTTATTCCTTGACTTTAGCAAAGTTTTTGATACGGTCTCCCACAGAATTCTTGCCAGCAAGTTAAAGTAGTATGGCCTGGATGAATGGACTATAAGGTGGATAGAAAGCTGGCTAGATCGTTGGGCTCAACGGGTAGTGATCAATGGCTCCATGTCTAGTTGGCAGCTGGTATCAAGTGGAGTGCCCCAAGGGTCGGTCCTGGGGCCAGTTTTGTTCTATATCTTCATTAACGATCTGGAGAATGGAGTGGATTGCACCCTCAGCAAGTTTGCAGATGATACTAAACTGGGAGGAGTGGTAAATATGCTGGAGAGTAGGGATAGGATACAGAGGGACCTGGACAAATTAGAAGATTGGGCGAAAAGAAATCTGATGTGGTTCAACAAGGACAAGTGCAGAGTCCTGCACTTAGGATGGAAGAATCCCATGCATTGCTACAGACTAGGGCCCAAATGGCTAGGCAGCAGTTCTGCAGAAAAGGACCTAGGGGTTACAATGGACGAGAAGCTGGATCTGAGTCAACAGTGTGCCCTTATTGCCAAGAAGGCTAATGGCATTTTGGGCTGTATAAGTAGGGGCATTGCCAGCAGATCGAGGGACGTGATCGTTCCCCTCTATTCGACATTGGTGAGGCCTCATCTGGAGTACTATGTCCAGTTTTGGGCCCCACACTACAAGAAGTATATGGAAAAATTGGAAAAAGTCCAGCAGAGAGCAACAAAAATGATTATGGGGCTGGAACATGACTTATGAGGAGAGTCTGAGGGAACTGGGATTGTTTAGTCTGCAGAAGAGAAGAATGAGAGGGGATTTGATAGCTGCTTTCAACTACCTGAAGGGGGGTTCCAAAGAGGATGGACCTAGACTGTTCTCAGTGGTAGCAGATGACAGAACAAGGAGTAATGGTCTCAAGTTGCAGTGGGGGAGGTTTAGGTTGGATATTAGGAAAAACGTTTTCACTAGGAGGGTGGTGAAACACTGGAATGTGTTACCTAGGGAGGTGGTTGAATCTCCTTCCTTAGCGGTTTTCAAGGTCAGGCTTGACAAAGCCCTGGCTGGGATGATTTAGTTGGCAATTGGTCCTGCTTTGAACAGGGGATGGGACTAGATGACCTCCTGAGGTCCCTTCCAACCCTGATATTCTATGATTCTGTGAAGTTACATGCCTGCATAAGTGTTTGAAGGATCAGGACCCATATTTCCAATATTTTGGTTTTTTGCATACAGCAGTTTTGTAACATTCAAATCAGACAACGTACCAGTAAGGGCATCTTTTAAAATATCCAACACTTATAATTTAGTTCATTCTACATTTTAACCTAGACTTGCAATGACACACATTTTCAAATTATGCTGAACCTGATTTACACCAATGATTCAAAACAAAATAAACAAACATCACTCCACCTTGCCTGATTGTGATTATTGGTCACTACTAAAATATACATGTTAAAAGACACTTCTTCTTGCCACCTGTGTTTGCAGGGACACTGATATCAAAGTCGCTTTGGAACTGATATCATTTTAGATAATTAAAAATAAAGCACTTTACACATCTAGTTTCACTAACCCTCTCTCTCCCCTCCAGCCAACAAAAAAAAAACAACCCCAAAACGGATTCAATGTTACAAACCAACGTCTTTGCCATGTTATTTATATCACTCAGATTATTACAGTGGAAGAATTTTAAAAAACGTATCTTTAATGGCATTCCTCTCAGTTTGGAAAATGAAATTCAATGAAATCAGTTTCAGTTTGGTTTACAGCCAATTTTACTTAGCATTTCTCTGTGCTGCAATGTTTAGCTAGCCCATGCTACTGGTTTTTTTTTGTTTTTTGTTTTTTTTAAATCACTAGGAAACTTTCTAATGGATTTGGGGGGTTTCTTAGTTTTGGACTTCAAGTTTTGATTGATTTAAAGGCCTTTCTAAAAAACAAAACAAAATGTGTGTTCATATGAGATACCAAAGGCGCCCCCCCTCCTTTTTTTTTTTAATTCCATATTTAGGCCTCAAATTACAGTTTTTAAAATGTCTCCTTCACAAGAATAAGGAGGCAACAGCTTCAGAAAATGCCTGAATGAGGAAAAACAGATTTTATTGGATACCAGCAGGAGGAGACAGAGCCTCAGAAAAACAATCATCCTTTTATTGTGTGAAGACATTTGGACAAAATCCCCCATAGTGTAACACTAGAATCAACTGACTTATTCCAGGGATAAATTTAGCCCATTGAGATGTGGCAGTCTGAGTCTTGTTTCTATCCCATACGCTATATTAAACACAATGACAATAGTACAGATGAAGACACAGGTTTTCAGAATGACCTCTGATTTGGGGTACCTCTGTTTTTGAATGACTAACCTGGGGCATCCTTAGGCCTGATTTTCAGAGGTGATAAGCCTCCTCTGTTCCAACAGATATTAATGGATACTCAGCATCTCCAACAAAATCAGGTCATGGGTGTCTCAAGTTGGGGACCCACAATTAGAGACAACAGTAGAAAATGGGTTCACGTGTTTCAGCTCTGCAGACATGGTGCAAATACTAGTTAAAGTGACAGCAAGTGCTTTTAATAGACTTTATCTGGGGGAGTAAATATGGTTCTTTCAAGACGGGAAGATAAATGCATTGAATTACACCTCCATCCTAACCAGCAGTGATCCCTGCCTAAGTGCTGGGGAGGAAAGACTTACACAGCCATAAGGCAGCAGGTAATGGGGATGGGGGGGGGGGGATTCCTTGTCTAGAAGGCAGGGGCTGGTTTTTGAACAGAAGGGAAGTTTGGTGATAAGGGGACCCCACCCTTGGTGACTAGCTGAGGGAGGTGTGGATGGGGAGAGGATTCTAAAAATGAGGATTGAAATAATGGAAGAGTGAGACTTACTGTGGGCAGGAATTTCATCTCTTCCTGCTGATCAAAAGCTTCCCCCACTCCATATTAGCACCCCTTGCTTCCAAAACCCTCCTAACTTCACTGAGTCACTGCTTGTGGAATTGCTCTGGCTCTTAAGGGTTACATCTATTCAATGACACTTACAAAAACCTGTAATTAAAAGACAACTAAACTCCTTCAGGCAACTGAAGCAAAACACACACACAGACGCACGCATGCAAGGGTGAAGAGAAATTACGACCACCCCAATTCCACATGAACAAAACAATGTACCACAGTATGTTGAGTTCAAAGGGGCACAGAAGAGAGGGAGATTAAACATAAGTCACTCAGGCTAAAGGAAAGAGATGGAAATATAATTAAAAGGAGATGGCTGGGATGATGTAATTTTGCAGAGTTTGGCTACTTGTAAAATAGACTCAACTCTCTCTCCAGGCACACTAGAGAATCCAGGGGCCTAATCCTATGAAGTGCTGAGCACTTTCTTTTCCCTTTTAAGACAGCAGGCATTGAGGGCACACAGCATCTTGCAGGATCGACTCCCCCGTCTCGCCCAGGGCAGCATCCAGAAAATCTGTTCCCAACCCAGCTGCAAGCTCCCCTGTCCGAAACTGCTCTCCTGTCCCCACTGGGCAGGAAGAGGCTTCAATCCCACAGGGGGAGAATAGAGCAGCAGTTCTCAACAAGGGCCCAGGACCCCCTGGGGGCCACAAGCAGGTTTCAGGGGTCTGCCAAAATAAACCAGAGAGGGGCCAGTGTTAGATTCATTGGTCCCAGGGCAGAAAGCCGAAGCATGAGCTCCACCACCTGGGGCTGAAGCCAAAGCCTGAGCAATTTAACTTCATGGGGCCCCCTGTGGCATGGGCCCCTGGGCAATTGCCATGCTTGCTACCCTCTAATGCCAGCCCTGGATATGCAGAAAGACAGTTGTTATGGCACAGGTAGGCAGTGGAATTTTTATAGCATGTTGGGGGGCAGGGGGGCATGTCTCAGAAAAAAGTTGAGAACCCCTGGAATAGAAAACATGTACAGAGCTGGTGTGGATGTCTGTGGGGTGAGTTAGGAGAGCAGTAAACAGAAAGTTCCCTCTTAAACAGGAAGGGAATGTAATGTGCCCCAACACACATTGGCATAAAGCAGATGGCTGCATTCCCCAGGGACTCAAGCTATCATCCCCTCAAGCTTCTTATGCTCTTAGACAGACCTGTAAAAAACTTGATCTGTAAAATGAGGATTGTGACCCCTTGGTGCCAACTGGCAAAGGGCACAGGGATTTATGGGGATCACCTAGGTCAGATATACACATAATAGCTCACCAAAGGGTGGCATGTGAGGTCTCTGCTCATCAGGAGGTGACATACCTCTGAAATGTTCCTTTCAGGCAGGAGGTAATAGACAACTATCTCCCTGTCAAGCCATTTGGGTATTGTCTGCCGCACACTGTCTGCCTATTTGCATACAGAGCCACATATGAACTGAGAGATTGCAAAATCTACAAGAAATCTACAAGATGAAACAAACAGCAGGGAGTGTCCTTTCTATGAATAAAGACAAGGGTATCTTGGGGTATAAGGAAATACACGGACTCATTCACCTGGGAGGCAATCTGACAGCATACTTGCCTCATGAAACAAGTATCTCAACCAACTTGTCTGTAAAACACTGCAAGGATTTTGGGTAAGCAATATTCTACGAGATATGAGAGTATCTTGTTAATTAATTCTAGGCTCTACAATGTGCATTAGGATTTTGTTTTACCTGTACCAACCATTTGTTTCCAATACTTCTAGTTGCTACTACTTGAATCTCTTTGTTAAATAAACTCATACTTGATTTCACTGTAAACGTATCCAAGTGCTGCATGTTAAGGAGAGCGGTGATCTGAGGCGTAATTGGTGAGCTGGGGGATACTGTTCCTTTGGAAGCAGCGAATCAGTGAATACGGAGCGTCTAGGAGATCAGGGGCTGGGCACTACAGGGAAACACTCAAAGGGCTTGTGTGTTGGTGTGTGCCCATCGCTAACCTGTAGAGTAACAGTGGGGCCCATGATAACAAGAGTAGAGTGCTCGTGGCTGGTGGAGTTGGGAGCTGACCCATGGCAGGCACAGACAAGGCTTCCTCCCACTATAGGCAGGTGGTAGTAAGGTGCCTCACAACCCTGGGTGCCACCAGGAACCGTTATAGGCGTAATGCTGACCTACCTTCCAAGGTCAGAGAGTGTGAGTGACTTCATTGCTTTAGAGATCCTCATCTCAAAGGTGCTACTGAAGGTCAAATTAACATGGCTTCTTTGAAGAGACTGGCAGGGAATAAATTCAAGTCATTTGGAAGAGTGAGATCAGTAATAGAGAGCCCAGCTCTGCTCAGGGTTGGATTAAGACCACCAGAGACTAATGACTGTCATTCCCCTTGACCAGCTGTGCACCAGGGGCAGGTGTAGTGGCAGGTCTTTTTCTTGCAGCTGTGCCCATTCAGTGCAAACATCAGCAAGGGTAGGGAGTGCAGGAACAGAAAAAGTGATTGATCTCAGTGTGTGTGTGGCAGGCAGGGCTCCTCATAGGACTCAGCCCTAACCTGCGTTTAAAATACAGCTTTGCCTCTCTCCCTTGGTTTCCACTCATAGATAGCAAAGTGCTTCACAAACACTGGGGAGTTAAGGGTCACAGAATCCTAGAAGGGGCACATCCATAGTTTCTCCATCCATAAGACTGAGGCACAGAATGTCATGCGACTTGCCTCAGCTCACACAGTAAGTCAATGGCAGGGCCAGGAAAAGAACACACAGATCCAAGTCTTGTGGCACTCCCATCTAGCCACTAGACCACCATGCCTTTCCTAAACACGCACCCGATTTCTTCTCTAGAATATTGACAAGCAAACCCTCCAAAGGGCTGAGAGATTTGGTTCAAATCTCCCCGTCCTATGCCTTAAACACAGGACCATTGCTTTTCCCCTGCAACAGACCGCCCTGTTAGGGTTGCTGTTATAGCAACTAACATCACTGAAGGGAGAGTGGGGCAGAACTGGCAGCAGGCATCTCTCTTGGTCAAAGCTGTTTCAGAGCATTGCAAGAAAACGAACCCAGCAGAAAAATTAGTTGTAAAAAAACTGAACTGCATCAAAGAGCAACAGCAGTGGAACAAAGTAGGGAATGGTCATAATTGCTTCTCCTGAAGGAAGTTTTGCTTAGCACCTTTCACAGCCCAATTTGATCAACTAGACACCCGCAAGGTGGGTATTATCCCCACATCACAGCAGAGGGAAACAAAGGCAGGGTGTTAAGGAACTTGACCAAGATCTCATAAGGCAGCTGCAGATCATGAAAGACAACACCGCTGTTCTGACTCCATAATCCCTGTTAGGTTTCAGAGTAGCAGCCGTGTTAGTCTGTATTCGCAAAAAGAAAATGAGTACTTGTGGCACCTTAGAGACTAACAAATTTGTTTGAGCATAAGCTGTAGCTCACGAAAGCTCATAATCCCTGTTCTAACTAACAGACAATACTGCCTCATGGTAGCTATCAAAACAAGCCAAAAATAGGGCAGCCAAGGTGACAGAGCAAAAGGAGCTGGAGGAAAAATGATCCAGAGAAACAAAGGGCAGTGGTCAAAGCACAACTGTCTGCTTATCTCATACACAGCTGGGAATGCAGGCCAGCCAAATCAAGAGGTTTTCCAAAGTGTGTGCTAACAAGATCACCCACTTCACTCCATTACACTAAGAAGTTTTGTTTATAACAAGGGCTCCACTGAAGGGGAATGTGCTGTGTAGATTCAGGAGTGCCGCAGAAAAAACAGTTGGCCCACCTTGATCATCACCACAAAAGGTTTTACTCCTTCCCCCCCTCCTTCCTGCTGGTAATAGCTCATCTTAAGTGATCACTCTCCTTACAGTGTGCATGATAAAACCCATTGTTTCATGTTTTGTGTGTGTGTGTAAATCTCCCCACTGTATTTTCCCCGAATGCATCCGATGAAGTGAGCTGTAGCTCACGAAAGCTTATGCTCAAATAAATTTGTTAGTCTCTAAGGTGCCACAAGTACTCCTTTTCTTACTTACTTTCTTGTAACTGTTGTTCTTCGAGGTGTTGTTCATGTCCATTCCACATTAGATGTGCGTGCGCCACATGCACGAGCATTGGAAACTTCTTCCCTTAGCGGCTCCCGTCGGGGCCCCCCCGTGCCGTGCATATATACCCCTGCCAGCCTGACCCCCTCCAGTTCCTTCTTGCCGGCAACTCCGACAGAGAGGTAGGAGGGTGGGTGGTGGAATGGACGTGAACACATCTTGAAGAACAACAGTTATGAGAAAGTAAGTCATCGTTTTTTCTTCGAGTGCTTGTTCACGTCCACTCCACATTAGGTGAATTAAAGCTTACCTCTGGAGGGGGTAGGAGTCACGGAACAACTGCTCCGAGGACCGCTCTGCCAACTGCCGCGTCCTCTCTGGCCTGCTGGTTGACTGCATAGTGAGTCGTGAAGGTGTGCACCAAGGAGCAGGTGGCTGCTCTGCAGATCTCCTGGATCGGGACCTGTGCCAGGAACGCCGTGGAAGTCGCTTGTGCCCTGGTCGAATGGGCCGTGACCGCCTGGGCCGGAACACCTACGAGCTCATAGCACATCTAGATGCAGCTTGTAATCCAAGAGTAAATCTGCTGCGCCGACACCGGGAGGCCTTTCATTCTCTTGGCTACAGCCACAAACAACTGCACAGATTTGCGAAAGGACTTGGTGTGCTCCAAGTAGAACGCCAGTGCTCGACGCACATCCAGGGTGTGCAAGCTGCGGTGACTCGGGTCCATATGGGGTTTCGGGAAGAACATCGGCAGACAAATGTCCTGGCCCAAATGGAATTGGGAGACCACCTTAGGGAGGAACTTGGGGTGTGGCCGGAGCTGCACCTTGTCCTTGTGAAATACTGTGTACGGTGGCTCAGAGGTGAGGGCCCTCAGTTCGGACACCCTTCTGGCCGAGGTAATGGCAACCAGAAATGCCACCTTCCAGGAAAGGTGGAGGAGAGAACAGCAAGTGAGGGGCTCTAAAGGGGGCCCCATGAGTTTAGAGAGAACCAGGTTAAGGTTCCATGGAGGGACTGGGAGACGGGAGTATGGAAACACCCTCTCCAACCCCTTAAGGAACTGTCCCATCATTGGGTGGGAAAACACCGAGCCCCGCCGAGAACCCCGGATGGAAGGCGGAGATGGCCGCCAGGTGTACTTTGAGTGAGGATGGGGCTAGCCCTTGCTGCTTGAGGTGCAGGAGGTACTCCAAAATGGCCAGCACAAGGGCCTGGCACGGCCGCACCTGACGGGGTTCACACCAACATGAGAAACTTTTCCACTTGGCCATATAGCTCGCCCTGGTAGAGGGCTTTCTACTGCCAAGCAGAATCTGCTGCACGGGAAGGGAGCACAGGGCATTTAGCCACAGAGCCTCCACGCCATCAGGTGCAATGACTGTAGGTCAGGGTGGAGAAGCCACCCGCTGTCCTGCGTAATGAGGTCCTGGTAAAGGGGCATGACTACTGGGGCCTCCACCAACAGCTTGAGGAGTGATGTATACCAGTGCTGATGGGCCCAGGCTGGAGCGATGGGGATCACCGCTGCCCTGTCCCCTTCGCACCTTGAGTAGGACCTTGTATACCAAGAGGAGCGGGGGGGAAGGCATACAATAAGCCCCCTCTCCATGGGATTGCAAACACGTTTGCGAGCGAGCCCGGGTTGCAGCCCTGGAATGAGCAGAACCGTCGGCACTGGGCGTTGGCCCTGATGGCAAACAGGTCTACCCGAGGAAACCCCCACCTGCGGAAGAGCAAAAGCACAATGTCCGCCCTAAGCGTCCACTTGTGCATGCGGTATGACCTGCTGAGGGAGTCCGCCAGCTCATTTCTTACCCCCCGGAGATAAGACGCCTCGAGATGTATTGCATGGGATATGCAAAGGTCCCAGAGGAGGAGTGCCTTGTCACAGAGTGGCGAGGAATGGACCCCACCCTGTTTGTTTATATAAAACATGGCAGTAGTTTTCTTTGTCAGAACTGTCACGCTGTGACCACTTAGAGTGGCGTGAAAGGTCTGGCAGGCGAGACTAACTGTCCTGAGCTCCTTCACACTGATATGGAGCGATCGCTCTGCTCTGGACCACAACTCCTGTGTCATGAGGTCACCCAGGTGAGCCCCCCCTTCCATGACATGGCGTCTATCACCAGCGTCAGATCCGGCTCTGGGGCGGCGAAGGGGATGCCTTCGCAAACCACGGGCTGGGACTGCCCCCACTGCAGGGAGTCCAGCACGTCCCTTGGGGCTGTCACTACCAAGTCCAGGGGGGTCCCTGCCTGGGTGGTATACCTGAGCGAGCCATGCCTGCAGAGTCCTGAGTCTCAATCTGGCATGCCTGACCATGTGCGTGCATGCCGCCATGTGACCCAGCAGCCACAGGCAGCACCTGGCTGTTGTCATTGGAGATTGGCGCAGGGAGGTGACCGCTTGCTGGATAGCCTGGAATTGGGATATTGGAAGGCTTGCTCTGGCCTGCACCGCGTCCAGGACTGCCCCTATGAATTCCACTCTCTGCGTGGGTACGAGCCTGGACTTGGGGATGTTGACCAGGAGCCCCAGCTAGTGGAAAAATCTCAGGGCCACCTCCACATGGCCCCACACTTCCACCTCGGATCGGCCCGCCAGGAGCCAGTCGTCGAGGTACGGATACACCTGGATTCTCTGCCTCCGTAAGAAGGCTGCCACCACCGCCATGCACTTCACAAACACCCGTGGGGCCGTGGCTAGACCAAATGGGAGAACAGCAAAATGGTAATGTTCTTGGCCCACGGTGAAGCGTAGGAACTGCCGATGTGCTGGGTGGATGACGATATGAAAGTATGCATCCTTCTTGTCGAGGGCAGTGTACCCCAGATCCAGGGAAGGGATGATGGTGCCCAGAGAGACCATGTCGAAACGGGCCTTGACCAGGAACTTGTTGAGCCCGCGTAGGTCTAGGATGGGGCGAAGGCTCTCTTTGGCCTTGGGGATGAGGAAATACTGGAAGTAGAACCCCTTCCCCCTTAGGCTGTGTGGCACCGCCTCTACCGCCCTGCCTCTAGCAGCGAGCGGACTTCCTTCTCTAGGAGATGCTTGTGAGAGGGGTCCCTGAAGAGGGATGGGGAAGGAGGGTGGGAGGGAGGAGAACTGCAGCAAGTACCCCTTTCACACCGTGTGTAAGACCCAACAGCCCGACGTAATGTTGGACCACGCACAGGAAAAACGGGACAGGTGATTCAGGAAACAAAGGGAAGGATCCAGTGATTGGTCCGGTATGATGTCCTTGAGCACACCTTCAAAAGTCTGGCTTAGTGCCCGGCTGGGGTTTGTGCTGGCTTTGGTTCTGGCCCAGCACGTTATTGTTACTGTTGTGTTGAGCCGTCGCCTGTTATCCCTGCCTCGCCTACGGTAAGGCTCATGCCTATGGCGAGGCTGGTACTGGCATTGAGGGGGAGATGCGGCTTAAAGGGCTTCCTCGGTCACCGGGGTGTGCATACCCAGCGACTTAAGCGTAGCTCGTGAGTCCTTAAGGCTGTGCAGCTTCGTGTCTGTCTGGTCTGAGAAGAGCCCGGACCCTTTGAAGGGGAGGTCCTGGAATGTATTCTGGACCTCGGGTGGCAGGCCTGACTCCTGGAGCCACACTGAGCGCCTCATGACCACCCTTGACGCAATTGGTCTAGCCACCATGTCTGCCGAATCCAGGGAAGCATGGAGAGAGGTCTTGGCTACTGCCTTGCCCTCGTCCACGTGAACTCCTGTTGGGAACTTTGCATGAGGTTGTCCTTAAAACTTCCCCACCACCGCCCAGGAGTTGAAATTATGCCTGTTGAGGATGGCCTGCTGGTTCGCAATCCTCAACTGAAGGCCCCCGGACACTTTTCTGCCAAAAAGGTCCAGGCATTTCACCTCCTTGGCCTTAGGGGCTGGGGCCTGCTGTCCATGGCGCTCCCTTTTGTTTACAGCTGAGAACACTAGGAAGCACGGATTCGGGTGGCAGAACAGGAACTCATAGCCCTTAGATGGGACAAAGTATTTACGCTCCACTCCTTTGGCCGTTGGAGCGCTGGAGGCCGGGGTCTGCCATATGATCTTGTAGTTGGACTGGATGGTCTTAATGAGCGGGAGCGCTTTTCTGGATAGACCTTCAGGGCTCAAAATGTCCACCATGGGATCTGCCTGCTCAACCGTCTCATTGCCCTGCAACCCCAAGTTCTGGGCGACCCTGCGCAGCAACTCCTGGTGGGCTCTATGGTCTATCGGTGGAGGACCGGACACTGCTGTACCTGCCACCGCCTCATCCAGGGATGAGGAGGAGGTTAGCTACTGCTCGACTCCCTCTGGCTGGTCCTCCTGCTCCCCTTCTCCTGTGGGAGGGGCCTCTGGCTCGGGCACTGGACTCGGTCCCGGTCTCTCCACTTTATCCTGTGGGTATGCTGGAGGCCTGGATACTGTAGCCTCCGGTACCATCTGGCATCGGTGCGGGGACTGAGATCGCTGCACCAAGTAATTTGCCCTGGGTGGGGCCCCTTGGCGCTCCTGATAGGCCCAGGGGGTCCAGAAAGGCCAATGGCCTGGCGGCCCCCATTGGCGTTGCCAGCCCAAATGAGGGTCCCTGCCGTCCGGGGCCTGGTGAGGGTAGCTATAGCTGCCAGTGACGCCAACGATCTACGCTGATGAGAGAACAAGCGGCTCCTGGCTGAGCGGTACTGGTATCCCTGGGACCGGGAGCAGTGTCGGCATTCCCTGAACCGGGACCATCTGCAGGAGTCCTCCAAAGAGGGCCATCTCGACTCATCCCGGTGCCAGTCTCTGGGTGGTGCTGGAGAATGGTGTGCCCTTTCTGGTGCTTCCTCACACCAACCCGCTCCCGGTGCCACGACTTCCTTCTGGGCCACTGGTAACTGAGTCCACGGAGTCGGAGCTTGACGGGGACCAACTCCAGGAGCGGTGACGGGACAGTGTCCTCAAGCGGCACACCATTGCCAGCTTACCCCTCGATGGCACCCGTGGCATGGATGCCAGAGCATTCTCCCAATATGGGAGGGGGCTCGCCGCCAACAGCTCAATGAGGTCCTTTGCAGCCTCAAAGGTGCCAGGCATGGAGGGCTGATCCGTTATGCCCTTGAGCCCACCCTCTGCACTGAGCTCACTTAAGTCTGGGCTCGGTGGGGCTTGTGTGCTGGGACCACTGGTGTCGGCGCTGGTACCATGGCCTTCCCACTCTTATCGGCGCTCAGGGCCTTGGGAGGCGCCAGCCTCCTGTGCAGAGAACGACCATGCCTTCCTTTAGGCTCCGCCGGGTGCCGCACCAGGAAGGACGATCGGTGCTGGGGCCTAGATTGGCACTTCGGGGATGACAGTTTACGGTGTTTAGCCGGTGCTAGGTCTCTCGATGGCTCCGGGGCACTACGCACCGAGGAAGCCTGAGCCGGCGTCGGGCGCTCCAGGACCAGTGGCTGCAATGCGGCCTCCATCAACAGCTGCTTTAAATGAAAGTCTCTTTTTTTCCTTGTTCTTGGCTTAAATGCCTTGCAAATCCTACACCGCTCAGTCTGATGGCAATGTAGACACAAGTCGTGGGGGTCACTAACTGGTATAGATTTGTGGCATGTGGCGCAAGCCTTGAAGCCGTGGGCCTGCAGCCCGGAGCGGGTGCTGGAAGTCTCCAAGCACCTAATCACTTAAGTGTCCATAATAAAGGTATGTTAACTAACTGATAACCGCTATTCTAAAGGCTAAGGGACTGCTCTTCTGAGAGAGAGGTTGTTCCAACGTTGCTATGGACGGTAAGAAGGAACTGGAGGGGGTTGGGCTGGCAGGGGTATATATGCACAGCCCAGTAGCGCCACTCAGGGAGCCCCGCCAGCCCGACGGGAGCTGCTAAGGGAAAAAGTTTCCGATGCTCGTGCACACGTGCACCTAATGTGGAATGGACGTGAACAAGCACTCGAAGAACTGTTTATACCAGGGCTTCTCATGGGCCAGTGTGTAGTTCCCTCTCCAACCAAGGGAAGAGCACAAAGGAACACAAATAAGATGGGGCAGATGACACTCATTTATCCTAATACAGTGTAGTTGAATGGCCCTTGAACAACAGCTGACCAGTTCCTTGTGGGAGTTGGCAGAATGAAAATTTGAGAACCAAGTAGCAAGGAAAGGGTGGAGAGATCACAAAGGAATCTCTACCTCTTATGAAGCCATGGTCGCTCTCACTTTTCTCAGCACTGATGCAGTGTTCTGACCTCCCTTACTTCAGTTCACTCCATTTTGGCAGTGGACCTAGACAGCTCCATTTCACTTTACTAGCTGCTCACTGCTGCTGTATTCGGGCTTCACATTCCTACAAGGGAATGCTTAATGTCTAAATAACAAACCTGGTTTTCACTAGAAAAAGGACAATAGGCCTTTTGGGGGATTCATTTGAATATCAAAGAGTGGCTGTCAATAGCCACTGAATAACAAATATGAATAAGCCTCTGTGATTTGGAAAGGGTGGGGAAGCAGGCAGCTGAAACAAAATTGCAGAGAGCAAGTAAGGCTAGTGGGTAGGAGCTGGAAAAGAATGGGGAAAGTCCCAGAGAAATTCCGAGGAAGCTACAAAGCCACTATGCTCTGGTGGCAGCCATTCTTGATATTGATATTTGAGGGTGTTGTTTTAGGTATATGTTCCAATGCAAAATAGCTGCAGATTGCCGATACTGGTATAGAGACTCTGCATAATATTAATCACATGCCTAGCTTCCACTGACATTTAATTAACACACAAAGACCAAGAATAAGAGGCACAAATAAGCCCGGAAATCAAAGTTCTACAACAGCTGTGTGTGATTGTTATAGTGAAGGTGTGTGCAGAAGCCACTGTCTCAAGGGAAAAAAATCATCTCGACATGTATTGCAAAAGGTTTTTTGGTTAAGTCAGAGAGCTGGCTACAGATTTCACTACATGTACAAATTTGTGCACAAATCTACTAATAATTTTTTTTAATTGTTTAGTTGTGTAATGCCCTGATAGTGCAAAATCCTGTGGACGGACATTCAACATATATATAATCAGCTAATGAAACAGCCTATTTTGGGGACAGAATGAGTGATCCACAGATCTCCTTATTAAGATGATGTTTTAAAAAAGTGAATGGTACAGAGTTTAAGCATGAAGTTTCTGGTTACCAGGGAATAACGTACAGACTAACTAGTACATCCTGACTCATTGCCTCAAGGCAAACATGAGAGAACAGAGTCTCATCCCCACTCCCAAAAAGTTCATTCACTGAGTGGAGTTGAAACTGGTCAGTACTTGGAGGGGATAACTAAGGCAGTGGTTTTCAACCTTTTTTCATTTGCAGACCCCTAAAAAAATTCAGATAGAAATGCAGACCCTTTGGAAATCTTAGGCCACAAGTTGAAAACCATTGATCTAAGGGACAGCCACATAATGAAGTGGGTTACTGATTTAGTAAGGGGCACTCTTTCCCAAATCTGTGTTAAGTGGTAATCCTGGCGCTAGGGGCACTGTACAATTGGAGCAACCATCGTTGGATGAATCATAAAACACAGCCCTTCACTCAGAGATCCTATGATATTTTTCTCCAGGACCTTGTCTTCACTAGAAAAACATTTTTATTCTTCCCACACATGAGCTAGCACATGTTAACCTTGTATGAACAAAGCAGGGCAGTTGTAGTCTTAAACACAGGGAAATATGATGCTATCAATGTTAAAGGCCCAAGCATATTGATAGCACTACTGTATATAATTTAACACTGATTCTATTTGTGCACAAATCTGCTAATAATAATTTTTAATTGTTTAGTTGTGTAATGCCCTGATAGTGCAAAATCCTGTGGATGGACATTCAATATTTATGATCAGCGAATGAAACAGCCTATTTTTGGGACAGAATGAGTGATCCACAGATCTTAAAGTACTTTACATGGGCTGTCAAGTGTAATTACTAGAGCTGTCAAGTGATTAAAAAAATTAATTACGCAATTAATCATGCCATTAAATACAATACTATTTATTTAAATATTTTTGTATGTTTTCTAAATTTTCAAATATATTGATTTCAATTACAATTATATTTATTTTGATTACAAATATTTGCACTATAAAGAACAAAACACTTTTTCAACTCACCTACTACAAGTACTGTAGTGCAATCTCTATCATGAAAGTGGAACTTCCAAATGTAGAATTATGTACAATAAAAACTTACGTTCAAAAATAAAAATGTAAAACTTTAGAACCTGAAAGACCTTGTTCAGCCAACCGCTCAGAAAACAAGTTTCTTTACATTTGCAGAAGGTAATATTGCCTGCTTCTTGTTTACAATGTCACTTGAAACAGGTGTTTGTATGGCACTGTTGTAGCCGGCGTCACAAGATATTTACATGCTAGATAGGCTAAAGATTCATATGTCCCTCGATGCTTCAACCACTATTCCAGAGGATGTGTGTCCATGCTGATGACAGGTTCTGCTCGATAACTATCCAAAGCAGTGCAGACCAACGCATATTCATTTTCATCATGTCAGTCAGATGCCGCCAGCAGAAGGTTGATTTTCTTTTTTGGTGGTTCAGGTTCTGTAGTTTCTGCATCAGAGTGTTGCTCTTTTAAGACTTCTGAAAGCATGTTCCATGTCTCATCCCTCTCAAATTTTGGAAGACGCTTCTAATTCTTAAACCTTGAGTCGAGTGCTGTAGCTATCTTTAGAAATTTCACATTGGTATCTTCTTTGCATTTTGTCAAATTCGCTGTGAAGGTATTCTTAAAACAAACGTGTGCTGGCTCATCATCCAAGCCTTCTACAACATGAAATATATCACAATATGCGGGTAAAACAGAGCAGAAGACATACAATTCTCTCCCAAGGAGTTCAATCACTAATTTAATTAATGCATTATTTTTTTTTAATAAGCATCATCAGCATGGAAGCATGTCCTCTGGAACAATGGCCAAAGCAGGAAGAGGCATATGAATCTTTAGTGCATCTGGAATATAAATATCTTGCGACGCCAGCTACAACAGTGCCATGCAAACGCCTGTGCTCACTTTCAGGTGACATTGTAATTAAGTAGTGGGCAGCATTATCTCCCGTAAACGTAAAAAAAGGGTGTTTCTCTTAGAGATTGTCTTAACAAGAAGTAGGACTGAGTGGATTTGTAGGCTCTACATTTTACACTGTTTTGTTTGAGTGCAGTTATGTAACAAAAAGTTGTACTTTCATGATAAAGAAATTGCACTACAGTACTTGTAGGAGGAGGACTGAAAAATACTATTTCTTTTATAATTTTTACAGTGCAAATATTTGTAATAAAAAATATAAAGTAAGCACTGTACACTTTGTATTCTGTGTTATAATTGAAATTGATATATTTGAAAATAAAGAAAAACATCCAAAAATATTTAATAAATTTCAATTGGTATTCTATTGTTTAACAGTGCGATTAATCATGATTAATTTTTTATCGAGATTTTTTTAATCACGCGAGTTAATTGTGATTAATGGACAGCCTTAGTAATTACCCCCATTTTCCACAAGGGGAAACTGAGGCACGAAGGTATTAAATAATTTGCTTGAGATCACACAGCAAATCAGTGGCAGAGCTAGGAATAGAGCTTAAATGTCTTGGTTCCTTGCCGGATGCCCCTTCCTTCGGACCATGCTGCTCATCATGCATGGAGCAATATGATGGTAATTTTCCATGGTACAAACCTCATCTGGAAGAAATCAACAAGCTGTATGAAATCACAACAGCTCATAACCACAACTGTGTAAAGCAATCCCAGATTATACACAAAACAGTCCAGTGACCTAAATGCTGACCAAACACAGACCCCTGGAAAACACAGACCCCAGGGACCACTGTCTTTTTCAAATTTCAACACAAAGGATCCTGTGGAAAGAGAATTGTGGACCAGTTTGCAGTACAGAAAGGACTGAAAGAATTCACATAGAATGGTGACTTACTAGTTAGCCAGTTTCAGCCATCTGGGATTTTGTTTCGGGCAGCTGATCAAATTGCTGAGGCACTGCAGTCAGCTCCCACTTCAGCACATTCTTATGTACTGTTACTCAGCCCATAACAAAGCTCTGCAAAAGTATTTCAGTACGATAATTTCTATCAAATCACGCACACATTTGGACCTAGTTGGCTTCTGAAAGTCTAGATGGCAGCAGTCTGCCTCCACCTCCCGTCTATACTAGGGAGCTTGCAACAATTCCTCTCAACATGTGGACCTCATAACACAGTTCGGTGTGCCTTGGTGATCCCCAGATTGAACCTGTGTAAGGTGCTTCATATGTAGGGCTACAGTTGAACTGACATACCAGAGCAGATTGGTGGTCTATCACATCCTGTGTACTGTCAGAAGTAGCTAGGATCAAATGCTTCAGAAGGAGTAAAACCACATAATGGACTATTATGGAATAATATGCCTAAAGAAAATTTGTTCTTGACCCCAGGCACTTGGGGATTGCTTATGCCCAGAACCATTAGAGTTTATATCCTTTAGATATAAAAAGAAAAGGACTTGGGGCACCTTAGAGACTAACAAATTTATTTGAGCATAAGCTTTCGTGAGCTACAGCTCACTTCATCGGATGCATTCAGTGGCTCCTTTAGATATGTGTATCCTATCTAAACCAACTGTAGATGTTTTTATTCACATAAAACCTAATCCTTTATTGAGTCCTGTTAAGTTCTTGGCCTCAGCCTGAATTGTACTTTGAAACTAACTACTTTGACACTGCATTTTACCTGCTTACTTAGTAGTGCTTTTTGAATGAAATATATTATATTGGTACTCCCTAAAACTGCACGAGCTTCCAACCTGGTCAGATGAAAGGAGTTAGTTTTAACCTAAAAGGCTCTTTTTGTGCTTTAGGTCCTGGACAGACACCACTTCTGTGTCTCGTAACATCCTAGATGGCTGCCATCAGCTATGGCACTTGAGTTTGGCTCTAGCTTTGCATGTCCAGAAGATCTCAACAAAGGGGTATAATGTTGAATTTTGTCAATCCTTATAGTACTTTGCAAAGCCTTCTACAGTCTTTGCCCTGGCTCTTAAAGAGGAACGTGAAACTGAAGTTCTTGGCTTCTATCAGGAGGAAAGAGTTCATTGACTTTGTGTCTATTTAGATTTCTTGTAAATTTGTTTCAATCTTTATATCACACACACCTAAAACTTTCCAAAGGCAAATTATAAAGTTAGCATTAGTCCAAATGTACTTTTCTTATATAAAGAAAAGGAGTACTTGTGGCACCTTAGAGACTAACAAATTTGTTAGTCTCTAAGGTGCCACAAGTACTCCTTTTCTTTTTGCGAATACAGACTAACACGGCTGCTACTCTGAAACCTTTTCTTATATATTGTATTTTACTAATATCTTGCAGTTCCCTACCATGGTGAAATGTTCAGAAGATGCATGTTCTACATCTCAGGTTCTTTTTTAAACACACATTCCTAACTATCACATGAAATAGATATTGTAATAAGTATATGGCTACCTAGGACATTACTGTTATAAGTATTTCACTGTGACCCCTTGGAACTTCATTGCAACCATTGTGGTAAAACTCAGACCCTCCTACTTCAAAAGCACAATCTAACCATTTAAAGCATTTCCATTTGGTGTCAGCAATACATGACCTATGACACACAGCTCAGCGGTTCTGACTGGTGCACACACTCTGCCGTAGGTCATTAGGTTTTGTATTATGGTTTTATTGATTTTCATTTTAAAACTCTGCTGGAATAAATATTTTGTTTTGGTTTTTGGTTTCTTTTAAGTCACTTGTCTTATTATCTGGATTTATAGCAGAGATCTGATAAAACTGAAGATCTGATGTTTAGTTTCTAAAACATTTGGGAAAGTAAATTCATCACAACTCTACCCCATGCCCACTCCATAAAGCGTTTTGGCATCTTTCAGAATGAAACGTGCTAGGGAAATACAAATTCTCCGTCCTGTATCTTTAAAATATCCTGGAGTTAGTGACAGGTTTCTGTCTTCACTGTACCAGTGCTGTGAGGTCATCACATTTCTGATGTCAGCTGACACTGAGAAATTAATCACAAGACAGAGGAAGAGAACAATACGTTTACAGAGAAACGACTACTGAAAAGAACATCAAATTTCTGTAAGTTACAATTCACAACACTTTAATTTAGTTTTTCCATGTAACAAAGGCAGCATCACTGTGGCTGCTATCATTTCATCTCAAACTCTGGCTGTCGTCCCACTTATTCAGTTCTGCTCTCTCATCCCTTCATCATCGAGAGTAACGGAGCGAGAAAAAGTATTCCCATAAAGGGGAAAGAAAGATCTCTTGCCGCTTCACAATGCCTAGAGAAATAAACCACAGAAAATCAGTCTCCTTCATGAGAATATACAATCAGAAATTCAAGCAGGCATCACAAAAACTACCACCACCAATTGGCAGTCTTAGAAGACATGCCAAGAACTAAATAGGCCATGGAGACCAAAACTCCCCTCTTGACCTTAAGGAAGGTCCCTCCAGCTCAGGGGGTGAGGAGCAGTAGAGGCTATGTGCCCTGAGGGAGAAGTTTGACCACTGATACCTGTGTGTTGCCTGTCCTATGGATAGAGGATTTCAATCTCTGGGGCTGCTGATCCAGCACCTTTCACCAGTATTACATTCCTGCAGAAATATTTCATATGGAGAGAAATGTGTGTAAAATGTCTACCAGAGTCAAACTGCAACCTCTCTCTCTCTCTCTTCCCAGCTCTCCCACTGACAAAGCCTTGGAATCTGCCACATGGAAGACAAACATTTCTGGCATTCAGGGAGGGGCACAAAGCCTCCTACAACAGATTGTGATTTTGGGCTACTGCTCCCATATGCTGCCCCACAGATGGGCAGGAAAGGTAATTAGAATGATGGTGTTGGTTCTATCATCCTTGTGTTTGTCAGATGGATAGGGCCGTATGGTGTTCTCACTCCCCTGAAGAAACTTAAGCAATTCATCTTGAGTGTCTTCCTAAAGCATCTAGAGTATATTGCAAGTTGTGTGCATAACATACAACAGCAGAAAAATGTCAATACCTGGACAGAGCGGAGACTGACTGACACAGTATTCCACACCAAAGTGGTGACGAAGAAAAACTTTGCACAAGGATACTGGGGGAAATCCAATTCTTATAAAAATGGCAATGAAGTCTTTAAGGTATAGACAGAGCCAGTGCTGTCTTCCCATCCCCCACCAAAGACATCCTGCCATCACTAACCATCTTGGCCTCTACCCCACAACTGCATTAAGGCATTGAAAAGTGGAGCTAGTACATGTATATACCAGTACTACCCATTCCCCTCTCTCTGCTGAAGTTTTAGGTATCTGGGCTCATGGAGCTGTGCTCCACAGCACTTCCTGCTTATTTATTTATCTAGGTAATAAGAATATGAATAATATGCACTTCTACAACTCCTCCCTTCCAAGAATCGAAGTGCTTTACAGGCATTAATGAATTAAAGCCTCACAACACCCCCATGAGGGAAGTCAGTATGCTCAATTTCCCCCCATGCTGCTTTTGTGAATAATGGAGGAAGCCTGCATGGTGAAATTGAATGAATTCCTCAAGGTGGCAGCAAGTTTGTGGCAAGGGCAGGAATAGAACCCAGGATTTCTAACTCCCAGTCCAAGTAATTTAACCATAATAGCATCCTTCTCCTTGTCAAATTCAAATTACCACACAATTTTCCAAAGACTCCGCCATATAATACAAAGAGTTCATATGATGGACTCAGAACAAAAATCCCTCGGAACAGTAACTATACAAATCTTTTTATGTTACCATAAAACAGTATCTATTATCAACTAGATTCTAGTTTGCTGCCCAACCACAAAATATAGGTCCGTCTCATACTGCCCTAGTTTAACCCAAGGATTTAACATTGCTACATAAATGCAGTGTATCTATAAATGAAATAACGGTACAGGACCACAGGAAAAAAATCATGAAAAAAATAATTGGAGGTCAGAAAGCAGCTGCCATTTTCTGCAGCAGTTATGTACTATTAGTGCTCTGCAAATTCAAAGAAAGGTTTTTGTAGTGCGCCCCAAAACAGAACTCTCCCTTACCATCATGCTGAGCATGGTATAAATATGCAGGCAGACTGAATAAAGACTGGATCCAACCACCACCTCTTTCCCTTTGTGGAATAAGTCTGAGCGTTCACAGGGGGGAGAAGAGAGTCTAAATGACAGTATTTTAAAGGATATGCCTAGACTATTATAAAAGGTGTATTTTTAAAACATTAGCTAAATATTTTAAAACTCTAGAGTTGACCAGGAAAGCTGTATTTTAATAGGTGTTAAAACCCCTCCTGGGAGTTTCCCTCAACCAGCTAACATGTTAAAATACAACTTGCTTGCTCTACAGACATTTGAAAATACCTTATTTTAAACATTTTAGCTAACATTAAAAAAAACACCTTTAATCGTAGTCTAGTCAAACCCTAGAACTAAAATTCACTGGTAGGTAGGTTTTGGCTAGGTACCCGTTCAGTCTAATCCTCCCCCCTCCTCGATCTCAACTCTCAACAGCAGAGGGCTTTCTGCAGCCAGCCATTCTTTTAGTAAGACATATACACAACCACACCAGGAAGCTATAAAAAGCCAGCCACAAAGGATGCAGTTATTCAAGGCAGGCAGCACTTTCAACTTCCCCCTCCTTCCGTTTCTCTTCCTCCTTTACTAAACAGCAGATCTGATCCTCTCCCAGCAATATCAATGAGTGCATGATTGGAACCAGACTAGATGGAACCTGCCTTTTATTTTACAGGCAAAATTACTGCTTACCAAAAACGCAGCTATGTTCCCCTCCCCCTTCCCACTCTGCTCCCTACAGGAGAGAAATTCCAGAGACTGGGAACGGGCAATGAAGTGACAAAACCATCGCTCTCCCACCCCCCAGGCACTTTGCTCTTAGGAACAGTGCTACACAAAGAGAAACCTCTGCATATCATAGTGATGCTATTTCTGTCTTTCTTATGCCGTAACTTGCCACCAAATCAGAAATGGACAATACCACCAAATAGATATAAGGGATGAAACCCACTGATATCTTTTTACGAAACCTTCTTCTGGGAAAGTGTTCAATCTACTGAGCCTCTGCCATACTGTTCCTCTCTGTCACTTAAATACTTTGGCAACACTTGCATCGCTTGTCATGCCATTAAAGAGAGTTTTGATTTGCTATCAGAAACTGTCCCCACTCCCTCTCTGCCCCCCATCCAGCCCCTGCATTTTTTTCTGATATGCTATAGAGGAGAGGAAAAAAAGAAGGCTTCTGAAGAGAACAAAAGGAAAATGGAGAAATACCCTGACAATGCCCTGCCTCAGCAAAATGTAAATGCCACTCTTTGTCCCAGCCTAATCCACGCTGGCAGGGCTGGGGGGGGAAGGGGGGCAAGGGCTGGGGTGACAGGGGAGGCTGAAGCCCCTCCCCTTTTCATTAATGCACCTCCTCTTCCACCCCCCTTGGACTCTGAAAAGAAATACAAGCCATTCCACTCCCTTCTTGGATCTCTTTACCAGTGGGGGTTGCAGCAAACACAGGGCACTCTGCTCTGTGCTGCATCTGGTGGGGAAAGTAGACTGGATAGACATTAAAAGAAAAGGAGTACTTGTGGCACCTTAGAGACTAACATTTATTTGAGCATAAGTTTTCGTGAGCTACAGCTCCCTTCATCGGATGCATTTGGTGGAAAATACAGAGGGGAGATTGTGTGTGTGTGTGTGTGTGTGTGTGTGTGTGTGTGTGTGTGTGTGTGTGTGTATCACACACACACAGAGAACATGAAACAATGGGTTTTATCATACACACTGTAAGGAGAGGTTTCAGAGTAGCAGCCGTGTTAGTCTGTATTCGCAAAAAGAAAAGGAGTACTTGTGGCACCTTAGAGACTAACAAATGTATTAGAGCATAAGCTTTCATGAGCTACAGCTCACTTCATCCGAGGAATGCATCCAATGAAGTGAGCTGTAGCTCACGAAAGCTTATGCTCTAATAAATTTGTTAGTCTCTAAGGTGCCACAAGTACTCCTTTTCTTACTGTAAGGAGAGCAATCACTTAAGATGAGCCATCACCAGCAGCAGGGGGGGAGGGAGGAAAACCTTTCATGGTGACAAGCAAGGTAGGCTATTTCCAGCAGTTAACAAGAACATCTGAAGAACAGTGGGGGTGGGGGGGAGAAATACGAAATGCATCCGATGAAGTGAGCTGTAGCTCAGGAAAGCTTATGCTCTAATAAATTTGTTAGTCTCTAAGGTGCCACAAGTACTCCTTTTCTTCATGGGGAAATAGTTTTACTTTGTGTAATGACTCATCCATTCCCAGTCTCTATTCAAGCCTAAGTTAATTGTATCCAGTTTGCAAATTAATTCCAATTCCACAGTCTCTCGTTGGAGTCTGTTTTTGAAATTTTTTTGTTGAAGGATAGCCACCCTCAGGTCTGTAATCGAGTGACCGGAGAGATTGAAGTGTTCTCCAATTGGTTTTTGAATGTTATAATTCTTGATGTCTGATTTGTGTCCATTCATTCTTTTACGTAGAGACTGTCCAGTTTGACCAATGTACATGGCAGAGGGGCATTGGTTGGCACATGATGGCATATATCACATTGGTAGATGCGCAGGTGAACGAGCCTCTGATAGTGTGGCTGATGTGATTAGGCCCTATGATGGTGTCCCCTGAATAGATATGTGGGCAGAGTTGGCTACGGGCTTTGTTGTAAGGATAGGTTCCTGGGTTAGTGGTTCTGTTGTGTGGTGTATGGTTGCTGGTGAGTATTTGCTTCAGATTGGGGGGCTGTCTGTAAGCAAGGACTGGCCTGCCTCCCAAGATCTGTGAGAGTGATGGGTCGTCCTTCAGGATGGGTTGTAGATCCTTGATGATGCGTTGGAGAGGCTTTAGTTGGGGGCTGAATGTGATAGCTAGTGGCGTTCTGTTATTTTCTTTGTTGGGCCTGCCCTGTAGTAGGTGACTTCTGGGTATTCTTCTGGCTCTGTCAATCTGTTTCTTCACTTCAGCAAGTGGGTATTGTAGTTGTAGGAATGCATGATAGAGATCTTGTAGGTGTTTGTCTCTGTCTGAGGGGTTGGAGCAAATGCGGTTATATCGTAGAGCTTGGCTGTAGACAATGGATCGTGTGATATGATCTGGATGAAAGCTAGAGGCATGTAGGTAGGAATAGCGGTCAGTAGGTTTCCGATATAGGGTGGTGTTTATGTGACCATCGCTGCTTAGCACCGTAGTGTCCAGGAAGTGGATCTCTTGTGTGGACTGGTCCAGGCTGAGGTTGATGGTGGGATGGAAATAGTTGAAATCATGGTGGACTTCCTCAAGGGCTTCTTTTCCATGGGTCCAGATGATGAAGATGTCATCAATGTAGCGCAAGTAGAGTTGGGGCATTAGGGGACGAGAGCTGAGGAAGCGTTGTTCTAAGTCAGCCATAAAAATGTTGGCATACTGTGGCGCCATGCGAGTACCCATCGCAGTGCCGCAGATTTGAAGGTATACATTGTCCCCAAATGTGAAGTAGTTATAGGTGAAGACAAAGTCACAAAGTTCAGCCACCAGGTTAGCCGTGACATTATCGGGGATAGCGTTCCTGACGGCTTGTAGTCCATCTTTGTGTTAGACGTTGTTATGCAAAAAATGAAAAACAAACATTAATTTAATCCCCAGTTTTCTTGCATCTCAGAAATCTTTGCTGAACACCTAAAATGGCTACCTCAAGCCTTGCCTTTGTGAGTAAGGCTCACATTTCTATACCCCTACCTCCCCAATTCAACTACCAAGATCAACTGGAGATGCCTTATGAGTAGGGCCCTACCAAATTCATGGCTGTGAAAAACGTGTCATGGACCATGAAATCTGATCTTTTGTGTACTTTTACCCTATACTATACAGATTTCATGGAGACCAGCGTTTCACAAACAGGGAGTCCTGACCCAAAGGGGGGCGGTCTGATATTGCTACCCTTACTTCTGACCTGCCTTCAGAGCTGGATGGTTGGAGAGCGGCGGTTGCTGGCTAGAAGCCCAGCCCTGAAGGCAGTGCCCCACCAGCAGCAGTGCAGAAGTAAGGGTGGTAATACCATACCATGCCATCTTTATTTATCTGCTGCTGCTGGCAATGACACTGACTTCACATCTGGGCTCCCAGCCAGCAGCCACTGCTCTCCAGAGGCCCAGCTCTGAAGGCAGCACCGCCGCCAGCAGCAGCACAGAAATAAGGGTGGCAATACAGCGACCCCCCTACAATAACCTTCCGACCGTCCCTGCAATCTCCTTTTGAGCCAGGACCCTTACAGTTACAACACAGTGAAATTGCAGATTTAAATATCTGAAATCATGAAATTTAAGATTTTTTAAATCCTATGACTGTGAAACTGACTAAAATGGACCACGAATTTAGTAGGGCCCTAGTTTTGAGACTAACGTTTTTGGTTAGGGGACTGACTATTACCTGCCCTCCTCACGCCTCTTGGTAGCCTCAGGGTAAAACTCACACTCAGGGTAAAAAATTGTCATTTTACTACGAGAAACATAGCAGCATTTTTAACCAGAATGACCATCTGTCTCCATGGACAGGAGCTGTGCTGGTTTCTACACCATGCCCATCCCCAGGTCCACTGCAACACTCAGTTTTTCTCCTCCATCTTGTGAAGGCTAAAAAGCCTTTTCCACAGGAGAGGAGGGTGGGTATGTTTCTTATTTTCTTCCTCTCAACGGACAGATGGGGAGTGCTAAAGCTGAGCAAGTTCCATTTTACCGTCTTGACTCCACTGCTGCTGAAACATTCACTTATGCTTTTGACTCTGCTTGCCTTGACTATCACAATCTGCTCTCTGGCATTTCAGTCTCTTAACTCTAAATACAAAAGCCTTCTTCTCTACAGCTCCTGCCATTTAGAACAACATTTGTGTATCACTCCACTGACCAGAACTCTCTTTACAAATCTCTACTCAAAACACCTTTCCAATTTGCACCTAGACCTTAGTTTCTTGTGCCCTCTGAAATAACCTCGGATCAAATCGTGCTTACTTCCCACACAATAAGTACTCCAGATGGTTTTAATGGGACTACTCAGATAAGTAAAGAAAACAGGATTTTGCCCTTAGTATTTAACCAAGCATAATATTTAAGTGCAAAGTGAACAGGGGATAGTCTTACTGAAGAAAAAAGGGACAACAGTATATTATTCACTGTATGCATTTTAATCACATCCAAGTAACATTTCTGCCATATCAATGTGCTATAACCGCAAGAACCTTCTTTCGGACTTTAAGACATTCTGGTGGGACAAACAGCAGAACAGTCTGTCTTGCCAGTTAATAACAGAGCTATTTTAGAAGGCAGGTTGCACATTTTACAAGTTACTTCTAAGGTACTTGATTTAGAAGCCAAATGCAGTGAGGTATGCTGTAGATTTACAAAGTGTTCATTATAACTAAAGGGTCATACATTTTGTTGCTTCTGAGGGCTGAGTGTATTGCACAAACCAGGTTCTCCTTGTAGCCCCTTAGTCCCCATAAACTACCTGTGTGCCACCCTCTCTATTTCAGGTACTCCCTGTAACCCTCATGAGCTCCTCCCTCTATTCCAGGGGCAAGGTGTGCCGTGCCCCCCCCCCCATTTCTTTTCTTTCTGTCTGGGAGGAAGACAGACAGAAACATGGATGCCATCAGGCTGAGTGTTAGACTAGGTCTACATTGCGCAACTTACAGAGGCACAGCTGTGCTGCTAAAGCCTTGCGCTGTAAAGCATGCAATGTACCTGCTCTTTGTCAGCAGGAGAGCACTCTCCTGGAGAGAAAACAAAACCACATCCAACAAGGGGCAGTAGCTTTGTCAGCAGGAGAGCATCTCCCACCAACAAAGCGCTGTCCACAGCGGTGCTTTTCATTGGTAAAACTTTTGTTGGTCAGGGGGGTGTTTTTTCCCCTCACCTGAGTGACAAAAGTTTTACTGACAAAAGTGCAATGTAGACATAGCCTTAGACCTTGCTTTGCATAGCCAATGAATAGGTAGTTTCCAGTAAGTATCTTTCACTTCTGTCTTCCATGAAGACCACACAATATCCTTTCCACTGTATTTCTAGGGTGTCTATCACATACAGTATTCTAAGTATCATAACATTTACATAGTTATATGGAGAGTGGATTTTATAATGACCTCTGCTCTTCACCTCTTCCTAGCTCAATAGCTTTTTGATTACCATGTTGGGTTTGTTTTTGTTGCTGTATTAATTCCTTATATCCTGTTATTATATAAAACTTTTTGATATTCTATATAACAAGTATAATCAGACAGGTGGGTTTTTTTAAATGAATTCCATCACTGATTTTAAATATTTGGAAGCCTTTTTCACATTTCACATTGTAAGCAATTTAACTTTTTGCACTTCACTTACCAATTTGACTTACTGAACTAGATCAAGACTAGGTGGGTGAGGCAGTATCTTTTATTGGACCAACTTCTGTTGGTGGAAGGGACAAGCTTTCAAGCTACATGGAGATCTTTTTGAGGTCTGGGGAAGGTAACCAGAGTGTTCAAGTTAAATACAAGGTGGGACAAACTGTTACACATAAGGGTTTGCCAAGTGTTGTAGGAGACCACTTAAAATGAAGTGGGAAATTAACACGTCTGCAGTCATAGGACAAAGGAAGGTTGTTGGCAACAAGGTATGTTAGAAATTGTTATGCGTCATAAAATCAGTGTTTCTGTTATGTCCATGGTTTTTGTGTGTCTAGCAGAGTTACAAAGTTACCTTCCCAGGTTCATCTTTTGAAGATGCTTTGCAGGTTTCCTTTGAGGAGAGGACTCGTATCCTAGGACCAATATGGCTACAACAACACTGAACCTGATGGGTTAGTTTCAATTTATATTCACATGCAGCAGTACAATGGTAGAGAGGACAGTGTAAATCCCAAGGAGATGACGACGACGACGACTTCTTATTTATTATTATTAATAAAGTATCATGGAAAATATTTCTACTCACATTAAGATTTTGAAAAATATTTTTCTAAGGAAATAATGCACTGAGCTGACTAGTACACCCACCACTGCTCTATACTGGCTGGAATCAGAATGGCTTCACTGTGTCAACCTCTACCCTGCTAATGGAATGTCCTTCAGTTCAAGCAGCTGAGCCCTGTGCATTTACTGAAGGACGATCTCCGCTGTTGCTGTGAAATTTTGAGTGGCCACGGTGTGCAGAAAAGTGACAACTGTGGCATCCTAGGCAGCACTGACTTGGACTATAAAACTAAGATACACAGCTAGTTGCATGCTACACAATATGCAGTTAATGCTCCCTACATACACTAAATGGATGAAAACTTGTCAGAATAGTACGATGAGAGCACTTGAGATTAAAGAGGTGACTGATTTTAACGTACATAGGAAAGTATTTTGGGGGAGGAAATGCTAAATATATTTATCAAGTGGTGTTTGTTATTATAGATTAATACTCAGAAAAATTCCAGAAAGGAATATATATAAAGTGAATAGCACACAGAGTAGCTAAGCATATTGGCTATGAGTCTTCTGGTTTCAGGGCTGATCACTGGCTGGGGGTCAGGAAGAAATTTTCTCCACATTTGACAACAAGTAGTATTATGGGGGCTTATGTCTCCCTGTGAGATATCCAAGTGTTAGCCCACGTCAGAGGCAGCTGGAAGTGGGATGCTGAATGTCAGATGACACCAGTCGAGAAGGGCCAAGGTGCTCATTCTACTATGATAATTCCTATGATGGGTAAGAATTGAGTAAAACCACACTCACCATTCAAAGTGACAGTTCAAGGACTCTGCCTCTCTCCTCTGTCCCCCTTACTTCAGTTAACATTTTGCAATCCATCTCTCCTTGAATTGTAGGTTTCGCAGGTCCCAGCCACATTAGTTCCTTCTTCTGCTACTGCCACCTACCAGTTTTATTATTCTGTTGCAGCAGAAGGGCATATAGAAGAAGTTCTTGTTCAGCACTCACATAATTACACAATAGGGATCCTTTTGTCTAAGTTGCCAAGACTTATTCAAGTTTCTCCAACATCCTCCCCTCACCCAACACACTTTGCAAAGCACTGGACACAAGCAAGATTAGTATCAGGCTTTGAAAGCCATTCCAGCAACAAGGGAGGGGCAGGAGAGTAGAGGATTGAGACATCAGCTTCAGTGGACTGAAAGAGATTTTCTTTTCTATGCTTCCCACCAAAGACTGTTTATAAACACTCACAGGGCTTAACGTTTTCTACCACCAAGAAAACTTTGAAGAAATATGTTAACTGTGGGTCTGAGTGCAAAGTCTAGAGGCAAGTTCAGATCTGGTTAACTTAAGGTGATGGGGGAAGAAGGAGGGTTCAGACCTATCTTTAAAAAGTATTAGAAATCCGCAGATCTTTCCGCAAAACAGAAGACACCCAGCCACATGCCTGAAAGCCTACTGTGTCTTTCAGCAGCTGATTCACAAAAATATACACAAATAAAGGAATAGGCCTGCCCAGTGGTGAGACGAGAGAAGTGGGCGTGTCTGAAAGGAAAAAGCATTGGAAATGTGAGTATAACAGGTCTGTACAATTATCTTGCATGTGAAATTAAAGGCACAAATTCTACACTCTGTTATACCAGTGAAAATCTGGTCATTTCACTGATACTTCAGATTAGCATAACAGAGCAAAATTTGGCTCTATCTAAAATTACTTCCCCCCCACCATCTTGTTCTGAGTATTGCTGCTCACACAAGCTGAATATACCAGCACTGTTCTTTTCTAGAGCACAGAGGAAACAAACTGAGATGGTCACAAGTCAAATTTTTTTAATGCTTACGAAGATCGGAGTTATTCACATATACAGAAGATCTTCAAAAGGGCAAGAGTACCTAGAAATAAATTATACGAGGGAGCACTTGTAAGCCAGCCTGAAGTGTCATACTCGCCCTGCTCAGAAACGCCCTCCAATACCCACTTCACCTCTTTGCTTACACCTGTAGAACACGGAATCTCCTAGCCCACAAAGGATTTGGGAGGTTACACTGTCAACAACTGCAAAGTGCGTTGAGATCAGTGAATGTGAGGTACTACAGAAGGGCAAATTATTTATTGGTCCTTGGATATTATAGTTAGGGGGATCATTAAAAATGCCCAAAACATATACAGTCAGCCCAGATGTAGTTCTATTTAGCAGAGGTATTCTCCCATTTGCCATGTCCCCCATATCTGCAAAATTTTAACCCTAATCCAACCTTTTTAATACTAGTTTTCCATACCTTTCAACTCCCAATTGATGCTGTTAAACTTTGTGCTCACCGTGCACCTGGGAAGCACCATAACCCTGTGAAAACTTAAGCCAGAATACCATATTGGAAGGAAAAAGTAGAGAGATACACAGAGGATGGTCAAATTTGTGTAGTTAGACATCATCCCTCCAATCATTCTGACACAGCAGTGGTATTTAAGCCACCCTCACAGTGGCTCACCTGAGCACATTAAGAGAGAAACCCCGAAAAATTTCTTAAAATCTATCTTGTACAAGTGGGGGTGGGGAAAAGAAGGAAAGTAGGATTTGCTCTCTAAGCTTCATTACTGAGGACATCCTTTGAGAAGCTTCATCAAACTAGTGGGTGGATGGTGGAAAATGGGAAGGAAGAAAGGCAAACACGTGAGGGTTGAAAAAAGAAAAGAAAAGAAAAGAAAAAAAGAGCAGAAAGAGTGAATTTACCTGCCAACAGGTCGGTTTTGGATGCCACCAAACTGCTGCGTTTACTGTTTTACCAGCTTGCATTACTGGGGAGAAAAGTTTAGGAAGGAACATTCTCAAGGACTTTTCATAAGCTCTCACTCTTGCCATCAGAAAGGGGAGAAGGGAAGTTTTTCTCTGGATTGTTTGACTTTTTTGGCTCCTGAAAAGTTTTGCAAAGAACAGTAAGAAAGTGCAAACTGTTAGAACACATCTTTTTTAAAGAAAAAAAAGAACACACACACACACACACACAATAGAACAATTTCAGTTAAACAAAATTACAATGCCCACCCAAAACCCACACTTCACTTTCTGACGTTGGTTTAAACAAATGAAAAAAACCCGAACATTTCAACTGAAAATTGGAACACAAGGGGTTTGGAGATTACCAACAGTAGGCTAAGATCCACCATCGGAACACTCTCCAAGGTCAAGAGAGACGTAAAAGAAAAACAAAACAAAACAAATGGAAAAGGCAGCAAACACTTGGTTATAAATCCTGCAATGTGTTAACATTTTAAAGGAATTCCTAGAACAGTGAAAAATTAAAAATGAAGAAAAAAAACAGTAGCAGCAGAGGTTACCTGTCTGAGCACCTACAATTCCATAGAGAACAGGAGTGGGTCGTGTGTCTCACACCAGCCATAAAGCCCATAAACCTTCTCAAAAAGAGCGAGCCATGAGAAAGATATTGTACACACGGGTTGCTTTCACAAAGTCTCTCTAAGCCCGTGAGGCCCCTTACATATTTAACCAAATAGGGCTTTTTGCATTTGAGGAAAAAGAGAGGAGTTTTAGAAAGAGTTACTGATATCACATGTGGGATTTAAAAGTCCAGTGCAACATTTGAAGAAATGTCCTCTTTTTTTTTTGGCCAACATAAACAGTAGTTCCAGAGGCGTTTCCTGGGCAGATATCACACATGAAAGACTGCAAATGTGAAGCAGGAGGGGGAAAAGCCATCAAAGCATGACCACATAGCTCAGAGGGGGTGGAACACCAAAAAAAATAAATAAATAGTCCATGTGTATACAGAGCATCACTCTTCCATCACGTGTTACAGATGAGGCATTGTAGCATTCCAGAGAGGGATGATTTTATAAAACACATCAAAAAAATTAAAAAAATACTTAATATACAAAGCCATACAGACAATTTAGAATTAAACATGGTAAACAAAGAATTTTAAACATGTGACCAAATCACACAGCAGAAAAATTCACAACTCCCCTTCCCCCCAAATCACTGTTACAAACAAGATGACAAATTCCATCAGGTTTAAATTAAGAAAACTTATTTCTGCAAACAAAAGTTTCTGCTTGGCTCACTCAAATTTCTCTCCCCTCCCTTAAAAAAAAAGATATATATATTAACAACACATGCACCACCATTATCTGTATCAGCCCTTTTTTTAAAAATCCTCAGTGTATCTTGATTACGTGCCCTTTCCAATATAAGCTTCCAAACCAGAATACGACAGGTAATGTTAGCTCTATTAAGGCAGTAGAATATGGAAAGCGTTCTTTAGGATGTAGAACTGAAGAGAGCATAACACATAGTGCTGAGCTATATAGTGTTTAGATGTGATGGGAGGCTTGATTTTTTAGTTGTATTACAGGCATACATGTGAAACCCATTTTTTCTTCCCCACTATATACATCTCACTGACCACGAGACAATGGGTAGGTTGCGGGGAGGAACCTACAAGATTGATTCAAATAGACAAAGCTTTGAATCCTCAGCAAGGCTTTCCGTAAGCAGTATCAAGAATTACTGTCTACATTAGTGTGTCTAAAGTTTTAACTCCTGATCCTCCCCCATAACAAGCACTACCCATAAACTTTTCTCCAATCTTGCAAAAGAAGCACCAATCTCACAAAAGGATCTCATCACAAGGGAGCCAGCCACAACACAATACCCTTCTGTCCATTTGCTTGTGTGTTTCAGAATAAAAGTATGTGTACCTCTTCTCAAATCTGTATTACTCTGAAGTGTGAGTAGGAAATTCTAAAGGCGAGATGCATTAAGTCGTCCCTGCTGCCATAGCCTCTTTCCCTCAAGCAATGTGGGGACTCAAAACAGCTCAGATCATATAGCTGTTAGCAGCCTCTTTCCAATAAGTTATCTTTGCAAACTGTGACAGTAGTGCAGAGGCCCTAGCTGATTACTTCCAGCTGGCATGGAGCTGACTTGTCCACCCTCCCTCACTTATATCCCACACAGGTGCTCACAGTGTGTATATTAAAGTAGGGCTGGAAACTGCAGGCTCAATCAGGGGCTCAAAGGGAATACAGAACACTATTTAAAAAACAGCTCCTTAGTAAGCAGATGAGGGAAGACGAGCCTGTGAGGAGGCAGAGCTTTCCCACCCTGTAATTAGAAAGTTGGGTTGGATGTAACCTGTACTGGGGAGTATTGATTTTTTTATACAAGGGAAAACCTTTTTGTTTTCTTTTGTTATAATCTGTGCACTTGAAGGTTCAGGAATAAAACTTCAGAGATGACCTTGACTGTTGAAACGTCTTTTGTTGCTGGATCATCTGGATCACTCCATCAGCTAACATCAACAATCAACCTTCCACTTGTTTTTAATAATAATATTTAATTCTACAAAAACCCCTCATTTTATTACATTCCTTTTTAAAATTAAAAAAACTGTACAAATAAGCATGATCAAACCTCCATGAAAGCAGGTTAATACTGTTCTGTTTATTGCCTCTTGAAGTCTCTCTCCGTAGTGTCCATGAGTTGTGTTTGTTTAAGATCCGAGCGAGCGACGGTAAAGCAGCAGAGCAGCGGAGAGGTGAGGAGGGGCCACAGGGGTAGGAAGCGCAGAGCCTCAGCGGATACATGGGACATGCTCCTTTAAAGTATCCAGATAACAGCAGCATTGCACACACACAAACACCCCTCCAAACCCTCTTTTCACAAAACCGTCTTTCAGTCGCAAACATTTTACTTTTTTTCCCCCTAAAAAGAGGCGCGCATATATATATCTATATAGATATATATCTATATCTATATATATCTATAGTTCCAGTGCTTTATGAACCCAGAAGGAGGGAAGGAACAGGGAGGAGGTGAGGAGGAGGAAGATGGGGACTTCAAAATGGACCCAACACTGCTGTTTTGGTTCTTTGTTTCCCAAAACGGCTCAAATTGAATGAGAAAACACACAGCCAGAAGGACTGAGGAAAGAAAATCGGTCAGCCTGAAAAAATGAAACTGAACAGCCCCAAACCAAAAATAAATAAATCATAGCACACACACATACACAGGGTCCAGGATCCATCTATTCATTGCTTATGGCCCTTTTATATTTTTATTCTAGCTGAGCCTTTTTTTTTTTTTCTTTAAATCTGCTGCATAGTTTCCCAAAGCCAAGAACTGTGTATTTTTCCCCTGGATCCATGTTTTGGAACTCAGCTGACATCAGAGTTTTCCACATTGAAAATGTCTAAATACAAGCCTAGTAATAATGGTAACGAACGAACTTCAGCTTTATCCTAAATGTCTGAGGTTTCAACCAACCTTTTCCCTCCTCCACACCCTACCACATTTCCCCGAAAAAAAATGACAAAAATAAAAGAATGATTTACAGGCTTCAAGTCAGCGTTTTGTTAAATAGTTTGTGGTGTTCTCACTTTGGCTACTGTTAAAGATGCAGGCATAGAGAAGGGTGTGTTGGACTAGCATGTATTAAAAAAATGGAACATTAACATAGCATCTCTCTCTCAAAGACTAAAACACTAACAAATACAAGTCAATGCACATTTGTTTTAAACTAGTGTAATTCTTTTTCACATTGGATTAAACATTATTTTGTACACCGAACATTACAATGCTGTTTATCTCTTCCAATCGTGCAAAAATAGTTAAAACATGCCACTTCTGCCATAAATGAGAACATGACTGATTCCTCTACACACCTGTCCCAGGATTTAAAATGATAAAAAAACCCACAAATTTAAAAAACATCCCCCCCCAAAAGCTTTATAAACAAATATGGACACATTTTAGTGGACACATGCCAGTTAATACTGAGATGGCAGAAGTCGCAGGTTTGTACTGAAAGCTCAAGTTTCCTGTCCCTGCCCCATCACTTAAGGCCAGATCCTGCAAGGTCACAATGGGCTGATTTTAAGAGATGCTGAACTTTCACAGCTCCCACTTATGTGAATGGGAACTGCAGATGCTCAGCACCTTTGAAATATCAGACCTTAAGCACCCTCAGCTCTCTTGGAAACTAAAGGCACTCAAGCAATTCACAAGATCAAGCTCTTAAAGAGGCAGGAGAGAGTTCACTGCTGCATTAGTTCACAGATACTTTTGGAGAATTGCAAGATAGCATTCCAGAACCAGAAGTGTGAATTGCACTATAATATTTCCCCATCAATACATATGTTCTGTGATAAGCTTGGGACCACAGCTGCACATAAATAAAATCCCCACATGGATTTGAACTGGGTATCACTGACTAGAGATTGGCTGCCAAAAAATGAAACCAATCATAAATTCTGGAGGATTAAAAAGTAAGAGCAGCAATCAGAGAATATGCACCTTTTAATCTCACTTTTTTGATTAATTCCCTCCCCACTCCATTCATCTCCCTGAGCTTCTCTGATAAACAGCATTGCAAGTTGGTTTAAAAAAAATTTACAAGAGTTTTGTTGGTAATGTATTTACACGTGGCATCATTCCACAAGGAGTTTGATCTCATTGGCTAATAGCTGGTTCATGTTGAATAAAGCCCCCGGGAGCTTGGTGAGCAACTCTCTCTCCGTGGTCTCAGGGTCGCTGTCGACAGAGCTGGAGCTAGCACTCATATTGTCGACAGCGGCACTAGCTGGAGGGCCCAGCTCTGGCTCGCTAGTCTCGCTGGCCGTGGACACCACAGAGAGCAAGGACATACGCCGCGTCAAGCGACCGGGGGGAAGGAGAGAAGCGGCATAGTCCGCTATGATACCAGCTACATCTAGATTACAAGCCTTGTCAAAGGCAATGAAACCTACATTTGCATTGGCCTCACAGACGTAGAACGAGCCATCATCTTTCATCAGTAGGTCGATGCCACACACGTCCATCCCCAGGATGTTTGACACCTGGACTGCCAGCTGCTTGCCTTGTTCACTCAGTGAGCACATCATCCCTACACCGCCTGACAAAAGGGAAAATAAGGGTCAGCCCTCAGGCTGCGATCTGGTCAAATGTCACCTGCTGAGCATGGTAGGTAGGGATGGCTCAAGTTCTTGGATGGGAAACATCCAAGGCAAATCCAGAGTGCTGCAGGGAAGGGTGTGACCACTTTTGGTCAGGAAGGATATCAACACATTTTTTATTTGTACGGGTGTTAAAGCTGACCTGCAAATTAAAAAAAAAAGCCATGTGTCTGTTTTGCTTCTTTGTTCCGTTAGAAAGTGGTCTGACACAGTGTCATCCCTCTGCCCCCCACCTAAGAGCATTGCTTGCTTCTCCTATTAGCTACTCAGATCTTTGCTATGCTGGAAGACTATGGTAACTGAAGAATTAGTGATATGACATCAAAAAAGATAAGCCTGAAAGCTAAGCAGTTGAGGAAAATGAATTTTTAGTTTTCCTTGTTAACATTTAACACAGACTATTCTTAAAAATTAGATTGACCTAACTACATCAATGAAAAATTTTGCATCCTGTCCTACATATTTAGCGTGACCTAACCCCTTCTGTGGACATAGGAAGCATCTACACTATGGACTTGGCTACACTTGCGAGTTAGAGCGCATTAAAGGAGCCCTGGGCACACTAGCTCACTATCTGTCCACACTGGCAAGGCACGTAGAGCACTCTGACTCCATGGCTAGCGCGCTCCTGGTACTCCACCTCAGTGAGTGGAATAACGTTTGGTGCACCCCCCGCTGGAGCACTGCGGCACCAGTTTGGACACCCTGGTCTGTTAGCACGCTCTGCTCAGCCTCCCGAAGTGTCCCACAATGCCTGTTCTAGCCTGTTCACTCTGGTCATCACTTTGAACTCTACTGCCCTGCCCTCTGGTGACCAACCATCAGACCCGCCCTTTAAATTCTCTGGGAATTTTGAAAATCCCCTTCCTGTTTACTCAGCCAGGCGTGGCTGGCTCTCAGCGCATCTTTCCAGGTGCCCATGCCTCCACCCGCCAGGCAATCCCCCCAATATAGAGCAATGGCAAGGTGCTGGACCTCATCAGTGTTTGGGGGGAGGAAGCTGTCCAGTCCCAACTGCGCTCCTGCCATAAGAATTATGATACCTTCGGGCAGATATCAAGGTACATGATGGAAAGGGGCCATGACCGGGACGCTCTGCAGTGCAGGGTTAAAGTGAAGGAGCTGCAGAATGCCTACTACAAAGCCCACGAGGCAAACAGCCGCTCCGGTGCTGCCCCTGCAACCTGCCGTTTCTACAAAGATCTGGACGCGATACTTGGGGGTGACCCCACCTCCATTCCCAGGATCACCATGGACACCTCAGAGCCCAGTGCAACAAGACAGGAGGAGGAGGAGCAGGAGCAGCAAAGCAGGAGCAAGGGTGCTGAGGTGGAGGAAGACGCCCCGGCATCCCTAGATGCATGCTGCCAGGAGCTGTTCTCAAGCCAGGTTTAAGGTAGCCAGTGCTTAGGGAAGGACAAACACCAGAGGAGGTTCCCAGTAAGTGGCTTTTATTTTGGGAAAGAAGTTATTCGGTGTGGGCTCTTGGGGCGAGGAGGACTATGGCTGCATGCATGCCTAGATGCGCAACAGGGCGTTGATGTGTGCTCTCTCACATCGCGGTAATCGGCCTCAGTGATCTCTTCAAAGGTCTCATCCAGAACTTGGGCAATGCGCTTGCGCAGGTTTCTCGGGAGAGTCACTGTGGTCCTTGTCCCAGTAATGCTAGCTTGTCCGCGCCACTGTGCCGTGAGGGACAAGAGGATCATTGCTGCACACAGGCAAGCTGCATATGGGCCAGGGCGGAAGCCGCATTGCAGTAGAAGACCCTCCCTTGCTTCCCAGGTCACCCTCAGCAGTGAGGTATCTTCCAGGATGAACTCCTGTGGAAAATGTGGGCACAGTGTTCAGTATGGGCCCCTGCTGCTGTTGGCCCTCCCCAAGGCACAGAAACCCAGAGGACAGTACAGCCGTGAAACAATCAGTCACACTTGACTCTGTACTTACTCACCATTTTGGGGCTCCCATGGTTATGTGCGCTGGCTTTGGGACAGGCAAATTATGCTATTGTGTAGACTGTGCTTGCTCTTAAATATGGGGGAATCATTGCTCTGTCTGGTGTGAACAATGCTGCCTCGGTTAAGTGTTGCACTTTGCCTTTACAAATGCGACCTTGAGATCTCAGCGGTCCATGTTATCACTGGCTGAAAGACTCTGAAGAATCAGAAAGAGGCCACGTGGAAGCAAGGAAGACATGTTGCATGAAGTAATGCAGCATTCAAATAATGAAAATCAAAAAGTGCAGGAGTGGCGGGACAGTGAAAGGAGGATCCGCCAGCAGAATGAGGAGTGCCGGCACAAAAGCGCGATGCTCCGGCAGCAAAGCACGGATCGGCTGATAAGCATAATGGGGCACCAAGCGGATTTAATCCAGCGCTCGTAGCCATGCAGACAGAGCACTACTGCGCCCACCCGCCCCGCAGCCCTTGTCCCAAAACTCTTTCCCTTGTGCCCCCATGCCACCTCCAACCCATTTTCTCCAACATCTGGGTTCTTACCGCCACCAGCTGCCTCCAACACCTGTAGCTTCACCACCCAGCCCTGAAAACTATGACACTTACCCAACTGCACTCAACCCCCACCACCCATGCAGTATAGCCATCCTGAAGTGCAGCACTCATTGCACAGCACTCCAGACAGGAAGGCTGAGTATGATAACAGGACATATGCAAATCTGTGATTGTACCTTCCCCACCCCACCCCACCCCCTTGCCCTTTCTGTTTCCCAAGCAGTTGCGTTTCTTTTCAATAAATGGATTTTTTGGCTTTGAAAACATTCTTTATTATTGCATAAAGTAAAAGATACCTTAGCCCAGGAAAGAAACAGGCACTGCAAGTCAGCATAGCAGACACAGAGTCCTACTAACATTGGAACCACTGCACTTCGCTCCCGTGCAGGGCACCAGACATTACCGATGGCTTTCAGCCTCAAATTGCTCCCTCAAGGCATCCCTAATCCTTGCAGCCCCACGCTGGGCCCCTCTAATAACCCTGATCTCTGGCTGTTCAAGTTCAGCCTCCAGGTGTTGAACCTCCAAGTTCCATGCCTGAGTGAAGCTTTCACCCTTCCCATCACAAATGTTATGGAGGGTAGAGAACGCGGATATAACCACAGGGATGCTGTCATCGGCCAGGTCCAGCTTCCCATACAGACAGCACCAGCGGCCCTTTAAATGGCCAAAAGCACACTCCACAGTCATTCTGCACAGGCTCAGCCTGTTGAACTGCTCCGTGCTGCTGTCAAGGCTCCCTGTGTAGGGTTTCAAGAGCCATGACATTAAAGAGTAAGCGGCGTCTCCAAGGATCACAATGGGCATTTCCACTTTCTCTACGGTGATCTTCTGGTCTGGGAAAAAAGTTCTGGCTTACAGCTTCCTGAACAGGCCAATGTTCTGAAAGATGCATGTGTCATGCACCTTTCCGGGCCAGCCTGCATTAATGTCAATGAAACGCCCACGGTGATCCACAAGCACCTGGAGAACCATAGAGAAATACCCTTTCCGATTAACGTACTCTGAGACTAGGTGGGCTGGTGCTAGAATTGGAATGTGTGTGCCATCTATCGCTCCTCCTCAGTTAGGGAAACCCATTTGTGCAAAGTCATCCACCAGGTCATGCACTTTACCCAGAGTCAAGGTTCTTCTGAGCAGGATGCGATTAACGGCCCTGCAAACTTGCCTCAACACAATTTAAACGGTTGACTTTCCCACTCCAAACTGGTTAGCGACCGATTGGTAGCTGTCTAGAGTTGCCAGTTGCCAGATTCCAGATTGCAACAGCCATCCACTTCTCCACCAGCAGGGCAGCTCTCAATCTTATGTCCTTGCACAGCAGGGTGGGGGCGAGCTCCCCACACAGTCCCATAAAAGTGGCTTTTCTCATCTGAAAGTTCTGCAGCCACTGCTTGTCATCCCAGACTTGCATGGCGATGTGATCCCACCACTCAGTGCTTGTTTCCCGAGCCCCAAAGTGGCATTCCACTGTGGTGAACATGTCCATGAATGCCACAAGCACACTCATGTCATATGCGTTACAAGAGTCGATATCGTCGGAGCCCTCACTGTCACTTTGGATCATAAGGAATAACTCGACTGCCAAATGTGATGTGCTGGCGAGTCTCGTCAGCATACTCCTCAGCAGTTCAGGCTCCATTCCCACAGAAGGAAAGGGAAGATAGAGCGCACAGTACAAAAAACGTTGAAAGATGGTGTCAGATGTGGACCAAGGCACAGGAGTTGCTGGGATGCGAACCGGTGCATCACAGGGCATTGGGACAGGACCCAGAATGCCCCACCCCCTTCCCACAAGCCACAGCGCCAGAATGGGAAGAGGTGCTCTGTGGGATAGCTGCCCATAATGCACTGCTCCCAATGCCACTGCAAGTGCCGCAAATGTGGCCACACCAGTGCGCTTGCAGCTGTCAGTGTGGACAGACTGCAGTGCTTTCCCTACTGCGCCCTCTGAAGGCGGGTTTACCTCAAAGCGCTCTACATCTGCAAGTGTAGCCGTGCCCTATGACACCAAAAAAAGCACAACCGCAGCGCTGTAGCTGTTCCACTGTAGTGCAAACAATGCCTTACTTAATTCAAATGCCTAATGAATATTTGAAAGAAAGGGCATCTTTGTTGAAGATTTAGCACCCTACCCTTTAAGCCAAAGTGTGGGCTCCCAATACTCATCTCTAAGCACTCTTAAGAAGCCTTTGAACAAGACCAGGGAGGACCAGACATAGTATTCCAAATATTGCTAAGGTCACAAGTAAAAAAAACATTTAACAAAAACCTTTTAAGGCCACCTTTACTCAGTATAAAGCAATCTTCTCCACCCCACCCAAAAAAAACAAAAGGGAGTACTGCTGACTCCATATTTTAAAAATCTTTTGCAGATTTCTTAACTCCAGTGTCCAGGTTGAATTCTAGATTGGATAGCATATTTTGATTCCCTACAATTCCCCTTGCAGTTTCAATTGTATAGTGTTCTTCATTTCCTGTACTAAAATATTACATAGCACAGCTGTTTAATGTTAAAAGAGCTGCCCCAGAATGCCTATATTTCAGTGGTGGGTGGGTAAGTGTTCAGAGGTATATCTAGATTTCAGACATGTATGCGCACGTGTTTTGCCAAGCTCTTTGGGATCTTTGCTTTAGTGTGCCATATACACTAATGGCCTGATATTCAAAGCTCCCACTGGCTTTAATGAGAATTGTGGATGCTCAGTATCTTAGGAAGAATTAAGCTATAGAGTATTCTATCTGAAACACCTTTCCTCAAGTCATCTCTCAAAATGAGTCATTACCCCTAGTATCTGTTACACTGAAAATTCCCCAATTATCCAAACCTTTTTCATCTCCCACAACATTTGAAGCTGTAGTGCAGGTGAAGGAGGTGGTAAAAATGGGGCCCAGCCAGGGCCAACTCTCCCCCCACAGCACTCCCCAGACCCAGAACTGTGCAGGGGAGGATCCCTTCCCCCCACACACCAACTTTGAGTACACTAAGAGCCATGTGTCTTTTGGAAAGAAATTGCATGGAGGAGCCAGTCAGAGACGGAAGCTGGTCCAGCAGCTGCAGAAAACACTTCAAGCAGGGGCTGACAGACACTGATGTCAGACAGCTCTCTCCAGTTTTCACTCTGAACATTCTCTCCCCTGTGCTGACTGGTTTGCTCCAACCCCTCCCATCCCCATCTTTCCATCTAGTTCAGCAGTTCTCAAACTGTGGAGCGCAACCTCATTTTATCAGGGTTGCCAGGGCTGGTTTAGACTTGCTGGGGCCCAAGGATAAGGTTTCAGGCCCCCTGCCTGGGTCTGAAGCCCTTGGGCTTCAGCTTTGATGCCCCCCGGCCTGGTGAGGTGGAGGTGGAACTTCAGCTTTGCCTCTCCTCCCCTCCCGGGATGGCAGAACTTGGGCAGGCTCAGGCTTCGGTCCCCCCTCCTTGAGTCCTGTAGTAATTTTTGTTGTCAGAAGGGGGTCACGGTGCAATGACGTTTGAGACCTCCTGATCTAGCTTATTCCCTTCTAATATAACCCCACTGAAAGACCAAAAATGTCACTAACATGACATTTGCCACCTTGCATCATTCACATTGCTTGTGCATCCTATCTTTCTCCCACACTGTCTTATCTATTTAGACTATTAGCTCTTTGTGGCAGGGACTGTCTTATTCTACGTTTGTACAGTTCCTAGCACAATGGGATCCCGTCCTCAGGAAGCCCCTGGAAATTACTGTAATAAACATCAATAAATAAAAAATAAAATGTGCAACTTCTCATTTAAATTGGGATTGCCACTCATCTCCCATTGGGCTCCACAAATTCCAATCAGGACCACAAACAATGCCATTCCTACCAAGTGAACAGTTGCTCTGCATCCTCCCATCTGTTGAGCAGCGCAGCATGGTCCCCACCACGCGGCCGCCTACCACGATGACACGCACATCCTTGCCATGGGACTCCTTGACATATTTCTGGAACAGGTAAGGGGCTTCATGACGAATTAAATGGCTCAGGTCTGCCAAATGGTGCTTATCTCGTGCCAGGAATACAGCTTTGCCTGTTCCAAGAGAAAACATTGAGAGTGGGAACTGGTGAACGAAGGCAAGAGCCACTAGACTTGTCTTGTTTCAGAGTAGCAGCCGTGTTGGTCTGTATTTGCAAAAAGAAAAGGAGTACTTGTGGCACCTTAGAGACTAACAAATTTATTAGAGCATAAGCTTTCGTGAGCTACAGCTCACTTCATTGGATGCATTTGGTGTTTTTCCACCAAATGCATCCGATGAAGTGAGCTGTAGCTCACGAAAGCTTATGCTCTAATAAATTTGTTAGTCTCTAAGGTGCCACAAGTACTCCTTTTCTTTTTAGACTTGTCTTGTGTTATAGATTCAGCACATGAAGAATCTCCAAAAAAACTGCCTATCCTCATGAGCTGGATATATTTTATATCCCTTTACACATTCTCCTGTGTAGATCAGTACTCAACTGCTTCAGTGCTGCTGAATGTACCAAGTACTGAGACAGTCAGTGTGGTAAATCAGCCAAAAAAGCTCTTTAATAGAGAAACTGGGCCTTGTAACTCCCACCCCTTTTGGGACAGGTGCCTGGTGAGACAGGAGAGGAGACACAAACCACAGAGAAGCACACATGCAATCAACAGCACCACCTCTCCCCCATTTCGAGCAGAAAGCTGGAACTTCAAGGTATAAAAACAAAGTTAACTTAGAACTCTACCCAGATGCACTGTAGGAAGTATGCTATGGCATTAGTCCACTGCTGTAAAATCATCATAATAATACATGAGGAAAATAGGAAGTATGCTATGGCATTAGTCCACTGCTGTAAAATCATCATAATAATACATGAGGAAAACAGCACCCCCGTACCCACAACATCCCAGTAGTGGGGTGACAGATGTCCAATGGAACATAAGGGTTTAGAGAGAAATGCAGCTGTGACTTGACACTGATGGAGCTGATAAAATGAGACAACTTCAGCAGCTTATTCCACCAAAAATAATATGGGGCATACTGACAGTTGGTGAAAGAGGGCTAGTTTGTTTCTTTAGAAATTCAATGCCCCTTGCCAGCAAACTATTCTAAAGACTTACTTCAGTCAATCTCTGATTTGTTCTTTTTACTCCTCACTTTGTTTCCTCAGCTCACCTCACAGAGACTTCCCATCCCTCCACGTAATCTCCCCAGTGTCTGTGAAAGGCACTTCTGGAACAGTCTCCACTACTCTGCAGCTCATTTCCTTTCCTTCATCAGCCTTATCTCTTAATTGCTCTCCTCTTCTGTTTACACCTCTTGTATTATGTGGCACATTAGATTTACATTTTGCAGTAAGGCACCACCAATTTATGTGGCAGAGCTTCACTGAATTATGCTGCAACATTACTGCATGACAAAATCCCTTGATAAACTGCCTCGTTTAACGAGGAAATGGGAAAAAAAGCAGAAGGAAGAGGAGATGAAGTACTGTGTTGGGGATACCACCTCAGCAGGCTCTGCTCCTTCAGGGCTTAGAGTCTGTGTAGCAAAAGACTCTTATGTAACATGGAGCTGCTAAAGCCAGCCATAATGGAGCACTGCTTCGGAAGGATTTAAGATGGTACCGGTACCCCCTATTCAGTCCTGGTCAGCACTTAAGCTCATTCTCCTCATGCTGCTGCTTGTCCCCTACTTCCCCACTCTCCTAGCTACTGTGCTCCCAAAATGGGGATGAAAAAACTAGGACTTAGAAGATGGTAGGAAACTTCCCATTTCAGTGGGATTATGTTGTACCAGAGATGTGAAGCATTTTGATAAAAAACTATGTGCTCATTTGCACTGATGCAAGTTGCACTGCTAATGGCCTTAAGTGTGAGTGGTTAAATTTATTCACCATATACAACATGTAAGCCACTGTTTTCTAAAACATCATTTGCTATCTGCTGTTCTGTATTTAACTTCGAAGTATTTGGGGGGGAAGCTTTTCATCTAAGAATCCATGCCACTGAAACAACACTGTACAGAGACACTGGATTAAGTGTGTTTTAAAGTACCTCTTATAAACAGGGGTTTATGCAAGCCCAGGTTGGGGAAGGAGAAGAAATTTGATAGCTGTAAGATAGCTAATTGATTTTTTTTAGTAGATCTAATCAGCAGAATACCATGTAGTGTCAAGTTAAATCCAGGGTCCCACATATTCCAGAGATATGAAATTCACCCTTTACTGCATAATCGTGCTCCAGAGTCCAAGGCTCTGGCTACATAAGAAACTTTCATCACTAACTAAAATCAGTTTTTAACATTAATTTAGTTAAATTGGTGCAATCCCATGTGGAAACACATCGGCTTACACCTGTCTTCATTTGATAATTTACTGATTTAACATTAAGATAAACTGATTTAACACTTAATATTTAAATTACAAAATGCGGTTCTTATTCAGTTATTTGAAGCTGCTGCTGAATTTGCACCAAAGTCACAAAATCAAAAATCCAGTAGTAGAATTTAGGTCCAGTTTGGTACTTAATGCCTTGATTAAACTGAAACCTGACTATTGACAATGCTAAGCAGAATGAAAAAGATATTAAGATTCACTGAATTGAGATGTAGTCTCAAACTTATTTAGAAAATTTCCCCTTATTTCCACTACTATTCCAAGTCCTGGAGCCTCTCTCCACAGTTGTGCTCGTGCCACTCAATCAAAAGCTGTAGAAACCTTCTGCTATTCCAGTCCTGGCACCTCACACGGCTCTGCCAATGCACCACATGCAGGACCCCTGTTATTTCTATTCTATGTTCCTTGAACAAGTTACCAGCTGATTTAAAAACTGCCTCCCACGTTTGAAGTCTGTTCAACGCTCAGAAATAATTCAGAAGTTGGAAGGATTTAGAGAAGGAAATCAAAGTCTAACCCCCAACATAAAACCTCTTCAAGCCCCTTTCCCTTCACCACACATGGAACCCTGGAAAGCCGGTTACCACCACATGCCTCTTCCACTAATCCCTGCACCCACCTCGGTGACCCCGTGTGTTCTTCACCACCATGGGAAACTCCAGCACCTCCGCTTCATCAATCATTTTGGCAAAGTTCTCATGACCACCTGACAAGAAGAGAACCAAGAAATGTTATAAATTGCCAATCAGGTACTACTAATCTAATCTGTGACTGATGGATACAGACTATACCCCTTCCACCTCTGATCTTGAAGACAGCAGTGTAGGCCAAAGGTTAATAGAAGGCAGGTCATTCAGAAGGGCCAGCACTTCTCTGACACATGTTATCTATGAAACATTAACCCGTATTAACTGGGAAAGGGTATTGTTGCCCTTATCTTCCTTCCAAATATGCCCCAATACTCCCTGGAACTCCTGATCCCTACCCATCAGGATAAACCCAATCCCCAAATCTTAATTCCCCCAAACTCTATTGTTCTTTCCTGCTCCCTATTCCTTCTCCATGTTTATCAACTCCCACCTACCTGCCTCCCATCCACCTGGCAGGGAACCCATAGGGGGATGCTCTGGAGACACAGCTCCATCCTGGCTATGTGTAGCAGGGGAACAAGATGTGATACAGGGACCAGCACCCCCCAAATCCTGTCCCATTCTACCTCCCCAGATTCCTAGATCTGAGTTCCTCACATCTCAGCCTGCCTCCCTAACTCCGGGACTAATGTTTCCACTCCTCCATCCCACTCCATCTATAAAGCCACTAGAAGAGTAGTTTTTAAATGTTGTTTACCTGATAACAGCCTAATGTTAGGCTGTTACCTGATAACAGCCTAACGAGCTCAATTCACCCTTCATTCAGAGGGCTGATTGTAGTGTGGGCAACAGAAGGGAGGGAGTTAGAGGGACAGAGAAAGAGAGCCCTCAGAGGCTTGTGCAGTAAAGCAGAGAACTCAAGTCAGGGAGATGGTCTGAAAATCAGCAGCAGCTGCCGCTGCCCTGGATTTTGCTGCTCACAATGGAATATGAGCAGCTCAGCATCTCCTGCTTTTCTTGGCAATATCACCCTTTACAAGCCACCTACCACTTAAACAGAAGAGAGGGCAACTCTGAATCCAATGTGTTATATAGACAGGGAGAGCTGTGCAGGATGGGAGACACTCTCTCATTACCCCTCATGCTTCATGTCCCCCCTTCTCAAAGGAACAACACACATCTCCCCTTCCCCAACAGCTGGGACATCTGAATCTCTAATACAAGGACACAGTCACTTTTCAAATAAGTATGTTTTATTTATATCACATTAGTTTATGTAACAGGTGGACAGATTTTATTGATGGATCAGTTCTCTTGTTAACTGAGACTTTGTATGACAGATCCCATTACTAGAGCCTATTGGTGCATCTGCACAGAGACAATAAGCTTCCCCCTTTCCTTGGCAGAAAAGGAGGCTGAGAGGGAATCTTCCATTCTTAAATACATTACAATTAAAAACAAAGAAGTTCCCATACTAGATCAGAGCACAAATCTATTTAGCCTAGTATCCTGTCTCTGACAGTGACCAGTACAAGACACTTGTGGAAGGTGCAATAAAACCACTTGTAGACAGGTCTGAATAATCATCCCATAGGGGAAGTTATCTTCCTAATACCAGACAGTTTTTGATAATAAAGCACGAGGATTTGTAACCCTTATGCATTTTTTCCTATCCAATTAGCTGTGGATATTCTTGATCATATACATTTCTAATTCTTTTTCAAATACAGCTAAATTCTTGACTTCAGTAACGCATCAAGTTCCACACGTTATCTGTGTGTTGAACAAGGGACATAGCTTTTTCATCTGAAGGTATCAAAGTATTTTAGATAATAATCTTCACAATACCCCATCTTACAGATGGGGAAAGTGGGGCATGGAGTTTAATGACTTGCCCATGGTGTCACAGCAAAGCACAAAATAGAACAATCAAGCAGTCCTGACTCCCAGTCCCCAATCTAGCCTCTACACAACACTTCTCTAGGGCAGTTACATAGTGCAACCCAATAATAAGCGCCTTGCCGAACTTGACTAATGTCCCACCTGCTATAAGTGCTTTTAGTATGCTGCCCTTTTAACCCAATGGGCTTACCATAGGAGAAGGTGTCTGGGAGAGGCACACCATGACCAGCCAACTCCTGGAAGGTCCAGAACTTGTTGACGCAGTTGAGGATGGCTTGAGGCCGATTCATCAACCGGCAGCCCATCTTCTCCAAGTGGCGAAGGACCGTGATGTCACTGTCGCTCTGGACCCAGGGTGTTGGCACACGTACAACCACCACCTGTGGATAGGCAGTAATGAGCTCCCCATTCACCCGGAGACCTACAGAAGGGAAGGAAAGGAAAGCCATTCCAATCAACTCCAAGGCTCAAGAAGATGACAGAAGGATAAACAAAGCATAGAAATAATTATAATACCAGATCACACCATCGATCCATCTGTATTCTGCGTCTAACAGATGTCTAATGCCTTTTGTTTAAATGGCACCCCGTTATTCTTATAACGGACCTAGTCAACTGTGCCACTTTGTACCCAGAGGAAAAATCCTTCCTGTCCCCCCCATTGATATATTTAAAACTAGATCTGGACAATCCTGGACTAGCCCTCAGAGTGATGAATTATTAGAGATGGGAAAATACCAATCTAATCCAACAGTCTGTGTCTGGAGGGATGGGGTGGGGTGGGAGGGAAAGTTGGAGTGAAATAAGTTGCAGTAAAGTAAGTATGATGGCGCTGCTTTTAGAAGATGTAAAGTCTCCTGAGGAGGACCTAGCAGATGACAGTGAATAGGGAGCCGAGAAGTCATTTTGACCATCTTGTCAGGTCAATAAAGTGAAAACTGATGGAAACTCATGAGTCAGTGCAATTCACTGAGGTGATGGCACTTGCTATTGGTACCTTAATGGTTAAAGAAGGAGCAAAGAGATAGGAAGAGAGATAACAATGTGCTTAGATTTCCATAAACAGTGGAAGCCAGCTGGAACAATTCAAATCTGGTACTGTGTATTTGCTGACTATCCCCATAACAAAAAAGGGTATTTATTTTTAAAATAAGGCTGAAAATCCATAGTATACAACTGCTATATCGATAGTTTGTGTTTCATTTTGCTTTTAAGGAGCACTTAAATAAATGCTTTTTCTTGGAGACAGGTCTTTTCTGCTCCTCTTTCTCTCATATCTCTCCTCCCACCTAAGATACATTTCAGATCATGCCTTTAATAGAAGCCACCTCTGCCCTGCAATGCATGGAGGAAGATGCCCTCCTCACCTTCACATGCACACAGAACCTTTTTTTTGGGGGGGGAGGAGGGGGAGAACAGAAAACAGAGCCATTCCCAATACCCATCCCTTTCCCCAATCCCCTCTCCTACTATTGTGCGTGTATACACACGCACACACACACACGAGAGAGAACGAGCGCATGCGCGCGCACACACATGCACACACACACACACACACACACACACACACGAGGAAGGCTGCTCTGAAAGCTCACCTCATTAGCACCAAGCAGTGCTGCATTGCAGCTGACATGACTTGCGTATTTAAGCAAGCACGCTTCACAACACCATTTTACAGTGCTTTCTCAAACAAGATTAGAAATAGCCACTGCAAAAAATCCAAGTGGGATGCAAACATCAGGGAGAGGACCATCATCTCCTTCAACATGAAAAGGAACTCTGATTTGCAAAGCACAGAACTTTGATGTTGTCAGAACAATTATATAGTAGCATTCTCCATTAGACACACTCTTCCCCACCTAAATCTCCATTCACACCCACTTCTCATTATCCTATTTACATGCATGTATTGAGATACATGGAAGTTGAGTAACAGTTTACATTAGTGAGAAGTGCTTTTTCAACAGTAGCTGTTGTATATTTTTGTGTTGTGAACTGGAATTATGCAGTTTTCTGATGAAAACAATCTCTCTCAATCCATTTTGGCATTTTCTCTTTAAAATGGAATATACTAAATTGAGTAGGTTTTGGCTTCAGGAGTTTGCAAAAGGGATGCAGCAATCTGAAGGAGAAGTATAAACCATCTCCAATGTCCTCCTAAATATTTTGGACCAGATTTGACTGTTACAACTGGTATAAATTCAGTCAGACCATCAGCTCCCATGGAGTGACACTGGAATTACAATGATTTAACCAAGAGGATAACTGGCCCTTTGTTTAGATTCTAACTGGTCTGGACACTGTTCTCTCCAGAACAAAAAGCATTTTCTCTCCCTTTAGAGAAGACAGTTTAAAAACAAAGAGGAAAAAGGCACTCAATGAAATGTATAATTCGAGTCACTGCTACTGACGTGCATCATAAAAATTAGCTGCAGTCTCCCAGCAACGGAGTACTGCAACTAGAAGCGGCTCCATTAAGGTAAACAGGAGACCCAGATCCTGCCATTTTGAAAAAATAAGCTTTTATTTAGCATTGGCCCTGAGATGCAGTCATTTGTAGTTAAATGAACATCCAGGAGAACTGAATGCCCTGATGAGTAGATTTATCAATCCACTCATTAGGCTGTGGGGCATGCAGCAACATGTTTATGTATATGACTAATTAGCTTTTCAAAGAACAAATCTATACATACAATACGAAATAAAAACCAAGATACCAGAGAGTTATAGGAAGTGACTGAATGGCTTGAGAATTTTGCAAACAGTATGCAGAGTATCTCACCTCTAAGTACTGGAACCATTCTGGCCTTTGGACAGAAGTAATAAGTTACTTCCCAGGCTATTTGGCATCCTGCGTGAAATGAATTAGTTTCAGGCCAGCATTTAGCAGGCATCTGTCCATATACAAAAAAATCTTGAACATGACTAGCTGGCTGCCTCAGTGGCAGTCTCAGGCTAGATCCACACTACCGCGGGATCGACACTGCTGTGATCAATGCACAGGGGGGTCAATTTAGCGGGTCTAGTGAGACCCACGAAAACAACAGCACAGAGCTCTCTGGTCAACTCCAGTACTCCACAAGGAACGAGAAGAGTAAAGTAAGTCGACGGGAGACCATCTCCCATCGACCCAGCACAGTGTAGACACCGCAGTAAGTCGACCTAAACTACATTGATTTCAGCTACGTTATTAACTTACGTTATTCAACTTGCTGTGGTAGCATAGACATAGTCTCATGAATAGGCCATGTAGACATAGCTATCCACTCATCCTCAGCCCTAGCAGGTTTAGACACATTGGGAGGAAGGACACATGTATTGACACTTCCTGTATTTCACTGGTATCCACTTGGGGCCTTTTGCCAGCAAAAATATTCGCTTTAATGGGGGGGTGGGGGTGGCCAATTCCTATATATGTAATGATTATAAAGCACTTTGGGATTCTTTGGCACAAGGAGCTCCTAAGACTACACAAGCTTGAACAGCGCCATAAAAAACCAACAATCTTACATTTAAACAGGGTTTTACACTTAGTAATACAGCCATTCCTTAGCCCTGCTCTGCAAGGCAGATGTCTTCACAATAGAATGTGGCAGTTCTAACTCTACTTGGTGAATTTAATTCACTGTATTCAGATGATGCTGTAAGAGGAATTTTAGCACTGCACAATGTAATTACTTAAGATGGAATTTTGCCAGGATATTTCACTCTTGGGGGTGGGGGTGAAGCTACAGAGCTTCAGTTTTCGCTCTCACATGAAGCGTAGCCTCTCAAAACAACATCTGATAACTAAGTAAGACAAGCACTCCTTGAATCACCAGTACACTCATATAAGAGCCAGCCCTATTTTGATGGTGAGCTAGATGGGATAACAGCTTCCTCTCCACAAGCTGGATTGACCGCCATTTTATGCATTTCTCTAGGAAAGAATGCTTTCTCCCCATCTCTTCACACCAGAGGTCTCTCTAGCTGCTTCATTGTGACAATCCATCCATTAACTGCCTTTTCTGCAGAAAAGGCAACTGTTCCTAAGACATGAAACATTTATAGAGGGAAGATTACATTCCAAAGAAGTATCAGAGGGGTAGCCATGTTAGTCTGTATCCACAAAAGGAGGATCCACAAAAACAACAGTGGCACCTTAAAGACAGATTTATTTGGGCATAAGCTTTCATGGGTAAAAAACCCCACTTCTTCAGATGCATCTGAAGAAGAGGAGGTTTTTACCCATGAAAGCTTATGCCCAAATAAATCTGTTAGTCTTTAAAGTGCCACCAGACTCCTCATTATTCCAAAGAATATGTATCCTTGTTTAAATGTTTCAACTTTCGCTGTCCCCGCCTTCTTTCCAAGCTCAACAACTATCATTAGTGTTTCAGCCACATAGCCATCTGTCTCTCTCATGCTTCTGAAGCTGCTAGGTTGAGAATGCAGATACACTTTTGCACTGAGGGCATTATAGTTCACTGAAAAGGACCAAGCTATTTCAAGACACCACGTCCAGGTCTGATCATCATCTTAATTCATGCACCAGAAGTATTTGATAGTGTCTGACATCTTTACAGCTCACTATGCCTACCCTTCTCCCCCCAAATCCTTTATAAACTCTACAAGAATCACTTCACCAGTAGCTGTTCAGATGCGACAACAACATTACACTTCCTGTCCTCAACTGGAAACACAATTCTTCACAACAGTTTAAACAGCGGAGTGAACTTTAGGGAGACAGAAAGCTATTCAGAAAAAGGGTACAACACTCCCATGGAGTTGCAAAAATTGCCAAAAGATTTTAACAAGTTTCTTAACAAGTTTGTCATCTCCTCATAACAAATACTTGACATTTATAACAAAACTCTTCATCTATCGCTCTCAAACCTTTTTACAAATCTGGTTACACATTATCACTCCCATATTATGGGTGGGTAAACTGAGGTAGAAAGAGGTGCAATGACTTGCCAGGATATCCAAGTCTGTGGTACTCAGGAATCAAACCCAGGTTTTCCGACTCCTAGAGTTCAGTGTTTGATAACTAGAATTTTCATACAAAGTTAAACATGTAACATAATTTTTAACACACGAACACAAAAAGAGTATTGTATTATATATATTTACAAATGTAGTTACACAAATCAAACATCTAGTTATGTGCAAATTCTAAACACCAACTTTAAATGATGTTGCTATCAGATCAGATGTAAAAGGCTGCATCTCTGGAGTATAGGAAGACACATAGGTAAGATGCATTTAGGGCGAGGAAGGAAAAACTTTATCCATGAGAAACCTTGGACTTGCATAATTGCTGCTTACTCAATGTTAAAATCTGCAACACAAGATTTCCTGGCTTGGTATTGCCAAACTCGCTGAATTCCTGGCCCAACACCAACTGATAATAAAAATGCCTTGCTTAAAAAAAATCCAGTGTCACGTAAACAAGCCTGGAGGAGTCTATGACATACACACCAAGTCAAAAGGAGCATATAGTTGTGCAAGTTCCCTTTTCAGCATGCTGCAATTGATCCAGCAACACAGAACATTTGAGCATCTTGGACCTTCCTTTTTAAAGCTGGCTTCCAACTAGACATTTTTTCTACATTTCATCTGTGAACATACCAATGATGAATGGTGCCCAAATGAAAAACTGGATGATTGAAGTTCTCTATTTAACCCAGAATAGGTATAACTGTGCAAGTTTCCCACACCATCCCACCAATGGGAGTTATCATTGCCCAAGAGAGACCATCTTTAGGAGTGAGAGCAGAGTTCAGCTTCTATGACTTGTTCTATCCTTGGAGTCTTTGCTGAGATTGCCAGTAAGTGCCAATGGAATGGTGTGGGGGTTTTTTTTTTATCATTAATTATTAATTATTATTATTATTAGGAGTATGCAGACACTTGTCCTGTTACGAACAGGGGGCAAAAGATCTAACTGGCTTTAAGATTAAACTCGATAAGTTTATGGAGGAGATGGTATGATGGGATAACGTGATTTTGGTAATTAATTGATCTTTAAATATTCATGGTAAATAGGCCTAATCCCCTGTGATGGGATATTAGATGGGTGGGATCTGAGTTACCCAGGAAAGAATTTTCTGTAGTATCTAGCTGCTGAATCTTGCCCATATGCTCAGGGTTTAGCTGATCGCCATATTTGGGGTCGGGAAGGAATTTTTCTCCAGGGCAGATTGGAAGAGGCCCTGGAGGTTTTTCGCCTTCCTCTGTAGCATGGGGCACGGGTCACTTGATGGAGGATTCTCTGCTCCTTAAAGTCTTTAAACCACGATTTGAGGACTTCAACAGCTCAGACATAGGTGAGGTTTTCACAGGAGTGGGTGGGTGAGATTCTGTGGCCTGCATTGTGCAGGAGGTCGGACTGGATGATCAGAATGGTCCCTTCTGACCTTGGTATCTATGACTCTCAAAAAAGTCATCAAAAATGCCTTAAAGTTGTCAATTACAACAGTAAAATGAGCACACCCAAAAAAATGCACCTTCCTTACTTTATACATTTGCCAACTTCACTGACCCATACTAGACTTTAAGCCCATTAGATCTACAAAGCCCACAAAAGATACAGGGACATAAGCTCTTGAGCTCCAGTGGTGGAATCTTTACTACCACTGAAAGCATCAGAATCAGAAAGGACAGAACTCCTGCCTCACTCAGAGCACAGGATAGACTTGCTCTGGAGATAAATCAGGGTTGTGTAGTGAGGGAGGTTTTGGCTATAGGACTTGTGCCTCATTTTTTGCAGAAGTTGGAAGGTATGTAGTTAAAGAGGCAGGGAGAGAAAGGATGGCCTCATAGTTAAGACAGGTTTCAGAGTAGCAGCCGTGTTAGTCTGTATTCGCAAAAAAGAAAAGGAGTACTTGTGGCACCTTAGAGACTAACAAATTTATTTGAGCATAAGCTTTTGTGAGCTACAGCTCACTTCATCGGATGCATTCGGTGGAAAATACAGAGGGGAGATTTATATACACACACAGGGAACATGAAACAATGGGTTTTATCATACACACTGTAAGAAGAGTGATCACTTAAGATGAGCTATTACCAGCAGGAAGGAGGGGGGGGGGGGAAGGAGGAAAACCTTTTGTGGTGATAATCAAGGTGGGCCATTTCAAGCAGTTAACAACGTCTGAGGAACAGTAGGGGGTGGGGTGGGGGGAGAAATAACATGGGGAAATAGTTTCATTTTATGTAATGACCCATCCACTCCCAGTCTCTATTCAAGCCTAAGTTAATTGTATCCAGTTTGCAAATTAATTCCAATTCAGCACTCTCTCATTGGAGTCTGTTTTTGAAGTTTTTTTGTTGAAGGATAGCTACTCTCAGGTCTGTAATCGTGTGACCGGAGAGATTGAAGTGTTAAGATAGTTGAAGTATGTAGTTAAGACAGTTGAATGCTGCCCTGAAGAACTGGATTTTACCCCTGCTTTTTAGAGTTGCTATATGAAGCTAATCAAGGCACTTTAACCAAACTTTTCACAAGTTTCCACTAATTTGAAGTGATTTAAGTGATGGAATTTTTTTTAAAAGGTCCACTTGCATCATAGATTTAACTGGACACAGTCAAGCACTAGGCCCTTTTTGTCAGTTTTGATGCATCAATTCAGAACCACCACAGAAAGCTCCCCCCCACATCCTGAATATAATCTTAAATCCAAAGATACAAGAGAGAAGAGAGATTTGTCCTTAGTAAAGTGAATAGTTCAAGCTGCAGTTCTCAAAGTTCTGAACCTGTGGGTTTTTTTTTGTTTTTCCTCTCTCCCCTGAAGAATTAGCCAAAGAACATTTCTTGCATAGATTCCTGAGCAAACCACAAAAGACAGAGGGTGAAAAAATGTGAACCTGCTACTAGGAGCATGATGCTAACTACATATTAGTTAGAATTCAAGGGACCATAACAAGTATATTACTTATTTAGAACTCTTCTCTGGATTTATTTCCACCTATCTTATCCTTATATATTCATCTTGTACTAGCTCCCTTTCCACCTTTTCCCAAAAATCTCATTCCTCACTGAGTGCTCAAGAACCTTCTCCTCTGCAGCTCCTCTCATCTGAAAAAGCCTCAATGTATCAACTCAAGAATACCACAATTTGTTTCAATTCTCTCCTAAAGCTCTTTTCTCCCCTGCCCATGCCTCTTTCACACCATCTATGATGACTCTAATGTACACCGAAATGGTATCTTCCAAAATACTTTAATGCTGGATGATCTAGTTTTATTTCTCTTTCCTTGGTCAATCCACCCTTTTATTTATTAAAGTTACAGCATGCAGCGGTGTCATTTCTAGCTCACCTTGGGCATGAGATCTCCCCTCTCCATCCAAACAGCTTTATAAAACACTAGGGCTATAACAGTTAACACGCTTTTCTTATAAATGTGTTTTTACATAATTCCATTTGAAACTATAACAAAACAAAGATTCAAATGCCAAATTACAAATAACTAAGCCATTTTGGAAGCCATTCCATTTTGGCTACTGCTACAAATCAGTTTTTTCTATGATGTATTTTAATTAACTTCTCATAACCTGAGAAATCAGAAACTAGTTACAAAAGCAACAGAATCAAGAGTTCTAAACTAGGTAAGAAAGCATATAATTTCTTGACTCAGCCTTGAATTCAATTCTGCAAAAAGAATGCTTTTAATATTGAGATTGATTTAAATCTGTTGAATTTAATATTTTTCAGATAAGTTGAAGGTATCTACTAAATCAGGAGATATTTGGATTTGTTGATTATAATGAAGCCAAGGCTTTAATAGCTTACATTAATGAGCGTCTGCATGCAGAGGGAATTTCGTTTTGATGATATTGTGGAGAGATTCCTGAATTTAAAAAACCTAGTATTCTTTTACAAAGCACTTTAAACAATTATTAATCATTTTGATAGATTCTTCTTGTCTACCTTATGTCCAACTAAACATCTTAATGAATGGAAGGTTTATTCTAATTAGGAGAAATATTCAAAAGTACGCATGTGATTTAGGCACCCAGCTGCCATTGACTTTCAATGAGGGTTGGACACAATTGCTTTTTGTGTCCTTGAAAATCTACCACCATTAAGAGTATTTATAGAGATTCCCCATCACCCTGTTATCTAGTAAGTGTCAAATAAACTTAAGAAAAGCACTAAAAAAAGTCCTGAAAAATCAGAGTTTCCTCTCAATTTCCCAGAATTCCAGTAAAGGGGTGTTTGTTATGTTGCTGTAGCCATGTTGGTTCCACTACAGGTGTATTAATTTATATTGTATGGGAGCATATTTTAAAGAAATTGTCATAATTACTTGATAGAGGCTTTATCGAAGGACTGTACTTTGAACTTCAAATGGAATACAGTTAGACTTGGGGTGCAGATTAACTTATTCTGACTGGTTCCATAGTTTGGGTCCTGCTGATTGTCCCAGTGCCTGATAGTGCAAGTACTGTCCCCGGTTCCTGTGGAACATAGCTTTAAAATCCTAGAGTGTGAGGTGGTGTCAGATTGAGAGCTGGCTACTTTAGAAAAGGATTTTGTAGATTAGTACTTGGATTTCTGCAAATGGGGAGCCAGCTGAGTTTGTGAAGCAAAGAAAGTCATATCAGCCTTTCTTGCTTATAGGCTTGTTGCTGTGTGCCACGCTAACTTCAACCTTCTTGCAGTCGTCACTTTCAAAACCAACAAAAAAAAAGGAACCATATTAGTGGAACCAGTCTGGGATCTCATGAGATATGAAAGAGAATGGGAGGGCACAGTGAGGCTGAAGCAACTCCACAAGAAAGCAGTTTGGGGTCATCATGACTGTGGGATGTGTCTGACAGGAATGAGCAGAACCAGTATAGTGCTACCCCACTTGGCTCCTAAATATTGTGTGTGCACTTCATCAGTACTGTATAAACAACGTCAAAGGCTGCAACGAGATTTAGCATTATAAGCGCAGAAGTCTTTTTTGCACTATCCAAGGCCAGGGTAAGTTTACTGATCAGCAAAATTAGAGAGGACACTGATGCTCTGTACTGGTCCAAAAACCTGACTGTGGATCCGGATGACAAATAGATGCTTTTGTAGTTTGGAAACTACCACCTCCTCAAACAGAGGGGGTTAGAGATTGGTTCAACAATTGATAAAGTTACTGAGGTTAAGCACAATCTTCTTCACTATTAGATGAAGTACTGCATTTTTGTGGTGTCGGTCCTCTTTGAAGAAAGCACTGAAGATCTCTACTATAATGGATACCAGGGTCTCTAAACTGCTTATGTTTAAGGACTTCTTTCAACAGATTCTACTTCTTTCTTTTCCATTATAATTCTGTCATTCCTTCCTGAGATTATTAAAATATAACTAGGAATTAAAACCACTGTTCAGACCAGCCTACACTTTGAGTATAGGAGGAACTATGTTGTGATCAAGGTCCCTGTTATAAATATAAAGGGAAGGGTAACCACCTTTCTGTATACAGTGCTATAAAATCCCTCCTGACCAAAGGCAAAATCCTTTCACCTGTAAAGGGTTAAGAAGCTAAGTTAACCCCTCTGGCACCTGACCCAAAATGGTCAATGAGGGTATTTTCCACCAAATGCATCCAATGAAGTGAGCTGTAGCTCACGAAAGCTTATGCTCAAATAAATTTGTTAGTCTCTAAGGTGCCACAAGTACTCCTTTTCTTAATGAGGGGACAAGATTCTTTCAAATCTGGAGGGGGGGGAGGGACAAAGGGTTTGGTCTGTCTGTGTGATGCTTTTGCCGGGAACAGATCAGGAATGCAGCCTCACAACTCCTGTTAAGTTAGTAAGTAATCTAGCTAGAAATGTGTTAGATTTCCTTTTGTTTAATGGCTGGTAAAATAAGCTGTGCTGGATGGAATGTATATTCCTGTTTTTGTGTCTTTTTGTAACTTAAGGTTTTGCCTAGAGGGATTCTCTATGTTTTGAATCTGATTACCCTGTAAGGTATTTGCCATCCTGATTTTACAGAGGTGATTCTTTTACTTTTTCTTTAATTAAAATTCTTCTTTTAAGAACCTGATTGATTTTTCATTGTTCTTAAGATCCAAGGGTTTGGGTCTGTGTTCACAAATTGGTGAGGATTCTTATCAAGCCCTCCCCAGAAAAGGCGGTGTAGGGTTTGGGGGGATATTTTGGGGAAGACATCTCCAAGTGGTTCTTTCCCTGTCTTTGTTTAAACGCTTGGTGGTGGCAGCACATGGTTCAAGGACAAGGCAAAGTTTGTACCTTGGGGAAGTTTTTAACTTAAGCTGGTAAGAATAAGCTTAGGGGGTCTTTCATGCAGGTCCCCACATCTGTACCCTAGAGTTCAGAGTGGGGAAGGAACCTTGACAGTCCCCCTTAAGCTTTTTTTTATAGTTTAGATGGGGACCTCCTAACTGATTTCTCTTCAGTTTATCATCATTTACACTAAAGTACTCCATAGCATCTTCCATATGAAGATCTCAAAGCATTAACTTAGAAACCTTCCCGCTCACATTATAACAGGGTATTCAACACACAGAAAACCGCATTCAGCAGATCTTTACTTACTGCCCTTTTCAGACCCCCTTCACTACTGAAAGCCTGAAGAGCAACAATAAATACTGAAGCAAATATAAGCAATATTCTCCTTTACAGATGTGGATATTTCAAGTACTGGTTGGAGAAAGTTCTGTCAACTGGATTGACAAGCTACTCCCTAAATACTTCTCCCACTGCTATGTCAAAGAGTCTTCAGCATTGTGGGATGAGGCTAGAGACCCAAATATAGCTAATCTAAATACAAATTCTGGAAGCTCAATCCTACTAAATATCATTGCCCATCAGTCTGTATTTCTCATACCTTACCCCACAGCTATTGTTAGAAAACCACATAGAAAAAGTGTTCCCATTCCAAGTTGAAAACACCTGAAATCTGGCTGTTTAGAGGGTTTTCCCAACAGCTGAAGAAAGTTAAGAAAAGATTCCAGCAACAGAGAAGGGTCGGGCCTTCCTGCCCATCCCAACCAAAGTGAATCCCAACCTGCTGGCTGTGCAGAGCAGGGAGTGGAGAGGAGGATGCTGATGTTAGGGTGTCCCCCAGCCCCTGTACCCCATCTCCACAAAGAAGGGGAGAGCAGACAGCCTGGCTCAGGACTCAGAGCTGCTGCGGTCTGACGTCTGAAAAGTGAATGAGTGCATGCCTTTCTTAAAGAGACAGCACACAGTTTGAGACTTCCCCAGCAGCCAGCGCTCGCGCTCTCGCTCTCTCGCGCTCTCGCGCTCTCACACACACACACACACACACACACACCCCTCTCTCTCCCCTCTCCCTCCTCCCCTTGCCCATGTACCCCATCTCTGCAGAGCGGGGGAAGGGAGACAACAGGGCTCAGGACAGAGCAGAAGAGCTTTCAGTGAGTGCCTTAAAGAGACAGTGCAAGGCGTCTCAGAAATTTCCCCAGTAGCACCCCTTCTGCCCCCCCAGTCTCTTTCACACTCACCTCCCAACACATACTCGTATTATTGCTATGGTTATTTCCTGGTACTTCCTGAAATGCACATATATTCTCTGTAATTTTATTCTTTCAAACTGTTATTTTAGTGTTTTGACTGGTCTATGCATTTCATAATTTTTATTTCTTTTACACTGAATTTTAATTCTTTGAGTAGCGAGTTCTAAAATACCTAACCTGTGCTGGCTGGAGTAATTATCCCTATGGTAACTTTTTGAAAATATATATCATATCTAGGTTTTTTGTTTCTACTGGTAGCGCACATCCACACATACCTTGGTGCACCTAACAAAATTTATTCCACACATGGATGGAAAAAATTAGAGGGAATATTGCCACCTAGTGCCATAAAGCCTTCCCAAACCTTCTGAAATGTGCATCGCATGGAATTCACCTTCCCGTTGCTGGAACCTTTACAGTTTCCATAAACATCCCATGTGATCACCTCCCTGCTGCCAAAAACTCTCTCACACATTTTATTTCAGTGCAACTCTGTGTGTAACACTTAGTTGGAAACAAAACTATCCTTTTTAAAATATGTAAAATAAAATGTTATTTTGATGCAAGTGTGGGTGAAGACTAGCCCTAAGATTTAAGAGGCCATTTCAGTCTCTCTCAACAACAAACTTCATGTTCCACTGCTCTTTTTTGGTGGGGTAAAGAAAAAAAAATGGCTACTTACCTATACTGTAAATGTTGTTCTTCAAGATGTGTTGTGCACATATACATTCCCCTTTAGGTGTATGTATGCAAGACGCACCTGAGTCAGAAACTTTTGCCAACAGTGCCACTAGGGTGGTACATGCACTCCTGTCCTCCTTGTGCTCTCAGATGAGAGCATAAAAGGGGTGTGTCTGCCACTCTCCTCTCCATTCCTCTGCACTGCTATATGTAATAATGTCCAAAGTAGTGACAAAGGTAAAAGGGTCATGGAACATATGTGCACAACACAGTTTGAAGAACTTCAAACAATTGTCCTTACAGGTGAAGGGGCTTTGGATCATCTGAACAGAGACCGTAACACTATCTTGCCAAAGTTGGCATCGTCACGAGAGATAGAAGATGGTGTAATGTCTGGAAAAGGTATGTCCAGATGACCCCAATGCTGTTTTGCAGATATCTGCTATCACAATATTGATCAGAAATGCTGACATAGTGGACTAAGCCCTGGTGGAGTGAGACTATTTTAGGTGGAGAAGAGACTTTAGAAAGATCATAGCAGAGCTCAGTGCAGCTGGAAATCCAAAATGAAGTTCTCTGAGCTGACATCAATTGGCCTGTAACACTCTCAGCATAGGCTACAAAAGGATCTAGTGCGTGTGTGTTCCAAATAGAACATCAAAGCTCTATGAACATCTAAGGTGTGAAATCTTCTCTTATGCTTTGGAAGAACAGCGTTTAAGAAAAAGACTGGAAAATGAAGAGTTTAGTTCAGATGGGAAGTTTACACCTCTTTAGGCATGAATTTAGGATGTGGCCTAAGGGAAACCCTGACTTTATGGAAGACAGTGAAAGGAGAGTCAACCAGGAGAGCCTGAAGTTCTGAATCCCTCCTTGTGGAAGTGTCTGTCACCAAAAACTCCATCTTCATAGACAATATAGGCAGTGGGTTGTCACTATTGGTTGAAAAAGGGATCCTTTTTGAGAGGACTATTCTTGGAAGGTGGAACGCCTTTAAGGAGACACTCTTTCTTATAAATAGATTCCATAAAACAATAGTTTCCTGGCATAGTTCAGATTATCTTGCATCTCCCTATTTGTTCTGATAAAACATGGCAGTAGTGTTGTAATAAGAACTTGTATCACCTAGTTCTTGATGATAAACATCTTGCAGGCCTGACAAACAGCTTGAAGCTCCAGGATATTTACATGAAGTGAAACTTGCTATGGTGACCAAAGACCTTGAGCCTGAAGTTGATCAAGATAAGCCCCCCTCCCCCCGACTTTGGTAGATGCATTTGTTACTAGAATCATATAGTCTGTTCTGGGGACAGAAGTGAAACTCCTTTGCACACATTCCACGCATCCAACCACCAATCTTCATGTCCGTGGATGCCTGGAAGGATGATACACCAAATGAAACCAGGCCTGCAGACAGCAAAGGTGAAGTCTGGCATGTGGAGATGCATATATGTGCTCAAAGCCAAGTAGTCTAGAAGCTGTAGGCAGGCACGCAGTGATGTTGCTGGGTTGGACTTGGGGCTTTCTGAAAGAAAGGCTGTGGACTAAAATCTTTCCCTTTTAAGATAAGACATAGTGGTTCATGGTGTCACGGTCAGCTCCAATGAAGTTATGTGCTGTGTTGGTTGCAACTGTGATTTGTCCAAATTTAGTTTCAGGCTCAGATGAGAGAACAACTGTCTGATGACAAGGATGCTGTTTGTGACTCCATTGCTTGATGCTCCGTGAACTAGCCAATCGTCCAGGTAAGGAAATATTTGAACACAAACAGCACCAGTGGGCTTCTACCACAGCCACACACTTGGTGAAGGCCCATAGGGCTGATGACAGCCTGAAGGCAAATACTGTGCACTGGTAATGGAATGAATTACCTGCTATGAATTAAAGATGCCTCATGACCACAGGAAGCATCGCCGCATGGAAGTATGAATCCTGCAAACTCAGGGCAGCACAACAATCTCCAATTTACAGAGAACGGATAATGAAGCAAGAGTATTCATCCTGAACTTGATTTTCTTCATGAAAATTTTTGGCTTCCTTAACTCTAGATTTCCTCAGGACCAAGAACAATTGGAAACAGAAGACTTTGCCTTTGTGTTAGTAAGGAACTTCCTCTGTACTGCTTGAAGTAATACAGTCTCATGAGATTTCCCACTGAGAAGGAATGGGGAAGGTGAGATGGAAAAGGGGAGGGAGATGCACAGGATAAACGTACCCCTCTGCACCGAGCATCCACTTGTCTGATGTGATGTTTTCCAAAGCACAGTGGAAGAGGGACAGGTGTGTTCCAAAGGGAGGAGATGTGGTTAGTCTGCTATCCTCAACTGAGCAGTCAAAATGGTTGCTTGGAGGTTGGGGTAGTCTGGTAAGAAATGCCTGCTGGAGACTAAGGCAGCAGGAAACATGAAGGAGGTCTTGATCTTCTGTTTGAGGAATCCTTGCATCCTCTGCTGGAAAGAGGATCTACAATAAGGTTGTGGCCTAAACAGTTTCCTCTTTGTAACTGGAATGTAAACTTCTAGTGAACAAAGCGTATGGGAGTCTTACAGGGTGCGCATAGCATCATCGTCAGTTTTGTTGAAAAATAGTATAGATCAGAGGTTCTCAAACTGTGGTCCGAGCTCCATTCAAGTGGTCCACGGATAGTTCCCTCTCGGATGCGCACCTCAGTGGCCGCAAACAAGAGAATGAAGGGCCACCGACCTAATTAGTGGAGCTGCGCAGGTGTGGCTCCACTAATTAGATGCCTGGTGTGACATTCTGTACCTCGTGGGAACACCCTACACCCCCATGTTCATCCTTATAATATGATTGTGTGGTATCTAATGCAAAGTTTGTCATGTTGGGTGTCTTCGGAAGGCTCATGATGTACTGAGCATTGTTGTTATGGTAATGTTATGGTAATAGTTATGGTAATGTTATAGGTTGTAATTTCATGTATACAGTTATGAGGCTAAAAATGTGTCCTCATGGCTTGTCCTCATGTCCTTGTCCTCAAAAACTCTCCAGAAGCAGAGGGGCAGTTCACACCTCATCAAGGCATGTATGGGACAAACCCAGCCCAGCCTCACAGGAACAAAGGACACTGGCCCAGGCAACAACAAAGGATCTGTTGGACTCTCTGAGTCACCCCCACTTCCTTTGGTCAGTTTGGGACTGCGATGAAGTAATGCTCACCTGACTCAGAATGGGATGGGGGGCAAAGCCAAGAGGAAAAGAACGAACATGATAAAAGGGAGAGAAGTTTGCCATGCTCTTCCTTTCTCTTCCAACGACATCTACAGATCACCACCACCAAGCGACTGAAGCACTTATCAAAGGGGAGAGCCTGGCTGAAAGGCAACCAGCCAGTCTCTGGTGAGAAGCATCTAAATTTGTAAGGGCAGTGAAAGTGTTAAGATCAGCTTACAATGAGTTTTGCTTTTATTTCATTTGACCAAATCTGACTTGTTATGTTTTGACTTATAATCACTTAAAATCTATCTTTGTAGTTAATAAATCTGTTTATTCTACCTGAAGCAATGTGTTTGGTTTGAAGCGTGTCAGAGACTCCCCTTGGGAAAACAAGCCTGGTACATATCAATTTCTTTGTTAAATAGATGAACTCATATAAGCTTGCAGCGTCCAACGGGCATAATTGGACACTGCAAGATGGAGGTTCCTAGGGTTGTGTCTGGGACCAGAGATATTGGCTAGTGTCATTCAGTTGCACAATCCAAGGAGCAGTTTACATGTTAGAGGCTGGCTCCCAGAATCAAGGATTGGAGTGACCTAGCAGATCCTGATAACACAAGAGGGGAACGTCACACCTGGACCCTGGAGAAAACGCACCTGTAAGGTGAGGTGGTGGCCTTGGCGGGAATAGGGGGAGGTGGGAGGGGGCAGTGGGGTGAGAAGAGGGGTGGGGGAAATTTGGGACGTGCAGAACTGTGGCGGCCAAAGAGGTGACTTTCCCCAGCTCCAGGGCTGCGGCTGCCAGCGATAGACAGCCCTCTTTCCCAGCCTCAGCTCTGTGGCGGGGGAAGAGACCCCCCTTCCTTCCCAGCCCCAGCTCAGGGGCTGCCACAGCAGGGGAGAGAGCATATCCATCGCATTAGAACAGTAAGACTACTGATATTAAAATATGAGTTGTGTGCTTTTATTGTAGAACAAAAAACCTTAATTATTATTAAGGGTTTTTTTTATATAGCACTTTTATCCAAAGTGCTTTACAATAGTTATCTAACAGTACAAACAACATTTGGAAAGATCATTAAGTGGTCCGCCAAGACCCTCAGAAATTTTCAAGTGGTCTATGGAAAAAAAAAAAAAAAAAGTTTGAAAACCACTAGTATAGACCCGTCACAGGGTAAATCTTCTACTGTATTATACAGTTTCTTCAAAACACCAGAAGCCTGAAGCAAGGAAGAGCATCTCATGGAAAAAACGGTTACTCGCTTTCTCGTAAATGTTGTTCTTCGATATGTGTTGTTCATGTCCATTCCAACCAGGTGCGTGCACGCCCTGTGCATGCCAGCTGGAAGATTTTCCCTTAGCAGCATCCGTAGGATCGGCCCGGGCGCCCCCTGGAGTAGCGCCTTCATGGTGCCCAATATAGGGCCCTGCCGACCCTCCACCCCCTCAGTTCCTTCTTGACAGCTACTCCAACAGAGGGGCAGGAGGGTGGGTATTGGAATGGACATGAACACCACATCTCAAACAACAACAATTACAAGAAAGCGAGTAACCATTTTTTCTTCTTCAAGTGATTGTTCGTGTCCATTCCAACCAGGTGACTCACAAGCCAAAGTTCAGGAGGTGGGGTCGGAGTCATCCACTGATTGAAGCACAGCTCGTCCAAAGGCCGCATCATCTCTGGCCTGTTGTGTAATCGCATAGTGAGTTGTGAACGTGTGTATCAAGGACCACGTTGCCACCCTGCAGATTTCCTGAGTAGGAACTTGTGCCAGGAACACAACAGGAGGAGGCCTGGGCCTTGGTGCAGTGAGTGGTAATCGGTGGAGTATGCACCTTCGCCAGGTCATAACACTCCCGAATGCAGGACGTGATCTACGACGAGATGCGCTGGGATGAGACAGGGAAGCCCTTCATTCGGTCTGCCACGGCCACGAATAGTTGGACGGACTTCCAGAACGGCTTAGTCTTCTCTGTATAGAAAGCTAGCGCCCTACGTACATCCAGTGAGTGAAGCCTATCACAGGAGTGTGGCTTGGTGTAAAACACTGGGAGGAAGATGTCCTGGCTCATGCGGAACTGGGAGACAACCTTAGGGAGAAAGGCCAGGTGAGGTCTGAGTTGGACCGTATTCTTATGAAAAACTGTGTAAGAGGGCTCAGATACGAGGGCCCTGAGCTCCGACACCCTCCTAGCTGAGGTTATTGCCACAAGGAACGCCACCTTGTACAAGAGATAGAGCAGGGAGCACGTCGCCAGTGGTTCAAAAATGGAGGCCCCGTAAATCCGGAGAGGGCCAGATTAAAGTCCCAAGCCGAGACCGGCTGACAATGTTTGCGGGAAGAGCTCATCAAGACCTTTGAGAAAACTACTGAACATTGGGTTCGCAAAGACCGAGAATCCATCTGCGCCTGGATGGAAGGCAGAGATGGCGGCCAAATGGCCCCGTATTGATGACAGGGAAAGGTCCTGTTTCAGGTGAAGGAGATAGTCCAGTATGAACGGTATGGGGGCGAGCGACGGTGACTGACTGTGTTGTTCCGCCCAGATGGAGAAGCTTTTCCACTTGCCCTCGTGGAGGGTTTCCTAATGCCAAGGGGGACTTGCCTGACTTGATCTGAGTAGGTCAGTTCCACGGTGTTTAGCCAGGGAGTATCCAGGCTGTGAGATGGAGCCACTTTAGGTTCAGGTGCCGGAAGCAGCCATGGTCCTGCGCGATCAGGTCCGGGATCAACAGCAGAGTGAGCAGGGTCGCCACAGACATTTTCAGGAGCGACATGAACCAGTGCTGGCGTGGCCATGCCGACGCTATCAGTATGACCTGGGGCCAGTCCCTGCGGATCTTGAAGAGCACCTTGTGGACCAGCGATATCGGTGGGAACGTGTAAAACAGGCGGCCCCCCCACAGGAGAAGGAAGGCATCTGCAATGGACCCCAGGCTGTGATTCATGAAGGAGCAGAACAGAACAGTTGACATTTCCTGTTGCCACCAGTGGCGAACAGGTCTATCTGGGGAGAACCCCAGAGATGAAAAATATTGATAATATTGAGATAAAAAAATATTGCTCGGGCATGTAGGAAAGATATCAGGAGGGCCAAATCGCACCTGGAGCTGCAGCTAGCAAGAGATGTCAAGAGTAACAAGAAGGGTTTCTTCAGGTATGTTGGCAACAAGAAGAAAGCCAAGGAAAGTGTGGGCCCCTTACTGAATGAGGGAGGCAAGCTAGTGACAGAGGATGTGGAAAAAGCTAATGTACTCAATGCTTTTTTTGCCTCTGTTTTCACTAACAAGGTCAGCTCCCAGACTGCTGTGCTGGGCATCACAAAATGGGGAAGAGATGGCCAGCCCTCTGTAGAGATAGAGGTGGTTAGGGACTATTTAGAAAAGCTGGACGTGCACAAGTCCATGGGGCCGGACGAATTGCATCCGAGAGTGCTGAGGGAATTGGCGGCTGTGATTGCAGAGCCCTTGGCCATTATCTTTGAAAACTCATGGCGAACGGGGGAAGTCCCGGATGACTGGAAAAAGGCTAATGTAGTGCCCATCTTTAAAAAAGGGAAGAAGGAGGATCCTGGGAACTACAGGCCGGTCAGCCTCACCTCAGTCCCTGGAAAAATCATGGAGCAGGTCCTCAAAGAATCAATCCTGAAGCACTTAGAGGAGAGGAAAGTGATCAGGAACAGTCAGCATGGATTCACCAAGGGAAGGTCATGCCTGACTAATCTAATCGCCTTTTATGATGAGATTACTGGTTCTGTGGATGAAGGGAAAGCAGTGGATGTATTGTTTCTTGACTTTAGCAAAGCTTTTGACACGGTCTCCCACAGCATTCTTGTCAGCAAGTTAAGGAAGTATGGGCTGGATGAATGCACTATAAGGGGGGTAGAAAGCTGGCTAGATTGTCGGGCTCAACGGGTAGTGATCAATGGCTCCATGTCTAGTTGGCAGCCGGTGTCAAGTGGAGTGCCCCAGGGGTCGGTCCTGGGGCCCGTTTTGTTCAATATCTTCATAAATGATCTGGAGGATGGTGTGGATTGCACTCTCAGCAAATTTGCGGATGATACTAAACTGGGAGGAGTGGTAGATACGCTGGAGGGGAGGGATAGGATTCAGAAGGACCTAGACAAATTGGAAGATTGGGCCAAAAGAAATCTAATGAGGTTCAATAAGGATAAGTGCAGGGTCCTGCACTTAGGATGGAAGAATCCAATGCACCGCTACAGACTAGGGACCGAATGGCTCGGCAGCAGTTCTGCGGAAAAGGACCTAGGGGTGACAGTGGACGAGAAGCTGGATATGAGTCAGCAGTGTGCCCTTGTTGCCAAGAAGGCCAATGGCATTTTGGGATGTATAAGTAGGGGCATAGCGAGCAGATCGAGGGACGTGATCGTTCCCCTCTATTCGACACTGGTGAGGCCTCATCTGGAGTACTGTGTCCAGTTTTGGGCCCCACACTACAAGAAGGATGTGGATAAATTGGAAAGAGTACAGCGAAGGGCAACAAAAATGATTAGGGGTCTAGAGCACATGACTTATGAGGAGAGGCTGAGGGAGCTGGGATTGTTTAGTCTGCAGAAGAGAAGAATGAGGGGGGATTTGATAGCTGCTTTCAACTACCTGAAAGGGGGTTTCAAAGAGGATGGCTCTAGACTGTTCTCAATGGTAGCAGATGACAGAACGAGGAGTAATGGTCTCAAGTTGCAATGGGGGAGGTTTAGATTGGATATTAGGAAAAACTTTTTCACTAAGAGGGTGGTGAAACACTGGAATGCGTTACCTAGGGAGGTAGTAGAATCTCCTTCCTTAGAGGTTTTTAAGGTCAGGCTTGACAAAGCCCTGGCTAGGATGATTTAACTGGGACTTGGTCCTGCTTTGAGCAGGGGGTTGGACTAGATGACCTTCTGGGGTCCCTTCCAACCCTGATATTCTATGATTCTATGATTCTATGATGGAAAGTTGAGTTTGCTACATCTGGCCGGAGGGACCACTCATGGCAGTGAAAGATCTGTCCGAGACTGTCCGCCAGCTTGTTCTGCACTCCTGGGAAGTATGACACCTGCAGGCATACAGAGTGCTCCACACAGAAGTCCCACAGCAGGAGGGCTTCCCAGCACAGGGGAGAGGAGCGTGCACCCCCATTTGTTGATATAAAACATCGCCGAGGTGTTGTCCATGAGGACTACAATGCACCTGCCCGCTATGTGGGTTTTGAAAACCTGGCACGCCAGGCGCAGTCCAGAGACCTGTAGCCAGGAGCCTCGTTTCATCACCACCCCTGTGGCCAAAGTGCGCGAGGCTGCATCAGCTGGTCTAAAGCCGCTTGCAGAGAGGACCAGGAGATCAACTTCCCCTCCTCCACCAGCGCTGAGAACTCCGTTTGAGAGTCTTGCAGGAGGAGCTCCGCGAACTTAGCCATCGCCGAGCAGGTGTTATGTCCGTAGCGGCTTACGATGGCCTGCTGGTTGGCTATGCGGAGCTTCAGGCCCCCGGTCAAATAGAACTTCCTGCCAAACAAGTTCAGTTTTGTCGCCTCCCTGTTTTTAGGGGTGGAGCCTTGAAACCCCTGGTGCTCCATCTGAAGGTGTTCGTTCCCCTTAGATGGTACAAAATAGCGTCATTCAGTTCTCTTGGACATAGGGGCCAGAGAAGCAGGGTCTGCCACAGAGATTAGGACGTGTCCACTACCATCTATCAGTGGCAGGGCAACCCCCATTGGACTGGAGGGAGCGAGGATGTCCACAACAGGGTCCGATTCCTCCTCCACCTCCTCGGCCTGTATCCCCAGGCTTTAAGCAGCCCGTCACAAGAGCTGCTGGAGAACATGCTTGTCCTCAAGAGCTGGGGCCGTCAATGTCCCTGCAACCGCGTCATCAGGCGAGGATGAGAAAACCGGCAGCGGACCTTGCCATGTCCCCTTGGCACACAGTATTCGGGCTGTGGTGCCGGAGCTGATGGGAGATTCCGCACCGGGGCCAGGGCCGCTAAGTCCACTGGTGCCGAGCTCGACGATGCTGGAGCCCTCGGTGGCACTGTTGCCTGGAGAGACGGTGCCGGAGCTGGTCGTGCCAGCGGTGCCGTTACTTCGGATGACGGTGCCGCTGTCGACAGTGCCGGCATTGTCTGCAGCACGAAGGACACCGAAGACACGAACGCAGTCTGGGATCTCGGACCGTGGACCTGACCCTGGCTCTTGTGGTAAGCCCAAAAAGGCCATTGAGAAGATGGCTGCCACTGCTGCACCCACAGTGCCATGTATGGCTGGTGGCTCTGGCACGACATGGACCTCATGCTCCGCACTCTGCTGGAGCGATAAGAGACTGGTTCCGAGTAGGATGATCATGGAGGAGCAGTACCATGAGGCCGGGGAATGGTGCGGCCCTTCTGTCTGAGTGGGCAGCGCCAGGGATGGAGAGCGGCGCACCATCATGGCTGACTTACCCCTAGAGTGGAAAGGGGGGTGCGCAGTCACCGGCGACTTGTCCCTCCTCTGAGGGGAGGACAGCACTGGGAGGCGCATCAGGTCTCTGGCCACTTCAAATGCCTCGGGCTTCGATGGGAGCAGTATGTCACCCTGGCGATCCGGGGACCAAGGAGGGTTCAGACTCGACTGGACACCAGCCGGGGCAGGAGTCGATGAGACCCTGGAAGGTTGCAGGGAGGAGGCGATCTGTCCCAATGCACTCATGGAAGGGGCAGACCCCTTAGCTTTTGAGTGAGGGGACTGACCCTCTCCAGCCTCTTCTTCTTTACCAGCACTGGGGATTGAGAGCAGTGCCTTGCTGAGGTTGACTTCTTATGGCCCAAGCCGTGGTGGTGCCTGGGGGCCTTAGAGTCCTTAGCTGGTGCCATTTTGCATGCCGTTGGCACCGGAACACTGCACACTGATGAGGATGCGCTCGGTGCCGGTTCAGCAGGTGCCGGGTTGCAGTGTGGCCCTAATGCTGCCTCCATCAACAGAAGTTTAAGTCTCTGTTTCCATTCTTTGAGGGTTCTGGGTCGGAAACCCTTACAGATACGGCACTTTTGTTTCTGGTGACTCTCTCCCTCTGCACCAGAGGCAGGAAGAGTGAAGATCACTCTTAGGCATAAACTTGCCACAGCCCTCACAGAGTTTAAACCCTAGAGAATCAGGCATACCCCAAAAGGGGAAAACATTGTTGGGGGGACCCCCCAAAAAACTAACTACTAAAGAATAACTATTAACTGAGAAACTATATACACGGTATGGTATCAGACACCGCTAAAGCACTTGCTACAGGAGAGAGCAACATTCCAGCTAGCTGTCACCAGCGATAAGAAGAAACTGGGGGGTGGAGGGTAGGCAGGGCCCTATATTGGGCGCCATGAAGGCGCCACTCCAGGAGGCACTCAGGGCGACCCTACGGATGCTGCTAAGGGAAAATCTTCCGGATGACATGCATGCAGCATGTGCACACCTGGTTGGGATGGACATGAACAATCACTCGAAGAAGAATCATGGCTACTGAATGAGAGGCTGTAAAAGTGGCCTCAACAGGCACTTGAAGAGATGTTCTGACCATGAGTTGCCCCTCAAAAAGTAGAGCCAGAAACTGTTCCTTATATTCCTCTTGCAATTTGTCAGTAAACTTAGAAATTGCACACAAATTAATAAAAATATATCTTGACAAGAGAGACCAACAATATTCCACTGTTACTCTTCATACGAGGGAGGCTAAGCCTTTTACCCACATAAATTCAATCTCTTGAATTCCCTGTTTTTAGGAGTGGCTTTAGAATAGGATTAATGAGACCGCTCCAACTCTCACCGTAGGTGGCGAGAAGGAACCGAGGGGAAGATGGGAGACACCCCTTTTTTGCCCTCATTTGAGAGCACAAAGAAAGCAGGGGTGCACATGCCATTTTGTGGTATTACTGGCAAAAGTTTCTGACTCAAGTACATTGGGTATATGTTAATACACACATATATATACACACATATATACACACACACACACCCCTACCTGCAGTGGAATGTATATGTGCACCACTCAAAGGAGAAATACTCAGTGCACCCAAATGTGCACTGCACATGGATTTGGGACTTGTCACAGGACACACATTTTAGAGAAAACAGCTCTCAGGACCATGAGCTATAAATTGATTATTGTCAACTGGCAGGATTAAGAATTTGCAATGGGAGATGAGGCAAACACAGCAAAAGGATCTCAGCTTTCTCTAGCCCTGTTAAGATGTGCTTGTTTTCCCTACACAAGTTACATGATTTACACTGCAGTGCAGCAGCAGGCACTCATACAAGGTCTGACACTAGAACTATAAAGAAAACACAAGTGACCTCAAGACTACTGATCTCAATCTGAGCTCGCTACAGGATCTTCCAACACACACCAGGTACACAAAGGTCAATAATTAAGAACTTGGCACGACCCCTGATTATTTTATGAAAAACCATGGTATTACACTTGAATACAGCTCTTCAAACTGTTATTAGAAAAACGTTCAGAGATTACTACTACTCCATTCCAAAGACAGCAAATTAAAGCAAGCATAAGGAAAGCTCTCTGCTGTCCAAACCTCTGGTTTCCAAAAATAGTTAGTTTTGGCCTTTAAAGATATCATGTTCAATACAGAAGGACACACTGCAGCCAGACTTCAAGTTTGAAAATGTGGTTTTGATAATTTAGTTAGCGCTACAAGTTGATATTTAACACTTATATATGCATTTTAAGCCTTACAAGCACCTTTAGCTACCTCTTGGGGGATGAAGTAGTAGTACTATCCCCATTTTATAGATGGGGAAACAGAAGCAGTGTAAGGTCACCAATTTGACCAAGGTCTCACAAACAAGACAATGAGAGAATCCCAGAGATAGAAGTTCTCTGTTGACACACATCAAGTCCATAAGCTTCCCCAGCCAGCATGCCTTAGTCCTGCACAGAAAACCCCAGCTCTGCAAGAAGCTCATTTTAATGTCTGACGCTTATATATTTTTCCAATGACCTTCCTCATTTGGCAGCATTTTGGATGTAACCCACTAACTGCCAGTTTGAATGCCTTTCAATGCCAAAGCTCTTGACAGTATGTACAGAAACTATTTTATTTGACTATGTTTTGCTTCAAATTCACAGTATCTGACCCACCAAGAATCCCACCCTTGATCCATTCCCAACAGAATTGGATACATTCACTCATGCAGTGTGAGCCCACAATACTAACTATTCTTAACAAATTATGCCCCTTTCCTCTAAATGTGTTTATCAGCACTTTTTATATCTTGAAAGAGTCAAGCCAGCAAAAAGGAAGAGTGGCAAGAAGTATACTTTAGAAATTATTTGTAAAGGATACTAAATGAACCAGACATGAGATCACAGATCTCTGCAGAGAGCTTTTACCATCCTCTTTTCCCTTATGTTTACAGACCCATGTTCATTGCACTAGCCCAGGATCCATTTGTAAACACAGAATGGTCAGTCAAGCATCTCTCCCTCCAAAAGTGCTTCACTCTCCTGGCCATGCAACCTTTCCCCGAGCAGAAGGCACATTCATCAGCATAGAGTGACTCATGTTTCCAGACAGTACAGCTCTGTGCAAATGTAACTGCTATAAAGGCCCAGCTGCTCACTTCCTTATTAGCACAGTCGGTGATCATTTGGTTAACCCATGGTAGGTCATAATTTCAATGCCTACTGCTAATACTTTCCCCACATTTACATAATAATTATAAAGCCAGGTCATGCTGGTGCACCCGACATATTAAGCCATTTTCAAGCAAGTCTCTGTAGACTTCAAAGCCCTAATAACATGTTCATTATTTAAACATGCATGTAAAATATATACAATGATATTACATACAAAAGTAAGTTAAAAAAAATATTAAGATTCCAAGCAAGCCCGCAACAGTTAGAAAATGGAAGAATTAAGGTTGCCTGTGCAAATGGAATTCGGCCTCCTTTTGCTTATGCTTTATGATAGTCTTAATTACATGATCACAAACTCTTTTTCTCACAACACCTCTCATTCAGTGCATAGACGGATGAGCTCTGGTGTGAATCAGGGCTGCGTAGAGAAGGAGACTTGCCCCCTGCTGCATTTGTTGCAGAACTTGGAAGATATGTAGTGAATTTCACCAGGGTGTTGTAAAGAGAAATTCATTAATGTTTGTGAAACACTAAGATACTGAAGTAATCAGTGCAATAGAAAAGACCATGAATAAATTAATAATTCTGTCTTCCAAACACGGGTTGCAATAAATAAACCATAGGGTCAACACACCGACCAATGAGAAGAAAACAAAAAACTGAACAACCGTTCATTAAGCGGTGAGCAACGTCCAATTCTGTGCACTGAATGAGGCAGTGCTTCTGTGGAAAAAAATAGTATTTGATCATATAATAAAAGTCTATTTCAATACCTACTAACCAGGAAGCCAAATTACGTTGCACAAGCAACCTTTATTCCAGTGCTCTTCACTATTTTTGAAGTGAGAGCCACTTTGGCAAAAAATCTTCAATGTGAGAGCCACAATAACCCGACACAGACTGTTGAACATTCCAAGTTCTTTGTTGGTTGATATGGGGGGCTGGCTCTAGGAGGGGGCTCAGGGCTGGGGCAGGGGCTTAGGGTGCAGGAGGGAGTATAGGGGGCTTGCTGCAGGTTGGCTGGTGGAAGAGCTATTCAGAACCTGCCCATTGAAGGGGGCGGCACTTACTTTGGGCAGCCCTGGCCCCTCAACTCCTGGAAGGGGCCAGCGCAACCCTGCAGCAGGCTTGTGGCTCTGTGCATTGTCCCTTTCTGCAGGCACCACCCCCACAACTCCCATTGGCCACAGTTCCCCGTTCCTGGCCAATGGGAGCTGCGGGGGTGGTGCTTGCAGGTAGGAGCAGTGCGCAGAGACCTCTGCTCTCCCCCTTATCCCCCAGAGGCATGCTGGTCGCTTCTGGAAGCGGCGTGGGGCTGGGGTAGGCAGGGAGCCTGCCTTAGCTGCAACCCCACTGCGCCACCAGAGAGCGCAATCGACAGGGAGCCGCATTTAGTTTCCATGGAAGCTGCCATTGGCTCGCAGGCCTTTCAGTGAAGAACACTGCTTTATTCTGCCATTTCTTAACTTCCGAGGGCTTGAGTTTGCAATCTTAATGTCCTTTTAACATTGTTTTGTGTGTAATCAAAAGAAAACTGAAAACTAATAGCTACCTAAAAACACAAAAAGAAAAAGTTACTAAACTTTTTCTGTAACTGTTGTTTTTTAAAATCCGTTGCTCAAGTCCATTCCACTGTAGGTCTGTGCACACCTCGTGCACAATTGCTGGAGACTTTTCGCTCAGCAGTACCCACTGCGGAGGTGTGAATGCCTTCTGTTACATCACGCCACTGCATGCGGGCATAAAGGGCGGAGCTATCCCCACCCCCCTCAATTTCTTCCGAACAGAAAGATTCTGATAGAGAGGGGAAGGAGGAAAGATTGTGGAACAGACATGTGCAACACATCTTGAACAGTTACAGAAAAAGGTTAGTAAACCTTTCTTCAAATGACTGCACGTGTCCATTTCACTGTAGGTTACCCACAAGCAGTTCAAACTGGAGATGGGCTATAAGTCTTCTTGAAGCAGGATTTGTATAACCACTTGTCCAACTCTGGCACCATCTCTAGACTGATGAGACATGATTTAGGAAGAGGCAAACATATGGATTGAGGACCAGGCTGCAGCCTTACACATGTATGAGAAGGGAGCACAAGAATTCTGCCTCTTGATATGCAAGCCAAACAGATGGCCTGAAGCTCCCTGACATTTATATGGAGCTTTAGGTCACGGACAGACCAAAGACCTTGTGTCTAAAGGGATGTAAGTAAGCTCGCCAACCTCGATCTAATTCATCTGTGACTAGGGTGAGTGTCTTGTGGAAGAGCAAAGGGGACTCCCATACAAACAGTCAGTGGTTTTATTCACCAGGCCCGGGAAGACAAGACCTTAGTAGGCACTTGAACCACTCTGTCTATATGATGATGGTCTGGTGAATACACTGCAGCCTGCCAGCTTTGTAGTTTCCTGAAGTGCAGCCTGGCATGCTGCACCCATTTAAGTGCACGCTGCCATGTGCCCTTGAAACTTAAGGCAGTTTTGTGCTGTAATGACAGGATGCATCTTTAGATCTAGAACAAGATGGGGCAAAATATGGCCCACAGGCCAGACCCGGCCTGTCTAACATTTCTGTCCGGCCTTCTCTGCACCTCAACCCCCTGCCCCAGGTCAGGACCCCTTCCTACACTCAAACTCCCTCCCAGACCCTGCCCCCCCCATGCACCTCAACCCCCTGCCCCAGGTCAGAACCCCCTCCTGCATCCGAACTCCTTCCCAGATCCTGCACCCCATCCTCTGCCCCAGCCCAGAGCCCCCTACTGCACCAAACTCCCTCCCAGACCCCACACCCACTTCATTAATATAGTAGAAATTAATATACCAAAATTCGTGGCCCCCCTGTGAAAATTATTGCCCACCCCTGATCTAGAGCAATGACCCATATCGTTTGGAATCTCAATCTTGGCAAGAAAGCCAAGCGGGGAGGGATAGCTCAGTGGTTTGAGCATTGGCCTGCTAAACCCAAGGTTGTGAGCTCAATCCTTGAGGGGGCCATTTAGGGATCTGGGGCAAAAACTGGGGATTGGTCCTGCTTTGAGCAAGGGGGTTGGACTAGATGACCTCCTGAAGTCCCTTCCAACTCTGATATTCTATGATAAGCCTTGGCCTTTGTAGACTCCAGGACCATCCCAATAAATTATTTTTCTTTGTACTAGAGAAATCAATCCTGATTGATTTGGTGCCCCAATGCACTGACGCTGAACTGTCTAGTGGCCATGCTGGACAGTACCTTGGACCTGGATCAACCTCTCATTAACCAGTCATCTAGTTAAGCGAATACACGGACTTCTGACTTTCACAGGAACTCCACTACCAAAGCCATGCACTTTGTGAATATGTGAGGAGCTACTAACAGGCCAAAGGGCAGCACTGTGAATTGATATTGGGATCCGTTGACCATGAACCTGAGGAATTTTCAGGGGTTCTGGTGAACTGCCATATAAAAATAAGTATCTTTTAAGTTACGAGCAACATACCAGTCCCTGTGATCTATGGAAGGGATAACAAAATTTTGATTGGTCACGCTAGCTTATTTTCTTTAGGAACTTGTTTAGCGGTCTTAGATCTAAAATAGACTTGATACCCTCCCTTTGCTTAGGCAACCATGATAACAGATGGTGCTACCTGCCCCCTATAATATACAGGTGTCATGGAGTCCACTAAGCCACAAAGTGCAGAATCAGAAATAGAACCCAGGACCCCTTCGCTCAAACTAAGCAACGCTTCAGTTTAGATCAGTGTCCTCCAATATGGGATGTAGGAAGAAAGCTACCCTAATCTTTTTTGAGAGGCTTGAAAGAGGAAGGAAGGACTTGATCCCAATGATCTCATCTCTTATTAGGAAGTGAGAGAGGATGGCAGTGTTGGTCTTAGGACATTTTATGCTTTTAAATCTTGAATGACTGAAATCAGGCACCTACGTAAGTGGCCTGATTTTCATCCTGACAAACATATGAGGCTGCCAATGCCCAGTAACTTTGAAAATTAGGTCACTTATACAGAAGTCAAAATATGAATTATATTCGTATTTAGAAGCAAAATGCCTGGAATCATGAAGGACGATGTTCTATTCTCACTTCTGCCGCTTACTCATTTTGTGACCTCAGGCAAGTCCCGTAACATCTCTCGACCTCATTTTCTTCATTGAGAAAATGGGAATACGAGCAGATCTATGTTACAAGGGTATCTGGAGGTTTAATCAATTAACACTGGGAAGGAGCTTTGCAACCCTGAAATGGAAATTGCTATATAAATGTGGGATATTGTGGCTATAAACCTAGAAGATCCTACGATCTTCAGCTTCCAAAAAGTGACACGGCATCTACTACTGACAGAACACTGAGACTCTTCTGCACCTATGATATTTACACTTCTGTTCCAACATATATATTCAGCACCATTACCTACTGAGTTGGAATAGAGTTTGAACTGATTCTCCCAATTTACTCAACCTGACAGAGTGGTATGCGTGTGTCAACTTTCTTCCGAGTGTCATTGTGAGGGGGTGGATTAGGCCCAGAGGCACCCTGCTGGAGGCCTCATGGCCCCGCCACAAACGTCTCAGGAAAGGAGCAGTGGAGAGGTCCTCCAAGCTACCTAGAGCAGCAGCGTGGGACACAGCCAATGAGAGAGGCTGCACAGAGCAGCCAATCAGGCCCAAGCAGGCCCATATAAAAAGGAGCTGCAGGGCCAGAGTGAGTTCAGTCTGCTTGCAAGGATCGGGGAGCAAGAGGTGCTCCTGACTGACTCTATGGGCTGCAAAGGCTAAGGCAGGTAGTTGCTGGCAGGGACCAGGAAAATGAGGGAACAGCTTCTGGCTGATTGCCAAGACTCAATTAAGATGGGCTACAGGGAAGTGGCCCAGGTGAATGCAGTTAGTTAAAAGGGCGTGGCACATGGCTGATACTTAAGAGAGTCCCTGGGCTGGGACCTAGAGTAGTGGGAAGGCCTGGGTCCCCCTAGCCTCCACCCATCAGCCATTGGGGAAGTGGCTGTGCCCTGAGAGAAGGGAGTTTAGACAGGCCCAGGGAAGGGACTGTATGTGCACCTGTTACTCCCTCTTCTCCAGAAGAAGGCTGAACTGAGACTGACACATCTAAAGAGCTGGAGTCAGAGGACTAACGGGAAGGCAAAGAACCTCCAGGGAGGAAGCCCTGGGGGTGCTGCTCCATCCCAGAACACGAACCTTCACACACAAGCGGGCCAACTACAGTACTGAGATCGGTCCTCAATCTGACCAACAGGGCCTGAGCTGGGGAGAGCTAGAGAGACATTGCCAATGGAGGGGCACTGTGATGGGCCCGGTTGGACAAAGGACCGAGCCCAGGAAGAGCTGCAGGGCATTTTGGACTTACACACCCAGAAAGGGTGTTTGCCTGTTTGCACATGGACTGTGTGATACTTGGCCTGAGTAACTGAAGACCTGCCTGACAAGCACAGCAGCAAACAGGGGGCACTGTGAAATTGAGAAAAACTGCAGGCATGCACACACTCGAACAGGGGGCGCTCACAAAAGGTGGGTGCCACCCCATTACAGACAGTCTAATTGGCTCTAATTCAGCTATGAATGTTCCTTTTTGTAGACAAATCCTTAGTTTATTGCTGATTATCTGTTCTGAACAGTTTTAAGGGCTAGTTGTAAATAACCAAGTTGAAGGCTACATGTTTACGTGCAGAGGTTCAATTTTCATCTGCCCAAAATTAATCAGTAACTATGAATTTCTTTTAAAACTATATTTCTTACACTTAGCCAGATTTCCTGTGCTCAAACAAACCATTAGGTCAGTTTGTCACATCCTCCTCCCAGTATACAGCCCAGGGAAATGCACCACAAAGATGGCAACAGATAATTCACTCTGGAGGAGGGAGCCTACCAGGCTGGTAATGCATTTGGAGTTTTGCAGACATCAAATCTGGACAGACTGGCCTAAGAGATTACACCAATGATTAAGCAGAAACAAGACTGGACATTACAGCTCTGCCCATGGCATTCCCCCCCCTTATCTCCATTTGTTAAACTGACTCTCAAAGTTAGATACATTTTCTTTGTTCAGAATTGAGGTTAAGTATGCAATTCAATCCGAACACCAGCTACTTCTGTGTTGTCAGTGCAAACATATTGAAAAGAATCCTTTTGCTCCAAGTAAAAGTTCTGCGGTACTGTCCCAACAAGGCAAGAAAATAGATACTAGATGACCAATTACAGATCCTTTCCAACACAAACTCCTATAATCCTAGATGGGCATTTTCTACTCTTCTGAGGATATGTCTACACCACAATTAAACAACTGCAGATGGCCCGTGTCAGCTCCCTGGGACTCAAACTACACGGCTGTTTAACTGCAGTGTAGACATTCGGACTCAGACTGCAGCTTGGGCTCTGGGACCTCCTGAGGGGGAAGAGCAGACATACCTTGAATTCCAATACCCTCACTCGCTAGAACTAATTCATCATTTTAAATACTACACTATAAGAAAACAGGATAGACTGAAGGATGAAGTCCTTGTGGTTCTTCACGGTGTTGTCCCTATCTGTATTCCACTAAGAGTTATATGCATGTACCATGTATCCAAAGCTGGAGATTTTGTAGCAGTAGTCCATTGGTCTGCACATGCGCCCTTGCTCCTCCTCATGGTTTCGACCTCTGAGATAAAGGGTGGGGCAGACCAACCACCCCCTCAGTTCCTTCACTGCACATCAAATTCACAAATCTTGCAGAACCTCCAGTTATAGGTAAGTAACCTTTTTCGAGTGATGGTCCCTACTGTACTCTGGCTTCAAAAAGATACGTAGATAAGTGTATGGGTTGGCTGAGGTGAAAGCAGTAAACAACTTTTTCCAGAAACTTGGGATGCAAACACGGGAAAACTTTGTCCTTATGGAACATGGTGAAAGGGGGGGTCCGCCATCATGGCCCCCAATTCACCCACCCTTCTCACCAAGGTAACAGCTCTCACAAAAGCAGCCTTCATGGAAAGAAGGGAAAGGCAGCAGGAGGCTAGAGGTTCAAAGGGCAACTTCATCAATACCATGAGGACAAGGTTGAGGTCCCACTGGGGAGCGATGGATTTAACAAGAAGATATATCCCCATTGAGCCCTTCCAAAATTGTACAGTCAATGGGTGAGTGTCAACCAAGTTTCAGAGTGGGGTGGAAAACACTAATGATCACTACATGCACTTCGATAGAGCTGAGAGAAAGTCCCAATGCCTTCAGGATAGGAGAAAATCCAAGAAGAGAGGAATGTATATGGTCTCAGGATCAAGATCTTTGCATTGAGCCCAGGAGGCAAAGCATTTCCATTTGGCTTGGTAGGACCACTTCATGGATTACTTCCTGCTACCCGAGAGGATTTCTATCCAAAAAACAAGTTCTCAGGTGAAGCATTTGCGGATCGGGATGTCTGATCCCACCATTGTGTTGCCCGAGCAGTTCCGGGAACATCAGTAGCGGGAGAGGAGGATGCTTCAACATGCAGAGAAGAGAAGGAAACCAGAACTGGTGAGGCCAGAAAGGGGCAATCAGAATGACCATTGCTGTCTCCTGCCAAATCTTGAAGGATGTGGGGAAGGAGTGCTAAGAGAGGGAAAGCATAGTTGTTCTGGTCCAACCAGCCAATGACTAGGATGTCACCTTGGGAGTGGACTCTGAGCCCGCCCCGGAACAGTACTGGATGCATTTGGTGTTAGTGCGGGAGGCAAAGAGATCCCTGACTGGAGTCCCCAAATGGTGAAAAATGTCTGACCATAGAAAATTGTGCAGCTCCCATTCATGATCAGCCACGAAATTCCTGCTGAGAGCTTCTGCAATCATTTTCTTAGTCCCCAGGAGATAAGCCGTTGACAACAGGATACCGTGTGCAATGCACCATTTCCAGTGGCAAACCACTTATGCACAAAGCACTGGCAATCTCCTGCCCCCTTGTTTGTTTATGTAGTACATTGTAGTGATATTGTCCAACATGATCAAAATATGGCGGAAGCATATGGACAGGAGAAGTGGGTGATGCTATCCATACTGACCTAAGTTCTAGGTGTTTATGTGCATCCTGGATTCCCAAGTAGACTAAGTCCCTTGCATCATGTGTTCATCCATAATGATGGTCATGCTTGGGGAGGACAGATGGAACAGCATTCCAGTGCAAACCTGATCTGGGTCCATCCACCGCTGTAGGGAGGTCATTGAAACAATCAGTTCCAGCAGGGTCAGGAATCTGTCCTGCAGTAGGTAGGCACGCACAGAGACCGCATTGATGCGTGCCCTGATGAACTTGAGGGACTGTGTGGGGTCCAGTGTCGATTTTCCAACATTTACACTCACCCTCAAGGAGGAGAGGAGAGAAGCAGAAGCAGCAGGGAAGTTGATGCTTGAGCCTTGCCTCTGGATCGCACTGACAGCAGCCAGTTGTCAAGATAAGAGAAGATGAGGATCCCTTGATGCCGGAGGTAGGCCACCACTACAGAGATGACCTTGGTGAAGACCTGGAGGGAAGTGGTGTGTCTGAACGGTAAAACCCTGTATTGGAAATGCTAAGGGCCCAGGGTAAACCTCAGGAAACATGTCGGTCAGGTGGATATCTATGCAAAAGCAAGCATCTTGCATATTGAGAGCCGTAAACCATGTCTTTTTGTAGCGAATGTCTGATGGCCGTGAGCATGACCACACGAAACTTTGGCTTGTATATGAAGCAGTTGAGATGACTGAGATCTAGGATTGGTCTCCATTGTCCCGTTTTCTTGAGTACCAGGAAGTAGGTGGAAGTAGAACCCTGGCCTTGGAAGGCCGTGGGCACAGGGTCTAAGGCCCCTCTCCTCAGAAGGGAATCTAACTGTAGAACGAGGATACTGTCATGAGTGGTCCCGGAAGTGGGATTGGGAATGTGAATGAGATGGTATACGATCGAGTTCACGTTGCTATGTTGAATGACATCCAGGACCCACTTATCTTATATCACATGCCAAACTGGTATAAAGAGAGCAAGGCGAGTGGGGTGCAAGAACAGTAGGGCGCAATGTGGTTGACAGTTCTCTATTTGCACTCAAATATTTCTAATGTGAAGGTTGAGCATGTGGTGTTCAGAACTGTGCTGACAGGCCAGGCGGACGGGGTCAATGAGGATTTTGACACTTGTGAGGAGGCTCACAGGGCCGCTGATGGAAAAACTGAGGAGCTCTGTACAGTTGTGCAGGTGGCGGCAGATAGAATTTACATTTGAGTGCTGGTGTATAAACGTCCATAGATCGCAGGGTGGCTCTAGTCTTTGAGTGTAGTGAATCATCAGTCTTCCAGTTGAAGAGGCGAGATTTATTAGAGGGGAGGTCCTCAACTGTGTGTTGTACCTCCGTCAGGAAACCAGAGGAACGTAACCAGGATTCCCTCTTCATAACTATACTTGTGGCCATAGTGCCCAGACATGTCCATTGAATCTACCACAGCCTGGAGTGTCGTCCTGGAAACCAGTTTGCCTTCCTGTAAAACAACCTGGCACAGTCCTGCTGGAGAAGTTTGTTCGCAAATTCTGCTAACTAGCCATAATTCAAAAAGTCATATTTTGCCAGTAATGCCAGGTAATTAGAGATGTGGAACTGAAAGTTCGCCAACAAACAGACCTTACGACCCAGAAGGTCCAGCCTCTTTACCCTCGTCAGTCAGTCAGAGTGGAACGTGGGTGCTGCTGCCTGGCCTGCTCTGTAGCGGCTTGAATAACCAGGGAACTGGGTGGGGGGTGAAAAAACAGACACTCAGTTTTCACCGGTCCATAGTATTTCTTTTCTGTCCCCTTCAGAGTGGGCGCACAAGTTGTCGGGGTATGCCAGATGGTGTGGGCCTGTTGGAGAATTACACTGTTGCTTGGTAGCTCCACTCTGTCCAGTACCAGTGTATGCAGAATGTCCAGTAACTGATGCTGGCTGTACCCTACACCTCCTCCAATGGAATATGGAATACCTCAGCCACCCTTAACAATTCCTGTAAACAGCAATAGTATTTCGGAGAGAGGAAGGAGTCGAGGACACTGCCGCATCCAGAGATGAGAGTGGGGGAACCTCTCCAGATCTGGCAGCATGACATCCAGAGACGAGGAGAGAACCGCTCTGGATCTGGCAGTCGGAAGTTGGGCTGACTGGTGCATCCTCCAACCCTGGTTCTGAATGTCTACTTGACAGAGACCAGGGAGGTGAAGAGGGGAACTCCTCCTGGGTAGATCGAGATGGTTCCAAAGGAAGATTCTGGGGCCAAGATCCCTAGTATGACCAACCATGTGGATCCAGCAGTTGCTGTGGCATGGAGCTGGGTACCACTGGCTCCTGTGCTGAGGGAAGGGAGGATACTGCCAGTGGGCCAACAGAGTCTTCAGATATTCTTGCCGCCATTACAGGAGCGGTGGACCATGTGCACTTCTGAGTCAGATGCCAAGAACTCAGATCCTTGTTCAAATGGTGGAGCCAAGTGAGTCTCAGGGGAGTGCTCAGGGACACAACCTGAAGGTGGCAAGTCCAAAGCTGGGGAGTGGAGTTTCTTTGGAAGCAAACACACCAGAAAGCATGTGTATCTCACCTCATCTAGGGCAAACAGTTTTTGAGGTCCAGGAGTTAACTTGAGTTTCTCCAGTGTCAGCAGCATGTGTTCCACAAACGGAACCAGAGCTAGAACGGGGATAGAGGATTCTCTTGGAACTGATGATTCCCGTGGCTTCAGCAGTACAGATGAAGAGTGTATGTGAGGCTCAGCGACCGGGACCAGTGGGTCTTTTTGTCGTATTTGTGGGGCTTGGAACACGCTGCTTCTCTGTGGCCAGAACTCATGGAAGGTGCAGCGTCTTTCTTGGGCCTTGAGGAAGACTTACAGCCATGCTTATGCACATGCTTCCTTGCCTCACAGCTAGGCCCTGGCACAGGGTCCATAGCACTGGTACTAGTGGAACCAGACTGGAGTTCTGTAATAGGAGGCGCACTCCTTGACTGCTCAGGCCGATGTACAGAGGGATTCTCCGGCCTGGATCCAACTGCAGCCACCTGGCGACCTCCACGAGGTGCTTCTTGATGCAGAGAGCCTGGCGTTCCCAGGTATGGGCAGAGAAGGAGAGGCAGATATTGCACCTGCATGCAACATGGGCTTCGTCCAAGCAGTAAAGGCAGCATTGGTACTCGTCGCTGATTGAAAACAAGGAAAGGTAGGAAGCGCAGATCTTCGGCATAATCCAGTACCCAGGTGTACGTGCTGGGGGGAGGGGCTGGTAGGTGGGAAATTCCCAAAGCAGCATCCCTAAGTCCTTAAATCCTAAGAAAACTACTACTAAACACTAAAACCTACTACTAAAACAATAAAACGTTAACTATATACAAGATTGAGTATTGTATGGATGGCCAACTCCTCAATCTTCGATGTCTTCAAGCAAAATCTAAGCTCATGAGAATTGGCATCACTGACCTTCAGTATGCAGATGGCTATCATTCTTACACACAGGGGCCAACCTACAAAGTACCCTAAATCTTTTTGCAGATGCCTGAATCTCTCTCTCAACATCAAGAAAACCTCAGTACTCTACCTGCCCTCACCTGCACAAACTACTCTTTGTACTCCACAAATAACCATCAGCGGAGAACCCCTGGAAAATGTGGACCATTTTCCGTACTTTGGCAGCCACTTCTCCCAAACAGGCAGCATTGACACAGAAATTGAATACAGGATCCACTGTGCCAGCACATCTTTTGAAAGACTACTCAAACGAGTCTTCAATTATAGGGATCTACAAATAGATACCAAGATCCTGGTTTAGAAGGCAGTTGTCATCCCCACACTTCTCTATGGGTGAGATACCTGGGTGACCTACAGAAGACATCTCAAACAGCTGGAGTGGTTCCAGAAGCGCTGCCTCAGGAGCATTCTCAGGATCAGGTGGGAAAACCAATGCACTAACATCAGGGTTCTCAATGCAGCCAACATCAGCAATATAAAAGCACAGGTCATGAAACATCAACTCCGCTGGGCTGGCGATTGTGTATGTATGTCCGACAATCACCTCCCAAAGCAAGTACTCTTTTCTCAGTTAAGTCAGAGAAGAAGGGCTCATGGAGGACATCGGAAGTGCTTCAAAAGACATACCGAAATTACACCTTAAAAAGGGAGGCATCAACTCAAAAAACTAGGACGACTTGGCGCGGAACAGAACACAATGGCACCATACCATACACCAAGCCACAGCTCACTTTGAGGAGAACAGACGTGCTCATGAGACAGAAGCGACAAAGGAGGAAAAAAAGGGGCACAACACTCCAGCCAACAATTATGTCTCCTCCAAGATTATCCCTATCACTTTTGTGGGAAAATCTGCAGGGCAAGAATTAGGCTCCTCAGCCACTTAAAAAAAAATCACCAATGAATCCCCTTGGCAGACATCATCCTCGCATCAAGGTACAGACGAAGAAGACAAGAATAAAACAGCCTTTTCAGTAAAATGGGGAAAGTATCACAAGGGATGAGAGAACAGCAGAAACTCCAACTTGGAGAGTAGTGAGAAGAAACTGAGGGTGCAGTCGGTCCGCCACACCATTTACTGCCTCTGTCGAAACCATGAGGTGGAACAAGGACACATGCATGGATCAAAGGACACTACTACTTTCAAAATCTCCAGCTCTGGACACATGGCACATGTGTATAAACCTCAGTGAAATACAATAGGACCACAGAACACCACTAGCTTGTTCCAGAGAGTTTGATCTAGAGAAGCATGATGCCTATCTAGTCCAGTTTCTTACCTTCTCGATGCAGAAATCAGATGAGTGCATTGGTCCATCTAGCCCTAGTATCCCATCTCCTGCTATAGTGGATCAACCACTGATTCATCTAGTCCAGTATCCAATCTCTGCCGATACTTGTAGCAAAGGAGGAAAAAAAATCTGTAATACATCTGGATATATTGTGTAACACTGTATAATTAGGTGATTGAGAGTGTGTATATGAAGAGGAAGGGGAGTTTCTTAATGCAAGCGACCAGCTGAAGCATGAGATTTGATCAGCTCTCATCTTGCCTTCAAAAAAGGAACACTCTCCTCTTATCCTCCAATCTATCAGTGAACACATGGCTCTGGAATTTAGGGGCCAAATTCACTACTGGTGCAACCCCATTCAATTCAAAGGAGTTAAACCAGGGATTAATTTTGCCCTAAACCCTCGTCTACACTACGGGGTTAGGTCAAATTTAGCCATGTTAGGTCTATTTTAAAATGAATGTGTGTACACAACCAACCCTGTTCCGTCATCTTAAAGGGCTCTTAAAAATCAACTTCTGTACTCCTCCCCAGTGAGGGGAGTAGCGCTAAAATTGACCTTGCTGGGTCAAATTTGGGATTGTGCAGATGCAATTCGACAGTATTGGCCCCCGGGAGCTATCCCAGAGTGCTCCAATGTGACCGCTCTGGATAGCACTTTGAACTCAGATGCACTAGCCAGGTACACAGGAAAAGCCCTGGGAAATTTTGAATTTCATTTCCTGTTTGGTCAGTGTGGCGCGCTCAGCAGCACTGGTGACCATGCAGTCCCCCAGAATCGCAAACGAGCTCCAGCATGGACCGAAAGGGAGACACTGGATCTGACTGCTGTACGGGGAGAAGAATCTGTGCAGGCCAAACTCCGTTTAAAAAGAAGAAATGCTAATTTATATGCCAAAATTGGACAGGGCATGGCGGACAGAGGCTACAACAGGGACACACAGCAGTGCTGCATGAAAGTTAAGGAGCTCAGGCAAACCTACCAAAAGACAAAGGAGGCAAACGGTCGCTCCAGGTCAGAGCCCCCTACATGCCACCTCTATGATCAGCTGCATGGCATTCTAGGCGGGGGACCCTACCACTACCCCACCACTGTCCATGGACACCTGCAAGGGGGGGGTGGGGGGGAGTCTCGCAACAGGGAGAAGGATTTTGTGGCTGAGGAGGAAAATGCGCAGCAGGCAAGCGGTGAATCCATTCTCCCCGGCAGCCAGAACCTTTTAGTCACCCTGGAGCCAATACCCTCCCAGGTGGGATCCCCGACCCTGAAGCCAGAGAAGGTAGCTCTGGTGAGTGCACATCTGTAACTACAGTACAGGGTTTAAAAGCAATAATGTTTAATGTTTGATTTGCCCTGAAGAATTGGGATGCATTCGCGGCCAGTACAGCTATTGGAAAAGTCTGTTAACATGTCTGGGAAGGAGCGGGAATCCTCCAGGGACATCTCCATGAAGCTCTCCGGGAGGTACTCCGAAAGCCTTTGCAGAAGGTTTTTGGGGAGGGCTGACTTATTTCATCCTCCACAGTAGGACACTTTACCACGCCAAGCCAATGGCAAGTACTCTGGAATCATTTCAGCACAAAGCATGGCAGAGAATGGTCCTGGGTTTTGGTCGCACTCAAGCAACATTCGGTCTTTATCTTTCTGTGTTAGCCTCAGGAGAGTGATATCATTCATGGTCACCTGGTTGAAATAGGGGAATTTTTGTAAGGGAACAGTAAAAGGACCCCGTTCATGCTAGGTTGCTTGTGCTTGGCTAAAAGGGATCATCCCAGAAAATAGCCACGCAGTGGGGTGAGGGGAGGTGTGTGCTGCACATCCACTTAAGAACCGCAGCCCCTCCTTTTAAATGTGAAACCCAACTGGCATTGCTTGCTATGGGAAAGGATGGTGCTGCAGTCTGAAACCATTCCCACATGTTATGAAGGCATAAGCCAACCCCACATACCAAAAGGCTTACCATGGCTGCCTGGAAACCAGATCCTGTTGTCCGACCATTTGTGATGTGTCACCATACTGGCAGGCGCTCAATATAAAAGGCAAAATACAACCTTGTACCTAAAGCAAATGTACTGTCTGTTGTGAATTGCTTGATTCACTGTGAAAGAGTCTCCCTTTTGTTCTCAAAAATGTATCTTAAATTTTACTCTCCCTTTTTATCTACCCCCAGGTGCAAATGTTTCTATGCTCCCCCTATCATCTCCATCCCTGAGGTTATCGCAGATTAGAAAGTGGAAAAAAACGTACTCGTGATGACATGTTTTCCGAGCTCATGCAGTTCTCCCGCACTGATAGGGCACAGCTTAATGCATGAAGGCATTCAGTGGCAGAGGCCAGGAAAGCATTAAGTGAGCACGAAGAGCAGAGGCAGAAGGCGATGCTGAGGCTAATGAGAGAGCAAACTGACATGATGAAATGTCTGTTGGAGCTGCAGAAAAGCCAACAACAGTACAGACCCCCCCACTGCATCCATTGTATAACTGCCTGCCCTCCTCCCCAACCTCCTCACCCAGACACCCAAGAACGTGGTGGGGGAGGCTCCAGGCACCCAGCCACTCCACTCCAGAGGATGGCCCAAGCAACAGAAGGCTGTCATTCAAATAGTTTTGATTTTTAGTGTGGCTACAATAAGCAATGTGGCCCTGTCCTTCCCTCCTCCCGCACCCCACCTCACCTCACCTCACCTCAACTGACCCCTTGTCAGTTGTTATTTCACTTTTTTTTTTTTTTTTTTTTTTAAAGAAAAAGAATGCATGGTTTCAAAACAATAGTTACTTTATTTCCTTTGCCAGCTGTGATCGAAGGGGGGAGGGTGGTTGGCTACAGGAATTAAAATCAACAAAGGGGGCGGGTTTGCAGCAAGGAGAAACACACACAACTGTCACACCGTAGCCTGGCCAGTCATGAAACTGGTTTTCAAAGCCTCTAGGCGGGCTGCGCATCAGAGCTGTGCTCTTCTAAATCACTCTGGTGTCTGCCTGCTCAAAATTGGCCGCCAGGCGATTTGCCTCAACCTCCCACCCCACCATAAACGTCTCCCCCTTACTCTCAGATATTATGGAGCACACAGCAAGCAGCAATAACAACGGGAATGTTGGTTGCGCTGAGCTCTAACCTAGTCAGCAAAACAGCGCCAGCGAGCTTTTAAACCTCCAAAGGCACATTCTACCACCATTCTGCACTTGCTCAGCCTATAGTTGAACTGCTCCTTACTACTGTCCAGGCTGCCTGTGTACAGCTTCATGAGCCATGGGAGCAAGGGGTAGGCTGAGTCCCCAAGGATAACTTGGCATTTTAACATCCCATGTGGTAATTTTCTGGTCTGGGAAGTAAGTCCCTTCTTGCAACTGCTCGAACAGCCTGGAGTTCCTAAAGATGCAAGCATCATGAACCTTTCCTGGCCATCCCACGCTGATGTCAGTGAAACATCCCTTGTGATCCACCAGTGCTTGCAGCACCATTGAGAAGTACCCCTTGCAGTTTATGTATTGGTTGGCAAGATGATCCGGTGCCAAGGTAGGGATATGCGTTCCATCTATCGTCCCACCACAGTTAGGGAACCCCATTGCAGCAAAGCCATCCACTATGACCTGCACATTTCCCAGAATCACTACCCTTGACAGCAGAATGTCAGTGATTGCATTGGCTGCTTGGATCACAGCAGTCCCCACAGTAGACTTGCCCACTCCAAATTGATTCCAGACTGACCAGTAGCAGTCAGGCGTTGCAAGCTTCCACAAGGCTATTGCCACTCGCTTCTCAACTGTCAGGGCAGCTCTCATCTTGGTATTCCTGTGATTCAGGGCAGAAAGCAAGTTCCATGAAAGTGCCCTTACACATGCAAAAGTTTCGCAGTCACTGTGAATCATCCCATACCTGCAAAACTATACGGTCCCACCAGTCTGTGCTTGTTTGCCGGACCCAGAATCGGCGTTCCACTGCATCAACCAGCCCCACTGCCACCATGATGTCCCAACTGCCACAGCCCGTGCTTTCAGGAATGTCTGTGTCCATGTTCTCATCACAATCGTCCTCGTGGTGGCGTCTCTTAGCCCGGTTCTGCATATACTCCAGGATAACGTGCAAGGTGTTTACAATGCTCACAACAGCAGCGGTGAGCTGAGTGGGGCTCCATGCTTGCCGTGGTATGGCGTTTGCATGGGTAACCCAGGAAAAAAGGCACAAAACGATTGTCTGCTGTTGCTTTCATGGAGGGAGGGAGGGAGGGAAGAGAGACTGACAACATGTACCCAAAACCACCTGCGACAATGTTTTTGCCCCTTTAGGCATTGGGAGCTTAACCCACAATTCCAATGGGTAGCGGAGACTGTGGGATAACTTCCCACAGTGCACCACTCCAGAAGTCGATGCTAGCCATGGCATTGAGGACACACTCCGCCGACTTAATGTGCTTAGTGTGGACATACACAAACCACTGTATAAAACCAATTTCTAAAAATAGACTTCTATAAAATCTAATTTCGTAGTGTAGACATACCCCAAGGATATAAAACATACAGTTACAGAGCAAGCACACACACTAGATTTCCCCATTCATTCCAATGACTTGCACATTATAAGAATGGATGCATCTGTCTCTCTCTCTTTTAAACCAGAGTGTGGTTTCAATCCAGTATCTGCAATATATGGCAAGAATGACTGTGTCTGTAGTAGAGGTGGTTGAGTCAGAAGCCTTTTCTACATTATGGCTGAAACAATTCCAGTAATGAGGGCAATCCATCAGAGTTTTCTTGATCATTGAGAGTAGACTATTTCTCCTCCCATCCTCAGGTAACAGTACATTTTGCCTATCATGATGTTTAGAAAGTGGCTTCCATCCAAGCTCAACATGCTGTGGAAACATTAAAAGGGCACTGTCAAATTAAAAAAAAAAAAAAAAAAACCCGTCTGAAAATGGTGTACATGCTATTATCACTTGCAATACCTACCTGAAAGAGATAAATAAAAGGAAAAAATACATATATGTGTTTGTTTACTTTGTGTATTTGACAGCAGTCTAGTCAATTTCCCCCTGTATAGTCAGTTTCCCTTATTTATGACAGTTTCATACAGTAATGGGAAAATAAATTGAAGGAAAATGTTATTGTAAAAACAACAAAAATTGACAGAGTGACTCAGGAGCAGGTGCAGATCTCAAACTATTTTTAATTCAGCCTTTGAAATTAAGAGATTAAGGTCCCTTTAAATCTCAACCTTATGAGGTCAGTCAGAATTCTGGGTCCATTTTACTTATGGTAAAACTGACGCACAAAAAGGCTAAGTGACTTGTCCACAGTCAAAGAGTGAATTGATGGAATTTCTAGGAATAGAACCTGTGTCTCCTAATGCCCAATCCCGTGCTTTAAGCACTAAATTACCTTGTTTCACCATATGCCATCTAACCAAGATATCCTAATATCCAGCGTCCTTCACACCCACAATCCCATGTAGTAATCAAATGATGTGTGTTATCATGAACTGATGACCTCTAGCACTGCTCTAGGGAAAGGTGAAAGTAATTGTCATTCCCTGAAGGGAGTGGGGGTAGTTGTTTTCTGATCAAATCTAGTGAGATGCTTAAATTCAACCCTCCGCATATGACATAGATAAGCATCCTTGATCCAGGTTTGATCCATTTTGACACAAGATTGTTTTCCCAATACATCCATCCTTGGGATTCCTTGCAATGATCCCAAAATCCAGCCACGTTCTTCAGCATTTTCAAACACAGTGACCTGCTTGGAGGTTCATGCTGCAGCTTCCTTCAGTTCTAACTTTCTTGCTCAATGGTCTAAAAGGTGAGCAACAGAACAGCCTAACTTCTAAGAGCATTTCTGAGGTGATGAATGAAGAAATGGTTCCCCACACAAAGATTCTTGTCCTTCTACCTTGCTTAACTGAATCATGCACAGATGATACTCTGGGTTGAGGCCAGTTCTACTATTGGTGGGATATTACTGAGATCCCCTGGAGTGACTGAACAACTTTAAGATAGCTATGCACGCTTTTAGCCTTCATTATGTGGAATTAGCCACAACAGAATACCAGCCAGCCAGCCGCACAGACAGCTGCAGCAGCACAGGAGCCAGCAAACAGAGCTGTAAACAGGGAAGATTGAGTGGGAGTTTGCATGGGGAGTTTGGGGGGGAAAGACTAAGAGAGCCAGGCAAAGGAACTGACAGGTTAGTGAAGGGAGTGTGGGTTGGTCTGGCAGTGTTTTCGTGCTCATTGGGGGTTTGTTTTGCTGTGGGTGGTGGTGGTTTGGTTTGGTTTGTGTTTGCCAGACTAACAGGACGTAGGTGAGAAGGCAATGACAGACACAGAGGCAGCAGTGGTAGTGACCCAAGCAATGGAAGACACAATGAAGATGACTGGATGTAGAAGCTGCGGCATGTACATGATCCTGGAGGGGGGACCTGAAAAGAGTTTCGTCTGCATGAAGTGCCGCCTGATAGAGCTGAAAGAAGGAAAGATCCTAGGATTGGAGATGCAGGTGGAAACTCTGGTTGAGTTTACAAGGGGATTCGAGCGGATCATGAAGCAAAGACATGAGGAGGCTGAAGGGAAAAGCTCAGACTTGCAGATGGAAGCAGGACCAAAGAACTCTGAGGGGAGACTGCTGGGTGAGGAAAGTGGACAGTGGAAGCATGCGACTAAGAGAACCAGGCAGAGGAAAAGATGAGCTAGTGAAGGAGAAAGATCAGGAACAGGTTTGTGGACTTGGAAAATGAAGAAGGAGCACAGCAGGTGGTCACTGAAGGTGAGAGAGCAAGGAAGAAGAGAACAACTAGTCCTATAGGAAGAGGGCAAGAGTCAATGGAGATAACACCAAATATGAGCCCCAGGAGGATACGGGATGGGTTGCAGAGGACTGCAAGGGACTATAGGAATTGAGAGGACTTGCAGCCAGAGGAAACAGGGGATGGTGCGATTCTCCAGTCTATCACCAGGAAAAGGCAGGTCTACGTGATTGGGGACTCCTTACTGAGAAGGACAGACAGGACTGTAAACAAGAGTTGATCCAGAGAACAGAAGGGTGTGCTGTCTGCTGGGTGCAAAGGTACCAGATGTGGACCTGAGGCTGAAGAGGATCCTAACAGGAGTGGGAAAGAATCCACTGATTGTCCTCCATGTGGGAACAAATGATACAGCTAGATTCTCGCTGGAACGTATCAAGGGAGACTATGCCAGTCTGGGGAAGATGCTTAAGGAAACTGAGGCTCAGGTGATCTTCAGTGGGATTCTGCCTATTCCTAGAGAAGAGCAACAAAGGTGTGACAAAATTATGATGCTCAACAGATGGCTCAGGCACTGGTGCTCTAAGGAAGGCTTTGGGATGTATGGCCACTGGGAAGCATTCATGGACAGAGGACTGTTCTCTCGGAATGATCTTCATCTGAGTAAGAAGGGAAATAGACTTCTAGGATGGAGAATGGCACAACTGATCAAGAAAGCTTTAAACTAGGAATCTGTGGGAGATGTCCAGGTAATCTCCACGCCGGATTTTAACTTTGAGAGGAAAGAAAAAGTAAGAAAGGATACAGCCGTGAGTAGGAGAATGGACATAAGGAGGAAGGGTAGTGTACATACCCGTCTAATAGGTGATACTGGCAGTAGAATGTCTGTGCCTAATCGGGTAAAGAATGTGAGCATGGCCAAACAGCAAAAATTAAGATGTTTGCACAGTAATGCAAGGAGCCTAGATAACAAAATGGAGGAACTAGAGCTACTGGTGCAGGAAGTGAAACCAGATATTATAGGGATAACAGAAACATGGTGGAATAATAGTCATGACTGAAGTATGGGTATTGAAGGGTATGTGCTGTTTAGGAAAGACAGAAATAAAGGTAAAGGTGGTGGAGTAGCATTGCATATCAACGATGAAGTAGACTGTAAAGAAATAAGAACTGATGGAATGGATAAGACAGAGTCTGTCTGGGCAAAAATCACATTGGGGAGGAAAGCTACTAGAACCTCCCCTGGGATAGTGCTTTGGGTGTGCTATAGTCCACCAGGATCTGATCTGGATATGGATAGAGACCTCTTTAATGTTTTTAATGACGTAAATACTAATGGGAATTGTGTGATCATGGGAGATTTAACTTCCCAGATATAGACTGGAGGACAAGTGCTAGTAATAATAATAGGACTCAGATTTTCCTTGATGTGATAGCTGATGGATTCCTTCACCAAGTAGTTGCTGAACCGACAAGAGAGGATGCCATTTTAAATTTGGTTTTGGTGAGTAGTGAGGACCTCATAGAAAAAAAATGGTTGTAGGGGACAACCTTGGTTTGAGCGATCATGAGCTAATTCAGTTCAAACTAAATGGAAGGATAAACAAAAATATATCTGTGATTAGGGTTTTTGATTTCAAAAGAGCTAACTTTAATAAATTAAGGAAATTAGTTCAGTAAGTGGATTGGATTGAAAAATTTGTGGATCTAAAGGCGGAGGAGTCCTGGAATTACTTCAAGTCAAAGTTGCAGAAACTATCAGAAGCTTGCATCCCAAGAAAGGGGAAAAAATTCATAGGCAGGAGTTGTAGACCAAGCTGGATGAGCAAGCATCTTAGAGAAGTGATTAAGAAAAAGCAGAAAGCCTACAATGAGTGAAAGATGGGAAGGATCAGCAAGGAAAGTTACCTTACTGAGGTCAGAACATATAGGGATAAAGTGAGAAAGGCCAAAAGCCATGTAGAGTTGGACCTAACAAAGGGAATTAAAACCAATAGTAAAAGGTTCTATAGCCATATAAATAAGAAAACTAAGAAAGAAGAAGTGGGACTGCTAAACATGGAGGATGGAGTGGAGGTTAAGGATAATCTAGGCATGGCCCAATATCTAAACAAACACTCTGCCTCAGTCTTTAATGAGGAGCTTAGGTATAAGAGTAGGACGACAAGTGGGAAGGAGGATATGAAGGTAGATATTACCACATTCGAGGTAGAAGCCAAACTTGAACAGCTTAATGTGACTAAATCAGGGAGCCCAGATAATCTTCATCCAAGAATATTAAAGGAACTGACACCTGAAATTGCAAGCCCATTAGCAAAAATTTGTAATGAATCTGTAAACTCAGGGGTTGTACCATATGACTGGAGAATCGCTAACATAGTTTCTATTTTTAAGAAAGGGGAAAAAAGTGATCCAGGTAACTACAGGCCTGTTAGTTTGACATCTGTAGTATGCACGGTCTTGGAAAAAATTTTGAAGGAGAAAGTAGTTAAGGACATTGATGTCAATGGTAATTGGGACAAAATACAACATGGTTTTACAAAAGGTAGATCATGTCAAACCAACCTGATCTCCTTCTTTGAGAAGGTAACAGATTTTTTTTAGACAAAAGGAAATGCAGTGAATCTAATTTACTTCGATTTCAGTAAGGCATTTGATACGATTCCACATGGGAAATTATTAGTTAAACTGGAAAAGATGGGGATCGATATGAAAAGGTGGATAAGGAACTGGTTAAAGGGGAGACTACAACAGGTCACGCTGAAAGGTGACCCGTCAGGCTGGAAGGAGGTTACTAGTGGAGTTCCTCAGGGATCGGTTTTGGGACCAATTTTTTTTATTACTGACCTTGGCACAAAAAGCGGTAATGTGCTAATAAAGTTTGCGGATGACACAAAGCCGGGAGGTATTGCCAATACAGAGAAGGACCTAAAGTTTGCTGCTGTTGCATAATCTCATGGCTATACTCAGCAGCTACTATTACAAACCCCGTTACTTGTGGTCCACAGTTGCCAAGTAGTGACTCCCACCTCTAGGGTTTAACCTGAATCAATTTGGCAAGTCCTTGGAAATTCAGATTAGAGGAAGCAAGAGACACAAAGTTAATGGGATAGAACTTGGTTACTACTAAAAGGAAAACTGAAATGGCTTTTTTATTTGTCAAGACCCAAGTCAGTAGTTACAAGTGTCTTGCACAACTGCTGATGTAAGTAGCAAAGGAACCTGCTCTCCAATGCACTGCTTTACTAATTATCCAATTTTGAGATATAGTTGCTGGGAAAGCAAATACCAGGTTTCATCAGGTAAGCAAAAGGAAGAAGCAATTTTTAAATTGAATTTTTAAATGCTGGTAATGTCAGCAGAGAAACCAAGGATTGAATAAACCACAGATTAACCTTGCTTTTCCTCCTAGAGATGACCCTGACTAGTCAAATTTGAGGTACACTGGGAGGAGGGCAAGAACAGAGGAATCTTGCACTTTTGCTGTTCTTGCTCATGGAATAAAGACCACAGTAGCTCTAATAGGCACCCATCTCAGCACCTTTCATGAGCACTAAATTCACCTAATTTCTAGTCACTGTTAGGTATTTTGTGCTCAGGGCAGTTTGCTCTCCAGCCTCTAGTGTGGAGTTACATCATCAAGGGACAGTTTGTGATGGCTGCTGCCAGCAACAGGAGACATGCCAATTCTGCAGTGCTGGACGAGGCTGGCCAAGGCTGCTGGCCTCCGTTCCATCATTCCCAGAGCCATTTGCTGCATATTGTAGGGAGGGCTCTCAAACAGAGCTGTATGACTAATACCAGAAAGATGCTGAAGGGAGCAGCAGCAAAGCATCTGGATATAGAGCTGACTGAAAAAGAGACAGATGAAAACACCTTTTGGTAGATTTAATGGCAGCTTTTAGAGAGCTTTAGTGAAGGGGGACTGTTTTTAAAACACAAGAAAACATCTTTCCACCAGAGATGATCCGGGTCCGCCCCTTATGTTGTACTGAAAAGAATGATAGTCATTCTCTAATCCTCATTGCTCCTTCCAGTTCTCTCAAGCTCCAGATATGCCCACATGTCCTGGTCTCATTATTCCCTTTAGCATCTTCATCTGTCACCACAGGAACTTGATGAGACAGGATCTCAACAACTTGTTTCCAACTCAATGACTGAATCAGTAACAAGGGGCAGGTTGCATAAGGGAACTGAATCAGGTCCCAGGATGTGGTGGAGAGGTAGGTCAGGATGGACTTGCACTAGACTGCATTCTTCCTGGTCGCAGCCGCCTGACCAACCTCAGATGCTTGGATCAGCATCTTCTATTGACTGTAGGGGCAAGCCATTCTCCGCAACCCAACATCTCGGTTTTATTAACATCTCCCTTTCAAAATATAGAAATAAAACCGGCTAGCCAGTTCCCAGACATCATCCATCTGGCAACAGACAGGCCAGCTAACCACAGCGTGGGTCTTTTCACTTATGCACATACCACTACTCTCCCTTCCTGTAATCCCTAATCCAGGTTCTCATTCATTTTTGCATCCCCAATTGGCGGGGAGCCCAGAAGATGCTCTAAAGACTGCAGTCTTAGTTTTATGACCAAACAGTATTTAGGACACACCACCTCCATTCAATCCAACAGCTCTAACTGCTGAAAAGATCATGAAAGAGCTTCTCTGGTTTACCTCACAACCTCTCTTCTCCAATATCAGAGGCAAGGAGGAGCTACTACTCTCAAACTGCTAATAATTACAGAGCAAGGTTTTCAAAGACAGATGTTCAGGTGAACAATTTTGGTGGAAAAGGGGTTCAGAGTTCCTTAGTGATGCTCTCACCAGCATCTAGGTCCTAGGCTCCATTTCTCTGCTGGCCAGTTCTTTAAAAAAAAAGAAAAACAAAAACAAAAAAACATGCAAGACCTATACACAGGCAAGGGACAAAAACCTATTCAATTCTATACAGATAACCATTGGGTTATATATCTTTGTCCATCTCCCTCTTCCACTCATAGCAAAATTGTTTCCTATAGTCTATTCTCCAGAGCTTTGTTTAGTCTAGTTTTAAATGTCCCAACCAAAAGAGAGGGACCAACGGGGCATGAGGAATGTTGCCTTGGGAAGACTATTCCATAGTTTAACAAAACTCTTACTGTTAGCAAACATTTTCTTATATCCAGACTAAAAATCACACAATATCAATTTCATCCCATTTACTTCTAGTCACGTTCAGAAGAACACAGCAATTGCCATACCAGATCAAATCAGTAGTCCATCTAGTTTAATAATACAGTACCCTATCTCCAACAGTGGCCAGCAGCAGATGCTTCCAAGTAGAGTACAAGAACCCTAAAGTTGGCAGTTATGGAGTTATCCTGCCCATAGGGAAAATCACCCTCCACTTCCTTTAACACAGGGGTTCTCAAACTGGGGGTCGGGACCCCTCAGGGGGTCATGAGGTTATTACGGGGGGGGTGGGGTAGCGAGCTATCAGCCTCCACCCCAAACTGCGCTTTGCCTTCAGCATTTATAATGGTGTTAAATATATTAAAAAGTGTTTTTAATTTATTGGGGGGGGGGTCGCACTCAGAGGGGCTTACTATGTGAAAGGGGTCGCCAGTACAAAAGTTTGAGAACCACTGCTTTAGGGGCATAAACCAGACCTAACTCATGAAAGGTTTCTATCCCTTCCCAACTTTTTAAAAAAAAAAAATTACTGTAATTCTGGATGTTCGCTGTTTCCCTATAAATATACAATCCTGTTTTGAATCCTGCTAACTTTTTGACCCGAGTGGTATTTTATGGCAAGGAGTTCCACTGTTAACAGTGCACTGCATAAATGGATAATGTATTTCCTTTCATCAGTTTTCAACTTGCTGCCTTTCAATCTCACTTAGTGCTCCATTGCTCTTATTTTGTGAGGAACAGTGAACAGAAGGGCCCAATCTACTTTCGCTGTACCATTCATTATTTTGTATGACAACTTTTTATATCCTCTGTTATTCATCTCTTTTCTAAGGTAAACAGTCATAGTCTTTTTAATCTCATCATATGCAAGTTTTTTCTTAAAAAGAAAAGGAGTACTTGTGGCACCTTAGAGACTAACAAATTTATTAGAGCATAAGCTTTCGTGAGCTACAGTTCACTTTTTCTTGTTGCTGATCATTTTTCTCTCTGAACCTCTGCTGTTTCTGCCAGATTTTTGAAACAGGATGGCTACAACTGCACACAAGCCGAGTGAAAAGATTTTTTTTATTTTTTTTTTTAAAGTTACAACCTTAATTCTAGCATTTCCAAACTTGCGGGTTCTTTCCTTTTCAAACTTAAAACTTTTGGGTTTTTTTTTTTAAATTTAATGTCCTAAGTTTTAAACAAAGGCAAACACAAACTCCATTATACCCAATCATAACCACCACCTTCCCCACACGTTTTAGCAGCATTTGAACCCTACACCTCCAGACCTGCAGTAGATGATTTGTGATTTGATCTATGATTTGTGCTAAAATAATATGAGCTGGCAGCAGCAGGAGGTCATTATCCTCTGTGGATCAGTCACTTAAGAAGAAACAGTGGATTATATCTGCAGGGAGTTAGAATATAAGAATGGCTATACTTGGTCCATCTAGCCCAGTATCTTTTCTTCTGACAGTGGCTGATGTTAGATGCTTCAGAGGCAATTAACAGAACCAGGCAATTATTGAGTGATCCATCCCCTGTCATCCAAGCCCAGCTTCTAACAGTCAGAGGCCTATGGACATCCAGAGCATGGGGTTGCGTCCCTGACCATCTTGACTAATAGCCATTGAAGAACCTATCCATTAACTTTTCTAATTCTTTTTTGAACCTAGTTATACTTTTGACCTTCCCAACAACCCCTGGCAACGAGATCCACGGACTGTATTGTGTGAAGAAATACTTCCTTTTGTTTAGTTCTAAACCTGATCCTATTAATTTCATTGGACAACTCCTGCTTCCTGTGTTATACAAACGGGTAAATAACGCTTCCTTATTCCCTTTCTCCATGCCATTCATGATTTTATAGATTTCTATCACATTCCCTCTTAGTCATCACTTTTCCAAGCTGGACAATCCCAGACTTTTTAATCTCTCCTCATACAGAAGCTGTTCCATATCCCTAATCATTTTTGTTGCCTTCCAAAATAGATATTACCATTGGAAAAAGTACAGAGTGGCAGGGAAAACAGAACTGCACACAGTGTTCAAGGTACGGCCATACCATGGATTCATATAGTGGCATTATGCTATTTACTATCTTATTATCTATCCCTTTGCAAATGGTTCCTAACATTGTTAGTTTGACTGCCACTGCACACTGATTGGATGTTTTCAGAGAACTATCCACCACTCCTAGATCTCTTTCCTGAGTGGTAACAGATAATTTAGACCCTATCATTTCATATGTATAGTTAGGATTATGTTTTCCAATGTGCATTATTTTGTATTTATCAACATTGAATTTCATCTGTCATTTTGTCACCCAGTCTTGTGAAATCCCTTTTGAACTCACAGTCTGCTTTAGATTTCACTATCTTGAATAATTCTGAATCTGCAAATTTTGCCACCTCACTGTTTACCTCTATCTCCAGATCATTTATGAATATGTTGAACAGCACTGGGCCCAGTACAGATTCTTGGGGGACCCCGCTATTTACCTCTCTCCATTTTAAAATCTGACCATTTATTCCTACCCTTTGTATTCTATCTTTTAACCAGTTACTGATTCATGAATGGACCTTCCCTCTTATACCATGACTGCTCACTTTGATTAAGAGCCTTCAGTAGGGATCCTTTCAAAGACATTCTGAAAATCCATGTACCCTAATGCAACTGGATCACATTTGCCCATGTTTGCTGAACACCCTCAAAGTATTCTAATGGACTGGCAAGGCATGATTTCGCTTTACAAAAGCCATGTTGGCTCTTTCCCAACATATCATGTTCAGCTGTGTCTCTGATAATTCTGTTCCAAGCAATTTACCTGGTTCTGAAGTTAGGCTTTCCAGCCTGTAATTGCTAAAATCACCACTGGACCCTTTTTAAAAAATTGTCATTATATTAGCTATCCTCCAGTCATCTGGTTCAGAGGCTGATTTAAGTGATATGTTACATACCACAGTTAGTAGTTCTACAATTTTGTGTTTCAGTTCATTCAGAACTCTTGGGCGAGTACCATCTAGTCCTGGTGACCTATTACTGTTTTATTTATCAATTTGTTCCAAAACCTCCTCTATTGACATCTCAATCTAGGACAGTTCCTCAGATTTGTCACCTAAATTGTATGGCTCCAGTGTAGAAATCTCCCTCACATCCTCTGCATTGAAGACCGATGAAAAGAATTCATTTAGCTTCTCGGCAACTGTCTTGTCTTCCTTGAGGGCTCCTTTAGCACCTCTATCATTCAGTGGTCCCACTGATTGTTTGGCAGGCTTCCTGCTTCCGACATACTTTTTTTTTAAAGTGTCTTTTGGTAGCTACTCTTCAGATTATTGGTTGGCTTGCCTAATTATATTTTTACACTTGATTTGCCAGAGTTTATGCTCATTTCTATTTTCCTCAGTAGGATTTTACTTCCAATTTTTAAAGAACACCTTTTTGCCCTGACTCTTTTACTCTGTTTAGTCATGGTGGCCTTATTGTGACCCTCTTTTTGTTTTTTTAATTATTATTTTGGGGCATACATTTAATTTGAGCCTCTATTACGTTGTTTTTAAAAAGTTTCCATGCAACTTGCGGGCATTTCACCCTTGTGACTGTTCTTTTTAATTTCCATTTAACTACCTTCCTCGTTTTTGTGTAGTTCCCCTTTTTGAAGTTAAATACTACTTTGGTAGCCTTCTCTGGTATTTTCTCCCCCACAAGTATGTTAAATTTAATTACATTATGGTTGCAATTACTGAGCAGTTCAGCCACGCTGGACTAAATCAAGAATTGCTTCCCCCTCATGGGTTCCAGGACTAGCTGCTTCAAGAAGCAGTCATTAATGGTCTCCAGAAATTTTATCTCTGCATGCATTGTGAGGTGACATGTACGCAGTCAATACAATGATAGTTGAAATCCCCATTACTGAGTTTTCTATTTTTGTAACCTCTCTAGTCTCCCTGAGCATCTCACAATTACCATCACCATCTTGGTCAGTAGTATATGCCTACTGCTATGGCTATTATGGCTGTTATTATTAAAGCATAGAATTTCTATCCATAGAGATTCTGTGGTATAATTTGGTTCATTTAAGATTTTTACTATATTTGACTATGCTTTCTTTCACATATAGTCCTATTCCCCCACCTGCCCAACCTATTCTGTCATTCCTATACATTTTATACCCCAGTATTACCATGTCCCATTGATTATCATTGTTCCACCAAGTTTCTGTGATGCTTATTATATCAATATCCTCATTTAACACCAAGTTCACCTATCTTAGTATTTGGACTTCTGGCAGTTGTATACAAGCACTTTTAAAATTTGTCTATATTTAGTTGTCTGCTTTCATGTGACCTAATTGAGTAGGACTCTTTCATTTGTCTGTTTCTCTTCAGCTCCTACCTGTACACTTTATCAACCTCTCTCCTCTCCTCTTTACTAGGATATAGAGTTGTCCCATTATACAGGTAGTGTAGCTAAGCACACAGCACTAGCAGATTCTTTCTGAGAGGCAGTGTGATAAAACAAATGAGCTTGGATTTGCCATATTAAATATGTGGATTCCATTCCCAGCTGTCAGAGTGACCTTCTGTAGCTTCTCAGTGGAGTATGATGCCTTGTTCAATAATAGTTCTGTGCCCTTCACAAGTTGGTATAAGAGATGAGTACAGAATACATTTCTACTGGATCTATTCCAGAGCATCTTCCCCTAAGCCAAAAGGTATTTTGATGGGGATGGGTAGAAAGTGGCGGAAGCAACAGTGGAAGACGACAGATTCATTTTGCCTGTGTCCCATCTGGAGATTTGGTACTGTATATAGGTGCAACCACAAGGGGGAAAAAGCCTGCAAGGCAGGGGGAAGAGATGACTAGGAGGGAGAACGTGGTAAAACAAAAGACAAAAATGAGGAGAAAGGAAGAGGAAGGCTAGCCCTAAGCAAATTTCTCTTCCCACCCTTCTAGCACATTTTATACCACTCCTTTAAACAAATATAAATATTATTTATGGTATTTTGCATCACCAAGGAGAAAAAAAAAAGTAAAAATGTTAAAAAGCTAGGGGACAGAACATGTTTCCCTCTCTGCCCATCCTTCCCAGCAGTTGTGCCTATAGTTCTGTGTAGTTGCCTTAGCCCAGCACAGGGACAGTAGAGAAGCATGCTCGGTGCAGACAGAATCTTCTGAAATTTTAGCAGTAAGACTCTCATAAATGCTGTAGAGTACAATACAGCTTGCACAACATGTTAATCAACTACTTTAAACTGCCAAATCTGAACAGACTTCATGGGGAAAACACAAAACACCTATTTGACCACAGGATCATCTCCTTGACAAATGTCACATTCCTCATACAAATCTCAGAGCATTAGAAATCTTAAAGGTTGGAAAGATTTTGATAATAAACAACTTTACATAAGTGTCACTATTGCTCCTCTTGCAATAGT